>NW_024543081.1:37105000-37705000 GCF_018167655.1 Microtus oregoni
AGAAATGGCAGAACTCATAGCTAAGCACAAATGCCTGCCAATGAGATGAAGAAAAGTGCAGTAGAAGAAAGTTGGAGTGAGCAGAGGAAGAGCAGTACTTTGGCATGGGGAGGTTTGAGGGAATATTTAAACATTGGCTGAAGTGCCTTCCTATAATTCTGAGAGAAAAATAAACACTGAATGACCTGCATATCGCTCATGTGCTGTCTGGTCTCCTACCACTCCATTGCCCTAGCGTCTTTCCATGCCAGGCACAGTGGCCTTGTTGCTCGTTTTTGACTTCCCATTGAGGTCATTCTTTTGCTTGGGAAGCTCGTCTCTCAAGATCTCCACAAAGAGTGTTTTCCACGGCTACTATAATTAACAAGAACCTAACTTAGTTTGTTTTGCTGCTACAACAGTTGCTGTCATAAAAAACGATGTAATAAAAAACTATGACCAGGGTAATGTATAGAAAGGAGAACTTTTTTGGGCTTATGGTTTCAGGGGGATAAGAACAGGTAGCTATGGTGGATGGAGCAGCAAGCTGAGATCTCCCTTCTTGAATAGCAGACAAACACACACACACACGCGCGCGCGTGTGCACACGAGGTGTGTCAGGGAGACCAACACTTGAACCAGCAGTTCATCTTTCAGTGACAAGGTCCTCAAGGGGGATGAGAAAGACAAAGAAGATACAAGACAGACAAAAGCTGGGGTGAAGAGGTCCTGCACAAGCTATGTATTAAGTACAATACTGAATCCAGGGAAGAAATGGGACAGAAACTATAATACAATGGGACTAAGTCAGTGGGGGACTAAATCAAACAATGTTGCACAACGGAAACACAAACCATCTGAAATACACCAGAGACCCAGTACATAGTGGCCTTGGGACTGGTGGGACCAATAACTGTAGCCCCTAAGGTCGGGAGAGTTGATTTCTCAAGATCTGAAGCTGCAGCTCCCCCAAGGCCCTGGTCCCAAACCATTACCAGCTCTGTCAAGCATGTTCTTGGTTTTGGGAAGGAGCTATGTTCCATTTCCATACATCAGGTTCTTCCTCAGAGAAAGTCTCAGTTAATCAGTCCAGCTAGAAGGAGACAGAGAGAGGTACTCCTTTAGTGACATACTTCTTCCAACAAGGCTGTACCCCCTAAGCATCCTTGAACTAGTACCACTAGTGTTCACCTACAGGAGCTTATGGAAATACTTTTGTCCAACTACCACAATGACTTATCAGAGTCCAGTGGCTTAGAGTTACAGAAACGCTTCAGTAGGTCAGAAGATCATCACCGGTTTTATCAGCCTAATATAACCCACCAGCAGTGCCATACTGTTTCTCGCGAGTCCTGGAGAACCTTTCTGATCACACCATTAGAAATCCTGCACCTTGTATTTATAGGATGACCAATACTCACATTTTATCAATGGTTATAAGCCAAGCTCGCTTCTGGAAAATGCTCCATTCATTGCCTTTGTGGCCTATCCCTCTACTAAAAAGATAGTCATGACCATTGGGTCTCTCAGGCTTTAAATGTTTCCTGCTTCTTTCATTGTCATAATAAACAACCGCTGACATTTCACAGTTAAGGGCCTATGTGCTTAAACTGGGGCTGACCACATTACCTAAGATAATCTCATGATGTTAGGTTCCTTAATCATGTCTATAAAATCCCCATTTCTGTAAACTTCATTAAGATATCCAGTCTCCACGGATTTGCAATGGATGTTTTTTGGGGCCACTCTTCTATCTGCCAGATAGCCTTCTGGATCTTTCTAATTTATTTTATGTTCAGTTCTATCACTTATCACAAACTGATTTTTTTTTTAGGGCTCCTCTCCCTAAAGAGACAGTAACCTTCATGAATTCAGATTGTTCCTTTTGTTTACTTTGGTAGATTCAGCACCACCAGCAGGACCTGACCATGCTAAAGCTCAATAAACAACCAGTCAAAGGACTATGAATTTACCAGGAAGGTAAATTTGGGGGGGTAGAATAATGAATGATGAAGCCCCCCCTGGTGTGTGTGTGTGTGTGTGTGTGTGTGTGTGTGTGTGTGTGTTAGACATCCTGGGCTAAAATTTTAAAAAATGGTACAACTCAGTGATATTCTACTCAGTGATGAGCAAAAACTACATTATCTTCCATATAAAATACAGGAGTAAGAACATTATCTACCTTCAGGGTTACTAGTAGGCTTTAATGAGATGTCGTGTGGAAAGCATTTATGGCTTCCAGCCTAGCGTGTGTATAAATACATTTGTGCTGTATTTTCTTTCACTGTGCATCACAGGAAAGTGAGGAAGAATTTTTTTTTTTTCCAGGACAGAGCCACAGGACACTAAGAGACAGAAAGAGGACAAAGAAGAACAATAATAACAAAAGTTGGGGCCAGCCGAAGAGATCCAGGGAAAATCATGACAGTATCAGGCTATGAGGGAAAAACTACTCCGAGAAGTAGCTAATGCGGGAGAGGATTATAAACTACTGGAGACTAAGAAACAACAAAAGCCGAAGGATTAGTGCCAAATCTCAACTTGACAGGCTCCAGAATCACCAGGAGATGAGCCTTTTGGCATGTGTGTTTGGGAATATCGTGATCATGATAATTGATGTGGAGAGACACATGCTGATTGTGGGCACGGCTTTCCCTGAGCAGGACTCTATGAAGCAGAGAAGTGAGCTAAGGACAAGCATGCATGCGCAGATTCTCCTTGGTTTCCTAATGTGCTCCTACTGCCTCGGCTTCCCGGCCACGATGGACTAGATCCTTGAACACAAGCCAGAATAAATCACTTCTGTCTTAAGGTGCTTTTGTCAGGGTATTTGATCACAGCACCAGGAAAATCAACTAAGACAATAAATATCACCTTCGTTTAGGCTTCCGACAGAAAATTCTTACTCAAAGACCCGGTACTAGTGAAGTCTCTAGCATCTGTCTACAGTATCTTCCTCTCTTTAGAGAGGATACATGGTTTTTATTAGGATACCCAGGGTGAAAAAAATAAGTCTCAGCCTTCCTTGTATCTTGTCCAGGCTATTTCATTAAGATCTGGTCAGTCAGCTGTGAATGTGACTATTGGTAATTATCCTTAATGTGAAAGGACTTCCTGCTTTTTTCTTCCTAGTAATTTAAGAGGGAAATCATGACTGTATCTCAAATAAATCCTTGCTTAGGGGTTTTCTGCTACTTTCAAATAAATTTAATACTTACTGCTGAAGCCAGCAGTTTGGTTACATTTTCCCTAAATACCACCTTTGTATTTGAAATTAAAGCATCCTCCCTCAACACAGTGATTCGCTGACTCTACTCAAGTTCCCCATAAGGCAAATTATAATCTCTTTTGGTCTTGCTCACTCCCCATAGCAGTGCCCCTGGTTCTTATGTAATTTCAAGTTTAAGTCAGCCTTGTGTATGTTGTCATGAGACATGCTGGCCTTTGCATTTCTAGTACCCAGGAAATATGTAAAAAATTCTGAGATGGTTTTGTGGAGTCAGGACAGTGTAATTAATGGGGAATTTAAAAAGGCATTGGCCTCCGCTTGTTTAAACCCAAGAATTAGTATTTAAAAACACACTGAGTTCAAGGAACCCCCACCTCCATCCAGGTCTAGTAAGTTGAGCATCCAAACTGCCTAGGCTCCCACAAAGCCAGTGCGTGCAGTAGGATCAGAAACCCATTGCCATTGTTCTTGAGTTCTCAGTAGTCCTCATTGTCTGCTATGTTCAGAGAGGGGGACTTCCCACAGGACAGGGAACCCTGATTGCTTTTCGGGCTGAGGGGGGGGGGGACTTAATTGGGGGAGAGGGAGGGAAATGGGAGGCGGTGGCGGGGAAGAGACAGAAATCTTTAATAAATAAATAAATTAAAAAATTAAAAAAAACACACTGAGTTGAAGGATGAAGCTTTAGAGATAGGCAATGAAGTTATAAAATGAAAAAAGATCTAAAAAACAATATAGAGGAAGCCACCTCAAGGTGAGCATCGTAGGTTTCAGACTTGGCTTGTCATTGTCTTATTTACTTTTCTATTGCTATGCTAAGATACATGACCAAGGCAACTCATAAAAGAAAGCATTTGATTTGAGGCTCATTTTCTCAAAGGTAGTAGAGTCTATACAAAACCGCCATATGCAGGCTGCCCATGGATGCCTTAGCATTGTCAGGGCATAAATTTCATGTTCAAATTTAGTAGCATCTATAACCACCAAGGCAGGAAACACGGCAGCAGCAGGTAGGCTAGTTTATCACTGAAGCAAAAGTTGAAAATTTAGATCTGATCCATAAACACGAGGCAGAGATAAAGAAGAGAGAGAGAGAGAAAGAGAGAGAACGAGAATATGACAACTGGGAATGGTGTGGGCTTTTGAAACTTCAAAGCTCAACCCCGGTGACATATCTCCTCCAACAAGGCCACACTTTTTAATGCTTCCTAAACAATTCCATTCAATATATTCATATATTCAAATATATGAATGTATGGAGCTATTGTCATTTAATGGTTTGGTGTCTGGGACTGACTAATAACTGTGCTTCATCTTCAGCTCTTGCTTTCTTTGTTAGATGGCATATGCCACCAAAAGATCCTTCAAATTATCTGCATTCACCAGGAAACATTGTTTATAGGGCCTGGCAGAAGTAAAGGTTGTGACTAAGCTATCACTGCTATAACCTTGGTGCGACCTTGGTCCTCTAGTAGTTGTGACAAAATGTCCAGTTTATGTAAAATTTACTCATGACTAATCACCTATTTTTTTCCAATTCAACTGTTCATAGACTATCCCTTCTGGACACAGAATTATTGAATTTTAACAAACACTTATCGAGCACCTATAATTGGTCAAACTAACAAGCACTTAGGTTGATTTAGACTATTGCCTAGACCTAATAAGCATTCCAATTTAACTGGTCCCTGAAGGTTCATTAGTGAAAGTTTCCTTTGCTTCCCAAATGCTCACTTAGAATCCCATACTTAAGAATATACAAGATTTAAATCACAACTTCACATCGCAGAACGGTTCCTCATGCAACTTTGGTGACTTATAAGCTCTCCTCAACTGCTTTGGATAATTTAAATGTCTAACATCTTTCCATTAATGTCATGGCTATTGCCAACTGCAGTCCAGTATTTAGAAACACTTAGCTGGGATCAAAAGATACTTGAAAACACCATTAACGAGGGCATCAGATTTAATTAAATAAACATGGTTTGGGATGAAAGGAGCCTTGCTGCATGGGAATTATCCGATTGCTTGTGGTTGAATCATTTTGTAACCACATATCCCAGTACGTGATGGGGAGGGGCTCTTTGTTATGCTAGAAATCAGTACCCCGTCCTCTTTTCAAAGTTTTACAGACATCAAAAGAACTATTAGAACACATTAAGGTCTTGTGATTGCTAAAATTTCCAGAGGAGTAGTTATTGAAGGAGTGTAAAGCAAAAAAAAAAAAAATCCACGTACCAGAGTTTCTGCTATGTTCTCTCATACACATTCTCTGAAGTTCCCTGTTCTTGCAATTTTTCAGAGAGTTCTTCATGAAATGTGCTTGGCATTATTGCTAATGGTTTACAAAATAGTCTTTAGATTTTTTTAACGCAAAAAAAATCGTACATGTGTTCAAAAATACCTTTGTTGCCCAGACTTGGTCTATTCCAAACCAGACAAAATTTACAGCTTCCGTATTATAACAAATGAAACTTAGAGTAAACACAGTGAGCTCTTTCAAAACAGAGGTGATTGCATCAGAGAGAATTGCTTTAGTTATTTTATTTACATAGGATGGCAATATTAGGTCAAATTAATCTGTATTGTAATGCAATATTTTATATTCTGAGGGGTGAAAAGTGAAGGGATGATAAGTCACAGGGTTTCTCACAGAATAACAAAGGAAGAATGAAATTCGGCAGGATTCTCCCCCCTCATTTTTGACAAAGGTTCTTACAGGGTATTCCTGCTGGCTTTGAACTCATGTGTGGTCCTGCATCAGCTTCCTCTCTACTAAGATTAGAGGTATATGTCCTCACCTTTGACTTAAACTTTTGCAACGGGGGCTGCTGATAATAATGAAGACGGTATATCATGTGTGTTGGTAGTGGATGCAAATCAAGTGTGGGCAGTCACAGGTGTTCAGGATATAAAGGAGGTAAGTATGTGTTGCCTGCTAGGCCAAGATTTTCTGTTACTCACTTGCTCTTTCAAATGTCTGTGGGGCAGTTTCGTGATGAGGCTGGGGACCCCAGAATTGGGCTACAGGGGCAGACCCCATTCTTTCTTGTTGTTCCTCACACATTAGGAGACTTTAAAATCATGGTTTCTTTGATCATTGCCCTAATGATCAATAACGGGAGGTCCACAGATGCAGCACTCTGGAGCAAGCACTGGGGGACGTTAAGGTTCATTCCCAACCATAGTTCTAATGTGCTTTTCAATTAAAGCTCAAACAGACAACCAGGACACATGCTGTGCCTTGAATACTAATAATCAAATTCCCTGCTTGCTTCTGTGTGGAAGAAATCATAAATGGTGAGTAGGCTTTGCTTATGCATCCAAAGTTGCACTTAACATTTTGTTAGATCAAATCTTCCCAATTCAAAATCATTGTCTTTATATCTGCTTTCTGGACTCACTCTACCTTATTTATTGACTGTTGTGGAGTGCTCTATTGGTACACTGTGAAGATGTGTTAGCTAGGCAGGAGGTATAGGTGTGACAGCCAGACACAGAGACATAGAGGATGCTGGGAAGAAGACAAGGTCATCAGGAGACACAGAGGGAGCAAGACATGCTGGAGGACAGACAGGTAAAGACATGAGCCATGTGGCAATATGCAAATTAATAGAAATGGGTTAATTTAAGTTGTAAGAGCTAGTTAGTGACAAGCCTAAGCTATGGCCAATTTTATAATGAATAATGTCTCCATGTAGTTACTGGGGAGCCAGAAGTTTCCATGAAAAGGTTTGATTACAACTGACCATTTTATCTTTACCACGTTCTACATTTATATCATGAAAACCTTTTATAGTAAGTAGATGTCATATATTCTTATTTTAAAAGAATTAGTGCTTACTATTTTAATAGTTTACTTCTACTAAATAAAGCTGATATATAATATAAAATACAGTTTAAGAAGTTTTGAGAAGTTTAAAAACTATATATAGTTTAAGAAGTTTGAACTTTCTGCTAAGATGGGGGTTTGTTACATAGCCTGGGTTGGGCTTGCTTCAACCTCCCTGTTGATGGAATTGTAGAAGTGTGCCAAATACTGTGCTAGGCCTTGATACATTTTTATACCCGAACCTATAGGCACAGTCAAGATGGCACATATGTCTACCACTCACAATAGTTTCTATGTCTTTGTACCATATACCAGGAAACCACTGATCTGTCTTTATAGGGCTATAGTCACTATTTCGAGGTTTCTACAAAAATGGGAACATATTGAAGACACTTCTTTTTTCCCAGTATTCTTTTGTTTGATGCTAAAGTGACCTGTGTTGAGCATGTACTAAAGACAAACCCCTCATGCAGTTCTATGATTTCACCTCTTTTGTTTATCTAGTCACTACGAATAGACATTTGAGTCATTTCCAATTTTGGATGGTCACAGGAAGGATGACTGAAGGCATAAGTCATAAACAATGCCACACCAATTTGGAATTATGATTAATAGGGTGATATTTATTTAAAGGGGAAAAAACTTACAGAACACTATCAGCCCTCTGCGCAACCAGGAAAGGAGTCTAGTCGCCGGTGGAGCAGGAAGTGAAGAGAGAGAGGAGAGGGAAGTGGCCGCTTTTTTAAAGGAAGAGAGACCACGCCCCAATGGGCTGGTATCTCAGCAGCTATAGGCTGGAGGAGCAGGAGGACCTCCCACAACACCTCCCCCTTTTGTTTAAATAAGAGAGTTCTAAACCTACTATGAAATTATATACAATAAGTACAAATATCCTATTCTAACTAGATTAGGTCTTGTATAATAAATAACTTGGCCAAGTCATGAGAGAAAGCAACTACATTTATATAGTCTTCAACCCCATCGAAGATCTGAGAAGGGAAATAATGTTACCTGGGTAATTAGGAAGTTCAGTAAAACAACTTCCAAAACATGCAACAAATCACAGAGACAACTAGCTACCTGGGCAATCACCCAAAGTCACGTTAGCAGCGTTGAAGCAACCAACTTTGGCTAAGGCCTAACATAACTGACATACCATTTTCAAAGGCAAGGAACTTTTCAAAACTATCTTATCCTATCTTGGCAGGATATGACAGTCCTGTTTTATCCATTGATGCATGCTCTGTATCTCTGTCAGTGGTTGAGGTATGGGCATTTCTTTGCCCAAAGGCCAGTTCTGCCAAAAAGAAAGGCTCCAGGTGGAGTGTCTTTGGTGCTCAACATTCTCTCGGGAATAGAGTGGTGTTGCCAGGAGCAACTGTGTCTTACTACCACAAAACTCTGAGTTAGATTAAAGGCCATTTTATACAGCTCTTTGAAGAAGTTGAAGATTATCTATACTGAGTATAATCTCTATATATCTAAAGAATCTGATTAGTCTAATTATAAATGACAAACTTAGATGACTATTAGTCTATATAATTCTTAATATCTATCTAACTTAAAGACTAAGACAATAAACGACTGTGAAACAAATGAGGACAATGACCTCCTAATAAAAACAATGTACAAATATACATTGCAGTAGGTAAATATATATCAATACACAAACATTATAAAAGTATCTTAATCAGAGGTAGAAATGTATTACACTGCAATATGGTAAATATATACAATATATATATCAATACAATATATGTCAATACATAAAAATGTTTTAAACAGAGGTAGAAACATGCATGCATACAATAGTCAATATAATTTAACTTTGTATCAATATACAAGAATCTATACCAATATATTTGTCTAAAAACAGTAACTCACAATTACAAATCTATTATCCCATCATCCCTCTTTTTTTTTCAAAATGATCCCTGAGCTTATAAAATTCCTCCCCCAACCCTCAATCATATACTAATTATAATCAACCCCTAAATGATGTCCCTAAACCCAAGGGCAAACTTTACTGGGAGAAGGGACGTTGTCTTCTAGAATTACTTCCAGCTGTCATGGGGGCGACGTTCTTTCTGGGGGATCCTGTGAAAGTAAAATGATGGTTAAATTTCAAGATCAATGTCTTTTAAAATTGCCAATAGTCTCTGAGTATTTTGTGCAGGTCTAGCCAAAATGTTGTATAAGATGTGCACCATTTCAGCTAACCAAGTTGGAACTGTCTTGTGCAGCTGGTACCCAAAGCAGGTCTTGTAGTAGCGCTATCAGTATCATGACGTCATATCAACCAGGTGGAGTTGTTGTTATGGAGCCCCATCTTCTTCCTGGAAACTTCAAATGTCACTTCAGGAAAAACTCATTGTTCATTGTGAAAAACTTAAACTTCAATCATATATATATATATATATATATATATATATATATATTCACTGAAAGGCATGATAGATATATTCAATGAAAAGTATGATAGATATGAAGAAAAGCAAAGATGTTTTCTAAACTCATATTTCTTTCTGTCCCATATGATGGCTCCTGATATGAGACAGAAACTCCAGAAACTCTGGGTTTTTCTCTTACTAACAGGCTTGGAATTGGAGAGGGACTGAGCCAGAGTCCAACTTCAAAACCAGCTTTATAAATTTAGAAATATGGTTTAATATATTTTACTTACATAACTCATTCAGTTTTCTTGATATTTCCTATTGGACAGGTATTTTTCCATCTGTCAGTATCCAAACATCCAGGGTCCCTTGAATTTTTTAAAGGTGAGTGTTTTCCTGTGGAGATAAGAACAGAACTCTGCCCCCATTTTATATGTTTTTGTTACCACCTGTATGAATATCATCATTGTGGATGTGTTGTCATTTCTCCTTTCCAAGAGGTTTCTCCTCTTCAAATCGAAACTTTATTAATTTTGATGGTATCCACAATTTTTCTTCTCCTGTGGAAACAAGAGCAAAACCCTTTCCCCAACGTAGCACATCTCCTGGCTTCCACTGAGAGGTCAGCACATCTTTGAAATAAATTGATTGATTTAGTTCAGCAGACTTTTCCATTATCCAATGTCTTTCTGCTGCTGTCGTTCCTTTCTCATTAGCGTTAAGAAAATTCAAGGTTAATAAAGCATTATGTAATCTATTTCTGGGGGTGTTTTCGGTCCCTTTCTGTTTGTTCAGCATATCCTTTATAGTACGATTTGATCTTTCTATAACTGCCTGACCTGTAGGATTATTTGGTATACCTGTAATGTGTTTTATATTATAATAATCAAAAAAGTGTTTCATTTTCTTAGATACATATGCTGGACCATTATCTGTCTTTATTTGTGCAGGTATACCCATGATGGCCATAACTTCCAATAAATGTGTGATTACTGAATCAGCCTTTTCTGAGATCAGGGCAGTAGCCCATTGAAAACCTGAATACGTGTCTATGGTGTGGTGTACATATTTTAATTTACCAATTTCCATAAAGTGGAACACATCCATCTGCCAGATTTCATTTCTCTTAGTGCCCTTTGGGTTACTCCCTGCAGGCAACGG
This sequence comes from Microtus oregoni, assembly GCF_018167655.1. Taxonomy (NCBI): domain Eukaryota; kingdom Metazoa; phylum Chordata; class Mammalia; order Rodentia; family Cricetidae; genus Microtus; species Microtus oregoni. Next base: position 37,115,595 of record NW_024543081.1, read on the forward strand.
TGTTTGATTATAGAAAGAACAAGTAGGACATCTCTTTATAATGTCCTTACCTTGTTGCCAAGTAATGGAAAATTCTTTCTTTAGGCCGTTACTATTGACATGATGCTTCTTATGAAATTCTGAGGCCTACAACACACTTCCAATCAATAATTGATCAATCTCAGCGTCGCCTTGGGCTACAGGACCAGGCAAACATGTATGGGACCGGATGTGTGTTATGTACATCGGACAAAGCCTATTCCTGAAGATGTCTTGTACCTGGATAAACAATGAAGTCAACTCTGTGTCATCTGGTATAAATTCAGCAGTTTCAATATGCAAGATAACTGTTTCTGCATATTGTGAATCTGTAACTATATTAAGAGGTTCTTTAAAATCTCTTAGCGTCATAAGAATGGCATATAATTCTGCCTTCTGGACAGAATTATAAGGGCTTTGTTCCACCTTACTCAATTCATCTGACTTATAACCTACTTTCCCTGATTTATTTGCATCAGTATAGAACATACGGGCTCCAGTTATTGGAGCATCACGTACAATTCTAGGAAGAATCCAAGAAGTTCTTTTTATGAGGTTAAGTCTACCACTTTTGGGATAGTTGCTATTAATTTCTCCCAAAAATTAGCACAAGCTCTTTGCCACGGTTCATTGTCTTCCCATAACTTTTTTATTTCTTCAGCAGTAAAAGGCACAATAATTTCTGCTGGGTCTATACCTACTAGTAGACGAAGTCTCAGCTTACCTATTATAATTAATTCAGAGACTTTTTCCACATAAGTTTTTAATGTTTTACTTGGTTTATTAGGTATAAATATCCACTCTAAAATAATATCTTCCCTCTGCATTAGAATCCCTGTAGGAGAAATTCTGGAAGGCAATATGACTAGGATGCAGCTAAGATTTGGGTTCACCCTATCCACATGTGCCTCCTGTAATTTTTCCTCAATCATTGTCAGTTCCTTTTCTGCTTCAGCTGTCAGTTTTCTTGGACTATCCAAATCTTTATCACCATCTAAGGTTTTGTTTAAATGAACTATTAGATCAGGTGTTATGCCAACAGCTGGTCGTAGACTGGAAATGTCTCCTAACAATCTTTGGAAGTCATTAAGAGTCTTTAACCGGTCTCTCCTAATTTGTACCTTTTGCGTTTTAATTTTCTCTAACCCTATTCTGTAACCTAGGTAATTAATAGAATTTCCTTTTTGAATCTTTTCAGGGGCAATTTGTAATCCCCACCTAGGCAAGACTTTCTTTATTTCTTCAAACATAAGAAAATAAAGTATCTTTATTTGAATCAGATAACAAGATGTCATCCATGTAATGATAAAAGATGGACTTGGGGAATTGTTTACGAATTATTTCCAATGGCTTACTTACAAAATATTGGCACAGTGTAGGACTATTGAGCAAACCCTGTGGGAGGACAGTCCATTGATATCTCCTATTAGGCTGAGAATTATTATAAGTAGGCACTGTGAAGGCAAATTTTTCTCTATCCTTTTCTTGTAACGGTATAGTGAAAAAACAATCTTTCAAATCAATAACTATAAGAGGCCATCCTTTTGGTAACAGAGAAGGCAAAGGAATTCCCGATTGTAGTGGGCCCATAGGTTGAATTACTTTGTTGACAGCTCTTAGATCTGTCACCATTCTCCATTTACCAGATTTCTTTTTTACAACAAACACAGAAGAATTCCAAGGGCTGGTTGATTCTTCAATGTGGTGAGCATCAAGTTGCTCCTGCACCAGCTGTTCCAATGCCTATAGTTTATCTTCAGCTAGAGGCCACTGTTTGATCCATATTGGCTTCTCTGTTAGCCATTTTAAAGGTAGGGCTGTTGGTACCTCTAAAGGTTAGGTATTTGCTGTATGTTCTTGTACAGCCTGAATGGCTGATGACCTTTTTCCATAATACCTCATCATATCCTTCCCAGAATTATGAGTTCCTGGAACTACAGGAATGTTAATCTGGGTATTCCATTGCTGTAGCAGGTCACGGACCCATAAATTTATGGCAATATTGGCTATATACTGCCTTAGTCTTCCTATTTGTCCTTCGGGCCCTATACATTCAACCCATCTTGTGCTTTGTTTTACACGAGATAGGGTTCCAATTCCCAGGAACTGAACATCTACCTCTTGAAGAGGCCAATTCGGATGCCAATATTCTGGGGTAATGATATTTACATCTGCACCTGTGTCTAATAAGCCTTCAATAAAAGTGCCATTTATACAGACTCTTAGCTTTGCTCTTTGATCATTAATAGAAATCTGCCAAAATATACGTTTACTCTGTCCTACTGGGTTTTTTGACTCATCCTCCACACGTAATTCATCATTTAGACCAGTATTACTTTTTACAGCAGAAATTGGAGCTTTTAATTTTCTTGGTGAGGCACATTCTCCACTGTGACTGGGAATGACTGGGCCACTGTTGGCTTGGGGGCCTGCGAGAGGCCCCTCTAGGAGTTTCCTGATGGTATCGGGTTGCCTTGTTTGTCTGTTGTTGACCTGCATTGTTGGACCAATGTAGGCCTTTACCACATCTCCTACATATACCTGAAGGCCTTGGTCTCCTATTTTTGTCATTCCCAGAAGAGATATTATTCCTAGAAATTCTGTGCCTGCAATCCCTTTTCAGATGCCCTAATTTACCACAATTAAAACATCTGGCAGTTTGATGTCTCCTCATTGCTGTGGAAATTGCTTCTCCTACCCAAGATTCATCATTATAGCTAAACGTCTCAACATTCATCGTATGCTGAATCCATTCATCCATAGGTGCTGATCTAGACTTTAAAGGCCCAATTATCTTTTTGCATTCTATGTTTGCATTCTCAAAAGCTAGAGATTCAAGAAGTATTCGTCTAGCTTCTGGGTCTGTTACCCCTATGTCCAGAGCCTTAATTAATCTTTGCAAAAAGTCAATAAAGGGTTCTCTCTGTCCCTGCCTAATTCTGGTATGTGATTCAACCCTCTTTGCTGGATCTTGTATCCTATTCCAAGCATTTAAAGCTGCTTGGTGACATAGACACAGTACTTCATCGTCATAAAGAGCTTGGACCTGTGGATCAGCATATTCTCCTGCACCAAGAATTTGATCTTGGGAAACCTCGACACCTTTTGCTCTTCCTTGCTGTTCCATATGTTTGGATTCTTCTCTGAGATAAATTCCAAACATCAAGGAAGGTCCATTATCTAAAACTGCAGACACTAACTGATGGAAATCATGGGGGGTAGCTCTAGCATTAGAAGCCCAAGTCCTTATCATTTCCTTTACATATGCAGAGTGCAAGCCAAAATTAACAATAGCTTGCTTAATTTCTTTTAGATCATTCATTGCTATTGGCGTCCATCTAGCTTCTCTGACTCCCTTTGAGTCTTTAGAAGTTGACGCTTTGTCAGAATTAAGTATAGGGTATGCCGCTAAAACCTTGGGTAAGTCAGTTCTAATAGCTGGTGTTGGCATTGTATCCTGTCCTTGTGCCTTATTACTCTGTTCACCAGCTCCAATCATTTCTTCAATCATTTCAAGTATTTTTATTATTGTCTTTATTATTGTCTCTTTTTTTTCTGTTGGAACACGTCTCAGAGTTTATTTGTTTATTTATTTATTTATTTATTTATTAAGGATTTCTGCCTCCTCCCTGCAACCGCTTCCCATTTCCCTCCCCCTACCCCGATCAAGTCCCCCTCCCTCACCTGCTCGAAGAACAATCAGGGTTCCCTGACCTGTGGGAAGCCCAAGGACTGCCCACCTCTATCCAGGTCTCGTAAGGTGAGCATCCAAACTGCCTAGGCTCCCCCAAAGCCAGTACGTGCAGTAGGATCAAAAACCCACTGCAATTGTTCTTGAGTTCTCAGTATTCCTCATTGTCCGCTATGTTCAGCTAGTCTGGATTTATCCCATGCTTTTTCAGACCTAGGCCAGCTGGCCTTGGTGAGTTCCCGATAGAACATCCCCATTGTCTCAGTGTGTGGGTGCACCCCTCGTGGTCCTGAGTTCCTTGCTCGTGCTCCGTCTCCTTCTGCTCCTGATTTGGACCTTGAGATTTCTGTCCAGTGCTCCAATGTGGGTCTCTGTCTCTGTCTCCTTTCATCGCCTGATAAAGGTTAATATTCATGAGGATGCCTCTGTGTTTGTCTTTGGATTCACCTTCTTATTTAGCTTCTCTAGGAACATGAATTATAAGCTCAATGTCCTTTATTTATGGCTAGAAACCAAATATGAGTGAGTACATCCCATGTTCCACTTTTTGGGTCTGGCTTACCTCACTCAGGATAGTGTTTTCTATTTCCATCCATTTGTAAGCAAAATTCAAGAAGTCCTTGATTTTTACTGCTGAGTAATACTCTAATATGTATATATTCCATACTTTCTTCATCCATTCTTCCGTTGAAGGGCATCTAGGTTGTTTCCAGGTTCTGGCTATTACAAACAATGCTGCCATGAACATAGTTGAGCATATATTTTTGTTGTATGATAGGGCCTCTTCTGAATCCTGAATCTCCTGACCTGCATTAGTTTCTAGTAAAGATTGTATGCTTCTTAGGAGTGCCATATTCTTCCTAAATGATAGAATATGCAAAAGAATACTGAAACCTAGTAACCAGTAAATTAAGTTATCCCCATAGTCATATAAACCTTGCATGATATAACCCATTGTATTGGTAACCAGAACAGTAAAATTCGCATTGGAAACGAAAACTGCCATATTACCTATTATCCAGCAGGTGGCGCTGTTGCCAAGTCGCGATGAAAACAGGGTCCTGTTTCAGAGTCTGCCTAGTATTTGTTAAAAACTGGAAAATGTAAGTTGCTCAACAAAGTAAATGTAATTAAACCAATTCCAGAGACGGAACCAGAAACCCAGAATCCAGGGGTAGAGAAGAGCAACCTGGAAGCCGCTTATGCCTCCACATGACAGAGTCACCCTGAGGGGTTGCAGCTTTCTGCAACCGCGTGCTCTGGTTCGCGCCACTTAAGAGCTGTGCTTGCAAGGGGGATTTAAAAATGACTCAGAAAAGAGCAAACCACGGGGGCAGAGACTTCGCAGGCCTGTGGAGTTTAAATCCACGTGGGGAGGCAGACGATAGGGTGTGTGGGGACTGGAAGTCAATCTGAGGTGTCTAAAAAGAAAATATAAAGAACTGCAGCAATAAAAGCCAGTGCGTGATGATTTATATTAAGCTGCTGGCTCCACACACAAGACACAGGCCACAAGGCCGGCAGCTGAGGAAGGGAGGCTTGCGCCAAGCCGAACTCGTGGCTGGCAGCCGAGAGGGGGAAGGAGAGGTCCTAACACCAAACAGTTGGGTGCCAACTGAAGGCATAAATTATAAACAATGCCACACCAGTTTGGAATTATGATTAATAGGGTGGTATTTATTTAAAGTGGAAAAGACTTACAGATCACTGTCAGCCCTCTGCACAACCAGGAAGGGAGTCTAGTCGCTGGTGGAGCAGGAAGTAAAGAGAGAGAGGAGAGGGAAGTGGCCGCTTTTTAAAGGGAAAGAGACCACGCCCCAATGGGCTGGTATCTCAGCAGCTATAGGCTGGAGGAGCGGGAGGACCTCCCACAACAGATGACCTGAACATTTTTGCAGTGCCTTTATGTGGATGTATAGAGCCCTGCTGGGCTGTTTCACCCCCTATGCTCCCAGCAGCAGTTTTTTTGGGGGGCACATTATCCTCAACATTGAATATGGAAAGTTGGCTAATTTTAATTATTCTAAAGGGTGTTTAAAGGTAACGTATTTTTCATTTTCCTCCTGATGAAAAATGATGAACTGGCTGGGCGGTGGTGGCGCACGCCTTTAATTCCAGCAATCGGGAGGCAGAGGCAGGTGGATCTCTGTGAGTTCGAGGCCAGCCTGGTCTACAGGACAGGCTCCAAAGCTACAGAGTAACCCTGTCTCAGAAAAACTAAAAAAAAAAAAGAAAAGAAAAGAAAAAAGAAAAATGATGAACTTCCCTTTTGTTCTCCACTTCTTGGGACAAGCTATCTCAGTCTCGCCAGCCTGGTCTGTAACTCACTATATATCCCAGGATGGCTTCAGAGTTCAGATAACCCTCCTGCTTTAGCTTCCAAGTGCTGAGGCCCCAGGTGTGGGAAGATTCCAGGTGTAGGCCACTGTGCTGTCTTTGACCTTCTTTTTCATATGCATCATTTATTTTTGATGGCTTAGGAACCCCTCTCAGAGTGATATTCATTTAAGCGATGTATTTCCAGAGTTTATAAACATTGGAGACTTACTCTCTAGGGAGTTCTTTTATCAAAATGTCACTCCAGGTATTTACTCATAGAAACCTTGAATAGATAGGTGCTCAATGCAATGAATTGCATCCTTGGGAAAGTATTAGATCAAACAAATGGTTGAATGGATCATGCCTGCTCAGAATTATAGAGAGCTTAGATCTATTAGCTCCTTCCCTTGTACCTGAACGTGAGCACTGTAACAACTCAGAGCTCATTAGGAGCTTGTTTTCTGTCTCTGATGATCAATGGTTGCCTTCACTTGCAAGACTTCTTTCTTTTCTTTTCTTCCCCCTCTGTTTCACACAAGAAGAGATGAAGACTAATGAATGAAAATGTCAATATCAGGAAGTTTTATACAGCCTTAAAACAATAACTCTTTTGTAGAGTTCTCTTTTTTTTTGGTTTTTGTCTATTGGTTGTTTTTTTTAAATCAATAATAAAAAATCTTGCGAATGTTCTTACTATTATTATTAACACAACATTATATTTCTGTTTGTGTCTGTGAAATTGATTAGTGAAATGGCTTGCTCTTCTTCCTTTCATTCTTTCTTTCTTTGACTCATTCAGTGTTCATTCGCTAAACATTTATTTAGAATCTAAAACATGGCAGGTAATGTTCTTGGTCCTGGGTCTAAAGCCGTGAGTAAAATAACAAAAATCATTGCTATCCATATTTAAGTGGGAGAAACAAATGATAAATGATTAGCTACATACAATACTAATAAGAGTAAAATATATGCTGTGCCAGTAGTGATAAGGGATATGGAAAAATATTTAAGAAAGAAAAGTGTGACCATGTTGTTTGAAATAAGGCAGGTAAATAAGAGTTTATGTGCATAGCACATGACTTTAAGCAAAAGAACTAAAAGATATGAGATCAAATTGCGAGGTACTGGGTAAAAGTACTGCAAAGCCAAAGCCACCAGCAGTTCATGGAATCAATGCTTTGAAGAAGCAGCTCATAGAAGGCCTTGAGTAGGGAGTTTCAGCAAGAATTTTAGTTGGAGTAGCACACTTTAGGGAAGGGAGAGAGAGAAAGAGAGAGAGAGAGACAGAGACAGAGAGACAGAGAGAGACAGAGAGACCGAGAGAGACAGAGAAAGAAATCCAAGCCACAGAAAGCATTTATTCTAGGTTAAGACATGAAGGTGGTTTAGATGAGCAGGGGAAATAGACGAGCAGAGGAAATAGATGGTCTGACTCTCATTTAGCAGAATTTCTTGGAACATGAGAGATTGTAGGAAACTGAGATCAGAGGAGAAAAGTAGGTGAGGCTGACGAAACAATTGTAAAAGACATCTTGAAAACAGGAGCCCAGACAATGACAGGGACAAAGATGAACAGTGCTCCCACAGTGGTACATTTTGAAAGGAGAGCTGAAAGGACTTGCTGAATGGATTATGAACTAATTGGAGAATTCAAAGCAGCTGCAGCAGCAACATGGTTGCCATTAATGAAGAGAGAGAAAGGTGTGAGAGAACCATGCTGGAGATCAAATAATAAGAATATAGGTATTAAATGTGAAGTATGAAATGGTCTTCAAATACCCAAGTGAAGTGGTCAGTTGGTATCCGGATACAAAAATCCAGAATTCAGACTGATGACAAGTGACCTGGGTGTTATCTGACTATAGGTGTCATTTAATACCACGAGTATGGTTATATTGTTCTAGTGGTTTGGATGAGCATGGCCCCCATAGACTAACATATTTGAGTACTTGGTCCCTAATTGGTGGAACTGCTTAGGAAAGAGTTTAGAAAGTTTAAATTTATTGGGGGAAGTTTGTCTCTGGGGTCAGACGTTGAGATTTCAAAAGGTCCACCCTGTTCCAGTTATCTCTCTCTCTATCTTGTGATTGTTTTCTCCACAGGTGAGTTCTCAGCTACTGCTCCAAAGCTATGCCTGCCTGCTGCTACCATTTCCCTCATAACGATAGCCATGGATCTAAGCTTCTAGAGCCAAAAGCCCAAATAAATGTTTTGTTTTCTAAGTTGCCTTGGTCATGCTATCTCTTCACCTCAATAGAAAAGTAACTAAGACATGTACCCTATGGACCTCAGAATTGGTGTGGGAGGTCCTTCTGTCTATGTTTTGCTTTTATTGGTTAATGAATAAAGAAACTGCCTTGGCCAGTGATAGGGCAAAAGAACAGAGCTAGGCAGGGAAAACTGGACGGAATGCTGGAAAAAGGAAGGTGGAAAGTGAGACACCAAGGAGCTGCTGCCAGAATCAGGTATGCTGAAACTTTAGCTGGTAAGCTACAGCCTCGTGGTAATACAAAGATTACCAGAAATGGGTTAAACTAAAAGGTAAGAACTAGCCAATAAGAAGTTATAGCTTATGGGCCAAACAGTGATTTAATTAATACAGTTACTGTGTAATTATTTCGGGTCTAAGCTAGCTGGGCAGCTGGGAATGAACAAGCCTTCTTCATTACACAGAATGCTATAAAAATAACAGATCTGTGAGATGAGAAACATCAATAAGAGATGAGGATCAATAAGAGATGCTCTGGGGAGGTGTGGCCAGTGAATTGTGAGAAGCAAAGGAAAACAGGATTGTGTCTTAGATCCTAAATTCATAAAAGAGGTCAAGTGTTAGCAATAGATGAACTAGTGATTCTAACTGATCAAATAACTCAAAAAACACCAATGTGGAGGCCATTGGAGCCCATGGTCATGTGAAATCAGTTCAATCAGAGTAGAGGATCCAAAAGCCGGGCTGCAAACTCTTTCAGAGATAATTGAAAGAGGGAGAAAGCAGATGGCCAACTTAATAATAAATACTTTTTGGAGCTTTTTCTGAAAGGGAGAAACAATAGGGAGTAGCTGCAGATACATGAAGACTCATGACAGTTCTTCCTATTTAATAAGTTGTGAGAGAAGGCATACCATATCTCTGGCTCACTAGATTGATCCCATAAAAAGACAAACTGATTCAGGAGAGTTGGGGTACATTGACTGAGCATAGGAGTGAGAAAGAATGGAGTCTGGGACATAATGAAAGACTTCAGACCAAGAAAAAGGGGTGGATGCTGTATTCAGAGGAGTGAGGAGAGGTTGAATATTTTGGCAGAGAATACTGGATTTCTGCTCAATTACCAAAAAACTTAGTAAGAAGAAATTGTAAATTGTAGAGTACTTTGGCATGTAATACAAAGGCATAATAAATTATTGATTGTATTGAAAAACGTAAAGCTAGGGGAGATCAATTCTTTCACTTATCAAAGTGAGGGAACTGGAGCCAAGAACTTATCAGCTAGCTCTTGGAAGAATTCATTGGAGAGCATGTGGTTTCCATCTCTAACTTTGCACTTTTAGCTCACTACTTTTAATTGTTGGTCATTAAAGAAGATGGTGTTCCAGCATGTAAGCATTGTAAAGGCTAAAAGGTTTTTAAACTATATGTGTGCATTTGGATATATGTGCGGGTACTTGCACATGACTGTTGGTGTTGGTGATGACCATCTGTCAGGATGGAATGGATCTACTTGTATGAGCCATCTTACTGTTAAAAGAACCAAGTAATCACATCCTGAGCTGGGATGTGCAGCTACGCTTGTCAACCATTTTGAGCAACCTCCAAACTGTCTTTGATTATCAGACAAGGTGGAAATAGGCTCACATTTTTGGGGCCTCCACCCATGTCATTGTGTGCATGAGAATGTGTGTTCATATGGGGGTCATATATTGATGTTGGGTACCTTCTTCAGTCACTATCAACCCTGTGTTTTTAGATAGGGTCTATCACTGAACCTGGAGCTCACTGACTTGGCTAGGCTGGAGGCCAAGGAGCTCCAGAGGTCCTCAGTTCCTGCCTCCCAGAGCTAGGGTTATAGAGCACTTCCTGTATCTGTCTCTTCATATAGGTGCTGGGGATCCAAACTCAGGTCCAGTACTTTACCAAATTAGCCACCTCCCAAGTGTGTATAAATTGAAGCAAAATCTGTGAAGTGTAGGAGCCTTACACAATACAGAAAGCTCGTCAAGTCGTGCTTCTGGCAAGTGAGAGAAAAGCAGGAAGGCATGCACTTGGAGCCAGAACAAACTAACCTGATACCCAAACGAAACAGCTGTAGCCAGTTTTTTTTTTTTTGTAAGAACAGATTTACGAGGGGAAAATGTCTTAAATATTTTACTCTTAAGACATACCCAACGCTAAAACCTCAGCACCACTTGGGTAAACAACAGTTTAATTTTTAAAAGTCCCCCAATCACAACACTGTGCAATTACAGTTTTAATAAGTAACTACAACTTTAATTAACGAAGCTGAGAAATGCAAACTGGCCCAAGCTACATGAGGATTATGTGCTAAATGAAACTGGCCATGTTAATTCTAGTAATCAAGTCGGAGCCTGCAAGATTCATTGAGCATTGTCTTTTAATAATACATTTTTATTAGCAGTTCATGTGAAACTCACTCACATAAAGTGTGGACTTGCTTCCAAATTATGGGCTGCAGTTCTAATTGAATCAAGAGGAAATAAATTCCAATCAAAGGTAAACTCGGGGAAAGGAAACAGTATATGTGACTGCAACATGGTGAAATAGAGTTGCTTGGTATATGTATCAGCCATTCATTTTCCTTATTCTTCATATCCATCTTGATGTCTACATTTATTTTGAAAGTTCAGAGTGTGTTCTGAGGACAGTTTGGCTAGAAGGGTAAAATAGAACTCATTGATAAGTCAGAACATCTCATTTTTCCCCTTATAATAGAATTTGTGTGTTAGTGCTTTGGTATAAGTCATTATGACACTATAGTCAGGATGTTGCCAAGAATTGCAGCAAACGTTAAATAAATATTCATAAAACTAAATTCAGTCCTACATGTCTCCATCCAAAGCTCTGAGTTCTCCTCCCTTTCCTTGTCTCTGGAGTCGAGCCTGTCCATATTGTACTACGATGAGTGCTGTAAAGTCCTTAAAACTCTGTGTCTCTAAAGAGAAAGCCATTCTTTCTTTCCCTTATCTGATTCACGCCAACAACATCTGCTTAGTCAGGCATGCCAGGAATCTTTAAAGTCAATTCGTTGTTGTGGTTTCTTTTTCCACTTTCAATCTATGTCTATATTTTTCAGGTACATTTCTACCTCTTTTTTTTTTTCACAATCTCTGACTCTGTTTAGAGTTTCTCTGACTCTGTTTAGAGCCGTGTCTACCAGATCGGGCCATGCTACAGGGCCGTACTTGACCTCTGTGTTTTCCCATGCTCAGTTTGTCTGTACCCTGTTAACTTAGGAGTACTTTCCTAGGATATGACTTTTGTGATTTCCTTGGTTACTTATGCATGCATAGATGATGGACCCTAAACTCTTCAGTATAATGGAAGAGAAATTCCCTTTCCCTAACATCCTTCAAGCTCACTGAAATTCTAGAATCCTCAAATTGTGCCAGAAACATGTGAAAATCTGACTTTCTTTCTTACCTTCTTCTTCTTCTTCTTCTTATTCTTATTCTTATTCTTATTCTTCTTGTTTTTTTTCCAAATTTTAGTTTCAATGTCACATTCACTGAAGTTTTTTTTTTTATTCCATCAAACAGGCATAAGTATTCTGCTTTTGAAAATATTCCTCTGTATACTCTACTGATAGTTGTTCAAGTATCCTAAATCTCCTACTAGGAATGATCATGACTTTAGGATGACTCCCATCAATCCTCACTTCCAGGGAGTCATGCCCAGGTGAAATCCCCTTTCTGGGATAGGGGTAGAAGAAATAGGATCCATGCTGAACAGGTTATATTGGTTTTAGGGAAAGGCTGTGGCTTCTGTGGTGGTTTGAATAAGGATAGCCCTGTAGGATCGTGTATTTGAGAGTGGAACTATTTGAAAGGTCTAGGAGGTGTGGCCTTATAGGAGTACCCATGGCCTTATTGGAGGAGTGTCTCAGTGGTGACAACCTCAGTGGTGAGGTTGGGGATGGGGAGTGGGTTTTAAGATATCAAAAGTGCAAGACAGGCCTAGTCTCTATCTCTGACTCTCTGTCTCTGTCCCTGTCTCTCTTTCTTTGTGCCTGCTGCCTAAGAATCAGAATGCAAAACTCTCCACTACTTCTCCAGCACAGCGCCTGCCTGCCTGCCACCATACTCCTCCACATGATGATAATGTACCTTAGCTTACCCCTGAAACCATGAGTAATCCTTCAATTAAACGCTTTCCTTTATAAGAGTTGCTGTAGTCAGTGTGTCTCTTCACAGCAATGAAATAGTTACACAGACAGTTTCTGTCTTGAGTGCTGACTTGTTCTTGCTTTTAGTTGTTTTGTGAGGAGACAGCTGCCATGCTGTGAGTTGTGCAATGACACCCGTGTCACAAGAAACTGAAGGAAGTTTCTAGCTGAAGGTAGGCAATGGAGCATTTCATTCATAGCCTATGCAGAACTTGTACCCGTCCAGAATCTCTTGAAAGGGCTTAGAAGACACTCTTTGCCAGTAATAAATAATCCCTGTTTCTTTGGTTACAAAACATATACATTACATATACTATTAATATTCTTTTCCTTATTTATTTGAGACAGGGTCTCATGTATCCTCCCAGGCTAGCCTTGAACTTGATATGTAGCCAAGAACTTTAAACTCTTGACCATCAACCCTCAACCTTGCAAATTCTAAGATTTCAGGCAAATTTCGCTGTACCTGACTCTTTCCTTCAAGATTGGTCTGAAGTCTCCTCCCATTATTTCCAGGCAATAAATTAGGAAAGAAGTTTAATAATAAAAAGGAAGTCTTAGCCGGGCGGTGGTGGTGCACGCCTTTAATCCCAGCACTCAGGAGGCAGAGGCAGGCGGATCTCTGTGAGTTCGAGGCCAGCCTGGTCTACAAAAGCTAGTTCTAGTTCCAGGAGAAACCCTATCTCGAAAAATCAAAAAAAAAAAAAATGGAAGTCTTCTGTTGTTTTCCAGCTGTTTTTTTTTTTTTCCTATCTGCCAATGAGCATGGTCAGGTCTTCCCTGTCTTGCACAAATCACAATGAAACACCAAAAGCTTTCCCCTCCTCTGGTATTTTCTCAAACTCTGATCATTTTTCTAAGAAAATCTTTAAGACAAAATAAAACATTCACGGCGTGGCTTGAACAGAGTCAAAAAGAAAAGGATGTAAGAGACAGAACTGAGGAAGGCACAGAAAAGGGCCTGTGGGACATTTTAAGCCAGCATGGAAACCTTGGTTTTATACCAAATATAGGATCATTAGTGGTAACGTAACAGCCGTTTTAGCCATTAGGCGTTATGGGCACGGTGTCTAGATGAGTCTACCACCTTGCAATGGAATTTTTGAAATGTGGAAAACATCTATTGCCTTTCAAATCAGGGGGAAAAATCGAAAACTTGAAATTAATACAAGTATAATTAAATGCCCACAAAGTGTAATATTACATGAAGTGCATTTCAGTCTATCTGTGTTGAGTTATGAAAATTATAAATGTCATTCATGAGAGCAAAACAAACATTCACCTTTAAGGAAACATGTACTTTAAAATTTGTGAAAAGCATCTAAAATTATAGAGGAATTATATTTAAATCTGATAAGAGTCTTATGTTTGAAATTATATAGAATTACTAAATTATATAGAAGGTTTTAAACTTTATAATGTTGAGGGATTAAGAAGTCGCAAAATTGATACAGATAGACTATCAATAGAAAAAGAGAACAGAATCTCTCAGGGGACAAGAAAGAAGTACCAGATAAACAATCCTTATGTATGTAACTACCAGTGAAATAATATCCTACAGTTCTCTGGGTTAGTAAAATGTGCATATATGTGATATTGGCTATAAAGTATTCAATATTATATAGATTCAGGGCAGCTATGTTTTTCGCTACTTTTATGTGCGAGTAGCGTAGATTCAAGTCTCCAGCTTTAGTGTATATGTCATTGGTGCACAGCTATGTCCCTTGAGTAAGGATCGAGTTTATTTTCAATGTCATAACAAGCTGTGCCTGGCGGTTCCTAAAAGTAGATCCAATAAATATTTACTTGATATTTCCCTTGACAAGTGTCTGAGAATTTATTTCCTAGCAGACTAGCAGGCTGGTTTACTTTTTCTCCTTGTTAATTTTTATACCATATTGACTAGATACACATAAAACACCCACACTCATGTGCACAAACACATACCAACATATATATAAACATGCAATTACAGAGATCAGGCAACTCACATCTCACAAGAAAACTGAAGTAAGATTTTTTTCTTTTTCTTTATGTTTCCTATATAATCTGGACTCTTGCCAGCCACACCAGAATTGGATACCATCTGTGAAATTAATTTGAAATTCACTACTGTTAATTTGCCTGCCTCTAAATCTGCCATGGCATCCCTCCAAATTTATTTTTCCAACTTTAACTTTAATTTCATTCCAAGATCTTTCTCCTGAGTGTATTTTGGTCACATTCACTAGAGAACTGTCCATTCTAATCATTAACCGTTCGTATTTCCCATCTCTCCAATTTTTTCAGCCAGGCATTTGCATTTCATATTGCTTCTATGTAGTTAAGGGAGCAGCATGCCTTTTAGTTCAGCAAAAGGTGAGGAAAAGATTTCCCCAGTCATTTATAACAAACAAACAAACAAACCACTAGTTACTACTCTTAGAAATATGTAGATTTTTAAGTTTAGCATTTTAAAATTTGGTGCTTTATATTTTCCCATCTTGATTTGGAAGGTAGCAATCTGCGGGAGGAGTGATGGACAACGAGGAAGGACTTGTAAAGGAATTCTGAGCTTTCTAGCCTGGATGGAACCCTGAAGATATTTTTAGCGGATTTCTGTATTACCTTAAACTGTCAGTAGCTCTCTGTGCTCTAGCAGCATCAGTTGGTCGCAAATATAGGTGGTACAATCATAACTTCAGTGCTCCTCTGACTGTGGAGTAAACTTTTCTGGTAAAACAGTTCATTTGAACTACTTATGATAAACTCTTTTGTACAGTCCCATTGAATGCACTCTCAAACCGGTCATCGGCAAAGACAGAGGGATGACCATCTCAGCTTGATCTTGCTTAGCCTCATCTACATAGACTTGAACATCTCACCACTAATTTAATGCTTCTCTTCAAGGCAGCAGATGACATACATAAAAGTAGTCTTATGCATTCTTTAAATCTAAACAGAATTATAGTCAAACTTTTCCAAGTAAAAATAAAATGAACTAGGGGAATCTAGCTTGATCTACTTTCCCCCTTAAACCAATTCCTTTTTTCAAGAACAGACAAGAGTGAGAGTCCAAGGGTCTTGGCCTGCAGAGAACTGGGGAGGTGGTTAAGAGAGCTTTCTCATTGGGTAGAATAGTCGAACTGCAGTAAAGGATGAATAGCTGTTTAGCAGGTGGCCAGTTACAGTTTCTCAAGTAAAGCCATATTTCTTTGAATGATTTTTGGAGCAAAAATAGTTTTTAAAGTAGAATCTACTAAGTGGATAGGATAGGTAGCTCAGGTGACCAGTCCCTGTTTCCAATCATAAGGATCCTTCCAGTCCTCCTTCAATGGATTCAATAACCTACATGTGTGAGTTTATATTAAAGGGAGCATAATACTTAACTGTCTTGAGTCTGTCTGGATGCAAGATCTGTGTTGACATGAATATCTAAGAATGTAAAAGCATCTTTATGCTATCGAGGAGTATAAGGATGGAAGGTAATGAACCTTTGTCAATAGCGGCTTTTGTTGACCCCCTAAATCTGAAGGCTCCTAATAGTCACCCCAGGTCCTACATGTATCATGGTTGACATAGTATTTTGATGTGTAGCAATAATTGAGATTGCTAGGTGGTAATTTTTACATTGCACTTGGTGTTAAGGCATAATAACCATTATATTGAGTAAGTTGAAGTGTCTCTTTATACTTTGGCCATAATCACAAGTTTAAAAAAAAATGGTACTGTACCTAAGGAGCAGATTGAAAATTGAAAAAATAATTTTTAAAATCTAAAGAATTCTGTGGTGGTGGTCTCAAGCATATTCCAGTTTCATTCCATTCGTTGCACATAGAACCCATATGGATCCGAGGAAATAACCACAGACACACGTCATTGGTGTTGCAGTACCAAGCATAGCTGCTGCACGTGGCACTGGTTGTTCACTGCTAGAGAAGATGAATGTGGATTAAACAGTACAGATTCAGTGATACAGTGAGCGGCTTTTTGTTCCTCCTTTAGTCAAGAAAGAAGACTAGAAACAATTCCCTTTCACAAGAAAAAAACAGACACCCAATTTTATCTATCATTTTGCCTCAAGGTAGAATTTTCTCAGTCCCTGTCACGGTGAAGGCAGCAGAAGTCTAGATCATATCCTTCAAGGCACTAGGCCAGTTATTTACGTGATGGAGTGATGATGAGCAGGGAAGGTGAGCAAGAAGAGGGCAGCATTTAGAGACCTTGGAAGGGAAATATGCCCTATAGGAGATGGAAGGGCCTGCCGTTCTTTTTTATAAAAAATTAATGAGTTAAATTTTCCCAGCCTGATTACAGTTTCCGTTCCCTCTCTCCTCTCTTCCCATTCCCTCTCTGCAATCCCCCGATCCACTCCTCCTCCTGCTTCTTCAGAAAAGGGCAGGCCTCCCATCTATAAGTCAGCCACGGCATATCAAGTTAAAAAAAAGAGTAGGCACCTCCTCTCCTATTAAGTCTGGATTAGGCATCACAGGAGGAGGAAAGGGTCCCAGAGACTTGCCAGTCTTTAACTATCTTAGCATGCAGGGTGGAGGGTGCATTGGGTAATTTCCTTTCAAGTAAGTTACTACATCTACAATTCACCCTGTACCATAGGAAGCACAATGTTTGGTCGGCCTGAATTTAATACACTCTAGTCCCAGGAATGCCTGTACTCCCCCCCTCCCTCTCTGTGTGTGCGCATGTGTGTGTGTGTGTGTGTGTGTGTGTGTGTGTGTACATGTGTATCTCTTTGTATACCACTGTGCAGGCATGGAGGTCAGAGGACAAACTTGTGAACTTGATTCTCTCATTCACCTTCATGTAGATTCTAGGGACTGAACTCAGGTTACCACAAGACCCTTCACCCATTGAGTCATTTATCTTGTAACATTCTGACTCCTTTGCCATGAACTGTTGTCATGCAGTGATAAACTTCAGATTAGGAAAGGGCTGCTGAGAGTTCAGCCTATACTCCAGTGCATTACCTGGCACAGGGAATAAGGAGAAATATAGGGAAATAGAGGCAGAATGATCACTTTCAGTGATTACCTAAAAACATCTTCATTTTCTCCATAGCCATCAATTTCTATTAGAAATAGAGTGGCAAGAGAATCCAGCACAGACATGTTAATAAAGCCATATGGGTTGGAAAGACTAAGGGATCAAGAAGTTGAGTCAACCCTTTATCTTTCCTCCTCCTACTTTCTTTCCACCTTCAACTCTCATTCAAAACATTGACCTAAAGAAAGCCTTGGAAAAGAAGAATGGGAATGAGGTTGTGTAGTACTAGAGAAGCCATGGAGCCGCCGCCAAGAGTCAGACATGCCAAAACTTTGCCGGTAAGCCACTGCCACGTGGTGATATACAGATTAATAGAGATGGGTTAAATTAATATGTAAGCGCTAGCCAATAAGAAGTTAGAGCTAATAGTCCAAGCAGTGGTTTAAATAATATAGTTTCTTTTTTTTATTTAGAGAATACTTTATTAGTTTTTGTAATCAAACCCACGTAGATAAAACCTTACATATTTAATACAGTGCGTTACCCCTGTACAAATGGGAAAAAAAATTAAGTTCAACATTTCTAGACCAATATGGCTGTTAATTTCTGTACAATGCCAACTCAACACGGTAAACTGGGATACTTTTTTCCAAAGTTGACAGCACAGCTAAAGTTTCCAAAAATTCAAATTATATATATGTAAATATATATTTATATTTATATAAAAAGACCAATAATAGCAGTATGTTATGCATCAATAGCAGCAACAGCTTTTCCAGGTTCTGCAGTCATTTGAACAAAATTGTAAAGACATCCAGCACACTCCATTTTTTAAAAAAAGTAAAAAACAAAATCCCAGAAAACGGCACAGTTCTGTTACTTTT
This sequence comes from Microtus oregoni, assembly GCF_018167655.1. Taxonomy (NCBI): domain Eukaryota; kingdom Metazoa; phylum Chordata; class Mammalia; order Rodentia; family Cricetidae; genus Microtus; species Microtus oregoni. Next base: position 37,133,888 of record NW_024543081.1, read on the forward strand.
GTGGTACCTGGCACCATTTTTTTTTTTTAAATTAGCTTCACAATCATCATCTGGAAATGCCTTTTCCATTGTATCCCCCAGTACTGTAGATGTAGGACAGCACTGTGAGTGTAAAATAGCTTGTCCCTGCTTTATGATATACAGTAGTGACCGTGCTTTATCAGAGCTGTTTTAAATGATGTTGCTCAGAATGTTTTCTTTCCAGATGATGATTGAGAAGCTAATTTTAAAAAAATAGTATAGTTTCTATGTGACTATTTCGAAGCTGAGGAGCCAGGGACAAACAAGCGGCCTTCATACAATGTTGTGTCCATTTTATCACGGATTTAGAGTTGTCCCTGGTCGCCTCCCTTTAGACCTCTGTAGCTTGCTAAGAAGTGGCTTGTTTACTGCCTCCCAGAGAAGAGCGGGAAGGCATTTTTGCCAATGCCTTCATTATTACTCAGATCCACACCTGCTTTGCATTTCTTAAGTAATTCATTACAGCAGACTACTTTTACTAGTATGTGTGACAAGTACTGCATTTTCTCTAAAAGAACCCCGAGTTTCTTGGAAAATCTTTTAGTACCTTTTAAAAGGATTTGATCAAAAAGGGGCAAAAATATTTTTGAATTCTAAAGGTGATGAAATTATCAATAGGCCTGACTTAAAAATTCATGTAGATTCCACCTTTAAGTGGAATTACCCCAATGAAATGAGAAAGGCCTTTTACTACAAAATTTTGTTTTTATCATCAGAATACCTGAGTTAAATTCTTTGGCCCTTTTAGTAGTAAACACTTGCGGAATTGATAGAGTAGCTTAGCAGATAAAAAATGCAACACTTTCTTCAGTATGCCTCTGTAAACATAGACCCAGATGCAGCTTTGTGTGTTGCTGGTACTTATCTTTTATTTATTTATTTGTTAAAGATTTCTGTCTCTTCCCCGCCACCGCCTCCCATTTCCCTCCCCATCCCCTAATCAAATTCCCTTCCCTTGTCAGCCCAAAGAGCAATCAGGGTTCCCTGCCCTGTGGGAAGTCCAAGGACCACTCACCTCCATTCAGGTCTAGTAAGGTGAGCATCCAAACTGCCTAGGCTCCCACAAAGCCAGTACGTGCAGTAGGATCATTGTTCTTGAGTTCTCAGTAGTCCTTAAATCAGGAGCAGAAGGAGAGAGAGCATGAGCAAGGAACTCAGGACCGCGAGGGGTGCACCCACACACTGAGACAATGGGGATGTTCTATCGGGAACTCACCAAGGCCAGCTGGCCTGGGTCTGAAAAAGCCTGGGATAAAACCGGACTCGCTGAACATAGCGGACAATGCGGACTACTGAGAACTCAAGAACAATGGCTGGTACTTATCTTAAGCACAGGTAACCAAAGTTGAAAATTTCAGTGTGTTCTCAGAGTTTAGCTCTTAAGTAAGAGCTCCCTCCGCTGGAGTCTAAGTTTGACACTCAGTTCCTTTTTTTCAGTCTCCTCCCAGATTCTAACCAGTGCTGGGCGAGGAAATCAGCAAAGCCCTGAGTAATGTCTTTCAGGAAGGATGCAGGGAAACCAATTTGTCAATCCAAGGAGGCTGAACTGGAGAGAAAAAGAAAAACTCTCACAGATCTCCCTGTCATTCTTGAAGCTGTCAGTGGTGTGGAATATGTTCTTGGAAACTTGGTGCATAAACCAACTGCAATCACATGCCTCCAAGGTCTCAACCCAGTTTTCCATCAAAGACAGATTTTGATGTATTGTTGCTTTCAAGGGAAAGTTGGATATTTACGCCTCAAAAAAATCTAACTCAGGGTTGCTCTGCTTTCCTAAAGTCATTTACAAATCTGGGCTTCTCTCTAAACCATGAAAACTGGGTTGTTCAATACTGTTTTAGGGCATTAAGGTTAATCAAATATTCTGGATAATCCTGAGTGTCCCCTTTTATTACACTTAGATTGCATATTTTCAATGAATTGAAATAAAATAAGACTGGATAATTAACACAAGCAGTGTAGGTCATGTTCAGCTATTCTTATGAGGTCTAGAGTTCACCACTATGAATATGCATCGCCGGATGAATAACCTTTGTTAAGTTTCATAAGCATTTTGAAAATGCTTATTCATCTAAAAATGGCCCTATTAACACTTTACTTACCTCCAATTCTTACTTTAGCAAGCAGGTGAAATAATGAATATGGAAGTGCTTTCAAATCATGGGAACTCTTATGATGAAAATGGGCAGTGAAACAGAGATTGTCTCAGGGTTTCTATTGCTGTGAAGAGACACCAAGACTGTGGCAACTCATATTAAGGAAAACAATTAACTGGGGTTGGCTCACACTTTCAGAGGTTTAGTCCATTATCATCTGTAGTTGGACTTTCCTTTGGGCCATTTCTATTAATCTACGCATTAATCTATTAATCTAACCCATTTGTATTAATATACATTCCGTCACTTACCACCCACCCCACTTCTACTGTGTCTCCTTGTGTGTCTCTCTCATGACTAGATTCCTCCTCCTTCTTCCTCTCTCTGCCTGGAAGTCTCACCTACACCTTCTGGCAAGCTATGGCTGTTCAGCTTTTTATTACACAAATCAAGCAATATATCTTTGCACAGTGTACAAATATCCCACAACATAAAAAGAAAAGTTTTTAGCTCTAACATAGTAAAACTATATACAATAAGAACAACTATCAGTTAAGAGTTGCATTTACATTTTCCAGTCTATCTGTATTTGTCAAACTCAGAGAAAATATTCCAGTATCTATCTTGTCTTTGTATGTTCAAAATTTTGTACCTAATTTACTTTTTATCCTAACTTGTATTAACAACCCCAAACTATCTTTTTATACCTCAAAACATTTTTTTAAATAACTTAAACTTTTACATCTCTCAATCCTATATATTTTATACCTCTTTAGTGAGTTTCCTTTATGAATTTGGTAACAAGAAAAATTGTAACTATAACTATCTAGGACTCAATCCCATCAAAGATCCAAGAGAGATATAACATTCCCTGAGTACACAGGAAATGCAGAGCAAGCAACTTCCAAAACTATAGAAATAACAAAGATATCTGGCTTCCTGGAAAGTTACACAAAATTCCTCTGCAATGGTGGAGCATCAATTTTCAGCCTAAAGGCCTTGAATATCTGACAGACTTTCTGTGAAGCAGGAATTTTGAAGGGCTGTTCCACTTTGTCTTGGTGAAGTTTAACTGTTCCTTTCTTCTGTATCTTGCTTGTCCAGTTTGGACAGTATATTGTCAGCAGTCAAGACAAGGACATTTTCTTACCCAAATGACTAGCTTTGTTATATTGAAAGCAAACTGTCAAACTGTATATGGAGGTATTTGATGCCTCTCATCCTTTTTTGAAGTAAATTGGTACTATCAGAAAGACATGTGTCTCATTGTCTTGAAAAGCCTTATGCTATTAAAATATCTTAAATGCCATATTCTATAGATCTCTGAAGTATTTGAAAACCACCGATCTATATAAAATAAATCTTTGTTTGACATTGAAAACATACCTCACATGACTACACCTTTGATTATTATAATAAATACTAGCCTGTATTTATTAGTTATCCTAAATAGCTTTCAAGGACTAGAATTTTACATTACATTTTTAAATGAGCTGCATAAGTATAATACCTTAAACAAGAATGGAAACATATAAACAATATAACAAAAATATCCTTAAATTTGTATCAATATACCAACGTAAAATACTTGAAACTAGTGGTTGTTCAAAAGTAGACTCAACAATTTACCTTGTTAATCCCATAATTTCTATACTATATCATCCCCTTTTCCCCTTTAGAACAAGATTTCTGAATCTAATCTCCTCTTTTCAGCTTTTTCCCTGACCATGACCAACAACTTATAACCAACCCCCTAAACAATAACAAACATCCATAACCCACCAAATGAGCAAAAACCAATCAAGAGGTTGATAGAATCAAAGAAGTTTGAATATTTTTCTTAAGTTACACCATCAATACTTTTATATGCCAATTAATGCATAAGGCCCTCCAAAAGATATTAGATCATGTGATCACAGTGCTTTTGGAATGCACACATACTCATTATGATCAGTTTGACCATCATTTTGTCTTTACCCACAATAAATCTAATCAAATTAATGGGAACTCAGTACATCTTGGAGGGAGGTATTCATGATACTTACATATGGCTTCAGAAACATAAGGCTCCAGAAAACAAATTTAAGGATTATCATTTTTCAAACAATGAAAAAAAAACAGGGGCATATCACACACAAGCTACCAAGGTATATTTTAGAATTTCCATGGAATAGCTATTGCTTATGAACTGGAAATTATTCTAGTTAGTTCAATAAATGTTTGTTGATGATGAGATTTCAGAAAGTATTTCGTTTCCCGTGACCCATGAAGATGAGAAGTACGCCATCCTTAAGGGCCAAGCTTCACTGTGACTCACTGCTTCCTACCTCCTAGTCTCCCCATTTCACCTAACAGAATTATGTGCTGCTTTCTTTGTGTTCAAACATCCTTTTTATATTCTATTTCACCTTTTATTTTCCTCACCACTCTTCCAAGGAGACTCTGAACAAGGAGGTATATTTTACAACTTCTGTATCTGTCCTGATGTCCAGTGTCACCACCATAAACTCTAAATATACTGTTGTTGTACCATGGGAGAGCGACAAAGAAAAGTGCTTTGATTTTTCTCTCCACCTTGTTCAGATCCTTGAGATGCAACAGTATCATAGCCTCAGGAAATATTCATAAGCACAGGAACTACTTCTCAATTTAACAATTTACCTATAAAATCAACAAAAACTCCTGAACTTCCCAGAGTATAAAAGTAAATGATAACTTGGGGAGTTTTTTGTGTTGTTGTTGTTTAGGGCTGGAACATTTGAAGCGAGCATCTGGGACTATATCCTCCTTGCACTTTGTTCATGCAAAAGGAGAGATGAAAATTCTGGAAAGACATCTGTATTGTAAATCAAAATACATTGCAGAAATCAATGTTGAGTTGACATTCTGCTTGCAAATATTCTTTTGAGATTTGTTCTTGTAAATCTCTTTCCCATCTGGTTTTTATGTCTGCTCTGGGACTTATATGCACAGAGTTGTCTAGGACCTGCTCAGAATGTTGAAATAAAGTATGTGTTTTTTAATAAAAGGTTGGAGGGGATGTAGGGGGTACTGTCTTAGTCATATTTAAAGTGCTTGTTTATATTGTAACTCAGCTAACTTCTGGAAACTTTGGGAACTGCTTTCTTAGACTAGGACAGCATATGTGAAGTCAGGAAATAATCCTACCATGCCACTTACATTTTTGCAAAGAACATTTGCTGGGAGGATATTTTTTATTTTTTAATCACAGGAAGAGTGAGGAGCAGAGAAGCATTAATTGTGCCATTTTCATTAAACTAATGATGGAGAGAGGGACCATTGTTTATAGAAGGAGGTTTTCTTTATTGACAGCTAGCTAATTTGGGAATGTTAATCTCTTCTTAAATGGCAATTTCAGTGAAAGCAAAGGAAAACACTCAATCTGAAAAGTGCTGTTATAAGTAAGCCCAGGATTTGACTTAACATCTGGAATTGATATCCATTTTTGAGCTTTGTTAGGGAATGGCCCTCTGCATGAGAACACAGTCACTACCATTAGGAGAGCACATTTTCTCCTTTCCCATCTTTAATCACAGGCCATCTGCTGATCACTACACAGCAACCTAGTGTCGATTCATAGAAGGATCTTACTCCTTGGAAATAAGAAATTGGCTCTTGTTATCGTACATTAGGGGTGTTTGTGTGTGTGTGTGTGTGTGTGTGTGTGTGTGTGAAGAAGTAAAAGCTACTGGACATGACTCTGAGTATCCCACCTTTTGAAAACAGGTCTAAGTAGGGCCTCTACCACCGGAAGCTTCTCTGTAAGGATGGAAACAAATGCCTGACCCTGGTCGTTTGCTTCTCTGTTATTTTTCACTCGGACAACACAAAAGAAGGAATCATGGAAAGTCAAAGTCTTAGAGAAGTCCCACAAAAGACCAGCAGACATGTATGCAATCAGCAAGAGCATATAATATCCCAAGAGTAAAGGTTCCAGCATGCTGGGGCTACACAGCTGGCACACAGACAAATGGTGACTCCGAGAAGAGAACACAGGCTCTTTCTAAGCGCAGCTAGGGGGAGTTTCAGGGACAGTTAGATCATGGCACATGTAATTGGCCAAGCAAGCATCAGTTGTATTAGTACAAGTTAGATTGGTTAGAGCGAGCAGGGGCTGGTTAGGGCTGTAATTCTTCCATCTTTGGGTGTGTTTGTACAAGTCCCAGGACCTGCCCCTGTTTGGTCCTTGCCCTGAGGTTCTAGCTCAGGCCTGGTAAGTGTAATTTCCCTCTTTTCCGTGTATGTGATATCTCTCTCATTGTCCTTTTAGGAAACTGAACTTTAGGCTCAGTTGTAAAATGAGGAAAGTTTCAATGTAAAGAGTGAGGCTGACCAAACTTTCACTCCTTTCAAGTCTTCAGGGGTCACTGCTGTGTCGGGGATTTTTTTCAGTGGAGTCCCCTCACTCTTGCAATTCCTGTCTAACCTCATTAATCCACGACCTCATAGGAGTTAACAAATCTTTCAGTCATCTGCTACATGTTCAAGTTTCAGAGATGTAATTTTTTAAGAGGAGAGGGTAATCCATTAGCATAGTGGAACATTCCAAAATGCTCCATCAGTCCCTCATTAACCATTAGGGACTTGATAATTATTTTCTAAAACTGGATGGCTTTCAGAGCCTGGCACCTGAATTTAGAGTTCCCTTCTCTTTCTAGAATGTAGATCAGTCATTTCCAAAAACTTTGCAATCTACAACAGAGAGACTTTTAAGGGTAATTGTTTATACATATCCTTTTACTTTCTTATTGATATGAGACTCCTAACCTCTGCTTAAACTACAACTCCCTTGCATCTGTTCCCTGAGGCCTTGATTGGGTGCAGGCAGTTTATCAGGATGTTCGTTCCATGTCCATATTAAGGAGAGACTGTTGACTCTACGCCATATGAAATCATGGGTCGGTCCCGCAGATGTATACAGTGCACCCGTATTCTTCTCCTATGTGTATGATCAATGTTATTTTCTCTCAAGCTTTAGAGGAGCTCAGAACTGAGTGGACACTCATTCTTAAGCTAATCCCACCATGTACATTATATATCTTATAATTGGGTGCTGGATGGCCAAATTTTTCCTGGAAAGATGGAACACATATGTGTCCTCACCCACAGACAGGGATCTCATGAGAGAAGAAAGTAAGGATACCACCAAAGTCCAGTTTGAGTTTGGTGAATCAAAGAGTTTTATCAGGGTTACTTCCAGGCATGTGGGTGAGCGGTTACTTACAGGAACAGAAATGACTCAAGGACTACTGTGTCACTAAGGCCCACCCCGGAATCAGTGACGGCCCACAAAGATGGGAATCGAGAGCACATCACACAGCCTGCAGGTAGCTCAACAGGTTAGAAAGTGTTCTCTCCTGATATCTCAGTTAGCCTAAAACTCTTCCAGGCAGCTTGGCTGGTTTTTGCTTCTTCCAGGCAACTGGTAGGGTCTGAGAGTCTCTTCGTAACTTGATTCTGCTAATCTGAGAGGGACTCTTGGCTTTTATTGCCTACCCTAACAGGGAGAGGCCTGGTGAATCTGGTCAGTTTCAGAGACTTTCTGAAGCTCTCTTGACTTGCTTACCTTCCTGCTTATGGAGCTTCCCTATGGGGTGGGGTGTTTCAAGCTCGGAAGCATCTGTTACACAACACTGGGCTATTAAATGTCAGTTAGAATTCAATTACACTGTATAAAGCATATTTGTTAGATTGCAAATATTTTTTATTAAGAATCTACATTATGGAAGATCAAACTTAATAGTTAATGAATGGCTATTTTTTTTTCTGATTCCTACCCAGTTTTGATCTAGAAGTCAATGGTAAGACCAAAGCTTGTTGTTATGGTGCATGCTAATTCTTCTTTCTGCCTGGCAGTCTACTACTAACTCCAGTGGATGCTCTACGTGGTCCCCTTCCCGTGACTCATCCACCATGTCACTCCTTGCCCAATATTCTGCGACTAAATTGAGTGACATTTGGAATGAAATACAGCTGATTCTCCTTAATTACATCATTATTGCTTTATGTAAGAAAAGTAGTCTTGAGTTTTAACAGCAATGACTAACTATTTGGATGATTTTATATATGTGTGCATCTCTACAGGTATAGAGTGTTCTGTTAGCATGTGTCTGGAGACTTATTAGTGATGCTCCAGGGCAGATTTTGTGCCTGGCCATCTCAGGAGTTGTTTGCTATAAAATTTGCACAAACAAGTCATTTTAATGCCAACTACTTTCTCTATTACACTGAGGCATGGCCCTATTAAGATGGCGGTGAAGACAATAAAAGCTAACTTAGCATAGATCATGTCACTTCTGAAGTTGTCTCTAAGATAATAGGAATCTCTCTGGCCCATAGAGAAAAGCCATCATGCAATGTATATGGTGTCAGTAGCCTACCTCTCGTCGGAAACTGATTTATTTTTCAAAATTTATATAGCAGATACATGTCCTCAAGAAGGCAGCGTAAAAAGTGGTTTATAAAGCTTTGCTCGCATGAATAAATTGATAGAGATCCTGGTCAACTGAACCCCAAGAACCTAGAAAAATGCACAGACTGACAAGAGTTCAAAAGTAAGCAATTAGTTGGTCATTCTTCCAAATAGTTTTAGAAGTCAAAGATTGCCATCTGAGAAGCCAGCTGCCACCATATTTACTGTTGAGACAGGCAGAGTAATGGTGTATAACAGGAAACTAATAGGTGGCTTCTTAGACATTTAGATCAACATCACAATTAACAGCATAAATGTAGAGAACCTTTTCACAATGCTTGTTTTAGTTTCCATTGCTATCTTTATCAAGATTCTGTTGGTAAAGATGCAAAGGGCACCCCTCCTCCTAGATTGATTCATGTGTTAGGAAAAGAAGAACACAGACCATCTCTGTAACAACTCTGGGAGGGTTCATTCATCTCTTGTCATAAAACATGGTTTCTGTGGGCAAAGAAGTGATAAGGAGAAGAAAAGAGAGGAGGGCAGGGATCCCCTAATATTCTCTCCTGCCTCAAGGCCTGCTGGGACACTTAGGACTGACTTTGCTTGTGGGAGTTTTTAAGTCTTCATTCAAGCACATGTTAAAAGTTAAAAATAAAAACATGCTTAAAATATCTCAAAGAGAATTCTAGGATGGTCAGATTACAGCTTCGATGTATATGAACGTTTGTGCATACAAATGATTATGCATGTCCATGTGATTACTGTTCTACGAATTCTAAAATATCTTAGATTAAAGGTGGCAGAAAACCAGATAGACTGCTTGCAAATCTTCTCCTTTCCCTCTCTGCTCCCAGATCCAATAGCCCAGGCTCATCCCCAGTTCTGCAGAACAGCCTTTCCTCCTCTCTGCTCCCATCTCCCATGGATGCCACAGATCTCCTGCTAACCTCCCTGCCCCCATGCATTTTTCTGTCCCAGCCCCAAAGCTCAGCAGAACCTTCTGCTAATTCAAGGGCCACTCCAACCAGGGCAACACTTAGGCTAACAAAGGAGCCACACCTCTCTTTCTTTCACCCCAGATCCAGTCCGCAGTCTCATCCCCAGCTCTGTAGCAGAAAACCTGCTGTGGTCTCCCTTTACTCTCTGACCCCATCCCCAACAATCACAAAGATCCTCCCCTCCAACCTTCCCTCCCCCAACTCATCCCAGAAACCCAGCCTCCAACACCTGCAGGCATTGACTGGGAACACACAGCAGCTGAGTAGAGCCAGAGAAACGGTAAACCAACTGAAGACTTTCATCATTCCCTCCTCCCATTGTGTCCAATCTACCAATCTCATCCCCAGGTCTGCAGCAGAGACCCTATGGCAGCCTTTCCTGCCCTCTCCCATCTCCTGTGGGTCCAGCAGATCTTCCATTTCTAGCTTGTCCACCCCTTGTCATAGTATCTCAGCCCCCAACCCCAGTAGACATCCCCTGCTAACCCACAGGCCATGCCTGCCAGAAAGCTGGTTGGCTATCTGAGATCTTTTCTTTCCCCTTTGTCCCTCAGACCCAATACCCCAGGCTCATCCCTGGCACTGCAACAGAACACCAGCTGCCTTCCTTTCCCATGCCCACGTTTTCTGTGGATCCCACAAACCTTCCCCTTCTGTCCTCCCTTGTCCCTCTTGTTGCTTTGTCCCTGTACCCATACTCCAACATGTACTACTGATTAACCTACAGGCCACTTTTGACAAGAAAGCAAGTAGAGTAGGCTGTCTATGGATGTTGACAGATCCTTCTGTTCCTCTAGATTTAACTTTCTCCAGTCTCATCCCTCAGTGCTATACCAGGCCCTCTGGGGTGACCTCTCTTTCCCGTCTTCCCCTATTCCAAGGGGAGGAAATAAGCAGATGCTATTAAACACCCTGCTCTCCTCCCTCCTGTACAACCCCTTACACCTATCCCCATTTCTGTCAGCTCCTAACATCCAGAAACACATTTTACCTGTATAGCCCAGAAGGCACAACTATTAGGTCCAACGAAAATTTCTGGTCAGGCAACACACAGGTATCATACTCTATGGAAAATCCGGAGAAGAAACTCAAACCAAAGAGCAAAACACAATGGACACAGCGCCTATGTCTGTAATCAATGCAATCCCAATGCCTCAATGCCAGAAAACCACAACAAAGAGAAACGCCACAATCACTAACAGCCAAGGTAATACTTCTCCACTAGAGTCCGGCTATTCTGCCACAGTAGGCCATGAATGTTTCAACATAACTGAAGCACAAGAAAGATACCTTAAAACTGAAGATGATAGGGATCCTTAAAGAAAAAGTTGATAAATCCCTTAAAGAAATCTAGCAAAACGCAAACAGTGTAAGGAAACCTAGTGCAATGGAAAATCTCTAATATATACGAAGGTGATCCTAACGAGGTCTCCTGGTAGCAGCGGTGACATGTTGACGTATTTGGTCGGTACGATAAATAACCAGACCAGCTCAAGAACAACAGATATAATTTAATAATTGAAAAAGGGGGGAACTCGCGCTACAAGAGTGGAAGGTCCGAAATCCAAAATGGTCTGGCGAGCACCGAGTACAGAGAGCTTACGTGCCTACCTACCCCCGTTTTTCTACTTGGGCTACAGACGGCTACACTCTAACCAGATGTGATTGGCTGAGCTTCCCCATCAGTGCCAGAATCCCAACTGGCCATCTTTTGTCACCAAATGAGGCTTGCTGTACCAGGAATGAGTTGCATTCAATTGAACTGTTGGCCTAGGGAGTCCCATAGAAATCTCCAAACAACCAAGGCTGATGCTAAGGTAATGGGCTGCTCTTCACAAACTAACTGTGGGTTCCTATTTCTAAGAACAACACCCACACAACACACTGAACATGGAGAAGTCAAACTGGAGCCTACACAGAATCTTCAACCCTAGTTTCTAGTGTCTTTGGTGCAAGAAGGTACTCCACAGGGTACCAGAAGAGAAACATAAACACCAAACCAGCCACAAAAACCTTGACCTGTAATATGTTCTGCCTGCAAGATATGCTGGGGCAATGGTGGCACGGAACTTGTGGGAGTAGCCAACCAATGTCTGATTTGACTTAAAGTCCCCCATAACCAATACTGTTTGGGTGACTAAGAACCAGAGAGTAGCTAACCTAGAGACCTAGCGTAAAGCCAAATCTACTGGTCTTAAAAAAAAAGAAAAGAAAAAAAACTAGTAACAATAAAATGACTAATGATATTCTGCTATACTTTATAGTTTGGTGCTTTATTCAGTCATCATCAGAAAGACTTGTTCTTGCAAGAAATGGGAACAAATACATAGATACATAGTCAGACGAGAGAGAGAGAGAGAGATCTCACAGCTTTAAATAGGATGTCTCCATCAAATCTCTCCCCTTGGAGCTCAGGGAACTCTGCAGAAGAGGATACAGAAAGAGCCAGAGGGGATGGAGGACACTAGGAGAGCAAGCCCTCTTGAATCAACTGAGAAAGGCTGGTATAAACTCACAGAGACTGAAGTAGCAAGAACAAAGTCACCACAGATCTGCCCCAGGTCTTTCGGATTTATGTCGTTCAACTTAGCATTTTTATGGACCTCCTGAGTTTTTGAACAAGTGAGTCTCTAATTCTTGTGCCTCCTCTTGATCCTCTCTCTCTTCTGGGTTGCCTTGTCTGTCCTTGATGTGATGATTTTTGTTCTATCTTATATTTTTTATCATACTTGGTTGTTATGTCCTAGAAATGTGTTCATTTTTAATGAGAGACAGAAAAAGAGTGGTTGGGTGGGTGAAGAAGGGAGATACTGGGAGGACTGGAGAGACAAGAAATTGTAATCAAGATATTTTGCTTGAGAAAATAATCTATTTTCATAAAATGAAAAAATAATTTTAAAAGCATCAAAGGCAAAATTTAATATATTTGTTTCATGTATAATATAAGCACATGTCATTGATTTAGTAAGCTGGTAAGCAAGATTGCTTATGGCCTTATGAATTACTTAAAAGGGTTTGGTTCTAATTTTTTGCTTGGGGAGGGTCATGCCTTATGCATCCCTTGCTGTCCTTTAACTCACCATGTAACAGTGATGCCCTTGGAACTTCTCATCTTCCTGCTTCCACTTGCTAAATACTGTAATCATAGTTGTATGCCATCCTACCATTATTACATGAAGTAGCTCGCAAGTGCTAGATAGAGAAGTGAAAAAATTAGATTTTATTCTAAAACTCTAGTGTGTTTTTGTGTAGAATGTAGACTGTGGGAAGATAATAAGGAAATCTTGGGAATTTATTTGTAAGATGATGGTAGCTTGATCTTAGCTGAAAAGAGTAGAGTTATTGAGAAGGAAACAGGTGAGAAGATGTGGTTAAGAGGTCAAATTGCAGAAAACGTCAGTGGACTCGACCAAGTGTGAAATAAATATGCAGAAAGGTGCCAAGATCTAGGTTCTGGGGATAAACATTAGATGAAAAATACTAAACTATGCAGGAGGATAGTTGAGATATAGGTGAATGATTAAGAAGAAACAACTTCATCTCAGAATACATTATAGTTAAAGTACCGAAGAGATGGCCAAAAGAGTGGTGGGAATAATGACGAGGACAAAGGTAGACCCAGCATGGAAATGGTAGAGAGAAAAAGAAGGAGGCAGATGGAGAGACAGAGAGATAGAAACACATACATGACTCATGTGTGTATGTGTGAGAGAGAAAGAGAGAGACAGAGAGATAGAAACACATACATGACTCATGTGTGTATGTGTGTGAGAGAAAGAGAGAGACAGAGAGGGAGAGAACACAAAGAAGGCTAAGACAAACCTTAAACAACCTCAAAATTAAAGACAGATTGCATGCATGAAGTTTCCAAGTGAGTCTGTTTGGAACAACAGTTGGAGAATGTGTAATTGGAGAAGCCAAGAGAGTATTCCCAGTAGGAAAATTTTGATAAAGAAACACCTGATAGGAGGATTGGAAAATGGACGTCGGATTTAGTAATATGGATGGAAAGCAGACATTTATAGCCTAAGCAAGAACAGATTTTTAGATAAGTCATGAAAACAGAAGCCAGAATGAAGCCACCTGGCTGTAGCCTGCTATTGAGTGATGAGAATGGGGGTAATAAGAACTGCATAGGTGGGAGAGGTGGTCAAGAGGAAAAACTAAACAAAGGAAAATAATTTGACAAGATTGAATGGGAAGTTAAAAAATGGGAAGATGCCAGGCTCCGGTTTCCTGGAATAACAATCGGCTGGATACTATGAAACAGCGGACGTGTGTATCCGTGATGCAGGTTGCTGTGGCAGAAATGAATGCTGACTGGAAAGACATGTTTTGAATAAAAATTGTTATGATACGGAAAGAGAGCAAGGTCGGTATCTGAAGAGGCATGGGCAACTGGGGGGGGGGCTGCTGCTGTTACACTGATTTTTAAAATAAGGGAAGCAAGCCTTTTATAAATACACGTAACAAGTGTCGAGGGGAAGTGATATTTTGAAGGCATTACCACATTGTGGAGAAACCACAGAAATAGCTGGCAGGGAGACAGATGCCAGAATGACAGTAAGAAAACACACCCCTAACGTGCCAGAAGAGGGATACAGACACCATAATAACAGCAAAGTACCCGAGATGTGCCAGGGCAAGGATACAGATGCCAGAGTAGCAACAACAGCAGCAGCAATAGCAACAACATGGCCCACAAGTGCCAGTCAGTGCTATTTCTTTATTTGTATCAGTTTGACTGACAGAGCGCCTGAGAGTGGAGGCTCCATGAGGCCTGAGCTCTTTTATGTTTTGTTCTTGTTGTAACCCCAGTGCCTACACCTGTGTGCAGAAAGCCTTCAACAAATATTTTGCAATCAGCAAAATAAATTAGCTTTGGTTGTTGCAATTTTATTGGTGAGTGAACTGAGAACTAGTGAGGTCAGGTAATGTCCCTATCATGAAGGCGACGGAGTGAGGGCATCCAGATTTCTATGTGATCAAGGTTATTGATCAGCAAGGCAAGCTGCCTCACCTTTGGCATCATATGAGATGAAACAGACAATTTTAAAGAATTGGTACGGCCAACATCTTATACTCATGGTGCTAAGGGATTCTGATCTATAAACTTCAAGCTTTACTAAAAGTTTAAAGGGTGCCAATGTCTGCTTAACATTGGTTTGATTACCAATGGAAAAAAGTCAATGCCAAGCTATCTCGGTCTGAACTTCAGAAACAGCCAACGAACACCGGTCCAGTTTCTTTTTCCTCCTAATAGTGCAGCATGCTAGACCCGGTCATCTCGTTCATTATTACGTGTATGTATGCTCTTGTTCTGAGCTTGGGATGAAATTGGTGGTGGTGGTTCAGTGCAAGACACTTCCCAAACTTGTGTCGGTAATGACCATTAATGTTTTCTTGGGTTTTTGTATTTCTACCTCTAGATTCCTTGACTACATCCTCGTTTCCTTTTAGCTTTTTAAAGAAACTAGTTTCTCCTGAAATTGTGAAGACAGGATCTCCAGACAGCCAGGGGTTGTGTCACACTGATATTCTCTGAGCACTCTACGTTTCAAACCTGAGTGTGGAACAGAAGTTGCTTTTGGTGAATGCAAATGGTGACTCAGGCGTATCAAGAAATAAAAAGAAATAATTTCAAATTCAAAGACTCAAGCCTATGAAAAGGAAGAAATCCTAAGAAAACAAGGAGGGCAGTGCTTTCTCTGGACATGCTGATTTTGTTCCAACAAGAAAGTCAGAATTAGGAATATTATTTTTAGCATTTTATATTTGGTTGAGTTCTAGAGTAAACGATTCTCACTCCCATTCTCATATGTGAATTCTACTCTCATATAATCTTTGCTCATCTCACTTAAGAAACACTAGAGAACTTGTCCAGGTATTAACTAGAAGTTGTTAGCAGGCATGACCCAAGAAAGTAGAATTTGACATCAGGATACATCCAAGAAGCGTTATAACGAGCACTGTCACAAAACTGGGCATGACAAGTCTCGTTGCTGATCGGAAGTGTGGGAGTGTAGTTATTTTAGACTGTCTTAATTCTCTGCCTTTGAGGTTCTGAAAATGGGCTCAAACTTATAGCTTAACTTTGTCTCCCAGAATCCTGTGTGATAACCGCCATGTCTCCCACTCTCCTATATTGTCCTTGTTATGTTTTTCCAATAAATTTGTGGTATGATTCATAGTAGAATTTCTATGGTAGAGCAAAAGGGCTATTTAAAAAAAATACGTTGTATTTTCCTACTTACTAGCTAAGAATTTCTAAGTTGTATGTGTTCCTGTACCAAGTTTTGCAAAGAGAGAAATGACAGTCTCTGTTCTCCCAAAGTCAGACGTTTCAAGTTAGGTAACTGTGCAGCGCTTGTTTGGCCTTCTGTGGTGTAACCCAATGGCAGTTCTTCCCTGACATGGAAATGGACTCATAGTGTCCTGCTGAAGGAAGAGAGGAATTCAGTGTTCTATATCAGCTTTTCTATGTTTTCTTATAATAAGTGAGTCAACTTTCTGGAGTCCGTACTTCCACATTGTAACATGAATAACTATTGCAAAATGGAATGTATTTATTCATGTATTTGTTGTATTCCTTGTAGGCTCTAAGCACTTAATTTTACCCAAAATATAATACTGAGCTAGATAGTCTATGCTACTGTCTTCATGTAGTATACACATATACCACACTATACCGTAGATGAGAAATAACTAATCAGACTTGTATTAAAATTATGAAATTAATATCAATGAGAATATAAGCTCCAAGATCTTTTGCCATTGAATTTATCAAAATTTTAAATTAAAAATATTTGCATTTCTTTGATGGATAATGATTATTTGATTCTCTATCACTTCTATGGCTTTAAAGGTTTTCACTTCTTAGAACAACACTACCCTGTTGATATTGACTTAGTCTTCAAGATCCAGATTGAGCATTATCATCCAGTGAAATCTCTGAACCTACGGGTTTTATAGAAAAATCTTCCTTAAGTGTTCCTGGCACTCAAATGCATCCTGCAATCATATCTTGATTCTGTTTGTTTGCCAATACCACTCTTAAGATTTGAACGCATTAAGTGAAAGAACCTCATCTTTTGCTTTTCATTCCCTGAACACAGTTTTATGTTTGGCAACTCTTCTATAAATTTTGAACATCACCTTAACTCAATGCCTCCTAGGTGCCAGATGATGTGATTTATTTTTGTCAGCTTTTTAAAATTTCACAACCACCTTGTACTATGTTTGTGCATTTGCTATCTCCCTCTAGAGATAGAGAAACCAGCACTCACAGGAGCTTGGCAATTTTCTCTAGGAAATACAGATAGAAAGACGAAAACTAAGGTCAAAGCTGATTCTACATGGTTTTCTTTTTTTTTCCTACCATACCATGAAGAGTCCAGATTTTACTGCATTAACATATATATATGGGGCCTAGCATTTGCAAAGTGATACCTTTTCTAAGTGCAAGTCTTGTATTAAAGAATGCTTTCCCAGGGAAATATGTATGTATTTTTGAGGTATTTGGCACCATAGGTGGAAAGACAACATACTTATTTAAATCAATGGATGTATATGCACAGACACCTCTGTTGAGTATGGTCAGGGCATGCCTAATCTGCTCTGCATCCCTCCCTAGGTCACACGTGTTCATACATGTATGTATGCACGTGACGTGTGTGTGTGTGTGTGTGTGTGTGTGTGTGTGTACCTCACCAAGGCAATTCTGTGCATCAGATCACCTAGAAAACTAAGAAGAAGCAGACAAATACTAGGAGAGTTCTTATCTAGGACCTTGGAAATCTTAAGATAATTCTAAAACCAAGATTGTTTCCACAGCTTTCAGGTGTATAGCTGTGACTTTGGGGGTATGGGCAATGTTGGCCCTTACAAGATGTTTGGCGGTAACTAGAGTACATGTCTGTTGACCAGATTTTAAAAGCAAAACAAAACAATCTTTGTTTAAAGGAAGTCTCAAGTTCCCAGTTGACTAGATTTAATAAGAGTCAGTTAAGATGCTGAAGCTCAGCTTCCCTAAGCTGCAGGTCATGCTCCTGGAACACAGTTCACACAGGAGTTAGGGCTAGGTTTAGGGTTGGGTGTTAGGGAGTTATGGGATCATGAGTTTGGGTTGCGGGGCGGGGGGGTGGTTAGAGGGTTAGGGGATGAGGTTAGGATCAGCCAGGTTAGGTCAGTGCCAGTGATTTCAAAGATTCCCAAGCACAGCTGGGTAATTCTGACAATTATTGGTTCTTTTTCATCTAGAGAAAGTGGTATTTCATAGAAAACGTTGGTGTTTCTCCAATGTGCCAGCATTTGTGCTACAGAAAACTTTTACATTGTGCAATGTAGAACAATGAAAAGCACAAGGCTGGTGGGGAAGTGGGTAGGGGGAAGACTCTCAAACTTGTGACGTTTGGAAATAAGAGCATCAGGACAGCAAGCCATAACAAAAGAGACAAAGATTCCTACAAGGTTTTTGACTTAGACATTCTTCATATTCACTAGCATCCAGCCAGAGAAGCATTCTGTTTTCTGCAGCCTTAAACTGTGGGTTGCTATATATTCCTATGAAATATGGGGCTCCAATCATGGATTTCTATGTATTCCTATGAGATGTGGGACTCCAATCATGGATTTCTATGTATCCCTATGAGGTGTGGGGCTCCAATCATGGATTTCTATGTATTCCTATGAGATGTGGGGCTCCAATCATGGATTTCTATGTATTCCTATGAGATGTGGGGCTCCAATCATGGAATTCTATGTATCCCTATGAGATGTGGGGCTCCAATCATGGAATTCTATGTATCCCTATGAAGTGTGAGGCTCCAACTGTGGCATTCTATGTACTTCTTGGAGATGTAAGGAGCCCAATCTGGAAAAGTTTAAAAGTTTACAATGTATGTGCATACACAAACACACAAGGATAAATACATAACACACAATGCACACACACACACACACACACACAGAGAGAGAGAGAGAGAGAGAGAGAGAGAGAGAGAGAGAGAGAGAGAGGAGAGAGGAGAGAGAGAGACAGAGAGAGAGACAGAGACAGAGAGACAGAGACAGAGAGACAGAGACAGAGAGAGAGAGAAACTCAGTCAATAGCTCATAGACCAGTGATGCAGGATTTCCCTCTGAATGCTGTGAATATGTTTTATTCCCACTGGTTAATAAAGAAGCTGCTTTGGCCTATGGCAGGGCAGAATAGAGCTAGGCAGGAAAACTTAAATGAATGTGGGGAGAAAGAAGGCAGAATCTGGCAAACATCATACAACTGCCGAAAGAGAAAGATGCCAAAACCTTACTGGTAGTTAACAGTCTCGTGGTGATACATAGATTAATATAAATGGGGTAATTTAAAAAAAGAAGAGCTAGCTAGCAATATGCTTGAGCCAAACAGTATTGTTATTAATATAGTTTCTGTGTGATTATTCAGGTCTGGGAGACCAGGAAACAAAAAAAGTCTCGATTCACAGATCAGCATTATAGCAAGTGTAGACTTTAAGAAAGATGTAGAAAAGACAAGAAGAATAAATGACCTTGATAACCCTAGTGAAATTTCAACTGTGTTACCAGACCTTCATGTGAAGACTCAAATAATTGATTTCAATGTCTATTGTCCATTAAATATATCTTTCTCTCTTTTCTTTTGCCTTCTTTCTCTCTTTGCTTGCTTTCCCGCCTTCATTTTTCTGCTCTTCCACTAATATTTTCTTATTTTGTTTTTTCTTTATTCATTGAATATTAAATAATTGTACTGAACTAAGAAAATTCTTGCCTCCTAAAGATGGAAAAAACAAAACCAAGTTTGGAGTGTGTGTAGGAGGAGGTAGTGACATAAAATCAATCTTAGAAATCAACGGATGGTTGGCATCACCAAGGAGAAGAGCTGCTTTCATGAGGAAATAACCTCAGAGGAATGAGAAGGATTAAAAGGATAAACAGGAAGGGAAGGTCTTACTGACAGAGGTACTTGCTTTTAAAAAGACTCTGCCATCTGGATGACCACTGCCCTGTTGAGGTCGAAGAAGGGGAATGGTATAATAGAAAGGTCCCCACTCAGAAGGATTTTGAAGACAGATATGTGAGGACTGGCTGGCCAGGTCTGGGATAAGGATTCACACCTCCAACCACAGACAAACAGTAGTCACTGAAATATTCTAAACCAGGATATCAGTATGTAGCTGAATTGACATTTTGCAGATGTATCTGTAACCAGAGTATCGTAGCCTCGATACCTACATTTTACATTTGTTGTCATTTACATCTTCACCGTATTATCCCCGTGAGGAAAGAGCAGCCCTGGAATTTGCATTCTTATTGTCATGCTGTTGATAGAAGGAGGCCCCCGAGGAGGAACTGTACTTCTTCGTTTCAGTAGGTTTGTTTCGTTACCCACTTTTCCTGCATGAGATATTACAACCCGTGAAATCACATCATAGCTGCTAAACAAAGCCAACAGATAAAATCATTTGATGTTTCTGGACTATAAGTCCCTCACGTTGTCGACTTTCAATCTGGAAACAACTTCTCGGTCCTCCTGAGCTCTCGTTTGCTTCAGTTACACTGAAGGTATTGTCAGGTGTTTCTGCCTCATTAAATGCACGTATCTCGAAGATGTAACATCAAAATGAAAGCTGAAAGGGGAGTTCATTGGAATTAGCAAAAGAATAAAAGTAAAAAGAGTTAGAGTTTTGGCAATAGAACACCTACCTGAGACCACATGGACTTCTTTTCTTGGCAAACATGACCTCTCCTAAGAATTTTCCTGAATAATTTAACCCTTCCCACCTGCACTCTTTATCAGCCCTGATAAGGTAACAACAACACCGTGTGTTTCTTTATGTAGGAGGTTTTGTCAAGCTGGTCACACTCCCTCCTGCCCTTCTCTTACCTAAGTCATAGCAACGTAATATTAAAAACGAAAGTGAGTGTTTGGTGCTTAGTCCTATGTGAATTAATTATACCGTGCCCTGCAAGACTGAGAGAGCATCCTAAAGAGCATGGAGGGAGACTGTAAGAACCGGAGGGTCAGGAGTACTAGGACACACCACCCTCCAAAGACGACATGGCATCTCCTATCAGGAACACTCAGCAGTCGTGGTTACCCACACAGAGCCTACACAAGACTGAGCCATTCGACATTCCATCATGGATGAGGCATATTGCCCAGGAGCTCCTACCCTTTCCTGAGGAGCAATTGAAGATCTGTCTATACAGGGACGGTTGCCAGCTTCGTCACTGGTGCAGCCACTGTTGAGCTCCAACCTTATTCAAACTTTAGCAAAAACACCTATGCAAGATGAATCAAGCAACCTCAATTAAACTTAGTGGGTCTAAACAAAAAGACAAATGTAAGAGGGAAACTAGTTAGAAAGAAGAGGCTTAGAGGAGAGGGAAGAAGGTAGAAGAGGGTAATGGTAGTAAATATAATCATTGAACATATATGTACACACACACACACACACACATACACATATATATCCATTTATATAATGCACATCCTGAACCATGAGAGTATCTTTTTGTCATTTTTGTGTTCTTGTTCTTGGAGAAGTTTTCTCTCTCTCTCTCTCTCTCTCTCTGTCTCTCTGTCTCTGTCTCTCTCTGTCTCTCTCTCTGTCTCTCTGTCTCTGTCTCTCTCTGTCTCTCTCTCTGTCTCTCTCTCTCTCTGTCTCGCTCTCTGTCTCTGTCTCTTTCTGTCTCTCTCTCTGTCTCTGTCTCTCTGTCTCTGTCTTTGTCTCTCTCTGTCTCTCTCTCTGTCTCTCTCTCTGTCTCTCTGTCTGTCTCTCTCTGTCTCTCTGTCTCTGTCTCTGTCTCTGTCTCTCTCTCTCTGTCTCTCTCTCTGTCTCTCTCTCTGTCTCTCTCTGTCTCTCTCTCTGTCTCTCTCTCTGTCTCTCTCTGTCTCTCTCTCTGTCTCTCTCTCTCTGTCTCTCTCTCTGTCTCTCTCTCTCTGTCTCTCTCTCTTCCCTCTCTCACACACATATTCACAAACACATTCATATATTACATTCTAGTTATTATCACCCCTCCCCTTAACACTCTTCCCCTCCTGTTCTCCCTCACAAGCTCCTTTTAATATGTATTATATTCATATGTTAAATATAATGTATTAATTTGATTAAAATATATAATATATGCATATATGTGGGAATATGTATTAATAAAAAATTTAAAAATCATTTAACATTGTGAGGTTTGTTTTTTTTTTTTAGAATTTATTGCAAACACTGAATACTTCCTGGTGAATTTTTTCCTAGAATTCACCACCCAAGTCTGCTTTGCACCCCCTTTAACTCTGCCTACTTCCCCAGCAGAATTTCACTAAGGACATTATCTTCCTCCGCCTGCTTTCTATACTTCTGATGGGAATGATCATTTTGGCACCTTCTCTCTGTCAAGAGTACTGAAGACAAGAAAGTAGCTCTAAGTTTTCCAGTAGCCTGATTGACTGTATTTTCACAGTCTCAAAATAGGTCGTTGTTTCAGAGGAATTGCCGTATCACAGAAGTGTATGAGACAAGAATTCTCTCTACATTTTTGTCGTGATCAAGTCTTTGAAACTCCCAGATGATAAATGGGCACCATAGAAACATATATGGGACTCAATCATTTTATTTTTTCGCTTAAATTTTTCTCATTTTCTTTTTGTACTGACTTTTTAAAAAAAATCTTCTCTCATACATTACATCCGTACTGCAGCCTCCTCTCCTTTTGCTTTTCTCAGCCCCCCCCTCTCCTCTTTCCCAGACTCACTACCCTTCTGTTTCTCCTTGAGGGCTTGTGCTCAACCATATTAAATTTGAAGGCTGATAATAAATATTTTCATGGACAAACAGATGGTTTTGGTTAAACTGAAGGGTCACAAAACAGAAACTAAACAAAAAGCCATGAATGTGGGAAAGGAACTTGGAGAAGGGTGAGGAGGAATGGGAGGGAGATATGAGGGTGAGGGCAGCCAGGATGTAATATGTACCATATACCTATACGGAGATGTTAATTCTTTACTGATGTAATATAGAATGTGCACATACATGTACAAATACATGTGCCATTTATCAGATGGTGACTAAGGCATTTTAACAAGAATGCAGTCTTAGCATCAATCTCTTCATCTGAAAGTGTCACATATAAGGTAACATTTTAACATAGATGGAGAATGAACAGGTTTGGAAATGGTTTAGAGAGTCATATATCCTCCATGAAGACATGGAAAGACTTGGAAATAATACATAAAGGAAAGACAGAACACAGGACTGAAAAGTGAGTAACAAGGGAATGGCAAGCAAAGACTAGAATAATGTTAAAAAGTGAAAGGAGAGAAACATACAGAAAGTACAGTTTTTCAGGCAGTTAAAACTGTGAGGACTTGGGACCCTAGCAGACCACACAGTTTGGGTAAGGAATAGACACAGGGAGTATCCCACACTCACTAATGCTGTATTGTCTCTAATCTCCTTATACATATGAGTTTTTTAGTCTTTCCAAGAATGAGATAAAACATGAATAAGTAACTAGAAACAAAAGAGATACAACTTACAGTGTTGATTACATTAGAAAAGAAGGGAAGTGAATAAACCCCCAAAAGGTTATAGAAATAGAGGGACATGAAGAGAGGTATTGGGGTGAACTCCCTCCTGTGGTATAATAGATTTGAGTTTTTGGCCCATGTGTTAGAAGACAAGGTGGGAAGTGATTCAGTATTGCCATATTACATCAGTAAAGAATTAACATCTTGCCGGGCGATGGTGGCGCACGCCTTTAATCCCAGCACTCGGGAGGCAGAGATAGGCGGATCTCTGTGAGTTCGAGACCAGCCTGGTCTTAACATCTCCTTATAGGTTTTTTTTTTTTTTTGGAGGGGGGGGAGAGTTTCTCTATGTAACAGCCTTAGCTGTCCTGGAACTAGCTCTTATAGACCAGGCTGGCCTTAAACTCACAGAGATCTGCCTAATTCTGTCTCCTGAGTGCTGGGATTAAAGGCGTGTGCCACCACTGCCCGGCTTAGGTATGGTGATTTTTATTGTGACCCTTAACTTTGTTGAATTACAAAATACTCATATATGCTATAAAGGTAAAATAGTTGATGTTATTTTATTTCAGTTCCCCAGTAAGAAACAAGGGAATAAAGAGAAGAGAGGAAGAGAGTGACAGACAGGGGAGAGAGAACTCTTATAATTGTATTGTTTGTTTATATAGTGCTTTGAAGTCTGTAACTGAATTCTGACTTAACTATTACACTTGAACCTCAAGAAACCCTTATAACTTAGGTAAGGTACAAACACTGATCATTTTACAGACAAATGATGATGTGAGGTTCCCCTCTGTATACTGTGAATACCATTAGTTAATAAAGAAACTGCTTTGGCCGATAGCCAGGAAGAACTTAGCTAGGCTGGGAAAACTAAACTAAGGGAGAAAAAAAAAGGCAAAGTCAGAGAGAAGCCATATAGCCCCACTGGAGACAGATGCTGGAACTTTACCTGGTAAGCCACAGCCTGTGGTGACACACAGATTAAGAGAAATAAAAATAGATGTAAGACTTAGCCAATAAGAAGCTAGAGGTATTGGGCCAAGCAGAGATTTAATTAATACAATTTCTGTGTGGTTATTTCTGGCTTAGCAGCCAGGAACAAACATGTGATCTCATACAACAAACTCAGTCTGAAATAATGACATTTTCAATAAATTAATGGATACTGTACCAAAATGCAAATCTGCCTCCCAATCCAGCTTCATTTCCTTCTCTATAGAGGAAGACATAAAAATTTTTTTATCCTTGTTAGATTGCCTTAGAATTACATGAAAGACTTTCCCACAAATTTATTTAGCTATACTTAACATATAATAATAATGCTCACATAGGATATTTAATATGACAATTTGATTAATACTGTGAAATGATCGTCATGGCAAAGCTAACTAACACTTCCATCATTTTATGTAATTTTAGTTTTTGTGATGTGAGCAATAGAGACATACTTTTAGTAAACTTTAAATATACAATGTATTATTTACTATTTCATTACCATGCTATAGGTGAGATCACCAAGACATAGTCACCGCATAAGAAAAGATTTGAACTTTCTGACCAATGTCATTCCTTTCTGTGTACCTTCAATCTTATCCCTGGCAACTACTATTCTATACTCTGTTTCTGCAGATTTGCTTCCTTCGATGTCACATATAAGTAAGAAACTGTTGTCGTTTGATATGTGGCTTATTTGAATTAGCGCAGTGCCCTAGGTTCATCTACACTGCCCAACATCAATACAATATGTTTAATTTCTGCCATTGACATTTTTAATGTATAAAACATTCATGCCTTTAGTAATGCTATTGTAAGGGGAATTATTTTCTTAAGTTTTTTTTTTGGGGGGGGGGGAGAGAAATTGTTCATCAAATTCCTAAACCAAATTATTTTCACATTTAAATTGTCAAAGATTGTATTCTTACAAATTGAATAATAGATGGCAGATAATAAAAGGAACACTTCCCAATTTACATTATGATACCATAATTAACTGAATATCAGAAGCTAACTAAAGTACTATAAATAAAATTATGCACCAACATCCTTTCATGTGTATTAAAATGCTTAAAATAGAAGAAATTCAGCAGTATTATGGTGATCAAAGGAATTTTATTACAGGGATGTGAGATTTACTTTTTAGAAATCGTTGACTAGAATTCATTATATCAATAAGATAAAGAACAGAAATATATAGCTGATCAACAGACAATGGAGATGGAAACAATACTCATTTACTGTATCTTAGCAAATTAGAATCAGAGATATTTTCCCACCTGAAAAAGGGCCATTTGTAAACTCTGCAGCTAATGCCATACTCAGTGGTGAGATACTTAACAACCCGCACACACTCTCTCTACTGCGCTGGAATTCTTCTTCACTGCACTGATTCTGTGGTAGGGGGAGTAATGTGAGACACAGAAACAAATAAATCCTGCTTTCATTTGTACATCAAACCATTATTTAATTAGAAAACTGTAGGAAACAAATTTCTATGAGAATTAGCATCTCTGATTTGCAGAAAAAAAGGTGATGTGAGATGAAATTTGAAAAGCAATTATATTTTATACAGTGGAAGAAAACAATTTTAAAGTTAAATTAAAATGATTTCATTATTTTACCAACAGAACACACATAATGATGAATACATTCTAACAAGTTTAACCAAACGTCCTGAAATGAGAGAAATGTTGTAATGAGACAGCTCATGTGTCCTTGGGACAAAGAAGACTTAAATAAAGACAGATACTAAGTTCATCAACTACAAACAATCCATGTATGTATAAACATATAATCTTTCTATTTTTGAGATTCTAGTATATTGACATCATTTCCCCTTCTCTTTACTCCCTCCACACCCTCCTATATATTCCTTCTTGCTCTTTTTCAAAACTATGGTATGCTTTTTCATTAATTGTTGTTATATCTATATATCCACATTAATATTATATATATATATTTAAACATACATATTTATAATTTCAGCCCATGTCTATTTTAAATAGTATCCCAATTTAGTGATAAAAATTTTCAAACTGATCCAGGGTTTTCTATGCAAGTGCAAACAATCTGGAATATCTTGAGCATAACTGAAAAGGACCAAGACTAAAGACTTAAACTATCTGACTTTAAAACTTATGTATTGTCATAGCAATCAAGTCACCATGGACATAAAAATCTACAATCGGTTTTATATAGTGATACTATAACCAAGGAATAGAACCTCACTTACATAGTCACTTGATTTTTGACAAAGTTGCCAAAGAAATCCAGTGGGGGAAAATATACTTTCCTACAAACGGTGTTAGAGTCAGGAAACAACCACACTCAAACCAAGAATAATACTCCTCCTTCATGCTATGCAAAGTTAAGAAGAGATGTATTATAGAATCATATGTAAAAGTCATGAAATACATAGGAGTTCTACACAGCACAAAGGAGAATTCCTTTCAGGCCACAGGGGTACACAAAGTCTTATTATTGATCAGGAAAAGAAATAATCACAAAAGAAAATACCAAAAACATCTTAGCAAAACAATAAAAGAGACCACTTAGATGACACATTCCTTTAACCTCAGAACTAGTGAAGCAGAGGCAAACTCATATTTGTGAGTCTTGTCTACTTGATAATGAGTTCTGGGCCAGTTGGAGATATAATGCAAGACCCAGTTTCCAATGAAAGAAAGGAAGGAAGGAGGGAGGGAGGGAGAGAGGGAGGAAGTAAGGGAGAGAAAAAGAGAGGGAGGGAGAGAGAATGGGAGGGAGGGAGGGTGAAAGGAAGGAAGGAAGGAAAGAAGGAAGAAAGGAAAGAAGGGAGGGAGAGAGGAAGGATGGAGGGAGGGAGGAAGGGAAGAAGGAAAGAAGGTAGGAAAAGAAAAATGATTCCTCTATGATTATGGCGGGTTAGAAAAACAATAACAAAATTCTATTTAACAATTTGAGGGAATTCAAAGTATACACAGAAATTCATAGAACTCCAAAATAAATGTTTGTCTAAACCAGTGTGAAGGGGAAAACCTGAAAGTACATTTCATAAAATAATATATATGTATAATGTCTATAATCATACCAAAATGTGTTCAACAGCAGTCATCATTAAATTCAAGTTAAAATAATATTAAGATACCCCTGCATGCTCACTAGATGAGCTAAAATGGAAAAGACTGGAAACAGCACAGGGTGAGGGTGCAAACAAATGGAACTCTCAGGCAGCATCTCAAAACTTATCCCCTTCAGAAGACAGACTACATGTTTCTTTACAAAACTTAACTCCTATCTTTTTTGTTTGTTTGTTTTTTGTTTTTTTGTTTTTCGAGACAGGGTTTCTCTGTGGCTTTGGAGCCTGTCCTGGAACTAGGTCTTTAGACCAGGCTGGCCTCGAACTCACAGAGATCCGCCTGCCTCTACCTCCCGAGTGCTGGGATTAAAGGTGTGCGCCACCACCACCCGGCCTTAACTCCTATCTTTTTGCCTTTTGTTGGTTGGTTGGTTTTTGAGACAAGGTCTTGCTGTAGCTCACGTTGGCCTTGAACTCATGCTGATCCTCCTGCTTCGCGGTCCTGTGGGACGGAATGACAGGAGTGTGCTGCAGTAGCTGTCCACTGCATTTTAACTTTACTAAGAAATCATTCCGTTTCCCAAAGCAAACGTATTTCTTGTGTTCATCTTCATGGGTTTTGTCATACGCATATGCTGGAGATAAGACCACCCCAATAAGCAAAGTATCAAACAGCACACCCACCACTGTCAAAACTCCTAGTGCTCTTTAGGATTTTGTGGATTTTCTGAAAGTCCAGAAAGGGCTCTTGAAAATGTATTGTTGTGGTGGGTTTTTAATGCATTTAAACCCTTTGGATAATCACAAACACCATGCCATTCAGTAACGCTCTGAAACTTATTCTACTCATCTAGAGCCATGTGTTTTTACACCCAGGACAAAATAATCCCCATTGCGGGTGTACTGGCACATTCCTGTAATTCTGGCTCTCTAAAGGCAGACACAAGAGGATTGCGACAAACTGAAAGCCAACCTTCTCAAAACAGCAAGTTCTAGGCCAGCTAGCACTACATAAAAAGCCAGCAAGAAAAAAACCGAAAGCCAATAGACCAGATGAAACCAATTTCCCACTTTTTTCTCTCCCGACCCTTCACCAGTCTCTCAGATCTCTGTTGACAATTTTGGACACCTGGCATAGGTGAAATCAAGCATCTTAGTCTTCCTTTGGCAGCGTCTTTCTCTTAGCAAAATGTCTTGATTTTTCATCCAGGTTACTGAAAATGTTAGCATGTTTTTGCGTCTGCTGGGTAAAGGAGCAGGAAAGATTGCTGTGTTATTGTTCATCTTGCTATGAAAATCAAGATATATCTACTCTGCAACTCAGAAATTCTACTTCTACAAATTTACACTTCATGGAGAATGATGTTAAAAACAAACCTTGTGCACGAACATCAATAGCAGCTCTGTTTACATTAGCCAGAAATGGACGCAAAATGCCTACCACCCGAAAACATGAATATTTGTCAAGAACATTATTCCAAGCGAAAGAAATTTTATACTTATGATGTAAACTGACTAAGATGCCATTTGTATAAAATGTTAAAACTGGAAAATCTAATCTAGGGTAGAAAAACATCAGTGCAGTATTGCCTATGGTGATCAAATTGAAGGAACAGATTGGCAAGGGGACTAAGGGAAAGTTTCTGCGTAGTGGTAATGTTCTATATATCCTAATGAAGGTCTGGAGAGTACACATACTTTAATTTATCAAAGATCTCTTGGCTATACATACTAAATCTCTACATTTCATGGAGTGCAACTTTTGTAAAATGAAACAACTATGAGAAAATACTGAACTTTTGTTAATTATGCTTGTACTATTTAGAGTACTGCAGCAATTTTTGACATCTTTGAAAAATAAGACAGATAAAGAATAAATGTTTGTGGGAGGACTCAGACCTTGTCTGCATCACCTCGATTCTCCCACTGCTACTTGCTGAACCTGGCCTGTCATAAGCTGCCATGCCCTGACTGCGTTTCTGGTGCTTCATGGGAGTGATCTTCACACATTTCAAATTACTCAGTCCGTTGGGTCAGGGTGCAACCTGCAACTTCACTTTATGTTTTATTTATTTTTATTGATTCTTTGGGAATTCAATGCACCCAAATCACTCTCATTTCCCAGTCCTTCCATGTCTGCTCCCTCCATGGTGATGCCCCCCCCCCCAAAAAAAAATTTTTAAAAAGTCCAATTTGCAGAACCGAGTCGTTCCGCTCCCACACCCCTACCAGTAGCTGTCAACTGTAGGGCGCTAACCTGAGCATCCTTACCACACTTCCTGAGAGTTCTCTTCAATAAGTTTCTTTTTAGGCTGTTAACTTTTTTTTGAAGGGGGATTTGGGGCACAGGTTTTCATATAATCCTTCCACGTCCTTCCCTCTCAACTGTGTGTCTGCTGTGATATTGTTGCTGATGTGGCATCCTTGCATCTTACTGTCAGTGGGAGCACGGGTCATGGGCTTCCAGAAAATATGATCATGTCTTCTGGCAACAGGACTGCAGTAGGATCACCAACCTAGACAAGGCCTTCAGAGGCACCTGAGACCAAGGACATCAACTTGACAATGGGTCATAGCTCAGACCACTCATGTCAATATGAGTGTCCCCAGAGGCAGCAGAGTCTGTGGGCATCCTTCAGGCTGCAGCACAGATCATGGGCATCTGCATGGCCTTCGGTGATATGACAGGCCTGACATCAACACAGTCATCAGAAATGTGAGAAATATATTTATATTTTTTTGTAAATCACTCAGCAATAGGAAAGGACTGAGACAATGACATTCAATGCAGATCTTCTCCATTGGATTGTGATTTTAAATCTTACCTGTTCTCAGAATAGCTTTGTCAAAAATGTACTCAAGAAGTTGAACACCCAGCAATACCACTCTTGGGATTATACCCCAAAGATGTTCAATCATACTACAAGGACATCTGTTCAACTATATCCATAACAGCATTATTTGTAATAGCCAGAAACTGGAAACATCCTAGATGCCCTTCAACCAAAGAACGGATAAAGAAAATGTAGCACATTTACACATTGGAGTACTGCTCAGTGGGGAAAAAAAAAAATGACATCTTGAAATTTTCATACAAATGGATGGAACTAGAAAAAGCCATTCTGAGTGACGTAACCCAGACCTAGAATGATGAACATGGTATGTACTCACTCATATATGGATACTAACTATAGAGCAAAGGACATTGAGCCTATAGTTCATGATCCTAGAGAAGCTAAGTAACAAGGTGAACTCTCAGAAAAACATGCATAGATCTACCTGGTAGAGGGAAATAGACAAGATTGCTTGACAAAACTGGGAGCATGGGAGTAGGGTGAGAAAGGAGGGTGGAAGAGGAAAATGATGGGAGAAGGGGAACGGGGAGGAAAACTTGAGGGAATGGAATAGTTGAGATGGAGGAAGGACAGAGATGAGAGCAAGAAAAGAGATATCTTGATCGAGTGAGCCATTATGGGATTAGTAAGAAGCCTGGCACTAGAGAAATTCCCAGGAATCCTCAATAATGACCCCAGCTAAGATCCTAAGCAATAGAGGAGAGGGTGCTTGAACTGGTCTTGCCCTATAGTCAGATTGATGAATATCTTAAATGTCACTATAGAACCTTCATCCAGCAACTGATGGAAACAGAGGCAGAGTCCTGCAGGAGAGCACTGGGCTGAGCTCTCAAGGTCCATTTGAAGAGTGGGAGGAGTGAGAATATGAGCAAAGAGGTCAAGACAATGATGGGGAATCCACTGAAATAGTTTACCTGAACTAATGGGTGGTCACCAACTCCAGCCAGACAGGGAAAGAACCAGCATTGGACCAAACTAGTTCCTCTGAATATGGGTAACAGTTGTATGGCTGGGGCAGAATGAGGGACCATTGGCAGTGGCACTAGGACTTATTCCTACTGCTTGTATTGGTTTTTAGGGAATCTATTCTATTTGGACAGATACCTTGCTCAGTCTAGATATAGTAGGAAGGGCCTTGGACCCTCCCCAAAGCAATCTGTTTTACCCTCTTTGAGGCATGGATGAGGGATGGGATGGAGGGGAGAGGTGGAAGGAATGGGAGGAGCGGAGGGAGAGGGAACTGGGATTGATATGTAAAATGAAAAAAAAATAAAGCTTGTTTTCTTTTAAAAATAAAATAAAATAAAGAAGTTGAAGGCTTCAAGATATGAGATGAGGATGTAGTGGTTCTCTTCACTTAAATACACTTGGTATATTTAGTTATGAGTATTATCACTGTGAATTGAATGTCATTCCCGTTTAGCTTATTCCTAGATTCAGTATGACATTGGTTCACACATAATCTAGTCTGCACTAGAGACAATGCAAGACAATATTTAGTTACTTATTCTTTGGTTTTAGCACTTATTTGCATAGCTTATTTTCAGAGTTTCCTAGTGAACTTTGTGCATGTTATCCCTCCTAGGTATTTATGTTGTGGCAGTGTAGATTATACTATTTTCTTAATGTCTAGAGAAGTTTCTAGTGTATCGTTAATAAATGCTCATTAAGTACATTAATCACAAAGATGTATTTAAAATGATAGTTAGAAGTGGATGTCTTTATGCTATATTTCCATATAGCAATATGTGATAAACTATACAATATTTTAGAATTACAAGTTTGGCAAACCTCTCTGAATATCATATATATATTTACTGGCACTGCAGAAAGTCTCAAAGTTAGCTCATAAACAATGTCTACAGTATTGGCTATAGATGGTATTTTTCATATAACATTTTCTCTGCAATAGAGCAAATGTTGCCAGTTACTAGTTTGAAAATAAAATAGATGCTGTATAAAAATAAGTCCTTTATAATAAATGTCAGAGATATAAATTATAATGCCTAACTTAACCAGGAATCAGATTTCCAACGATCTCAAAACGATCATAAATTTCTAAGTAAATGAAGAGGCCTGTAAATAAAGACAAAGAGAAGCCATAAATCCAATGCACTTTATTCTAAAACTAAAATACAGAGCAACCAATTGACTTGAAATGTTGAAAATAATTCAGCTTACTTATGAAAGTCTGTTTTATTTTAGAAATCTTTAGGCCGTCTACAACACAACATTGAGAAAACAACTGCATTGTGAATAGTAACAACGACGATAATTAATCTTAGTTTCAGGGTATAGAAGCAATTATAAAAAAAAGATAAATGCTCCAGGTATAAATGCCCCCAGGGAGCACTGAAGACTGTATAATAATTGAAGACACCTGCAAAGACCTTGGGTTATCAGGAGTAGCTTAGATTGTAGGCCAGCAATAGAGCGTTTCTGTTCCTCTTGATCTTCCAGCTGCCTGATGCATCCCAGCCTTCCCACATCTCTGAGAATTAGTTCTGTCAAGGCAAAGTCAATAGAAAGGAAGGATATGACCTGAAGGACTAGACTAGTCTTTTATTTGTACTGATTCTTGGAGAATTTCATGCAACTTATTTTAATCATCTTCACCCACCCTAATTTTTTCCAGATCTATCCCAGCTTTCCTACCATAAGGCCTTTTGAAAGAACTCTCTACCCTTTCTCCAACCTGTAAGCTGCCTCTTCATTCCACACAGAATCTTTCTTTGTCTTTTAATTAAAGGAGATCCCACTTGTCATTTTTTTTTATCTTATTTTCTGTACTCCTGGAGTCCTATACAAAAAAGTCACTACAAGGTGAGGTGAGTTCTCTACTTTTTCCTCTAGCAGTTTAAAGATTTCAAGACTTATGCTGAGGTCCTCAATCCATCTGCAATTGATTTTTGTTCTTGGTGAGAGGCAAAGATGTAGTTTCATTCTTGATCATTGAAACCCGTTTTTCCCAGCACTATTTGATGAAGATGCAGTCTTCTCTCTAATGCATATTTTTCATATCTTTGTTGAAGATCATATAACTGTATTCATACGGCATTGTGTCTGATTCCTCTAATCTACTATGGCGACCTATATTCCTATTTTTGTGCCAGCGTCATACTGGGTTTTTCCCCTCTAGGGCTTGCAGTCAAGTGTGTGGCTATCTCTTTCAGTGTTCATTTGGCTAAAGTTGCTTTGACTAACCATTGCTTTGTGTCTCAATATAAATTTTGATATTATGTCTATGTATGTGAAGAGAGCGCCTCATGTTTTGATTTGTATTGCACTGAATCTGTAGATAGCTTTTAGTAAGATGGCTATTTTCACAAGATTAATTTTTCCAATACATGATCATAGGAGATCTTCTGTCTTCTGGTGTCTTCCTCAATTTTTTTTTATAGTGTCTTAAAATTTTTACTGTAGAGTTCTTTCACTCCCTAGGTTAAGTTTGTTCTCGGGTATTTAAGCTTATTCATACATATTTAAATATTTTTGTGGCTTTTTTGAATGAGATTGTTTCCTTGATAGTTTTTATCAGTATGCTTGTTATTGCTAAATAGATGAGCTATTAAATGTGGTGAAAATCTAATAGATATATCAAATTGTGTGTCACATTTGATTAGTGTAATCAAGGAAGTAAACCTTTTATTTGACCAAATTTAAATATAAGTGAACACAGGTAAACCCCATGTACCATATTAGATAGTGCAGGGCTCAGAGTCTGAATGCTGTGTATCTCATCTGAAGAATAGGTAGACCATGTAGTAGCAATTTTGACTTCTCTGCCCCCTCTATCAGTTGTATTTCCTTCACTATGGCCTTTTTCAAGGGGACCCCCAGATTTCAAAATGTAGAAATCAGTCATCTCCCCTCATATACACTTTTTACACCTTTCTCGATCAACCTTGGGTGCATTGTTTTTTTTTTTTCATATAATCTTATTTTTTTCTTTCTCTGGGACTCTCTGAAAGTATATAACAAAAAGTCTGTTGTGAAAACAAACTGATGTCTGTAACAGAGCCTGGGGTGATATGAATTAGTCTTGGCAATTAACAGACTCAATTCTGGCATATAGCATGTGACCAATACGCTAGATTTGGTCAATCTGTTACATCACCTATAACACTTCACTGCATATAGTTGTTTTCGTTTTTTCTGCTTTTCCCAATTAGACTATAAGTTCTCAAGAGTGGGCCATGCTGATTGAGTGTTTGCTTCTCTAATATGCAAGATAGCATCAACTACAAGGTCAAGCATCAATTAATGATACTTGAGTAGGAACCAAGGCGAACAGAGTTCCACACTAACCTTCAAGTGTTAAAGATAAAAGGCTCAGAGTTCTTTGCTGAGGCAAGAGGGACTAAGGCTGGATAGTTCCTGGTGCCCCTGAGTTTATATTCTGAAGAATTTACTTCTGATATTTTGTCCTCAGTTGGCAAATAGTCAGTGATTATGGTTTACAGAATAAAACCACAGTTTCGTATTGTTTTTCTTTCTCTAGGACTCTCAGAGAGTATGTGACAAAAAATCTGTTGTGAAAACAAGCTGATTTATGTCACAGTACCTGAGATAATGAAAATTAATTTTGGAAATTAACAGATTCAATTCTGGCTTGTATAGCATGCAACCAATACCCTGGACTGGGTCAATTTCAGTGACATCACAAAATGAGACCTTGTACAGATAATAGAAAGATTTGAATTAACATTTCAACATTAATTGAATAGCCAACATTAACTGGCTCATAATAGGAGCCACTGACATCAACATAGACCCTGGCTGCAGTAGGGCCATGGACCCAGACCCTGACTGTTAGCACAGAGGTTCAGGCAAACCATGTGTTGAATCCTGTGTTGAGATACAGGGCCTGCCCACGGCTCATTGATCTGACCCCCTTCATTCCGTAAACAGGAGGCTGACCCTGAGCCTCTCACGCCCTGGGACAGCAGAACCTTATGACCCGGGTATGGAAGGCCAAGTCCTGCCCCTAGTGGGAGAGCTGCTCCCCCACCCCACCCTTGTCCCCCACCCACCTCCACCCTCCACCCCTGCACTTGGGAAAGCTCAACTGACCCCTCACCATGGGTATGGGAGAGCTGGCTCCACACCTCACCTGAGAAGAATGGTCCTAGAGGCCTGTATGGACAAACTCGGCTGACGCCCCAGGCACACCTCCTGGGCTTGAAGCTGGCACATCCCACCATCTACCCAACCTATGACCTGCAGGAGTATTTGAAAGAGTTAATCCTGGGGAACCATAACCATAGGACCTACAGGACTTCTATGACTCCTGGCAAAAGCAGGATATCAGAGAAGAATGTTAGTGTGGGTCCACTATTGGTTTTGTGCCAAGGCCAGAAGTCTTGAACTTGACTAACAACTCATTACACAACGAACATTTGCAAGTAAAGCTGCTTGGACCAAAGGCATACTGCATGATACACAGCAGCTCCCAGTGCCACCAAGATGAAAAGAGACAGTGGAGAGGAGGAAAAAATGGAAGAGCAAAGTTTTTTCTTTTCTAGTTTCTTTTTAAATTTTTATTGTTATTTATTTTTATCTCAATTTTATCCTTTTTAGCTTTCATTGGGGGAGACAAGGAGGGTGAGGGGTAGATGCAGAAGGACTGGGAGATGGCTGAGAGTAGGGTGCAAGATTTAAACTTCCTAAAGAAGCAATAAAAATAGAAAAAGAAAAAATACATTCCTTCCTTGGTGCTGCTTTATTGAGTAGACTGACGGAAGATGGAATTGTCACCTTTTTCTGATATGTTCTATTTATTCCTGTAGTGGTCTGTGCTTCCGTACTCTCTTATACACCTTTCGTGACGGTATATTCCTTCAGCTTTTGCATTTCTTTCAATTTTAGATGTTTCTCATCTTTTTTTGGTCTGTGCTTTACTTTCAGCAGGAAGTCAAGGCTGGCAGTTCCAGTTTTTATTATCCCCCATAGTTTCTGGTCACAAGTTTACTGTCAGTTTTATTGTTGCTCATTTGAAGTTAATTTGTCTTCTAGTCTCTAAAATTGAGGCATGCTCTTTTGTTGGCTAAAGTAATTTGAATCTATTCAAATATGTATTGACCTTTAAATCCTGTGTGGACTTTGCTAAATGTTTTGAGCTTGTATGTTGTCTTCTATCAATCACAAACTTTCTCAGTCAGCTTCTATTCGAACATTAGACATTTTTCTCATCCTATGGAGCTCCCATTAAGAATGTTAAGGCTTGTTAGGTACTCCCTGGGTTTTATTTTCCTTCTGTATTCTTTATAATATACTGTTTTATAATGTAATAGTTTTAAATTCATTAACCTTACCTTCAATTATGTAATTCTTCCTTTATACAATGAAATTTTAATTTTATAAATTGTATTCATAGACATTTAATGCTAGTAAGTCTTAATTTTTTCAAATATTTTACTGAAGTATTTTAGAATCTTATCCACTTTGTCTCCTCTTTGATATTATGTAGGAAAGCAATATATCATTTTGAAGACTTTCCACTAATTTTAATATCTATAATATTTCTGAGTCTCCACCACCGATTGCTTTGTTTTTGCTTTTTTTATTATTATTATAATCTTAGCCACTTAAAACACCATGACTAATGCAACTTAGGGAGAAAAGGGTTTGTTTGGCTTAATTTCCATATCGTTGTTCAAGACTGAAGGAAGTCAGGACAGGAAGTCTAACAGAGCAGGAACTTGGAGGCAGAAACTGGTACAGAGGTCATGGAGGCATGCTGCTTCCTGGGTTTCTCCTCGTGGCCTGCTCAGCCTCCTTTCTTATAGAATCCAGGACCAGTAGCCCAGGGATGGTTACAACCACAATGGTTTGGGCTCTCTTGTATGAGCAGATCTGATGGAGGCATTTCCTCAGTTGATGCGGCCTCCTCTCCAATGATTCTAGCTTGTGTCATGATGACATAAAACTAACCAGCAAAATCACTATTCCTTGTTTCCTCACAAGTTTTAGCTTTACATGCTCTACACAGTATATGGTAAATTTTGGAAATCCTCAGTCATACCACCATCCTCTAGAGACAGTTAAATTTTGTATAGAGAGGGAAGAAGCTGTTGGAAAAGATCCTTCATCCTAGTTTGCCTTCAGACCTCATTCGGCTTGAATACATGCACACAAATATATATATTCTATTGACTATATGTATTTATATACATATATATTCCATTGAAAAATTATATATGTATGTATGTGTGTATATATATATATTATATATATATATCTTTGTATTCCTCATCCCTAGTGTATAATTATTTTGAGAGCATTGTCTTTTTAGAATTCTAACTGAAACCCTGAGATATTCACAACATTCTCTCTCCTTTGGCCCTGATATACATTTTCTTAACACCCCGAAGTCTTCAGATTTCTGTTCGGTTCCCCAACTTCCCATTGGTTTTTCCCCTGGCAGGATGTGGATGTTTGAATAAGAATATCCCTTTCTCATACTTGAATGCTTGGTCATTAGGTACTAGTGGTATTTTAGAGGTATTTGACAGAGGTATAGTCTTCTTGGAGGAGGTGTGGCCCTTTTGGAAGAAGTGTGTCACTGGGGTAGGCTTTTGAGTGCCTAACGCTCAGGCCAGGCACACTTTCTCTTCCTTCATTCCGCTGAGATGTAGAACTCTCAGTGCCCTCTCTAATACCATGTGTGCCATCAAGCTTCCTGCCATGCTGATAATGGACTAAAATCTCTGAAAGTAAACCAGTCCCAACAAATGCTTTCTTTTACAGAGTTGCCATGAATGTGGTGTCTCATCATAGTGTTAGAACTCTAAGGCATAAGACACTGGAGTCTTGCCCTGTCAACGTAAGGAGCAGAAGC
The DNA here is from genome assembly GCF_018167655.1 of Microtus oregoni. Classification (NCBI taxonomy): domain Eukaryota; kingdom Metazoa; phylum Chordata; class Mammalia; order Rodentia; family Cricetidae; genus Microtus; species Microtus oregoni. The sequence goes on from NW_024543081.1 coordinate 37,171,725, forward strand.
TGGTCAGGAGTCCTAGGGAGAATATTTATGTAGACTTTGGAGATTTTTAATTCTGACTTCTCCTATGTAACAACATGTCTAACTCAGCATTTTGGAAATTTCAAATTCCAACCTGTTTGCTTTATCTGGTGAGACCTTTGCCCTTGTCTTGGGCTTTGCTTTTGTGGTGTGGGTTAGAAGTGTTACCGGAGAGAACAGTGTAAATGTGCTATTTACCTTGTACAGCCTCTGTTTTAGTGACTAGGCCTCTGTGTTGATTGTAGAACAGTGTCTGTAGATAATTTGTTTTCTTTACCTCTTACACAGTCCTCTTGTCTTTTCTGGAGAGAGCATGGGTTTGATACCATCTACTCTGCCTTCACCAGAATGAAAAGGCTCTCTTTGGTATTTGTTGTTTCCATGATTATCCCCTGACAATGGTATTCTCTGATAATGCCACTGTCACACATTTCCAGTCTTTCTCAACTCCTTTCTCATTCCTGGGAAGCAGGGTTGCTTCCTCTCAACAGCAAAAGCATTCATCCCATCTTTTCTAAGAATAGGTGACTTAAAACAAGCTCTCAAGCCTTCCTGATTTTGGCTTCTTCTTTTAAAAAGACAACCATGGAAATCAATAGGCAATATACTCCACATGCCGTAAACATTAGGGTTATGTGGAGAAGACTGATAAAACCCCAGTTTCCTGAGGTCTTTTGAAATTTGCTCATCCGGAATCTCACGCTCCTCAGCTCTGGGGTTCTGTCTCACATCCCACAGAAGGGACGGACACACTGGTGTAAACTAAAGCCAAGAGCACTGGAATCGACTGTTGCAAAGACGAAGGAGTCATGTTTTAAAGCACCCAGCCTTTAGTGCTTAATCAATGTCAGTTTCATCCCGCTATTGTCCCTCACGTGTTTTAGAAGGATACTTCATTTTAAATGTTTTCCACTAAAATTTAAAATTAATATGCAAAGTCCTGGGTTTCATTGTGGCACTTCCATATGCATATATGATTTGTTCTTATTCATTCCCTCGTCTACTTATTCTTCCCCCATTCCCCTTTTTAAAATTATTTTATTTTGAGACTATAATATAATTAAATCATTTCCCTTCCCCTTCCTTTCTCCACACCCTCCCATATATCTCTCCTTGCTCTCTTTCAAATTCGTGACCTCTTTTTAAATAATTGTTTATATGTTGCTTGTATGCCTGTTTTCAGGGATTACCATTTGCGACTGGAGAACTAACTGACATGCTCTCCCTTGAGGAAGACTATTTCTAGTGCTCTTTGTGGAGGGTTGAAGCCTCCTAAGCTTTCCCCTTATCCACATTAACATGTCTATTGTTGTCCTGTTCAACACATATCAAGGTAGTCATGTTGGCGAGACTATGGGTGTAGCTTTTGACACGTTTAGGAGACCAATATCACAGCAAACTCTTTCTTCTTCTGGCTCTTGAAATCTTTCTACCCCTTTATCTGCAATGTTCTCTGAGCTTAGGGTGCAGAGCCACACTCTCCTTTTGCTTTTTCTCTGCCACAATAATACCCCCTCTGTGTTCATGCCAAAGGTATTCCATTACATGCTCTTTTTCCATCCTCCCTTAAGATCTGCTCCTTCCCTCTCATACTCCTCTAGAGAGATATTCTAAACCTGTGCCTATAAATGAAATAGTCTGAACCTATTCAGGGAAGAATTGTATATATTCAAATCACCAACATAACCCATGATTCAGTCCTTTTCGTTAGCGATTAGAATGCTCAGTGAAAGAGGTCAGCTATTAATTTGATGAGAAACAGAGAACTCAAAAAGCCTTTTTGTAATCAAGATCTGTCAGAATTTCTCAACTTTGTGAAAGATGGTGAAGGGTTACTATTTCATTCTTACTTCAGAAATTTTAAAAAAGAAACTTAAACTCAACAGGATCATTCACTGCATAAGAAAAAAAGAGCCTGCTGTTCTGGTATGTACCTCATCAAAATGAATTTTAGTACAAAAAAAATCAGAAATCAAAAGAGGTTCCAACATTACAGTCCACATACAGTTAATTGTCTTAATTGTTATAAGTGATTTAGAAGCTCTTAACATTTATTGAAGTAAAATAAAAATGAATAGCTCCCTAAGTCATAGCCTTCTTGACTAACTGGCATACAGAATCAATTGTGTACGGCATTTAACATGCATTTTTAGAAAATTGGCTTCCTTTTTAGAAATGACATCCAAGGCATAGCTGCAAGGCAGTCACCATCAATTACCTGATTATTTCTGTTTTAGTAATGACACAGTTCTCAGAGGAAATAGATTGTACCATTGGCTTTTAAGGCTAATAATTAATCATACGTCTTCTGCCCCCTAGCACAAGTTTGGAAGCCACTGAGAACATTTTTAGGAGTAAGATGACAGGAATCAAAGTCCTAGCCTTCTTTTAGTAAGCATAAATTGGGGAAAAGTTTTGTCGATCTTGGGTGACAGCTACACTTTCTAGCACCTTTACTGGGTCTCGAACTGTGCAGTCAAAGTTAGAGCTGCCCATAATTAAAGCGTTGACTCTTATCAGTGGTGACTGAGAGGGACAGGATTGCATGTTCAGAGATGTCTATCCCTAACCTCTATTGGTTTACTTCAAGGATGCAGGACTAGAGTTGAATGCATTCCCCATGGGTAGATGTGAACAAGGGATACTGGCAACAGGCAACTCACACATGTTTGACTCTTTTTCAATTATTAGCATTGTGGGGCATGCTGAAGCATGCATGAGTAGCATGTAAGGATGTTCTGTTGAACTTGTCCATATTGGGCTTCATAATCTAAGTTGATGAGGACAACTGACCAGGTCTCTTCCTCAAGAGGGCCCCAGATCTCATTACAGATGATTGTGAGTCACCAAGTTCTTGCTGGGAACTGAACTCAGGTCCTTTGGAAGAGCAGGCAGAGCTCTTAACTGCTGAGCCATCTCTCCATCCTTGTTATTTTAGGGTCTAGGTGGGAAGTTGAGGTGAAAGATGTTGGAACAGTTAGAATTATACAGTAATATTCTAGGACATTTCTGTATCCTTTGTAGGAAAAAGAACTATATATCTTTTTAACATTCACCACTGACCACAGATCTCCCCACCCCATTGCCCAACACAAACAAAACAACTAAGTAGGGCTGGAGAGATGGCTCAGAGGTTAAGAGTACTGGCTGCTCTTCCAGAGGTCCTGAGTTCAATTCCCAGCAACCACATGGTGGCTTACAACCATCCATAATGAGATCTTGTGCCCTCTTCTGGCCTGAAGGCATGCCAGCAGAACACTGTATATATAATAAATAAATAAATAAAATCTTTAAAAAAAAACAACTAAGTAAACTCAGAATAAATTGATCATGACCAAATGCTATCATCAAAATAAACAAATCCTAATATTGTATCTATATCTCATAATTGAAAAGATTCAAATGGGAATATGTGCTTATTGTATGTCTAAAGCTGTTATATATATGGATATGCGTAGTAATTCCTTAGCATGTATGTTGCTCAGATGTAAGCTAAACTTTGAGCTGTCCTCAAAGCTTATACACTGAATTCTGGTAGATTCGGCATTTGTTCATATATATGACTGGGTGCTGTGTTCTGGATGATGGACAGATCAGTGCATACACCCTAAGATCCACGATGGGGACTGAGATCTTGCTCCTGTACCAACAGATCAGTATCAGGATTTTCTTTTTCTGCTAACTATGCTGTTCACATTTCACGATACAGAGACTGAGAATAATCTCCTCTTTCCATTGTCACCAAAATGACAGGGAAAAAGGCACTCCCATGAGGCATTTGGTTGATTCTGTGATGCACATTTTACTGAAAGTTTGTGGAGATAGGGGTGACGCCAGCAAAATCACAAAAATGAACTAATCACGCCAATCTTTCCACCAAGTGTGCCACTGTTAGTATGGTTCTTTCTGCTCCCACCCCTCTCCTGCTTTCCCTTTTCCCCAAGAGTTAACTTTGTCCCCAAGCGATTAGCATTTCTTTCAGTTTTCTCCATCCTCATTCTGAAGTTCATCTCAAGGTTTCAAAGATCCCCTCTCCCTGAGTTTTAAAAGTATGGCAATCGAAGGGCTGCATAAAGATTTATTTCCCCCACGAGCTAAAAGATACAATCAGTATTAGGAGCATCTTCCATCTGTTTTTGGTTTAAATATTGTCTTCATTAAGCACAAATCAGATATCTGTCTATATATTACATATCTTTCTGTTACCTATCTCCATATTTTTATCTGTTCATCCATATTGACTTTGATCATCTGCTTCCATATTTATGCTAAAAAACATTATTATTTTTCATGTGCTCAATATTAGCCTTAGCTCTGTAGTTTGAGGAATATAGTCACAAGTGTGACAGGGCCCCAGACCTTACTTAGCACAACTGATTCCATGATGGAAGTGGCATTCAGGCTGTGAAACTGAGCAGTAGACATCACCACCTGCCAACATGAAAACAAAAACCTAATCTGCTAAAGTCTATATAGTTCTGGAAAAGTCTCTAAAGGTACTAATGATGCTTTTTGGCTTCCATAGCTCTACTTTTGGCTAAATGTTCTTGTTAACTGAAGTATTTCAACCCAGGGCATGGTTTTGTGTTTAAAAGCTCACCCTGAGGAAGTCTCACGGCTACACTGAGAATTCCAAGCACCCAAAGTAGTCAAGTCACCTAATAAAGACTTTCTATTGGCTTAAATCCATATCTGAGTGGTTCTTTCTGGTGAATACCCAACAACAATAATTTAAAGTTTTGTAGGAATTTGGTTGCTTATCTACTTGTGGTTAAAGTTTAAATCTACGTTATGTGGTTTCAAAATATTTAGGATGTCTAATTCTTGCAGATTTAAAGAACAAAATTACTGATTTTCTTTGTAATTCTTGAAATTTTTACAGCTATAACTAAAATATTATTTCACAAAGAAATGATGTAACAATATAAACAAAGCATATTGAGTTTTCTTTAAGATAGTTTTAGGTTTGAAACTGGGTGGCTTGAACACTTAACGAGTATTCTTGTACTTAACAAGTGTTCAAGCTAAATTTTATCATAAGGTAATCTTTAATATACTTTAAAGGTGAAAGATACATAAAAAAATCCCTTTGGTATGCATTCTCCCCCCCAAAAATTTTCTCTCAAACAAGTACAAGGATACATCCCCTCAAGCAAGTACATCTAGAACATCATTCAGTGCTACTTATTGCGTGTGTCCCACCTCTGGTGTTCAGAAGATAAATCTAGAATGTCAGTCTCTAACGAATGAGGATAGTACTAAAGACAGTTGGAAAGAAGCACAGGAAGCAAGTAAAGAAAGCTACTGCTCAGGCTTTTATATTTCAGAATTTCAATTGCAAAGCCTTTCTTTTCAATTTAACTCTCCTTCCTTGCTTCTCCCAAATACATGCTTAAATCTTTCAAGGTGACAATGGTCTCCCAATGCTCTGCCTCTCCAGCCCTAATGTAAATTTGGCATGCTTGTTATCGAACAAGAAAATGATTTAATCAATGCAATCATTGCCATTTGTCGTAGCTGTAATCCACACACTCATGTTGGTGCATAGAGATGGACAATTTCTAGTACACATCCAAGCTAGCAGGCATACACCAGGTAAAGGAACTGTAGACTCGGGGCACAGACTGTAAAAAGAAAAGCCCAGGGTGGCAGCTTTATGGCAGTGCCTGTACACAATTGATTCCACTGCTCAGACAAGCAAACGTTTCTCCAGCTGAATCTTTATTTCAAATTAACTCCAGTTTCTGGTAGCAGGAACAATTATTTAGACCTGCATTTAGAGACAGAAAAGGGAAAAAGCTTTTTCTTTTATACCTCATTAGGCTACAGAATAAGTAACACAATACAAATGTCCCTGAAAGGATTAATGACGCAACTCAAGAGAGCTACTCTTTGTTCTAATTGGAAGTACAATCATCATTGCCTCTGATCTGCAGATCTCAGGATAAGCAAGGATCACAGAAGGATGGGAAGTAAGTAGGCATCTGGAAAGGGATGGACTTAGCCTGAAATCAGCTGTTTGCAGCCCCCAGTTCATTCTGTACTCCCGAGTTTTCCGTTTTCCCTGATGCAGTGGCTGCAGAACTCCTTGGGATGGTTCCGATATTATTGTGGAGTAAACTATTGTTCTACAGACGACAAGTACTTACGCCAATATTAACGAAAGTTTTTAGGAAATCCCGATAGAGATGCCGAGAACTTAAACAGCTGTGAAAACAGTGGCAGCATGTATTCTTATGTGATGTGTTTCAATTCCTAGTATTACCCTTTGTAAGAAAAAAACTAGAGAAATGTGTTGTTTAAGACAATCTATTTTATAAAAACAATAGAATCTGGGCACTGTGCTATCGCTAATGAAACAATGCAGGAAGCAACTGTAGCAAACGGTTAGCTATCCTGTTATTTTCTCAGAGTGCCATTGACACATCAATGAATGTTGAAGCTTGGTCTTCCACTACTCATCAGGCGACAAGAGGCAGCTACTTGACATTACTGTCTCTCATTGCTTTTCTTTAGTAAATGAAGATTATAATACTTCTTACAGTTATTATTAGAATTACATGAATTGATTTGTGCAACGTGCTACAATATTCTGCCTGTGGCAGACTCTCTGTCACTTAGGATATTTAGAGAACATTTAGACACAACAAGGTTTCTTTTCTGCTACATTATTGGCTTCACTGTTAGTATGCCATACACTGCTAGAATGCAGCCTGTATGAGTATAACACATTGCTCAAAATGATTACCTTTGTATCCCAAGAATCCAGACCGGCATATAATGGGAAGTAGGTAGCCAATAAATACTTCTTAAATTAATGTGTCAAGTCGAATCTATGGAGTGCAGATATATGACTACTCCTGAATTATAAAATGTAAGATTCTTAATAGTGTAAACAAGTAGAAAGAAGATCCCGGGAAAGAGAAAACGAATTCGGGATCCCAGTATAGCTAACCCACCTACCAGCTATATGACCTTGAAGCGATTTATTTTCTTTTCTAGTTTGGAGATGATGTATTCGGTCTCCAACAGTTGTTGAGGGACCAAAATAAATAACGTAGGTGAAAGTGACTTGCACGTAGTAAACAAAACGTTCTTCAGAAACAAAGTAAATTCTACCATTAATATAGCACTTTAGAATTCCCAAAATGCATTTGCAAGTCTCATCTCATTTGTTCCCCATAACAATAGGAAGTGGTGTTCATAAAAGAGCGCTTTCTTGTGCAAAGATAATTATTCACTACATAGGAACAAACTTAAAACTGCAACAAAAAGTTCATGCTCTGAAAGGGAAAAATGACTCAATTAAGGCTTTATCTTTTAAAATGGAATTAAAGTAACAAAAAAAGTTGTCGTTTTTTTTTTTTAAATACTTTTAGTTATAATGGCCACGAGTGAGGACTATTGGAAATAATGGGTTTTATTAAAAGAACATAATTCTGGCCAAACTGTGCGAGAACGCAGTGCCACACCCTTTCATGTTTCATTAACTTACAACACATCGTGTGAAAGGAGATCGCTGTGGAGCACTGGACAAGGTTTAATCAGCTTTCCCAAGGACTTTTATTCTTCTGATAGTGAAATCCTTTCGCCTTCAAGTTTCCACCTTGTTGCCGGCCTTATCTTTTTCTCTCTTCTCAGTTTTGAGCGGCTTAAGTAGGCCAAATCCTTGAATGCCGGTTGTACCGAGTGTGGTTCACACTACTCTCCATTAATACTCTCTCTTATTGCTTGAAGTTCAGAAGCCTTCCTGAGACTTAGTATTCTATTTGGCGAAGGATTTGCATGATATTTATAGACGAACGATCAAAGACATTGATTTAATGGTTAGATCTAGATATGAATCTTCAGAGAGCAGGGATGTGGAGAGCAGACTAATTTTATAAATGATCAACTCATTAGAGCATTAGAGAATATTTTCATGTTATGATGGCTTTTTCTTTCCTGCGCAGCCTCATTATGGTGCAGACACACAATAAAACTGAGATAATGAGGAACCTCTGTATTATTACTGTCTTCATTTTATAGATGATTAAAATGTAGCTCAGAAGTTTAGTGACTGAAGGCAGAACAAGTAAGTGCCCCATTTTTAATCCATGCTCCTTATGCAAAGAGGTAGATAGGCATGGGGGTCAAAAGGAAATCTGCTCCTCTCCCACATCCCGTAACAATTTGGATTTGTGCTTTACTATAATAAAAAGTCTTTTCAAAGTACCCATTGCTTGATATTAGGATTTCTGAAATCTCTACTCTGAGACTTCAGTCCTTTCTTCCACAGTAGAATTTGACCTCTGAGGATTTTTTACTTGAGGAAGATTGAATGTAATAATAAAGAGAATGTTGAAGTGATAGTCAAGATGTGTGAATTGTAGAGTTTAGCTCTGCTGTTGAAAATTGTTAAAATTAAGTATGACCACATACATTAGTAAAAATGAATGTATTTGAACTGAAAAATGTTTGAATTTGGCTAGGAATATTTCTTTCTGAATCTTTTTTTTTTTTGTGTGTGCAAGATTTTATTAAACGTCTGTACAGGACAACATCCAGCCTCCAGGTGCAGTTGCCAAGACCCTGTTAGGCTGTAGGGACTGGCTGGGGCATGGCAGGTGGCTCTGGCTTCCCGTCCTTCTGCTCTGAGATGGGGGTGGTGGGCAAGATTTCATCCTTTGGCTCCACAATGCTCACGTGATCCGGCAGAGGCTTCTTGGGGCCGATCTTACCACTTGGATCCCAGGGCAGCATGATCTTCACTTTGATGCCCAGCACACCCTGTCTGAGGAGCACATGGCGCACGGCAGTGTCGACGTAGTAGTTGACAGGGTCTCCACTGTGGATCATCAGACCATCCACGAACTTCATGGACTTGGCCCTCTGTCCTCGGAGCTACCCGGACACCGCAACCTCGCAGCCCTTGGCCCCACTCTCCATGATGAACCGAAGCACGCCATAGCAGGCCCTTCGCACAGCAAGCCCTCCCTGTTTGTAACGTAGAGACTCAGCCTGAGCAATGGCACACAGACCTCTTGTGGCCACTTTCTCTGCATAAAGCTCCACGCTGCCCTCAGGGAAGCCGAACCTCTTCTGGACCACTGCGGTCAGCTCTCTGATCCGGCAACCCTTCTCACCAAGAACATTCTGTGTTCTGGTGGCTAAAATAATGATTTCTGTTCTGGTTGGTGTGACTCGGACTTCAACCCCGGAGTAGCCATCTTCAGCCAGTTCCCGAGTGAGAAACTCATTCAGTTCGGCTTTGAAAATGCCATCGGCCACAAACTTCCTCTTCTTAGAAATCTGCACCGCCCTCTTTCTGAATCTTAATTTCCTTAAAGAGTATGATGTGAATTCCTTGGTCACTAATAAAGTTTTTACATCAAGATTTCAAAATCTGGGGGACTAAAAAAAAAAAAATGGCTCAGTGATTACTCTACTGTAACTCTAGCTCTGGCTCTGGGGAATCTGATGTCATCTTCTGGCCTTTGGAGACACCCATATATATGTAGTAGAGACTCATACTCATACACATACACACACACACACACACACACACACACACACATACACACACACACACACACACACACAGTTCTTCAAGGAAATTCAAGTATTTGCATACCATTTGCCCTCCATGACAGGCCAAGTAGGCTCTATGGGCTCTGGATTTAGATCATAAGGTCTGGCTTAAGTGGAGTAATATTGGAGCTCTATTCTCTTCTTTCCTTTGTAATCCTCCTTTTGCCTTCCTTGAAACCTCAAGTCTCAGTAGTACGTTGGCAAGAACTTAAACTCACCTTGATTTATATTCCAAACATAAATAATGTTTGTTTTCAGACTTCTAAGTTATAAAATTGAAGTATTAGAAAAAGACAGGTTACTTGCAAGGATTAAATTAATTTGTAACTATATATTAAATAGTTGTTGCTGAGTAAACCTCAGTCCCGGTAGCTCTCACATACAACCATTGTCTCCACACACAAAAGAAGAAATATATTTGATTCATTTCCTAGAAGAACGTAGAGATGCTAGCACCTAAGAAGATAATAACCCTTAATTGAGTTAAGATGCCTACTCGAAGAGGAAGTTTACTTTAAAGGCTGAATCCCGAGGCTGTCATCAGTTCCATGTGGGTCCACTTAGAAGTCTCTGAGTGAAGTACCGACACGCTTTTTGATCATTAATGGTGATCTTTTTGATCTTTTGGACTTTTTCTTGAACTAGGGATAACTCAAAGAATTTCCAGGAGAGAAATTTCACCGGTAAGGCTGGTATTCTCTAAAAGGCGAGGATGTCAACCAGGGTGAAGAGAAGTGGGAGGTATCTCTAGCAAACGGAGGGCCATTGGAAAATTGTGCAGAGGCAAGAGTCTTAACAAGGCATCTGCGCCTACAGTGAAAGCCAGGAGAATATAGGCCACGCCTACTTCCTAACAAGGCTCTCATTTCTTCTGCCAGAGTGGTTCCACCATGACACCATTAATGATTAAGTTCCGGTGAGCTTCCCTTCCTTTCCCTTCCTAAACACTGCTAGGAAAAAAAAGACCCCCCCAAACTGCCAAGTGAACCCTGAATTGTGGTGTCAATCAGCTGCCAGATTCCTTGATAGTCTGCCCCAGGACAATTTTGAACTCTGCCGGCTTGAAAGATTGCACCACCCACCTACTATTCCTGTGGTGACATCTCTCCCACAGTCATCCACAACTCACCAGAGGAAGGCTTCTCCTACCCCTCCCCTCCGCTCTGCCTCATCTTTAATTAAAATTCTATTTAATAAAATGTGTTCATGTTGTGGGCATTTGCACATTATTTGAAAAGATCCAAAAATTAAAAAAAAAATATATCTCCCTAGAGCTCAAATTTTAGGCCTTCAGAAAATATAATGGCATCCAACAGAAGAACCCAAAGAGAGGCCAATCTACAGATAAGCCCATTTTCACTTTCCTCGGTGGGTCCCTGTAACTTCATGATGAGGCTGATGGCAACAGAGGAGGACACTTTATTCAGAACTGAGACCGCAAAGTCAGGCTGGAGCTATGCCACCAGCAAGAGAACTACTTAGGAATTTTCTCCTAAAATTTTGGAATATTGGGAATTTATAAATGACTAGGAATGATAAAGTAGTCAAGAATTCAAATACGTATAGTTCAAGGAAATGCTTTTTTCTTTTCTCTATTCGTTTTTGGTTTTGTTTGTTTGTTTTGAGACAGGGTTTCTCTGTAGCTTTGAATCCTGTCCTGGAACTCACTATGAAGGCCAGACTGGCCTCCGTTCCCCCCCCCCCCCCCCCCCCCCCCCCGTGTCTGCACTCTGTGCGCTATTACTCAGTTACCGAGCTTCGGGCAAGGGGGTTGAAGGTTGAGAATACAGCCGCAGAGACAGACAGACACACGGACCTCCAAACGCTGGTTGAGAAAGCCCCAGCCAAACCCACCAGAAACCACTCTCCTGCCATCAGGAACTCCTGAAGGTCTCCTGCTCAGAGCAGCTGTAGGCACTCAGATCAGGGGAAAACAAGTTGTTTACAAGAAATTCAGGATCTGGGGTCTCACTGCTCCCAACAGAGATCCACCTTGGCTCTGCCGCCCAAGTGCTGTAATTAAAGGCATGTGCCATCATTGCCCAGCAGATTTTCAAACACAGAACTCAGAAGTCAAACAGGGGAAAAGGAGATAAATTTTAGGTGTAATAAGACTTGGGCACCAAAATATATACAGTGAGAAAAATCTGAAATTTGGGAAGTTGTTAATCAAGGAACATATGACAAGTGTCACAACTATTAATTTAGTTTTTATTCACATATCCAAGGAATTTAATAGTACATTATTTTTTTTCTCATGTAGCCTGCTTTGTTTGCTTTGTACAGAAAATACCAAAGCCCCACAGTGATATTTCAAATGGCGAATCAAATTCAGGACACTTTTCTAAATTTCAAAGAGACATATTCTTGACACACATACAGAGTTTTGTGAGAATTTGTCCCTGAGTGGGAAAGTACAGAAAGCAAAGATTGTCTTCTCGCTAGCTTCAACTATCAACTTAGGGTAAGAAGGGAGTTTCAACTGGGCAGGTTGTTCAGATGACTCTGACGTAGAGATATTTGTGGAGGGCTGTCTTGAATGTTAATTGATGCTTAAGGGTCCAGACCACCATGGGAGGCATCATCCCTGGGAAAATGGTCCTAGGCTGTATAAAATTGACACCCAAGGGATAAGCTATTTGATGATGCAGCTGCCTCTGAGCCATCCATGCGCTTAGAAGACCTCACCCATACTCCTATAAGTAACCCCAATAAACTAAAAATGAAGAGGGAAATGAGCTAAGTATGAGTCTGTGAGTCTACTATCAGCATTCCCAGGGTTTCTGTTCCAAAGTCCTGCGTGAGTTTCTGTCCCGATTTCCCTCGTTGAGGGAAACGAGGAACTGGGGCATAGAAGGGCAAGCCAAGTAAATATTTTCCTCCCTTAAGCTGTTCTTGGTCAGAGTATTTTATCACACAACGTAAACAATATTAGAACAGTAATTGGTACCAGAGAAGCAGGGTGTTGCTGTGATAGACTTGACCCCTGTGTCTTTTACGACTTGTACTACTTTTCTGCTGGAGAAATATAACAGCGTTTGGAAACTTTCGGCTGGAAAAGCCATTGAGTGTTATGGGAACAACTTGATGAGCTGTTCTCGTGGGAACTTAAAAGATAAGAATGATGCAAAAAATGCAGACAGTGGAAGCCTTGCTCATGACGTTGCAGAGGAAAGCAAAGGTTCTGTTGAGATGAGGAAGAGAGGCTATTTTAGCAAATGGTCTGTCTGTACCGATCATCTGGGGCTGAGAAATCCACTGATGACCACAATTCAGGGGAAAACATCATGCTTCACTGGGGCAATAGCAAATTACTTTTCCCAGAGTCACCACATAGTACTTGTGGTTCAAGGGAGCAAAGCTACATCTCGATATGTAAGAGTTATCGTTGTGATACTAGTTATGAAGAGATGACAGATACAAGATTGCGTGGTCAAGGAGAGTGGCTGATGGCTGGTATTGGAAGGCAGGGTCAATGTTCCTGAGGAGATACCATGAAAGGATATTGATGAAGTTGTGGTAGAAGCCTCAGGATATTGGTGATGCCAGGACAAGGTGATGCCTGCCTAAGATAGCGGCAGGTATTGACATGGTGTGGAAGGAAGTGAGGCCAAGGCCACAAGATAAACTAAGTGTGCTGGGGGTGGCAGAGCTGGCCAAGTGGGGCAATTCAAGCCTTTTGGAGCTCAGAAGATCATGAGTGTGTTCAAGATGCCAGGCATTGAGTGACAGGATTTTGATTTACATTGCTGGACTTAGGTTTTGATCCAATTATTTCTATATCTCAGTTCTTTCCTTTAGGAATAACAAAGCATGTTATTGATTTTTGATTTTATAGGATCCCACAGTTTGGACTTTTAAAGAGATCTTGGGCTTTTAAAACGTTGGAAAAAGTGTAAAGACTTTGAGACATCTAAAATACATTTTATGTTGCATAAATGAATTTATGTGAGATCTTGGAGACAAAGGATAAAAAGTGAAAGAAAGAAAGAAAGAAAGAAAGAAAAGAAAAGAAACTAAAAAAAATAAAAGTGATGTGTTGGTGTGCCAAGTTGACAAGGAGTGAAGACTCCAAGTTAGCTTTATGATACAGCACATAGTCACCTAACAAGAGAAATTCAACCACAGGCTTTCCCAGAGCATATTGGCCCGTGGCCATGTCTTTGAGGGTTGTCTTAATTGTTAAATGATGCAGGAGGGCTCAGACTGCTGAAGGCAGCTTTGCCTCCTAGGAAGGTGGTCCCAGGCCAGGCCGTACAAGAAAGCAATCAACATTCCTCCTTGGTTATTCCTTCAGTTTCTGCTTAAGTTTTTTTTGTCCTAACTTTCCCCAATGATGAATTGCTACCTGGAAGTGTCAAATAAAGTCAAATAAATCCTTTCCTCCCATAAGTTGCTTTTGGTCAATGTGTTTTATCAAGGCAACAGAAAAGCAACTAGAAGGGATAGATTTCCTTCTCATTTGGAAGCCTGTCCCCTGACATATGCTTTGGAACTTGTAAGGTTCTTTTATAAGCATTTTTAAAATCGAGATGATTAGCTTCACAACGTGGAGCTCAATACAAATCAAGCTATCTCTGTTCCCAAACAATGCTGCTTTCTGTAAGGCTTGCTTTGATCAACAACAGCTTCTCTGAAAGTTATTAGTCTAGAACCCCGTGGATTGCCTTTAGGGGCTGCTGGGCACTGTGCATCTGTCATTTTTCTTTGACAATCTGCAAGGTGTGAGGGCAGCATCTGTAGATACTGGATTAATAATGCTGCCCTGGTTTGTTTGAGAATCCCCAAGGTGGGATAGGAGGCTCAACACAGAGCTTGCATATGCTAAGCATACTGGCTAGAATTAAGCACCACATTTAAAAACCAAGACACAAAAAAGAGAATAGAGCATGTCCCTCATTTTCAATTGCGATGCAAATAGAACCGAGTGAGGCCTATTTGTTAAATTCTGTTTGGGTTGTTCTGAACCTAAAAGGCTCATCTCTAGGTAAAGAGTAGCTGTGGTGTTTGGTGTTTTGATACTTGAGTCTAGCAAAAAAAAAAAAAACATAATAACTATTTTATTTTTATATTCAACTGTTTATGTGCCAAATCAGCCAATATTTATTGAACATCTAGTATATGCTACAGTTGAAGCTGAGAATAAGATATACAGTTTTTCTACCCTCACAGAATCTCTATTCTGGTGGTTGAAACTGATGATTTTAATAAGTCAATATATAAATACATAAAATAATGCCATCAGTGAATAATAGTAACTTAGCTACCACAATGTCTGGCACCATTATCATGAGTGACAATGATAGATATTGTTCAGGATTGGTACTTTTGAACCAGTGCCCTTTGGTTAGAGACATTAACGAAATGAGGAAAAGGACCATGTAGATACCTAGGAAAAGAGAATCCTGGGAGTTTTTGATGCAGGAGTGATGTTTTTATTATCTATCTATCTATCTATCTATCTATCTATCTATCTATCTTCTATCTATCTCTCTATCTATCTATCTCCTATCTACCTATCTATCTCTCTATCTCTCTATCTATCTCTATCTATCTATCTATCTATCTTCTATCTATCTATCTATCTATCTATCTATCTATCTATCTATATCTGTCTATCTATCTATCATCTATCTATCTATCTATCTATCTATCTTCTATCTATCTATTTATCTATCTATATCTATCTATCTATCTCTATCTATCTATATCTATCTATCTATATCTATCTATCTATCTTCTATCTATCATCTATCTATCTCACATACACACAGAGAGAAACAGAGAGAGAGACAGAGAGGAGGGGTGATGTGGATGAAACTACATAGAAATGAGTGTAGACAGGAAAATGGGGAGTAATACCAGAGAGAAGAAATAGACATTTTAGGAAACACATATTCTTGGGTTTTGTTCTAATTGTAAGTAAGAAAGCAATAGAGTACATAAGAAGTGGGAAATAAGATCTGATTTATACCCATCAATATTATAAAGACAGATCAGGAGTGGAAACAGAAGGGTGAGGTGGCAATGTTGCTAACGAGAAAAGGCCTTGGTCCTGCTTGCTTCAACACTAGCTTACCAACCCCAGCTGCTCACACATGAAATGTTATGCAGAGAGATGCTTCTTTCTTCTCCAGGGTCTTAATCCTCGAGATCTTATAGCTGCTGAACTACCACTCTAACGGCTGCCTGAGATGTTTAATCACTTTATATTCAGTATAATTTGAACTACCAAAATTGCTCAAATCAAGTTCAGAAAAGAATAGAATCTAGCTTGTTTTGCTGAATATTTAGGGACATAGCCAGGAATATTTCTGATATGTTTTTGCCTAAACTTGCTGGTGCAAACTGGGTGAAAAAGACATCTGTGGTTTGAGCTGAATAGTGAGAGCCGACTTTATTTGTACAGTTGAAAATGTCTCAATCATGAGGTCAACACTTGAAACATCTTGATGAAGAAAAATTGGAGGGGCTTCCGTTTTCTAATTAGGACCTGATCTTGCATTTGGACACACACACGTCTCTATATATAATCTCTTGTTAAGTATATAAATGTCAATACCATTTAAACCTTTGTTTTATTGAATGCCTTCAGTTTAGCTGAGATTTGAGGTTCTGTTACTAAAGAAATGTAGGTGTTAGCCAGGTGGTGGTGGCGCATGCCTTTAATCCCAGCATTTGGGAGGCAGAGGCAGGTAGATCTCAGTAAATTTGAGGCCAGCCTGATCTACGAAGAAAGTTCTAAGACACCCAGGACTGTTACACAGAGAAACACTCTCTCAAGAAACCAAAACAAACAAACAAAAAAACCAAAAAAAAAAAAAAAAAAAAAAACCAATGTCCTCCTAAAGAATAGGAAAGAAAAACAGTAATTTGTAGGTGGTGGGAGTCTGTAGTAATTCTCATGCTGGCCCACTCTGATGTTCTTATGCGCCCTTCTCTATTCTCCGAAAACAAACAGATATCTTCTCTGAAGGTGACACACCAGTGATTGCTTCCAACTCGGCGTCTCAGATTTCCAGGTGAACCACAGTCCTCTTCAGGAGGAGAAGGTACAGTTCGTGGTCCAGCATATTGAAACTGAACAGCCTATTATGTTACCTTCCGTTCAGTGGTGTCCAACCCTTTTAATATATGTTTAGAAACACACACACACACCTGTAAAATGTCGTGCTTTATTTCATTTCTTAACTAAAATATTTGAGAATTTTATGCATGAATACTGTATTTACATGATTTTCATCTCAACCTCTCCCCTCTCCAAATCCTTCTACTCCCTTTCAAATTCATGACGTATCCTTTATTATTATATGTATACACTCATGTGCATATGAACAAATACAACCTACTGAGTCCATTTAGTATTGTTCATATATACATGCCTAGAGGCCTGATCATCTGGGATTGGATAACATATCAAGGGCTATGC
This sequence comes from Microtus oregoni, assembly GCF_018167655.1. Classification (NCBI taxonomy): domain Eukaryota; kingdom Metazoa; phylum Chordata; class Mammalia; order Rodentia; family Cricetidae; genus Microtus; species Microtus oregoni. The sequence goes on from NW_024543081.1 coordinate 37,188,742, forward strand.
TCATGGCTTCGCATTGTTCTGTGTTCATAACTTCTCTTGGCTGCATACAGCATATAAACCGTGAGTTGGACACAGCCAAAACCTCCATAACTGCAATTAAAACTTAGAAACAAATTCCTGTGTCTTCTCACACAGAAAAAGTGATGAGTACTTGTTGGGGAAGATTATTTTCAGGTGTGTGGCTTTTGTTTACGCTGCATTTGTTTAACTCTGTGAAACTGTGTTACTGTGCCTGTCTAAAACACCTGATGGTCCTAATAAAGAGAAGAACGGCCAATAGTGAGGTAGGAGCAAAGATAGGCAGGGCTAACAGGCAGAGAGTGTAAATAAAAGGAGAATGGTGACCGAGAAGAAAGAGGAGCAATAGAGGACAAGGAGAGGAGGACACCAAGGAGCCACCCTCTGAACTACACAGCACGTGGTGGAGAAAGAAGTAAAGTATACAGAAATAGAGAAAGATAAAAGTCCAGAGGCAAAAGGTAGATGGAATAATTTAAGGTAAGACAAGCTGGCCAGAAACAAGCTAAGGCCAGGCATTCATAACTAAGAATAAGCCTCCTTGTGTGATTTCTTTGGGAACTGGGTGGCGGGCACCCCTGGAAAAGAATAAAACATCACACAACCAAGTCCGAACAGGCATCCTAAGGACTCGTGTACATTAAGTAGGACTGCTGTAGCGAAGTACCACTAACAGAGACCTGTCAGCAACAGAACTAGATCTTCTTACAGTGCTGGAAGGTAAAAATCTGGGGCCAAGGTATTGATGTGCCATTTTCTTCTCATGCTCCTCTTGTTTGCTTGCAGGTGACCACCACACGTAGACCGCCTGCTCTTTCCTTTGGGTGCATCACCAGTGTCTCTGGCTTTTACATAAAGAATACAAGGCATTCTGAATGACTGCTTATCTAAGGGGCCCATGTATAAATACATATATATATATATATATATATATATATATATATATATATATTTTGCCTCTAGAGACCTGGGTCCCAAATATGGTCACTTTCTGAGGTGCCTAGGGATTAGGCCTCACCACAGGATTTTAAGGGAGATACATTCATTGTATGGTAGCTCTTTCATTTTGAAGTGGAGTAAACTCTTTCACAGTGCATCTGACCCCCCTCATTCTGCTGTCTTGGCAGACCTTTTTGTATTTCTCCTAGATGTCAGACCACAAGGAATAGCCAGCCAAGAAGACAAAGCAGTTTCCAAGGTACAAAATAGAAGGCGGCACAAGAAGGCACACACATACATAAATACACATGTGCAGGACATGTATACACATCTCAGTGATTTATTTTTGAAACCTAATTTGTATATTACTGAGAGTATTTTTGTATATGTACTAGAGTTTGAACTCGAGTGCAAACCTTCACTTTCATATATCTGTTTCTACTTGTATGACGTTCTCATACGTACAATACATTTTTAATCCTGTTCATGACTATGCATTACCTTCTCTGATATCCCCTCAAGGTAAAAGTAATTTGATGAAACATTTTTAAACAAATAAAATGAAGGCAAAGGCTCTGTGATGAATGAGTTGTCAATTTTTCATAAAGACAGGATCAGTATTGTTGTCTCTTCCTTTTTCCTTTGGCTACAGTATGGCTCCTAGGGCACTGGTACTGATCTTGTCATTGTTTGCATTTTGAAGAACAATTTGTTCATTGCAGAATTTTGTGCTAAATTTACTTAATGAAATACTTAAATTAAAATGTTACCCTAATTACTGATCCTGTGCTACCTTGATTTTTTTTTTAAATCAAGGTCAGTATCTCAATTCATTTATCCTGTCTGGCTGTTTATCCACAAGTTCTAGCCTTTGCTTCTGTGACTTCTTTCATTGCGTCTGAAGTGGACACGGGAGAGAATATCCTCCTTCGTGGTCAAATCTGCTACTTCAGGTTCAAAGACGTAAGATTTCAGTTACAGACACTTCAGGCTTTGGCAATCTGGATTTCCCCACTGGGCCTTTTCTCTAAGGTACCTGAGGCCTCAATCCATTAAGAAGAGATTTTTTTTATGAGAATAAAATATCCTTTTTAAGATATGTGCCAGAGTGCCCTCTCCTATTGTCTGGCAGAAAACACTGACTCACGCTGCCAGCTTGTCTCCTGAGGAGGTTGCTTCTTCAGAATCACCCAAGTGGAGAAACTATTAATTCCTCAGTTCTAAGACTCTAAAATCAGAACCCTTCTCCATGTCAAAAGGAAAAGAGAGAAAACTAATGCCTACATACACAGTACTGGTAATCTTTCAAAGAGCAAGACTTAGTAGTTCGTTTTATTTACCATTGTTATATATGGATATGAAAACGTACAACATGTTCTTCTAGCAGACCCAGAATGGACTCTGATTTTCAAGTTGTTGCTGGCTGAGATGTGGTAGACACAACCATGTCCCCCAACAAAGATATGCACGTGCCCTCCTGAAAACTGGGTGTACATTACCTCAGATGGCAAAGAGGAATTAAGGAAACGGATACAATCATGTGACTAATTAGCTGCTTTAACGATAGGAAACTAATCCTGGATACGGGACCATCTAGATGGCTGCATTATAAGCACATGTGTTTTTGAATATAAATGACGGAAGAGATTAAAGTGATTCGACATAAGACACATTTGATCTACTGTCCCTCTCTTTGAAGATGGAGGAAGAAGCCATAGTCTTAGACTATAGGAGGTCTCCAGAACTCATACGGACAAGGATGTAAGACGCCTCCTAGATCTAAAACAGAATCCAACCTTGTTCACACCTTTGCATTGTACCAGTATGTTCCAGTTTGTAATTTAGGTCTTTAGAATTGAAAAGTGATGAATTTGTATTGGTTTGTCTGATACTCACTCCTGGGGCAGTTTATGGGGCAAATGCAACAGACACATGAAACAAATGCAGTGTTTAATCTAATGTTTGATATTAGAATCCTGGTTTGAAAATTTTACAGACTTGCAACCCACTGTCCAACCACTGAGTCTGTGCTGTCTCTTTTCACTTGTGATATATTATTACTCAATTGATAAGTGCCAGATTTTGACCAATAAAACACACCTTCATGCTTCTATAAAGACTGAACAAATCTCACTTAAACAAGGTAGACCTTAACTTTTGACGAGAAATAGGATAGAGTTGATGTGGTTATTTTCTCTGGGTTCATAATTTGAAGTTTTCTCTCATTTTTTAGCTATCTTTAAGTATTATTCCCATCCCTGTGTAAGCCTTCATTATCATATTTCAGTTACTGAGATGAAGAAATTGTAATTGTAAGGCATACATCTTCTCTTTGGGGCATAACATGGAGGTTATGTGCATTGTTAAGGTATTACATTGGCCTGAGACCAGTCATATACAACACATAATGAATATTATGTTTGCCTTGTGCTGAACTAAAATTAATGTTCTATTACATGCAAAAAGTGAGAAGGAAATACTAATTCCCACTACACATTGGAGCTAATACTGCATTGTGCAAAAGAGAGATTGATTTCAACTTGTACTCTAAATAGGAAAAATTGCTCCACTGATTGATTTAAGAACACTTAGCATAGGCACGAGGTTACATGAGATCACCACAGAACCAGCAATTATGCAAGGGGAACAGAAGTGTAGCAGACACTCTCAAGTCAGAGCTGATCAGCAGGCATGAGAACATTGACAAGTAAGTGTAGAACATCAAGCAAAACTCTCTTGCAAGGACTCTGACCTGGTGAAAAGTTTTTACTCCTGGGAGTGGATATCCCCAAGACCAATCCAGAGACTTGTTCCCTAGCCACTGTTTCAAAGACTTAGTTAGCATCAAACTACCTTGTGAAGAGAAACCATAGACAATGCTAGAATCCACTGTGAATCATTTATAAATGATACCATTAAGCATAGAGCTTAAGTAATATATGGGTCTTTTTCCTAAGCATAATTTGGTGATTGTCAATCAATCCCTTTGTCATTTTCTTAGAATCTATATTTAGCATTCTCCCCGGTATGCTATCACACACAGTCACATGGAGTATTTAGAACAATCATATTCCACCCAGGATTCAGGAGGCCTAGAAGGGGAGGGGGACCCAGTGAGGCTGGTTCACTGTCAACCTCTAGATGTATCTCTTAGGGAACGTCACATTCATGAATCACTAAACAATTGCATCTGAGTACTTTAAATCATGATTTTTTTTTCAATCCACAGTTCTAACGTTTGTGCTAAACATGGTGATTATTTTATCACAATAATCCAGAAGCATCTCAGTATCGTAAGACATGGCGCTTTGGTCTTCCTCTAGATATTCCCCTTCTGTAGTCAATGGAGGAAGCTCTGATTCAGAGAGAACTGGGGGCTATCCAGGCTAAAGTCTGAGTTATTGACAGTCATGCCTGGAGTTTCAATGCTTTGGCTCCTTTCCCACTATTTTTTGAGTTATGTTTTCTTCTGGATTACGTCCAACCCCTCTTTTCTACCTTCAAATGATTTCCAAGTATTACATGTGTTTATTATCTTCTAAATATGACATTTTAAAGTCTGCAGGGTGGGTTGAGCTCTCAAGTATCTCCTGAAATAAGATTTCTGAAGAGCAGAAAATCCATGGGTTGTGGCTTTAGTTAGAATACACAGAAGATTGCTTCAAAATTGTTTGTGTTTATTTGTTTTTATAAATTATACCATTCTATAAACATTATTCTGAATTCTTTTCTTATTCTCTCAACAACGTGCCTTTATGTTCTATTTGTATCACAGATCTTAATCTCTCTTTTCAGTTAATGTATGATATTTCATAATTCCATAACTCAAGCACATCACATTTTTCTAATTGGACTAAGTCAGCCAATTCTCTTCCTTATACATCTCGTTTGTTTCCAATATTGATTTAAGCTAATTAAACTAAAGCATTTAATATCTGAGGTTTGAAAAACTACTAAAAATAGTTTTTAAAAAGGAAAGTGAATTATGACATAAGAAAAAAGAGGATTTGAATTTTTTAATTTTTCATTAAACTGTTCGGAGGCATAAAGTCATAGACCTGTGGACTCAAAAGAAATGCCCACAATTCTAAAGTATTCGCTCCTACTTTTATACAAGAACTAAGAGTTGTGAAGAATTTAACACCTTTACCATGTTACAAAATATTGATTGCTGGTTTTTTATTTTAAATTATTTCTGTCTCATGTTTCTGTCTCATTCCTTGTCATTTTTCAGGCGTCTTGCCTTGTGTTTGCCCCTTGACATGCTTTTTCCAAGAAATCTTCAAAGACCTAAGCTTCTGCCTTCCATTTGGGTGCACTCAGTACTACTAGTGTGTGATGCAAACCATTGCCCATGACCAAAAGGCTCCCCTATGGTAGTCCATATTTTTTTCAAGCATATTTTGTAGCATCAGTACAGCCTCAGGGTCTTCCTCAAGGTGGCAAAGGATGAGGACCATAATTTCCTTTCTTTTTTTTCTGGTTTGATACTTTTGTTTATTTTTTAATTTCATTGTACATTCCTACCACAGTTCTCACATCCCTACTTTTGGCTCCCAGCCTCTCCCCCAGTTCACCTCCATCCACTCCTACCAAAGTGCAAGGGAGTCAACAAAGTCTGGTACATTAAGTTGAGGCAGGACCAAGTCCCTCCCACCGCATCAAGGCTGAGCAAAGCATCCCACCATAGGGAATGGGTCCCAAATGCCAGCACATGCGCTAGGGATAGACCCTAGTCTCACTAACAGGGACCCCTCAGATAGACCAAGCTGCACAACTGTCTCCCACATGCAGAAGACCTAGTTTGGTCCCATGCAAGCTCCACAGCTGTCGGTTTAGAGTTCATGAGTTCTGAAGAGCTTTGGTTCAACTATCCCTGTCACGACCTTCACCTTCCTCCACCCTCTAGCAATATTAGGAGAGGGTGCCTGAACTGGCCTTCCCCTGTAGTCAGAGGAACATACTTCTCAACCTCTAGCTGAAACGGGGTTGTCTCAGGACCTGTGTACAAATATACAGAACTTCACTTTCCTCTCTAGTTCCTACACTTCTAAACTATGGCGTTTCAGCTCTAAACATTCTGACTCCTACCCACCCACTCACGTTTCACTTCTCTCTCTTTAACAACCTAATTGCCAAATCTGAAAATACTTCTCAAGTTATCGTCTCCTCTGGAAAGTCTTTGCTCTCATATTCTCAAGGGCTGGGATTTCTCTCACCACACTGTTGAAGACGGAGGTGTTTATACTACATGTCGTGATAGAAGATTTTCAAAATTGAAGTCAATATTTTATCATACGATCTCTTCAGTAAACGTTCAGCAATGCTAACATCACTTTTCCTTTCTCTTATTGAACATTTCCTTATTCCTACAAATATCAAAGACTGGTGCACAGATACATTCTTCAAGCTTCCTACTGTTTTACTGGATACACTTAAAATCTCCCAAGCATCTCAAATGGATCAGTGGGTGTTCTGGTCTCGGCTTTTCTCTAGCTGTGTTGGGGTAACATCAGCTATTGTGATGTTTTGAAAGAAACCTCAGGGGTTATTGGTCTTCAGACCTTTTTCTCCATCAAAATAACTGTCACTCAAATCACACTTGTAAGGAGAAGCTACTGGAATCCATGAGTGAAGTCAGAACTTTTTTCTATTTATAAAATATGTGAATCTAGTAATATTTCTTGAGTAACGTATAAGACTCTTTAAGATTGGATTTGATTAACATGAGGTTGCTACAAAATATTGTCAGAAAACGACAGCCAATGTCTTAATCCTTAAATATGAACCTAATGTATTTGATTATCCCACCAGTTTTTGTTGTAATTCATCTGACTATTATATTTAGCACAGTCTGCCTTTCACATATTACCATATGCTTTTCCCTCTATGTGGTATCAACACAGCTTTTTAAGTAAAAGAGAAATTGGCATATTAATCATCCCTAAAACAACAAATGCTTGTGTCTTTAAACCACAAGCACAATGCTCTATTTGTCGTTAAATTTGTTGATATCATTGATCTCACAATATCTTTCTACATACTGTGATTAGAATTTACAAAACTGATTTTTCAGATCTTCCAATAATGGAAAATTGATACATTCTGTAAATTATGGCACATCGAGGTTGTTGAGAACGAAGACTGGCGGAAGCAGGCTAGAGGGTTTGAAAGAGCAGAGGGGAAGGAGAATTTGAGACACAAATACCTTTGCTCGTGTTCCTTTCCTGACCTGAAACAAGTTCTCCTGCATTTCAGGCTTGCCTTTGACAGAGGCTCGCCCTAAACTTCCGACTCCCTTGCTGAGCTTATAGACAGGGATGCGTCGCCCTGCCTGCGATCCTAGTGACCGTCACATAGTGGGGCTGAAAGATGAACGGAGCCACATGTGCAGGCGCAGCCAAAAAAGGGTATCAGAAACAACGGGCAATGCAGAATAGCTGATGGAAGAAATGAATGACAGTAAAGACTCACTTCAGCATGAAAAATCACGAACAGTAGAAGAATTAAAAATGAAGAGTTACCAATGAGAATCATACACATGTATACTTTGGTGTAGCCACTTGTACTTTCAATACCATTTAATAATACAACGATACCTTTCCCAGCCAGAAAACCTTATTAGGGAGTGGAGAATGTGTCAATGGGATTGTTCACTGGCCAGACAAATGCGACAATTTCAATATCTACTAAGACCCCTGTAATGAAAAGATTGATTCCAGACTTTGGCAGAAAGCTGTCTGGCAAAAATAATAACGTTCCTTAGGGTTTGGCTTGAAACTCTCTACTACATCTCACCAGGCCAATTCCACACTTAGAAACAGATGCAAGCAAAAAGAGAGTCATTCTCAGGAGGGATTTTCTGTATTGGAAACACAGAGGGAGAATATGAAAATCAAAATTTAAGGACTCATCTTCGTTGGTAAACTCCCTCATGGAATGCATATTTTCTGAACACCTAATAAGTGCCAAATGTTGCTGTGAGTTAAAAAGAATAAAGAGCTTATTGATATTTAAAAAAATTACAGTGGATTTTTCCAGGAGTTGGCATAGCATGCCTATTGATTAAGTCTATCCATTGCCTTTTTTTTTTTGCAGTTTATTGGCCCATTTATTCTCATGTTGTCTATATTTTATACTGCCATGCCACGCAGCATTGAACAGCAGGGACAAGGACTGTATAGCCTTGAAAAATAAAAATGGTATTTATATTTGACTTTTATAAAAAATAGCTTGGTGATGCTAGATAAACTCAATTGTTATAATGAAGTTAAATCCAAGATCATTAAATTATCGGAGGAGGGCCCAGGAATATTAGTGGAAGCTTCAAAGAAGAGTTGACATGTGGCATTTGTTTTTATATTTAAAAGACAAAAAGGGGTTTCTGGATATTAAGAAATTAATGTAGTGCTTTGATAACTACAGGGATAAAAATAGTAAGAAAAAACAGGTAAACTTGGGAGTCTACCCTTTCTGTTCTGGTAGAAGCACAGGTTGGAGTGTGTGACCAACAACAGTAAAGTAAGGACAATAAGGCAACATCTGGTGTGGATGACCTTGTATTAAAGATTTCATAGTCTTCACCCCCAATCCTCTCTTCTCTCCACTCATCTTTTGCCTCCTGATTCTGCCCTTCCTTTATTCTTTCATGACAGTCTAGACAGGTAACCAAGACAAGCCTCCAATTAACAGTTTTCCCGTCTTTAGTCTCTAGAATGCTGAACTTACATGCCTGGACCACTACTTTAGCTTATAGTGAAAAGCTCTTACATGTGTACTCTGTGTGGAAAGATATTTCAGATTAATAGACTGCAGCGTTCACCTTCATTAAGTTCAACCTCTAATAGGAGACGCAAATGTTTAGTAACATTTAGACACACATGTTTAGCATAGGACATAATTATATATACCAGATACAATAATAATAGGTATCTTAGTCACTGTTCCATTGCTGTGAATTGACACCATGACCAAGACAACTGTTAGAAAAGAAAAGCATTTTGTGGGGGATTTGTTTACAGTGTTAGAGGTTTAGTCCGTGATTATCAAGGTGGAGATAAGCAGCTAGAGCTATATCCTGATCTGCTAGCCAAGAGGGAGGGAGATTCTGGGCTTGCCATGGATTTTGAAACCTCAAAACTCGTCCCTAGTGACACACTTCCTCCAACAAGGCCACACCTCTTAATCCTTTTAATCCTTCCAAATAGTGCTGCCCTGGTGACTAATCATTCAAATACGCACGCCTATTGGGGGCTTTCTTATTCAAATGACCACAATTGAGATTTTGTTTTCAATAAAAAAAAAATTGTATCTTATTGGAGGATCAGAAAATTAATTGATGCTAATAAAGCATCTTGAAAAGGAGCTGAAATTCTGGGGGATATCTGGAGTTATAAACAGAAATCAGGAGGGGAAAATTTAAAAAGAGAAATAAAGAAAGGACTGCTAATAGATTTAGGGTGTGGGCTGAAGAGATGGTTCAGCTGTTAAGAGTGCTGACTGTTTTTCCAAAGGTCCTGAGTTCAATTCCCAGCAAACATAGTGGCTCACAAACACCTGGAATGGGGTCTGGTGCCATCTTCTGGCCTGCAAGGATACTACAGGCAGAACACTGTATACATAATAAATAAATAACTCTTAGAGAGATTTGGGGCGTAAGAAAACCTAGTTTTGCTAAATAACAGAACATGTGCTCAAATCTTAGAACTAATATTTTACTGGGTAGACTAATTGTAGTGAAGGCGAGAGTATGAATTAAAAAGAATGAAGCAGAGAGAGAGAGAGGACATGCAAAACTGAAGGCTTCATTCCTAAACATATTATATAACCAGGACGGTAGACTACTTTAGGTTTTGGGCTATTATTTAGAGGGTCTACCAGTTCCTAAGCTGCATAACATGAGCTCCACTACCTAATAAGGTTTTCTGGCTGAGAAAAGGGAGAGATGACTATCTATTTGCCCTTGCTTTGTCCCGTTTGTTAAATCCCTCTTTGAGAATTACCATCTCTAAGTTCTCTTACTTCTTACCTCTTACTTCTGGGCTTGCCACTCAGCCCTTCTGGGATGGTCTGAGCCTCCACTTTTTCAGTCCCGTTAGATTGCATGCTCACCTATTTCTCCTTGCTAGTCAATATCCAAAGGAGACTTCCTCTGTTTGTAGTGGATGTGCAAGTACCCACTGCACAACTTGGCTTCATAATCTTAGGGATGGTTCAAATCATTGCAGGGGCCTTTCCAGACAGCAATCAGCTCAACAGAAATGGTCGCCTATAAACTGAGTGTAATACGGAGCACACTAAGTTATCTTCTATACTGTAGTGTAAACACAAGATAAGTTAGAACATCTGACGAGAGATACTGAGTTCTGTTAATTAGCATCACGTATTTAATTTATTAGCAAACAAAGGTTAGATAAAGACATTTCAGAAAGACGCCATCTGTTCAATGGCATGGCATACTGAGGTATGTTCGGGAGGGCACCTAATACAGCAACAGTGTACAGTGAGTTTATGGCAAATGCAAACAGAGGCAGCACTACTTTGGAACTAGAAAGAATTCTGATGAAAGGATTAACCTGCTTTGTTCTTTACATTGAAATGGGAAGGAAATAGTCTATACACTTTTAAATTAATTCCTTCCCTAGAATCCCACACAATTCTTCTTCCTCCTTGAATAAAGTTGAACAGATATATTTCGTTCCAGGAGACAAAAAGTCCACAGGACTGCCTATTCCTAAGCAGCGGGTGAGTTCTGCATGCTCATACACTTGATCATTCTTTATTTAAATGACCCATGTACAAAGGAACCCACTGAGTTCTTATTTTGTGATCTAGAATCTATGAAGGTGAAGACTACATCATCCATCTTGCATCAAAGAGGGAATGTTGAACTACGCAGATAGATGGGAGAAAAAGATGTAGCCTCTCCAGTGTGAATGGACTCCATCTACTTGAGTACCTGTCCTGGCCTAACCATGAAGGCCCTAAAGAAAAGCTCTGTCAGTCCAAGGAGTAGGCATACTAAACTCTAAACCCTAGTATCAGGAAGAAGAGGACATTTCTGACGGCCATTTGATATCAGGGAAAGAAATGGTTGCAGTCGTTCTTAAAGGCTCTTTTGCCATTCTTAGGGACAATTCTAATGATATATGGGCCCAGTTTAATTCTCTATTGAGAACAACACTATGCCATTAGTGAAGAAGAAAATATAATAGATATTTAAAACCATAGCTTTGATGGTCTGGTTGATTTCAACACATGATTTTTTTAATTGTGGCATTTTAAAATGATACAATTTAAAATTTAAAAAAAGAATCAATGCAATCCCAGCCTCTGATGCTAGAATTCTTGGATTCAAACCGTGTTCTTACTCTAACTAGCTAGCTTAAGTCATTTTTAAAAACATTTATATGAGAACTAGAATAGTTGTCTTTTAATAAGGCTGCTGAGAGGATTAAATAAAATAATATATGTAAATTCTTAGTGTAATTATTTTCAGAGCTTATCAATATTACTACAGGAAAGTAATCTCTTATTTGTAAGTCTTAAATCCCCAAATCCTGAAAAATCCAAAGTTGTTTTGCAAAGCATTTGGCGGCAAAACATCATCCGAGGCTATTTAGAGTCCTCTGTGTCACATGTAGGGATGCTAGCCTCGTCTTTATCCAGAGCTGTATGCATTCCACATGCTTCACTAGAAATGTGAGACTGTTTTATCATAGAGTGTGAGTCCAGGCAGATGGGCCTTGGTACCATATTTCTATTCCCAAACTCTGAATCACGAATTTCAGATGAACAGCATCCACTTGGATTAGAGATTTAAAGTGTCAGTACAGAGATTAACATGGATTGTTCCTCTCTCTTCAACAATTAAAACATATCGAAATTCTTAGGAAACTTTGAATTTCTCTCAAAACTCAGTTCAGTGGGGAAACTTTTGGTATCTGTGACTTTCTGTTTTGAGCTACAAGAAAAATCCTAGTAACCTCCCTACTTTGGCTGTGTTTGGAGCTACTGATGTGGGACAGGGGTACACATCTTTTTTTTTTTTTTTTTTTTTTTTTTTGGTTTTTCTAGACAGGGTTTCTCTGTGGTTTTGGAGCCTGTCCTGGGACTAGCTCTTGTAGACCAGGCTGGTCTCGAACTCACAGAGATCCGCCTGCCTCTGCCTCCCGAGTGCTGGGATTAAAGGCGTGCGCCACCACCGCCCGGCTGGTACACATCTTCTTACATCATGGATCAGTTTAGAAGGTGCTCTAGTAAGACTTGTACTCTTGGAAGCTGGCTTGGACTCAAACATGGAAAATTAGCAGTTCAGTGACAGTTCTGCACTGGAGGAAACCTGCTTCAAAATTTCCACTAAAAAATTTCTTTTTAAGCAGAGACTGTTTGTTCATTCCCAGTTGCTCAGACCCAAATAACGACACAGAAACTCTATTAATTATAACACTGTTGGGCCTATTAGCCCAGTCTTCTTATTAACTAACTCTTAAATTAAACCATTTCTATTAATCTGTGCATTACCACGAGGCTGTGGCCTACTGGTAAGTTTCCAGAGTGTCTATCTCCTTTGTCAGCTACATGGCATCTCTTTGACTCTGCTTACTTTCTCTGTATATCTCTTTAAGCCTGGCTGTATTCTACCCTGCCATAGGCTGAAGCGGCTTCTTTGTTATTTTCCTTTTTTCACAGTTTCTGCACAGTTTCTCTGTTTAGTTCCTTCACCTAGTTTAGGGGACTGCTTGGAATGCTAGGCAGCATCCTTGCTGGTTCTTGAAAGAGTTCTGTCCCAATGCTGAACCTCTTCCCATGTGTTTCTATCTGAAGGTGAGATATTCACAGAGACCAACCCAGAGCCAATTATTCTTTATCTTTTCAGACTTCATTCGTTGCTAGTATCTTCGGCCCAGAATGTTGCTGGCCAGATAGACATCTACAATTGCCTGACTTATCTCAGTTCTGGATTCTCAATCCATACTGCCTATGCCCTCATCACATTGATGCTCCTGAAGTCTTATATTTTTACTTCTGTACAAAATATGTGAGTTCAGTGTTAGCATCTCATCTTCCCTTGTATTCATTACTGCTGATTCTTCAGGCGAGGACAAAAAAAAAATGGATTGATCATTAAAAATAAGTGGAGCTAGACTAGAGGGAAGGCCACATGGCTTATCACTCAAAGATGTCTGAGTTAAACCTCACAGAATTTGATTTTGCTTTGTCTTTAGCTGTCCGGATTCATAATCCTTTATTTTATTCACTAGATTTATTACACTTAGTATTCTGAGCTCAGAACTTTTGTGAGACACGAAATAAGAAAATTGCAAAGCCCTTCAGGCCACAAGTCAGGAATTGTTTCAATTACTTCTTTTCTTGCTGAAACCCAGGATATAGGTCCTGATGAAGCCACATCAGCACTTTTTCTGTTTTCCTTACAGAACAAATTGCCAGCAGGATTCCTGTTTATGAGGCTAGGAATTGCTGGTACAAATTTCCCATAAGAGTTCTGATAGGAAGCCTTTCCCTGCTAAGGCAAAAGGCTCGCTGTGCTTCTGATTGTGGGCATACAGCCAGAATATGTTTGAGTTCCTCTAAGCCCATCGAGATACCCTTGCCCTCATCTGTACATTTGATTTGTTTGGAAGAATGTAGTTTATTTCTGTAATTATCTCAGAAGGGAGAAGTCAGTCTGTGTAATTATGCTGTTCATGCATAGTGAAGATTTCTCCAGTTTAGATGTCAGCAGGGTGCCCAAAGCAGGAGCTCAATGGTGAGTTGAAGTGTTGAGACCACAAGCAGCGAGGAGTGGAGGAGGACTCATAATGGTATGCCAAAACCCACTTCCATACTGATGAGCCCACCCGGGAGAGGCTGGGAAGGGCAGAAGCCACAAGGGCAATGGCCATCCTTCTTAGGCTAATTCCCTTTGACTAGAAAGATGAACGAGGAGTCTTCAAATGTGAGATAAAATGTTGAAACAGTGACATTCAGACCAAAGAAGTCTTCACAGGAAGCACACAACATAAAGGGATAACTGTAGTGCAAATGTACCCTTTAGTAGAGGATAGTGGATGGAGTTCCATGTCCATAAGTCAGACATTTTGGTGGTAGTGCACAGGGAAACACAGGAGATAGGGAAAGATGAGGCTCATATAGAATACATATCAAGTTCATTTAAGGATGAAATGGTACCTCATCAAGGACACGATAGACATGATGTAGTTAAACTGCAACAAAGTGACTGACAGATCTCTGTGGGAAATGGTACCATATCAACAGATGCAAAGTCTTCTGTTGACAATATGAACAGCTGGTGGCAAAAGGAAGCTTGTTCTGCCTTGATCAGAGGACCCGAATTTCAAGCCCATGTATACCCTTTATCTGTGGACAGTGTCTACTCAGTTCATGAGTCCATTGCCTAATCACAGGGTTTACCAAAAACAGAGACTGGTTGGTAGTGGATGTATTATCATGTACTAAGCATTTCTGCAATAGGCATTCCCTGGTGGACATTATTACTGAGAGATTAAAAGATCAACATGATTTATGACCACTTCCATTGGCACATCCACACGCTTCATTTACAGATGCCCTTGTCTCTGATCAAGTCTTGTTCCTTCTAATCCCCTTTTAAACTGGACAATCCTGTCAGGATTGCTCACCTCAGGGTAGTTCTCCATCTATGCAAAGATAGATATAAATTCTAATAACCACACTGCTTCCCATTTGGAGATTTCCCCTCATTAGTAGTCTTTAAGGCTAAATAGTGCTGTATTTAACAAGTAGTCTGTTTTCAGTTCAAATTAAAGAGAGAGCAATATCGCAGGTTTTTATTATACTTCCATCATTTACTCATAGGAAGCCCCCCCTCCTTGCTCTCCCACATAACTAAGGTCATAGAAACCATTTTGGTAAAAGTATCACTGTATTTTTTTATTTTTATTTATTTATTTTTTTAATTTATTTATTTATTAAGGATTTCTGCCTCCTCCCTGCAACCGCTTCCCATTTCCCTCCCCCTCCCCCAATCAAGTCCCCCTCCCTCATATGCTCAAAGAGCAATCAGGGTTCCCTGACCTGTGGGAAGCCCAAGGACTACCCACCTTTATCCAGGTCTCCTAAGGTGAGCATCCAAACTGCCTAGGCTCCCCCAAAGCCAGTACGTGCAGTAGGATCAAAAACCCACTGCGATTGTTCTTGAGTTCTCAGTATTCCTCATTGTCCGCTATGTTCAGCTAGTCTGGATTTATCCCATGCTTTTTCAGACCTAGGCCAGCTGGCCTTGGTGAGTTCCCAATAGAACATCCCCATTGTCTTAGTGTGTGGGTGCACCCCTCGTGGTCCTGAGTTCCTTGCTCGTGCTCCGTCTCCTTCTGCTCCTGATTTGGACCTTGAGATTTCTGTCCGGTGCTCCAACGTGGGTCTCTGTTTCTATCTCCATCCATCACCAGATGAAGGTTCTATGGTGATATGCAAGATATTCGTCAGTATTGCTATAGGATAGGGTCATTTCAGGTTCCCTATCCTCAGCTGCCCAAGGGACTAACTGGGAACATCACCATGGGCTCCTGGGACCACTCTAGGGTCAAGTCTCTTGCCAACCCTAAGGTAGCTCTCACACTGGAGCACTGGACTGAGCTCCCAAGGTCCCAATGAGGAGCAGAAGGAGGGAGAAGATGAGCAAGGAAGTCAGGACCACGAGGGGTGCACCCACCCACTGAGGCAGTGGGACTGATCTATTGGGAGCTCACCAAGGCCAGCTGGACTATGACTGAAAAAGCATGGGATAAAACTGGACTCTCTGAACATGGCGAACAATGAGGGCTGATGAGAAGTCAAGGACAATGGCACTGGGTTTTGATCCTACTTCATGTTCTGACTTTGTGGGAGCCTAGCCAGTTTGGATGTTCACCTTCCTAGACATGGACGGAGGGGGGCGGACCTTGGGCTTTCCACAGGGCAGGGAACCCTGACTGCTCTATGGACTGGAGAGGGAAAGGGAGAGGAGTTTGGGGGAGGGGGAGAAGGATGGGAAGAGGGGGAGGGAAATGGGAGGCTGGGAGGAGGTGGATACTTTTTCTCCTTTTCCCAATTAAAAAAAAATAAATAAAAAATAAAAAAAGAAATAATCTGAGATATGCCACTTCTACTCATTTTAAAGGATTGTAGATCACTTTCTATCACAAGCATGGCTGCCCGTTCATGGACACTATGTTGCAGGCAGTTAATCCCTATTAGTCTAGAACTAATGGTCTAGAACTATTGCAGAGCTTTCCCCCCTGTTTATCCTCTGGACCACATTCAAAATGATAGAGCTTTAAGATGCTAGATAGTCTAATTGGAAAAGTACTCTTAAATGCAGTTAGTAAGCAGTCTCCAAAATCCGCAATGGTACACAAGTGTTCTGGCTTTATTTTAATAATACTGGGTACAAGATGTGAAAATTTCTCAGCTTTAGAAGATGTTTCTCGCTCCTAACAACTTCACAAATATGGTAAACAGTGTATAGCTAGTATTTCACATTGTTAATCTCCATCCCCTTTGACATGTATTTAGTCTGACGGATCTAGAGCACATACTGATTCCTGTTCATCAGGTGTTACTACAGTCACATCATTAATGTTGTATGATGCATGAAATCTTTTAAAATTTTATTAATGTATGTGTGCACAACGAGTTTGTATGTGTGAGCACACATGTGGAGGTCAGAGGAGTTGGTTATCTTCTTTTACTCCTTTTCTTTTTCAAGAACTTTATACGTGAATTAAATAGCAGTTATAGGCCAGACATCTATTCATCTTCTAAGTATTTTGTGGCAAGGTCAATGTCACTCATCCTGAAATGTAGTGCTATCTAAGTGTCTTGGCCACACGGTGGATCCAATCTCTACAACGTGCTGTAATTTCTACTCACATTCCATTGGTCAAGGACACTAACCATGTTCTGTCCACTATGAAGAATATCTAATTGTACACTTAGAAATGGAAATCTGCATCTGCAAACTCAACATATGGTCTAAAGTACTGATGTAGTTCAGAATACACTGGAAAGAACATGGCTTTCACATCATCTGAAGTTCTAGGGTTCAGTTTGGGGAAGCTTGCTTCAGTATCAGATTAGACTGCATCGAGTTATGCTTAAAACTTTAGGTATTGCATTTTCCTCTCACACAGTTATTCCAGGACATAGACTGGAGAAACATTTCTTGGGTGTATATGTCATGGCATTATTATCGGGTCTGTCCTAAATGGAACCAAGCTGTCCTGCAATCACTGACCTCTGAATGTAGGGCGGACAAGATGACTTAGTGTGTAAAAACGACCTGCGGTGTAAGCCTGATGAGTCTGATCTCCTGAAGACACAATGAAAGGAGAGGACAGAATTCCCAAAACTGTCATCTGATGTGCACTGTGGTGTACATAAACCCACCCTTAAGTACGTACACACACACACACACACACACACACACACACACACACAGAGAGAGAGAGAGAGAGAGAGAGAGAGAGAGAGAGAGAGAGACAGAGAGAGACACAGAGAGAGAGAGACAGAGAGAGAGAGAGACAGAGAGAGACAGAGAGAGAGAGAGAGAGAGAGAGAGAGAGAGAGAGAGAGAGAATGATGATGATGTGATGATAAATGAACTTAAAAACAGCTTCTGGCTAATTAACAAGCATGTCTCTGGGGGAGGGGAGGGATGCATGGATCTTCCTGGGAAAGGGAAATAGAAAAGATTTTGCAGGTGTACTGGGAACAGGTGGGGATGGGAACAAGAAGGATTGGATGGGGAAGCAGAAACTGAAGGGAGAGAATACTGGGAGAGATGACTGGAATTTGGGGGGCCAATAGGGGCAATGTGGTAACCTAGTGAAGGGGAAACTTCCTGGAACCTTTGAGGGGGACCCTAGAGAAGACTCCTTATAAAGGAGGATGCAGAGTCTGAATTGGCCATTGTCTGTAACCAGGCAAGGCTTACAGTAGTGGGACTGGGATACCAACCCAGCCACAAAGTCTTTCACCTACAACCTATCCTGTCTATAGTGGCAATAGTGGCTCAGAGCTTGAGGGAATGGGCAACCAATAACTGGCCTGATTTGAAGTCCAAGCCACAAGAAGCCAATGCCCAACACTGCCTAAATGGTCAGGAACCAGAAGCTGCATGGTCCAGAAACATAGGCTAGAACCAAACAGGAATGGCAAAATTGAAAAAAAAAAGAAAGAAAGAAAAAGAAAAATGTCAATGAAACAATTTCTAAGTGATAATTCTGCTACATTCATAGATTGATAGGCCCAGCCAATCATCATCAGAGAGGTTTCCTCTAGCAGCTGATGGGAGCAGATGAAGAGACCCATGGCCAAATATTAGGCACAGCTTAGTGAATACTGCATAAAATGAAGAAGAAAGATTATAGAAGCCAGAGTGGTCAAGGGCACCAGGAGACCACCCACAGAATCAACTAAGCAGACCGCATAGGGGTTCACAAAAACTGAAGCAGCAACCACAGATTCTGCATGGGTCTGAGCTAGGATCTCTGCAGATATGTTACAGTTTTGTAGCTTGGTGTTCTTGTGGGACTCCTAACAGTGGGAGTAGGGGTGTCTCTGACTCTTTCACCTGCTCTTGGGACTCTTTTCCTCCTACTGGGTTGCCTCATCCAGCCTTGATATGAGGGTTTGTACCTAGTCTCATTGCATCTTGTTGTGAGATGCTTGGTTGAAATCTCTGGGAAGCCTGTTCTTTTCTGAAGGGAAACAGAGGAACAATGTGTGGGAGAGGTGGGGGCTGGGAAGAGTGAAGGGAGGGAAGGTTGCAGTCAGGATGTATTGGATTGAAAGAATACATTTTCAAAAAGGAAGGGAAAAAGTCTCTGAGCTTTTAAGTTAATTTGGGGCCAGAAATTTGATGAATGGTAACAAGTTTATTATTGTGCTGTCTTGATTTTGGTGAAGGGCTGGGGTAGGGATTATGTTAATTCAAGTTGAACAATATCCTCATGGTTGTCCATCTTTCTTGTTTCCTGGGACATTCTAAACAATTTTGTAGACCCCT
Source organism: Microtus oregoni (assembly GCF_018167655.1). NCBI lineage: Eukaryota > Metazoa > Chordata > Mammalia > Rodentia > Cricetidae > Microtus > Microtus oregoni. The sequence goes on from NW_024543081.1 coordinate 37,207,748, forward strand.
TCAGGTCAAAGCAGTTTGACTTCTCCCTGGCCCTTTCCATTCTGATAATCACATCTACTTTGCTTCTGAAGGTTAAGTGCTGTCACTTGGCCTTTGTGATTTGGGATAATTTCATAGTCCTCCCCCAATAGAAAACATCCTAGTACCAAAGTAGTGCATTTGGCTGTCGTGACAATGGATGGAAACCTTCCCCAAGCTCTGCATATTGGCTCTCCATCATCAGCAGGACCTTCGTTGTGACCTCTACAACGAAGATAGGGCAGTATCTGTAGTTTCATCTAGTAAGTAGTTCAGGGTGTATTCTGGTCTCAACTATTAAGCCTATTTAACGTTCTCACTTCCTCCCAGCCCTTTGGCTTTCTGTAATTCTTTGTAGGTAGTCCTGGCACCTCTATCTCCTTTACCCTTGTCTGTTACTTTGTATGACCTTCAAAAAAGAGCATCCAAGCAGCAGACTGGGGTCAGTTCCAGATCTTAATGCCAGGATAGTAAATCCTGAATCCTTGTTCAGGTTATGCTGAGACTCAAAGATATTGGTCTTTGAAGAAAATAAAAAGTTAGAGCTAGTGATTCTAGAAAAAAAATGCTGCCTTGTATGGAATCTTCCTTGAGTGCACCTTTCCAAGGTGTCTAGATAATGGGAAGTTACTCTCCTTTTGTGGAATGTATCCTCTGCCTTGAGTAATAAGCTATGACTCCAACACCTTTTTTTCCTAAGTGTTGCTTTTGCCACACACTTTCCTTCTCTGCCCCTTTGTGTGGAGGCTTCCTTCTTACCCTTCAACAATCAGTTCTCGGATAGGCTGACCCCGACAGCTTCAGCTGAGGCAGCACACAGGACCCTGTTCCTTGATCACTCTTCTCTCCACAGACTAAGTACTGTTTTTCATGGGATGGATAGAAGGCCATACTTTGTGCACATTTCCTTCATAAGTAGGGTCAGGAACACCAGTATACCATACAGAATACAGCCTAGACTTAACAGTCAAATCTGTAGCATTAAGAAATATGCTGAAACCTAGCAATGAATGACAGCTTTCTAGGACCATTGTAACAAATCTTTCTTCTTTCTTCTTGGTGATGTTACTATTAGTTTGTTTATTATTTTATCCATTAATTCATCTGTTATTTACTTATTATTTTGTAGAGAATCGAATCTATAGCTTGGCACATTGATAAATGAACTGTTAGTAACCCATATGCCGCCACCAAGAAACTTTTCATCCTTCAAGTCTACTTAAAATTGGTTTGCTCTGTGTCTCCCACATGTGGCTTTGGTCACTGTGACATCACCAATGATGGTGTTATTGCCTATGTTGATAGACAAGAACTGTTCCACGATGGTTATTCAAAAAAATTCTGACTGAGAGGAGGCATATCCACTGTATATTATTAGCCTTGACCTCACCTGAAGTCAGCACTGAGATTTCTGGAGCTTAAATTGTTAGGGAAGTTCCTATGTTGTAGATATCAGAGCACAAAGAAAACCCTGACATTGAATGCCTGGGCTGAGTCTGTTTGTTCTCTGGGCTTTGAATGGCTGGGAAGAGATCTTAAGGTTTGACCTTACAATCAAGGGCTAAGATTGTTAGCAAAGTGCTGGGTTTGAAAGTAAAGTTAGAATTTTGAGTCCAGTAAGTACTGCCTCTTGAAATTTGAGAAACAGAGAAAAACTACCAGTAGGGTTATTATATAACAAAGAACCATTTTCTAAAATATCTTTTACTATTGTCAACCTATATGTAACTCACTCCCCGAAGATCTTAATATTTAATTTAATCAATTAACTACCTGGCAACTTAACACCACCTCCATCACAAATATGTTCTCCTAGAACAGCAGTTCTAAATCCATGGGGCAGGAACCCCTTGAGGGTCAAATATAAGATATCTGGTATATCAGATCTACATTATGATTCACAACAGTAGCAACATTACAGTGAAGAAGTAGCAACAAAATAATTTTATTTGGGGGGAGTCACCACAATGTGAGAAACTTAAGGGTCTCCGCATTGGGAAGGTTGAGAACCAGTGTCCTAAAATAAGAGTCTTGCAAGTTCAAAAGTGCTTAAGATTCTTCACTCCTTTTATATTCAATGCAGGAGACAGATGTGGCTTAAGAGATGTTTCAAATTCTGAAATCCTGTGATTCTGTTAGCCAGATAAAGTTGTCTTGGCTTTCATGGATCAGACTAGGATAAGAGTGGCCACATTAACCATTCAGCAAGAAAGTGTGTTGCTGTTAAAACCTACTGGGTAATTCAGGAAAAAAAAAGATGACTTAAGATTCTTGAAACTGTGTGGCTATGAAAATTTTTCCCGGAGAAGATTCTAGAAGATTTCAAACACTAGGGATTATTGAAGTAAAAATTGCTTCCTTCATACCTGTTCTACGCAAAGTCTCTTTCAGTCTGCTTGACCAGTAAACTCTGCCAACTCCTCAGTTCTGTAACATTTTCCCTCTTTTTAGAGTATTTATTGCCTGGAAGTAGTACCAGATGAGTGAGCAACAGGAAATAAATCTGACAACTTCTTTTAATCTCTCTCTTTCTCTTCCTCTGCATCTCTCTTGCTTTTCCTGAGAATTTCATTTCTGACAGTTTTCTTAGGAGCCATCTCATGAATCATCCACTTCTTCTGAGAATATTTGTTCTTTGAGGCTTCCACCCCTCTGGGGAAGTTGTTCTTGGGTGAGAGGTGGGTTGTAGAGATCATGAAAATAATTTAGCTTCAGCTGAGAGAGCACTATGCACTCTTGAACATCACCTGTTCTTTTGCTGTTTAATGTGACTTTTATGGCCATTCATTCTCTCTTTCGTCTGTTCCATGATCATTTTTATTTCAATTATAATTAGAAGTTAATCAATCACAGGAAATTTTATCTTAGTTATTCAAATGTTAATTGAATGTTCTGTCTACTACTTTCCTTAAAAATAGATATTCAATTTGAGAAACATATTTCTCTATCTGGCATCTTGTTGATTCTTTACTATAGGTATATACCATATTAAAATATTTTAGGTGTATATATACACATTTTTATAGAAATATTGTTGGGATCCCTTTTACTAATATTGATCAGCTCTAGGCTTTAGTTTCCATAGTAGGTTTGACTTTTTTCTTGACTTCTGGCTCACCAGAGGAAGAGCATGGCTTAGTTACCCTCTGGTATAGAGAGGATAAACGGCACATTGAGAACTAACTGGCTGGTCATTAGCTTCAAACTGCAAGTAAGGCCACCCAAGTATGACAATGTTAGTCTGACATTATCTCTGTGACCTCATTTTCCTTCATTACTTATTTGAAAATTTTCAAAAAATATTCTTACTATGAAATGCTAGACTTAAAAGTTTCATGAAGACTAATTTGAGTGACCATAGTTTAGCCTATAAATGTCTGCACCCCAGAGTTTGCCTTGTATCTAATCCAACAATAGCTGAACAATACAAGTGAGAAGGGTCATTTCTATGTAAGGAGGGAAGAAGACTTCTGGACATAAAAACATATAGAGTGTCAGAGTCTTTCTTCCTAGTATTGAAAAATACTAAAGTATCTTTTCATAGCCCTTTGGAAGGGAACCCTAACCATGAGAAAGGGCATCAGGTACTTCAAACACTGCCTTGAAATTAAAAAGAAGTAAAACGATTGCACTCTTAGGCAAGAGGGGCAGCTGCCAAGGGAACAGTGGTTCTGGGCCCATGCAATCCTATGCATATTAATAGCAGGTTTATGGCCAGAAAAATAACAGCTTCTTGAGTCAATGTTGGAGCCTATGTGCTGAGAAGACCATCTAAAGTTGATGTAAGACACCAATGTCTAAGCATAACACCAGGGAAGGAAGCTTCTGAGCTTCGGATCTAGTAGCAACATACAGAATTTGTTTCTAGGAAGAAATAATCACTGCAGGATACTGTTAGATATGTATTGGAGAGGCATATATTGAGAGAGTAGAGTAATTTGGACATTTGGGGGTCTCAACATTTATACTACAGGGTGTGCTCTTAAGTAGTCTCAGCTCCTTCAGCTGGCAACATAATGCATACCCCACAAATCTGTTAGGAATATGTATGCGCAGATCCCAAACAACCCATCTTCTGAAATCAGAATACATTTTAACAAGATACATCTGTGATTCTTACGCATATCAAAAATTGAGAGCACGATTGGTTGGAGGTTCCAGGTATCACCCGAAATTGAACAACACAAGAAGACTGCATAGCGATGTCATGATGCCGCCACAGTCCCCATTTGACCGAGAAATCTAATGAAGCACTGGCATCATAAGGAGTAGCTGTACATGGTGACTTAGTTTAGATACTGTCCAAGTTTATTCAAACGGCAATTTTTGGGTTTTGTTTCTTCTACCTTCTGCCGTGAACATTCTAAATTTCTCCTTTACATCACGTGAGTCATGTTTGGGTTGTTTGGTTTTGTTTTGTTTTTCATGCGGTTAGTTGCCATCTAAATTGTGTTTATGTCACACTCCAGGTTTTGATTAGGATGTTTAACTCTGTATCAGAGGGCAGTGTTTCCATATGATATAATTCCTCTTGTCCAAGTCTGTTTTCCTTGGTCTTCACAAAGCACCTCAGTCTCCAGTCTCAGGCATACTCTTATGGTACATGGTATTAAGTAGGCGATGTCACTAGGGTGATTCACTTTCCTCCTTCCCAAGCATAAGACACTTTCGAGTAGGCTGTGGAATGACTCAATACTTTTAGCAGTCATGAGTGCTACACACACTGGGCAGAGGCCAAGTATCCATATCACACACCTTTGTTAGAAAGATGTGGTGTTTTCTCTAACCAGGTACTTTTATGTAATTATTTTATATATTTATCTTATGATTCTCATTTTCTCCCCGACCCCTACTGCTCTCTCTGACGTGAAGGGGAGGTGATAGGCCTCAGTAGTAGGAGAAGGTAACTATTTCTGGATCATTAGTGCTTTCAAGAAAATTAGGGTGTTCAAGAATTTCAGATCCATCTATTCATATTTCTCTATCTCATTTGTCATTGCTGAAAGTTGAATCGTTTTACCAGAGTTGTTCTCACACCTAAATACTAAGCTTGAATCTGGGCTTTCAGTACTCTCCAGAGGTAGAGAAAGTTTTGTTATGCTACAAGGAAGACGTTTTTAAAATATACATCTTAATTTTATTTGATGATTAGTAATGAAGCTTTGATAATTATATCTTTCCTACAGTATCAGTGATGCTTAGAAACAATTGAATAGTCACTCAGTTTCTGCTTCCAAAATTTCCATCTCCTTCATCTTCCTCAAACTCCTAATAACAGCAATTAATGGATTCTCATCAACTAATAAAACACTGAAACTAATTTTGTAGTCCAGTTGCCTCTGGAAATGTAGTCCTCATTGACCGCCATCTGGCTAGTAGGTTCTTTTCTTGTCTGTAAGATATTTCTTGTAAAAGCATTACAGATTATATTATCCAGGGAGTAGACTCAGAAATTGAAATGATTACACAGATGTATGATCAGGCACACTTTTATCAATAGTTTTGGAAGAGATGGGAGAAGGCAAAACTGAGCAGGAAGAGACATGGTACAGGAGACTGTGGTGCAGACCCAGGGGATTCAATGTCACATAGTTCTTAAGGGCAGAAATGGCCCTTCAATTATCTTAAATTTCAGGAGGTGGGGACCGGGTTCCTGTACTCTCCTGTCCTTCAGTGGGGGAAGACTGAGTGGTGACATAGTTTCCATCACACAATGTGAACTCTGTTTTATTATATCTGATACCTCTTGGGAACACTTTTATTTAATCCTAACAGTTGCCTACACACTAAGAGATTAAAAATGTTCTTCATTCCTTTTGTTCTTATCTGATTTTCAATTATTTAAGAGCTGTAACTAATATTCTTTAAGACCTAATTTTCTTTATTTCTCTCTTTTCAAAAACTTTCTGAGTTATTTTTTCAATTGAATGTTTTTTTCCTCAAAACTATTTATATAAATATTTACATATACATACACACACAATGTTCCCTGATTTGTGTATACCTAACACATGGGCACTTGAAAGACAATTTGGCCAGATATGAAATAGTTGACTCACATTTTTATTTATCAATTTCTTTTTGAGCTTGAGAAAAAGTTCAGCCACTTTAGACAATATTTTATTGTCTGTCTTTTCATGTTTTTGTAAGTATATATTATGATAATTTGATTATATGACTTTTGTTAAGTGATGTGTGGTTTAATTTTTTATTGTTGTTGTTGCTTTATAAGCCATGGGAACTTTTTAAAAAATACAGTAGTTTTTCTGAGATGTCTTGGAGATAACTAATTCAGATCAGATGGGTTTCATAGCATAGTGTATACACAACGGATCCTGCCAATGTGTGGGAAAATGTCTTCCTTTATTTCTGGGAAACATTCTTGGATTATGGTCTGAAAAGCTGTTCTGTGCTCTGTTTTTCATCTTTGGAGATTCCAGCTATTTATATGTTGACTCTTCATTCCCTCTGTCAAGTCAATATCTAAGTGTTGTCTCCTTCTCTATCCTGTTTTCATTCTCTTGATTGCCAAGGGGTCCTCATTAAATTTCAATTCAGTATATTTCCATTAAAGTAATTTGGAATGCTAATATCAATAAATATGATAATGCATAAGGAAAAAATCTCACTGAATCTCAACCCTAAATGGAGAATTCCAGACAAAGAGTCTCTCCAGTGAGGAGCTCCCTGGTTGCTTATCCAAATACAAAGTGGTCAGTCCTAAAATCCTATAAACACAAGCTATGCTAAGTGTACTCAACAGAAGCACTGGAATTAAAGTCATGTGCTACCACACTGGGAAAAAAATGCATATTTTTTCGTATGTTTATCATTTTGCTTTTTTATATCTAACTTTGAATGGATGTCACCTATGCTTTTATTTTGAAAATAAATATGTTATTTTCAAATATTGACTTTCCAAGATTAAAGATAGCCATTATAAGCAAATAAAGCCATTGTTTTAGAAAGCTAACTAGGCTCTTGATTCAAGATTACTCTCAGGCACATTGCAGAAATGATGATCTTCTAGCTCCTGATATTATTTATTTGGGGGAGAATGTATATGGAAGTATAGATATGTCACTATTATGCTGCCAGCTCTGGAAAGCCGTCCAACTAAATGCTAAACAACAGGACGTCCGTTGTGAGATTTGAAAACTTAAGTTGTAATGGAGCTCAGGAATGCCTTACTCCTAAGATTTAAAAAAGCAAACAAACAACACCAACAACAACAACAAAAAAAAAAGGCTGCGATAATTTGTTCATCTTCTGAGCACAGACAATCTTCCTCACCCCAAGCATCTTAACCTCACCCTGGCTCACGGGGGGGGGGGGGGGGGGGGGGGTGACGCATAATGAGACTGGCTGTGAGGGTTTTCACAGTAAGCAACCCCCTGGCCTCTTTCCTGACTGGAGTTTCTCGCCTTCACACTTTTTCTTTCTCTGGGGTAATATAGTGTCCCTAGCGTTTCTGGGCCCTTTCAACAGCTAATTTTATCTTAAAGTTCTCTTTAAATATCATCTCATTCGGGAAGCATTCTCATGGCTTAATGCAAGCTGGTTTCTGAATCTTCTGTGGAAAACCCCAAGTAAGCGTATGCATTCCCATAACTGTGCTCAGCGTCCTCGTTAGCTTGTGAACGTGTCCACCTGCTCCCACGGATGCCTTTGTGGTTCCTTCTTCATCCCTGCATTCCTTTAGAGTAACTCTAGACTGGTATTTAGGAAATTCTCATCAGTTGAAGGATTGGCTGCATAATTTAGAGAATGCCAGTTCTTCAGTGCATCCGTACTTTTCATGGTCCCACCCAGTGGGAAATTAACCTTCTTGTTATTTTGTTTTGCAAAGTCTGGAGCTCACCGGTCTCTAGAAGAGAGTTTTATAAGATTGTAACACTGGCCATAAGGTTACTGGAGTCTGAACACTAACCAGACTTGCCATGGAGCCTGTAAGTGTAAAGCATACTGTCAGATGAGCTTCCTTTTCTTATAGCTCCACCCTATGCCATTTAGGACAACTGAAGTTGAATATATCACCATATGTAAAGCTAAGTAGCAATAGCCAATACACTGCCGAGATCACAATATTGTGTTCATGTGTATAGAGGGTAGTACTTGTGCAACTCAAGTACCTCCTTCCCTTTGTATGTTCTTTAATTGTATTTGAAAAGAGTGAAGGAATCATATTTGATTGTGAAGGAATGCATACTTTCTTGCAAAATTATTGTAAGGTTTGGAATATCAAAGCCTGTTCTTTCCTCATATCTAGAGAAACATAGACTGTAAGAATCACTAGAGCATATATGTAGGACTGAAAGGAACTTGGTAATCCTTTAACCTCGTCTGATAAACACTGATTTGCCCATAATTACTGGTGGTAGAATGAGCATTAACAAAATTCACAGTCCTCTCTCTTGGTCTCTCTCCTCTCCTCTCCTCTCCTCTCCTCTCCTCTCCTCTCCTCTCCTCTCCTCTCCTCCCCTCTCCTCCCCTCTCTTCACTCCTATTGTTCAAAATTGCCACAATAGTGACCTCTTCCAGAAGTCTCCTAACACATTCTGCTTAGTTAAGGGGTCCCTGTTGGCAGTTTAGATATCTCTTGATTATTCCACATAGCCATGGTATTACAGGAAATATCATGTATTACATGAGATTGCACTCCTCTCCCAACCTACATCTCAAAGCTTAACAATCTTGGATATGTTCTTTTCTTCCTTTCTTTATTTTTAGTGTTGAAAAGCATGCAAAATGTCCCTACAAAAATGAAAAATAAGTAGGAGCCTCCCCAGTCGTGCTTTGCTATGATGTTAATCAATTATCCATCAGTTAACAATTTTCCAAATCCTTCTTTGAGGAAGACAAATAGTATTGAATTTGGAGCCCTTTAGAGAATCTGCCAACTCCAAATTCTTCTCTCTACTCGTTTCTTTCTGTATGATAAAGAAGTGATTCTATTCTCTCTGAGAGCAAGACAGTCATTTAGAATCCTTGTCTTACTCTATCCCAAGGTGTCTTCAACTTCAACCATCGTCAAGAGATTGTCAAAACAAAATCCCATGAAATTAAAACAATAAATTCCTGCTGTGTCTTCAGAACCGAGCAAGAAAGGGAGTGCCCCAAAGGTGAGAATTGTTGACCCAAAAGAAGATGAAAATTCCTTCAACACCAACCATGTATTTCTTATCTTACAAGATTAAGGGGAGGGGGGAGCAGAAATCAACCAGAATAGTCAAAACAAGAAGCCACATCTCGCAAGTTGGGGCCTCCATGGCATATCTGACAGTTTGAACACCAGCTAAAGTTTTGTTTTTTTGTTTTTTTTTTTTATAACACCAGATTTAACATGCACAGATCTGTCACTAGAAGCACGGTGATGTCAGTGAGAAAATCTGGTGTTGTTTCATTTTCGCAAGTTTTTTAGGATATGAAACTGAGCCGTGGGTTGAGCGTGTCACCACAAAGAGGGTGTAATAATTAATGATCAGTCAAACAAGGCCTGCGCTGAGGTTACGAATAAAAATTTTGCTTATTAACCCGTAATTCAGTCATAGGGGAGAGGAAGTGAGGCACATGTGGTTCACATCACTCTGGAGCCTCCAGTGTTTATAAACTTTGGGATTCTGTTTACTGGGCCATGTGTGTGATTCTATGAGAACAAAGCCAAATTCACACTTCAGGGGGAAGCCAATGTAGTGCTGGGAAATGTGTGAGGGCATGGGCACTTATGTCTTCCTGTTCTCTAAACTGGCCTCTCACCCTTAATTCCTGAATTGAGAAACTTGAGTGTTTAATTGAGTTAGCTTTTGAAATCTCTAAAGCAATGTTGAAGTTTTGAGGGTCTTGAAGATAGTCTTATCTATGCCTGCTCAAGTCTCTGGCCCATGTGGAAGAGTAATATCCTTCCCTATTAAATGTCTTTTGCCTCAACTTAGTATTTAATTATCTTAGAATGGCTGTATGTCTGTTAGTTTGGAGAATCTGGAATTGAAGAACTTAGAGTACATACTTTAGCTACAGGTCTCCTGCGGGAAGAAATCACTGGTAGTCCTTTAAAATCAAGTTGCTTCTTTTCATTAGTAACAGGATATTGGTTTTATTTGGGTGACAATGATTCACGGATGGAAAAACGTATTTCTCTTGCCTTTCATTTGGGGCTGTATAGCCATGAAATTGGATCTTTCTCTTGATGGGCAAAAGAGAAAGTTACACGAAAGGTAGAATAAGACTTAAAATGGTGTGAAATCACAGACAAACCTGCCCCTTTAATGTGACCTCCCTCTCCCTACAATCTGGCATTTGCTTCTGATGGTTTTTGCTCCATCGGCTGACTTGATTGATTGACTTAATGTTTCAAAACTTGCCTGGACCATGGGGTATCTGGATATTGATCAGATGTTCTCTCGGTATATCTGGAAAGTTCTTCTTGGATGAGATGAAAGCTTATGCTGGTAAATTGTATAAAGCAGAATGCTTTCCCCAGGGTAGGTGAACCTCAAATAATCACAGAATAAAGGGAACAGAACAAAAGAAATGATGTTCTCAGAGTGAAATAAAATTAAGTACTTCTTCCTCTCTTACCTGGAGTATGATTATCTGCCTTCCTCTGGACTCAGATGAAAACACCAGCTCTTCTTGTATCTGAAATCTAGTGGGTTGTTGACTCATAGTTTACTGTTGTCTGTTCTTGGCTTGCTAACCATAGAATTTGGGATTTCGCAGCCTCTATAACCCTATGAGCTATCCCTCTGCCTCCGTTCCCTTTCTTTCTGGGGGGAATCTGATTAATAGAACCATATAAATAACTTTAAAAGTAGAAAACACATTCCAGGACAATGCTGCAGAACCAGAGGAGGCTGGCTTTGGGCCATTTCATAGAATGATTCTTCTAGTCCTAGACTGATAAACTCCGAACTTCCAGGTTATACAAGGAAATAAATAACTTGCTTAAATGCTGTTGTTTCTGCTTTTTGTTTCCGCCAGCCCAATGTGGTTCTTCATTAATATACCCCAATGCTATTCATGAGCTCAGCAAAAGTCAGAAAGAAAATGTATGCTTCTTTGTTTTACCCTCAGTGATTCATCCAAAGCTTTGCTCAGAGTTTGAGAAGTTTGTAGAATTGTTTTTTTTCAGTGAACGTGGGCTCAGCTCCTAACACATGCCCAGCAATGTCCTAGCAGGGAGAAAATAGTGATTATTTCAGGGAGAGCTCTCCTAACTAACCTTGACCTAACCACCAGGATAGATAAAGTTATGTGCCCCATTTCCTAAAATTTATGAGCATCCATGCCCTTGGTACTTACAGTTGACTGAATAAATGAAACTCTACGTTGCCTCTGTTCGTCTGATCCCGGGTGTTGGGTTTCAGTGAGTTCTGTTTATGCGCAGGCTTACTCATGCCACCTGAACGTATTATTGTAATTAGGCATTTAGTATACAGTCAATACTGTGTGAGCCTGCAAAGGAATGGAGTTGCTCTTTGTATAAAAGTTGGGCTGATGTAGCCAGAGGAGAATCACTGTTATTAGTTAGCTTTTTGTTACTGGGACCAAATATCTGACACAGAAAACTAGCAGAACAAAGGATATATATATATATATATATATATATATATATACATATTTTGAATCATGGTTTCTGAGGGCTCAACCTATTGTTACTTGGTTCTCCCTCCTTGCACAGCCCATGATGTGGGCAGAAGCATGCGGAGAGCTGTTTGTGTGATATCAGACAGGAAGCCGAGAGCTCAGTGCAGAGGAACTGGAATAACAGCTACCAAAGTCCCCCAACCCCGCAGTGACCTACTTCTACCAACTAAGCTCTGGGTTTTAGCTCCTATGGCCTCCCCCAAAGGATGGGTGAGTGAATATAACTTTGTAGTGCTTCTTTTTAAATAAAATTTTAAATTCACAGAGTATCACACTCCATTACCTCTGATTATGAACCTTTTCCCTGTTAAAAAAAAGTAATCACAGTTTTGATGTTAAGACATTTATAGATTAGTGTCAGATTCAAATATTTACATATATAGTGATGAAATGACTCAAGAATTTATATTAGCAACTTTTAAAATACCATTCAAAGGACCTAAAAGAATATTAAGGCCAGTGTCCCCAAAACTAAAATCCAGAAGCAGCAAGATAATTTTTTTTAACAACACAAAACCTATTAATGAGCTACAGAATTCTCTCTGGTCTTCTGGTACAAACTTCAGGGACTTTGTGCTGGCCCAAGAACAGACTAACAAAACCAGAGGTAAAATGACACATCATTCTACAAATCTAAATAAGCAATCTGAATCACTTAAGCTACAAAGAGAGTTTTTTGACTCATCGTGTGAAGACCAATGGTGAAGGATGCCAGCCTTTCTATCTTGTCAGATATTTTGATTTTCATTTCCTTGCTGTGCTTATTATTGGTTAAATTTGCTTTTCATAAGTTCATAAGAAGAAATTTTATTTAGCTCAGTTTTCTAGGCTGTGAATTCAAATAGCACAATGCTTGTTCTGGCTGTATCACATTGTGGTGGCAGCCTTTGTGTGTCTCCTTGTGTATACGGTCTCCTCTTCTTCTTTGTTTGCTCCTCCTACTAGGATTCAATCATTAGTCCTCTACTCCAACGATCTGAATCAATCATCTCCCATCTCCCATGGCTTCATTCTTCCATGCTATAGAAAGGCTTTCTTTCTGTGTTTGAAAAAGTCAATATCAATATCCTCGAGTAGGCAGCATTGTTGTTGAGGAAAGAGGGTCCCCTTTTCCTTTTTAAAAATCCTGATTTGGTCTATACTCTTAGACTAACTGCAGGACAAGTCTGTGCATGTCCTTTGTCAAACCCAGTTCTCTGGGTCTACTTTGAAGAGATCTGTGCTTACCTGAAAACACTTTTGATAAATACAGAAATATTTTGAAATAACAGAAGAAAAGAGACTTATCAGACCCTTCATGCTAGGCACTGCATTAATTCTATTCCAGACTTTTATCAGTTACTTCTAAAGACATCTTTGTCAGGGTAGCTTTCACTATTCAACCACAGAGGTGAGAAAACGATGACTTTGTAGAGAGATGTCCTAGGTTAATTGGCAACTAATGATAGTGGCGGGGGGGGGGGGGAGTTCAAACTTAGGGTCCCCTGCCCTCACATCAGAGACTAACCTGATAGAGAACCTGCTTCCTGGCTGAGAATCTTTCCTACTACGTTTCTTCACTGTCCTCTCTCTACCTTCAGGTTTCCTTTTCTAAGTTTAAACCACTGAAATGAAGCTCTTCACACACTCTCTCCTCTCTCTCTCTCTCTCTCTCTCTCTCTCCTCTCCTCTCTCTCTCTCTCTCTCTCTCTCTCTCTCTCTCCTCTCTCACTCTCTCTCTATTTAGAATAAGAATGTGAAAATCCCACAATAAGTGGCTACGTCAAAAGATTTAAAGGGAATTAATGAGCTTGCTTGCAGGCTCTACACCAAGGGAAGGAAAAAGGGAGCCTTGTTGATAACTGGTCTCTTCATAATTTATTAATATTTCCTTGGAAACTATTTTAAAAGCAGGAAAGAATGTCTCCATAAGGCTTGTGCTCTCCTGTAAAGTCCATCTGGTATTTCGCAGGTATGCATGCCAAATTATCCGATTAAAATAACACTTACAAAGGGCTGTTCCTTTTATAAGTTGCAAATCTGTCTGATGTTTCACACTCTTACCAAATCAATGTCTAGGGAAAGATTTTTATAAATAAAAATATGTTCTCTGTTGCTACTGCTGCAAGTTAAGTTAGGATTAAACTAGTCTAGCTTGTATTTGGAAGTTTTACATTTTCCCCAGCTGTGATTTGCCAACAATAAGAACTTGGTCCTCCATGGGGAAGGGCGTTTAAGCCTTTTCCTCCTGCAGATTAGCAAGCCTTTCTCCACTGCTCATCTCATAATCTGTTTTTCCTCATCCGAGATGCCATAGTCTTGAGACCATCTCCCATGACACAGCATTTCTCCTTGTGGTAAGCTACTCTGCTCCATTGTAGTAGAGCATCATAATAATCTCTCTCCTTGGGGACTGAGAGCTTCTTCAGAAAGTCTCCCATTGTCCATCTTTCCCTGTTGCGTGCATAGGTGTCTGGTATACAGATGACACGCCGTACTTGATGGTGTATTGAAGTGCTTGTAGCACAGAGCTTGTCTCCAAGATCAAAATGCTCAGAGGACTCTAGAGCGAAGGTGTGGTCCTGGCTCGGAATTCATACCCGGGCTTTAAAATCAAATCCGAGAAGAAGCACAGTAAAAGCAATGAATAACCAACTTAGTTCAGCTGAATTTCACATATACAACATGTGTCGTGATGGAAATCTCAGGAAGCCAGCACCCAAACCACTGACGTAATTCATTACTTTATAGTCCAGATATGTGGGAGTGTGGAGAAAAGTCAAATCTCATATGAACATGGGAAGAATTGGTTTTAGTTATTTTTGTCTAAAGGAGTGTGTTTAGCTGATGAATACACAACTAGAAAGATTCAAGAAAAAGAGTAAGCCAACCCATAGTAATTTTAGAATTTTCAGTTCAAAGCGCTTCTTGAAAGCATCATATTGGGGGCAACGTTAAGAACAACCCTCCCACTCCAACATCAGCACCACACTCCCAACGTTATTTCAGGGCTAGCGACTCCTGACCCACATTGGCAGCTTCCAATCGTGGGGTGGCATTTAAGGAACATTTTCCAGATTTCATATTGCCTAGCCATACATTTCTTGCTAATTTAAATGTCAATATAAAACAACTTTTCTTTTCTGCATTGTTTTCTAAATGTCAAATGCTATTACAATATATATCAAGAGGCAGGCAATTCGTCTGGAGTAATGTGGCTTTGTGATTAAATAAATTTTCTCTGGATTAATAACATGATTAATCAACTAGGTTCTGTCTCTGCTGACAACTCTGTGATTCATCTCAGGTAAGTAATTAGGCCCCTCAAAACCTCCATTACCTCATTTGTTAGATGAGATTTTTTATGTAATAATATGGAAGAATATATGGCTGCTGCTATTTTTCCTGTCAGAGAAGGAAAGCATACTTTAACCGAGTCCTGTATGTTTAACCTAATAGCCTTTACTCTTTGAGCAAAACAATTTCTTTGAAATATTTCTTTAAATTTCCACAGCTCTCATCCTCATTATACTATTTATATTTGGAGCTACTGGGTTTTTTTTAAGTTGATATGAAATTACATAATCAGAAATTAAGATGATGTTGAGCAATTGTGATGACTCAGCTCTTTGTATTCAAAATTGAAGTAAGGTGAATTTCACAGGTGCCCTCATTTCAAGTAGTTAATTAGTGTTGGCCCAAGGTTCAGCATCTGGGGGAAAAAAAAGTAAACCATATTTTTTTCCAAAACAACGTCAAAAAAGAAGGAAAATGTATCACCTTAGTTCTTCATTTAAGACTTTATGTAACTTTCCACTTCCTCTCAGTTGAGGTTATAAAGGGTCTAGAAAAGTGTGGAGACAAACATTGGTAAGGTAATCTTCCTGTTTCTAGCTGAGGCTGGGGATGGAAGGGGAAGAGAAGTGTGTGTATGTGTATGTGTGTGTGTGTGTGTGAGAGAGAGAGAGAGAGAGAGAGAGAGAGAAGAGAAGAGATGTGCACTCACGTGTGAGCATGTGTAAGGATCTGGAGTCTGTACCAAATCTCCACCCAGTCCTTTCATTCAGCCACACACCAGTTATAACAGCATTCCATGACAGCTATACTAGATCTCAAATGCCCACCCAGTCAGTCCATTTAACTTCAGACTTGTTGGTGTGCAGGATTATGACAGGAAGTATACTTGGAGATACACTCGTGAATAACGATGCTTTGCTGTCCTTAGGTTAATTCATTCTTCTTATAGGTTATCTCCAGCCACTTCCAACTTGAAGATAATGTCTGCATCTTTGACAAATTAAAACTGATTTTAGGATATTGTTAGTGAACTTAACATTTGTGCTAAATACCAGTGCTTCTGTGGGAAATTAATATCGTGTCGGTTCTCAGCATATCCCAAATGGAGACAGAATCTGCTATTAAGGAATAGAGCAGCATAAATTGAATTCTTACCATGTGCCAGGTGGAATTGGTTTGTCCCTTTGCATGTCATATGTGAACTGAATCTCAACAACACCTAACTGATATTTTCTTCATTTTAAGTTGAGAAAATGAAGACTAGTGAATGTAAGTTGTTTTCTCAAAGTCACACAGGGATTGAGTCATAGGCAAGTAGTTGAACAACACAGCCAGACTTCTACTTTTTTTTTTTTGAGCATCATCAAATATTATATGTGTTTTTCACTGCCTGGATCTGGGTCTTAATATTCTAACTCAGAAGGTCAGTTAAATTCTCACAGGAAAAAAAAATCTCCAAGAATTCTTTCCCCGGGGCTGTGGGAAGTTGAGGAGGGATGTGTGAGATGTGCTCTGAGTGCACACACATAAACATAACTCACAACTCAATCACGTTCCTACTTTTAGGCAAATGGGAATTTCCCCTTTATTTCAAAGCAGCAGATAGAATATATAAACGTTAATAACTTGTGTCACTGTGCACAAAGAGGGTGGGTACTGGGCCACTCTTTCCTGTATGGTGATTAGGGGAGCATGCTATGTGTCACAGGACTGTGATGCTAAAGAAGCCTGGAAAACCAAAGCCACCATGCAGAGGTCAACATTAGGGAGCTTTCTGGTCCTGTGAAGAATCTGAGCAGGAAATATACTTATGCTGGAGAGGTTGTGGGAAAAAGGGAACACTCCTTCATTTCTGGTGGGAGTGCAAACTTGTACAGCCACTTTGGAAGTCAGCATGGCAATTTCTCAGAAAATTAGGAAACAATCTATCTCAAGACCCAGAAATACTACTTTTGGGGTATAAACCCAAAGGATGCACAATCACAGCACAAGACATGTGTTCAAGTATGTTCATAGCAGTATTATTTGTAACAGCCAAATATTCTTCTTATTAATATTCTTAAAGTATTAAACATTCTTCTTTGTATCCATCCTGTTTGTCTGGGTCTTTTTATTAGTAAATCGAGACCATTGATGTTGAGAGCTATCAATGAGAAGTGATATTGATTTCTGACATGTTGTTAACGGTGGTGACAGTGTGTACATGTACTTTTCCTCTTTAGATTTGCTGGTCTGCTATTGTTATAGCGGGTGTAGTTAACCACTTCAGGTTGACATTTTCCTTCTAGAACCTTCTGTAAGGCTGGGTTTGCAGATAGCTATTCCTTAAATTTAGTTTTATTATGAAATGTCTTATTTTCTCTATCTATGATGATTAACACTTTCCCTGGATAGAGTAGTCTTGGCTGGTATTGATGGTCTCTTAGATGCTGCAGCACTTCTATCCAGGGCCTTCTGGATTTTAGAGTCCCCACTGAGAAGTCAAGTATAATTCTAACAGGTCTGCCTTTGTATATTATTTGGTATTTTTCCATTGAAGCTTTGAATATTCTTTCACCACTGTTCTATACATTCAGTGTTTTGATCATTATGTACCTCAGACACTTTCTTTATTAGTCTAGTCTATGGTGTTCTGTGTGCTTGTATCTTTATGAGTATGTCTTTCTTTACCTTCGGGAATATTTTCTTTCGTGATTTTTTTTTTTTGAAATGTTTTCAGGGCCTTTTACTGGGGTTTCTTCTCCTTCCTCTATTCCCATTATTCTTATGTTTTGGTCTTTTTGTAGTGTCCCAGATTTCCTTGTTGTTTTGCATCACAAAAATTTAACATTTTCTTTCTCCAAGGAATCTATTTCTTCTATTTTTTTTTTCAGTGCCTGAGACTGTCTTTTCCATCTCTCGTATTCTGTTGATGAGGCTTGCCTCTGAGATTCCTGTTCAAATCTCAGATTTCCCTCAGTTTGGATTTGCTTTAGTGGTTTTATTTCTGCTTTCAGGTCTTAAGTGGTTGTACTCACTTCTTTCTACTGTTTCTTTGTGTTTTCCTAGGCTTCTTTAAGGGATTTACTCATTTCTTTTTTTAAGGACCTCTAAAATATTCATGAAGGCCATTTTGAGGTCTTTTTCTTGTGGTTTAGCTATTTTACCATATTCAGGATGTTCTTTGGTAGGGTTGCTGGCCCCTAGTGAAGATATACTGTTCTGGCTATTATTGATTATGTTTTTACACGGTTGTCTAGGCATCTGTGTTTGAAAAGATAGTAATTCTAGTTGCTGAATATGATCTTGTCTCTGTTGGATATTTTGTTCCTTGGCTTCTTCTGCCCGTTTTGGTTTTTAGGAGACTGGTGACTGTATATTGCCTGGTTGGAAATTTTTCTGGGATCAGGAAAAAGTGTGGCCTCTGGGCGTTTCAGGTAAAATATGTTCCTAGATATTGAGAGCCACTGCTTAGAAATGGTCTATGGGAGGTGCTGAGGAGATCCTCATGAGGGAGGAAAGCAAGGTATTCTACCTGGATCTGCTCAGTTACCTGAGTGTGAAGGGAAGCCACCGTGGAAGATCTGCTCCAGATCTGGGGTGAGATTGTAGGATTGGACTTGGAAAACTGGAGCTGGGGGGGGGGGTGGGGAGGATCTGCAGTTAGTCTGCTTTCGTCTGTGGTCAGAGTAGCCTACACTCTGAAAATGTCTGCTAGAGATGGGAGCTGGGATAAAGAATGAGTTGTGGAAAAGGGAGTTTGGAGAGGAAAATCTGTGTAGTCCACTGGAGATGGGAGTAGACAGGGAAGAGAGGCTGTAGCCGGTAGTCTTCCAGAAATCTGAGGATAAGACAGAAGAATTGAATCTGGAGGAATTGAGGCAGAAGTGAGGATCTACAGTTAGCCTGCCTGCTTTCCTGGCTGGAGTCAACTCAAGTATATATATATATATATATATATATATATATATATATATTTCACTAAGAATTTTCTTCTAGACTTCTCATCTTATATTTCACCTATTTGTATTTAGTAAGACTGAGAGGACTTTCCCCACAATTTTATTAACTTTTCATATATTAGAACTGTATATCTATCCTATAACCACTGAAAATTCCCCTCTAAATTTGGTCTTGCAATATTTTTCCTTCTGTTTCTACTCCTAGATTTGAATCTTGCACTTATCTTAGGAGGCAATTGCTGCTATCAGTAGGAGGGTGTAGCCTACGTTAGGCATCATCAATCAGGTATTCAGTTTGCACTGAAAACTGCCAATGTGCTGCTGGCAGACATGCTAAGTTTTCAGATGTTGTTTCCTAAGCGCTGTGTCTATCAGTGGGTGGCATTTCGCCATACAGGGGAAGCCTGTATGTGACTATGTCGCTTTATCTTTCTGAGTGATAACGTAGCAACAGCTTTTGTTAGTTTGCAGAAAATCCAGAAACAGATTGAATTCTTGGCAAGAGATGAAGAAAGCGCTTTCACAGGAGCTCCTTGTTGTGGGGCACCGTGTTGTAAATGTGTCCGGAGGGAGATCCTGTGAGCTAGGTCCACACTGAGCAACACATCACAGAGCCAGGGCCTTCTTTTCACCAATCTTACATGGCCAGATGAAGATAGTAGAAGAGAGGGTCATTTGACAGATCCCCATCATTATTCATGCCAAATGGAAAACTTAGAAGTGAACAAAAAAATTACAGACATAGACAACTGGGCAGGTGGAGATGGATCTGGGAGGAGTTGGAGGAGGAGATGAGGATGGTTAAAATTCATCCTATGAAACACTCAAAGGACTAAGAAAAATAAACATATATGTCATAAATGTGTTGTCATTGAAGACGAGGGCAGTTACAACGGTCATCAAACAATTGTCTGTTTTCACTTTATGCCTACATGTGAAAAGCTGAAAAGGGGATTCTCTGCTCCAGACTCCACCACACAGACAGGTGAGCTGAGGTGTTTTCACTTCCCTCTCTGCAACCTACATGTAAGTTTGGATGGCCACAGAGGGCTCATTTATAACAGTGAACATTCATCATCTCACTTACTATGGTAGGGATGGTGGGCTTAGTCTGAGAGATATTACCAATGTTAGAAAACAAATGCATGGCAGGGGGGATAAGGGAGGGTGGAAGGAAAGGGGAGAAGGTGAGGGGGGTGGGAGAAGGTGAGGGAGGAGGATAACATGAGGGAATGGGATGCTCAAGAAATGGGAAGAAGAGAGAGAGAGAGAGAGAGAGAGAGAGAGAGAGAGAGAGAGAGAAAGAGAGAAAGGAAAGAGATATTGAGGGAGCCATTAAAGGGCTAGCAAGAAACATGGCACTAGGGACATTCCCAGGAATCCACAAGGATGACCCCAGCTTAAAGACTTGAAGCAACAGTGGGGAAGATGCCTAAATGGCCTTCCCCTGTAATCAGACTGATGACTATCTTAATTATCATCATAGAACCTTCAGCTAGGAACTGATGGAAACAGATACAGAGTTCTACAGTGAATCACTGGGCCAAGCTACCAGAGACCAAACAAAGAGAGGGAGCAATAATATGAGCAAAGGGGTCAAGACTATGATGGGGACACCCACAGAAACAGCTGACCTGAGCTAGTGAGAGCTCATGGACTCTGGACAGATAATGAGGGAACCTGTATATGACCAAACTAGGCCCAATGAATGTGGGAGACAGTTTTGAGGCTTGGGCAGGCTGTGGGGCCACTAGTAGTGGGACCAGGATTATCCCTAGTGCTTGATCTAGCATCTAGGAGCCCATTCTCTTTGCACCAATACCTTGCTCAGCTAGATATTGCGGGGAGGGCCTTGATCTTGCCTGGAAGTGAAGTGTCAGACATTGTTGACTCCCCTTGGGAAACCTTAGCCCTTTTGAAGAGTGGATGGAGAGGGGGGTGGGGTGAAGAGTGAATCAGGAAGAGGGGAGGGAGTGGGAACATAGATAGCTTGTAAAATGAGAAAAGATTGTATTAAAAAATTCTTAATAAAAAAAGAAAGAAAATTAAAAAAAGAAAAGAAATGCAAATTATTTTTTCATAAACATTTGTGACTCTCATAGCTTCAAATCCAAAGGTATGAAGCTGGCTTTGAGGAGGAGGCAATTCCAGAATTAAATTGGCATCAAGAGCCTCTTCCTTTGTTTTCTCTGGAGTCTTCTAACTCTCAATAAGCTTTCATTTCAAGAAGTCTCCCTCAGCATGTCAACAAAGGGAATTCTTGCCAGTCTCTGGTTTACAGGAACCATTCAGATTTTAATAGCAAAAGGAGATAAGCTGTCTACACGAGACCAAATCCTCTAAATAGGAAGCTCCAGGTCTGTGGAATAGATAAAGTATCTCAGAAGAAGATGTATGTGCTTACAAGAAGAACTCACTCATGGATAAAAAGAAAGAAACTGTGATTGTATCTCCCAAAGAAGACCAAGTAGTTCCAGTAATTGAAAGTGCTAGAAATTGTGACAGTAATATCTTGAAGAAGCTGATATTCAATTCTGCTTCTGGAATGGTAGACAGAGGTAAACCCAAGAGGGCTTGTTTTCCTCTGCATAATATCTTTCAACTCTCTGCAAAATATAAAAGTAAGATAGAGTGTGAACAAAAGGAGGCGGACTCTGGAGAAGTATCAAAATGTGTAAGAAAAAGAAGTAGGTATATACTCCATTGTTATAGCAGTTAACATGTGAGCAGTTAAATTTTAAGTGGTAATAATACTACTAAGTATAATACCTCCTAACTGGAAGAATCAGAGAACAGTATTCAGTGAAATCCTACCTGATGGAAAATAAGAAAGGCAGAAATCCAGGAAAAGAAATTATATGAGAGAGAAACTCTTAACTTCTCTAGATAAATCCTACCCAATTAAAACTTAATTTAGCTAACAATGAAGAATTTAAACTGAAGCTGAAGCTGCTTTGGAAAAGAGAATTTGTGGTTTGGACCCAACCAGCTCATATGGCAGCTAAAACAAGCAATATACCCACTGTTCTGAGAAATATGATGATCCTTAATATCGCCCCCTAAAATGTAACTGAGAGTGTCTTGATATTTGAAGAACTAGGTGTGGTCCACCCTGCATAGTCTAGACAACCTAGAACAAATGGATTTTAGAGTAAAATCTGTGATGATGGAAAGCAAAACAGGAATGCCACCAAGCAGAGGACTATTAGGAACAGCAAGAGGAAGAATAAAGAGAGGGAGCCTCAGAAACCCCATTCAGCTTCAGAAGTTTGACGTTTGTATAATTGGGCTTATAGGGGATATGATTGACAGGTCCCATAGATAAGGGTTCATTCTATCTTGACTGAAGGTCAGAGAGTTGGAACTTCTGTTCCTTCAAGGTTATTATCAACAAATGTGGCTAATATCCAGACCTGGTATTTCAGGTATTAAGAAGTAGACCTGTTTCTACCTCAAGCAAAAGTCTAAGGATCCAATCAGTTTCCAACTATCTTAGGGAGATAACTGTGGAGTGGTTTGCCTACAGAATGTTTTGGTCTAGAGCATGAGTGTTACTTGTCTTGTTCTAGCAACAAAATGTTTAACTAAGAATGTAGCCAGTAACCTTCAACTGGTCTGTTCATTTCTTTGTATCATGTTAATGTAGTTTTTATCTTACTCTTACCTTTGGGGCTCAGGAATTTTAAGCAAATGGGAGTTAAACACGGGTGATTCTCAATATTCACTGGAATTCCCCCCTCATGCTATCCTATGTTTCTGTTTCATTATTTTCCCTCATGACTTTGTTCTCTTTACTTATTTTTTAATTCCCATGCCCCTACCCTGGTAAGTGGTATCCTTGTTGAAGCTGGTCTCTGACATATGATAAATACAGTCAAAGAGAAAACAAAGGCACAGAACTCAAAAGATAAAACCCCAAAATAAAACAGACTTCCTCAAAGTTTAAACTTTGTACACCGAATATTTTAAAGAAAAGTCAAAATGTAATCTGTAGCACAGGAAAAGACATCTGCCTAAAATTTGGGAATGTATTCTTACAATTGTACAGCAACTAATAACTGAAAAGTTCAAGTGTTGGTGGAGAATCAGTAAATGATATACAATCAGTTCTTTTGAGCTGTGGGGGCCCCAATAGTATTAATTAATTATTTCTACATAATTGTCCTTGTCCCATCACCCAACCTCATATATATCTCCACTATTCCCAGCCTCCAACGTTCTTTCCCCTATATTCAGATTGACTGAAGTTTAGCATTTATATGAAATATGAGATAGAATGTGTATTATTTGTCTGATTTATGCCAGGTGACTTAATAACAAAAAACAAAAGCAAAAAAAAAATCCCATTCTTTCCATGATAGTATCAAAAAGTTGAATTGGCAATTCCAAACTGTAAATAATCCATCACATCAATAGGATAATGGCTGAAGAGACGGAGAGAAGTGGTATAAGCATATTTATATCATGGGTTAATGCTTATCTATAGAAAAAGCATCTATGTTACATACAATAATATGGATAAATTTTTTAAATGATGCTGAGTGAAATCCAGATAGAAGAGTACATAGTACATTTATATTTTTATGTATAAGATACAGCAACATCTGACAAACCTAGTAGCAATTTGTAACCCCTACAGGAAAATGCAATTGGCATACCCAAAACATGTGTGTCTTATTTCCTGTAAGTCTAGGCTTTCCTGTATTCATGGGTATCTGTTGAATGGTGCTAGCCTCCATCCCTGACTCTCTCCTTCATGCTGGAACAGAGAAAGCATAAATGCTGTTTAAATTGTTTCATATTTCACTCACATCCTAATAATTTTCTTCCTCTATATTCTGGCCCCTTTTAGCCACTTTTAAATTAATTCACTAATTTCTGAGATATTTGTTCTAAAATATATGAGTTACCAAGCAATCTCGTGCTTATTTGACTTTGTTGGATGTTTTATAAATTTTGTGACTCCACTTATAGGCACAAATGTATTCTGATTGCTAAAATTCTTTGATATATTGTTCATTATGAGCATAATCACTTTAATATATTTCCTCTATGATTTTTTTCAAATAATGTTAAAATTATTGTCATGGTTTATTTGCATAATTTTGTCATCTCTCCATATATAATATGTTTATATTTCTTTAAACTGTGTTCATTTAAGCAGTTCTAATAAATAATATGTTATATTCTATTTTCATATTTAATACAGGAGTTCAATTTTTATTTGCATTTATATTAAATTCCAAAGTTCCAATCAGTAATACATTTTACTAATTTTTTTAATCAGAACATTGGCTCTCAGACTTTATTAGGCTGATTTTAGACTTAGACTGATTTTAAAAGAACATTGTTTTCAAGAGTATTTCTTGTTTTGGCAGTAGCATATAATGTTGGAGAAGGTCTATGGGATCCATTTGACCAACAGTTCACAAAGATGTAACCCATTCCTGGTTTGTGGGCTTTACTTAGTAGCATGTGCTGTCTACTTGAGGCATTGTTTCCCCCATTATTTGTCTTGCTGTTGTTGTTTAGTTTACTTATCTTGGATATTTGTTACAGTACTGGCAAACTGATTCGTGTTTATCATGGATGTGAAGGAACCTGTTCATATCCTTTATCGTCATTTGTACATCTTCTTTGGAAAAAATGTCTGCTCAGGTCCTCTGAACATCTGAGTCGTCTGTTTGCTTGTTTTTGCTATTGGGTTACACAACTTCATATATCTTTTAGATATATACCCTTATGAGGTAAGTTTTGAATGTGTTTTCTCCTACTCTCTTACGTTTCCTTTTTACTTTGTTGACTGTGTCTTCGTTGTGTAGAAACTATGAATTAAATAAAGCCTACTTGATTGTTGGCATCTGTTAACATCATTTTTGGTGTTTGATTCTGCTTAGTTTTTCAGATCTTGAACTTACCAGCAGCCAGGAAATGGGAGCTTTCATCTTTATTTGCTTCTATCATGGGTATACACCTATTCTACTATGCTACCCTCCCAACAAAATCACACAATTATGCCGCTTAGATCAACAGCCAATCGTACTGATTATATGACTTTTACAGCTGAACCAATACAACATTCCTTCCTTTTTTTTTCTTTTTCTTTTTTTTTTTAGTTTGGGCTTGGAGGTGGTAACCATGTGTGTTTTCATTTGCTTGATTTTTTAAAAAACTGCTTTTCACCTACTCAATGTGCTGTGCCCAGTACTTATGTATGGAACCTGAGCAGGTTCCACTTTTATTTATTTATTTGTTGTTTGTTTGTTTGTTTATTCTTATCTCATATATTACATCATGACTGCAATTTCCTCTCTCTCCTTTCCACTCAGGCCCACACCCCACACAGAATCCAGATTCTACTCTTCCTCCATCTCTCTTAAGAAAATGGCAGGCCACCCAAATATAGGCTAGATAGCCCAGAGACCTAGAATAGAACCAAATAAGAACAGAAAAAAGTCAACAAAATGATTCCTAGTGATACTCTGCTATAGTCTACTCGTAAATGGGAGCCTACCATAATCATTGTCAGAGAAGCTTCATCCAGCAACTGATGGGAGCAGATACAGAGATCTGCAGCCAAACATTGGGTAGATGGTGGATTAGGAGGAAGAAGGATTATAGGAGCCAGAGGAATCAGGACACCGTATGAAACCCCACAAAATCAGCAGAGGCAACAGCCAAACAAGACAAAACAAGATACAATGAGACAAGACAAAAGCCTCATATCAAGGTTGGACATGGCAAGCTAATAGGAGGAAAAGAATCTCACTGAGTGGGCGTATCACTTGTAGATTACAGGGTTCACAGCTGGATAAGATCAATGCTTATTGTTTTCCACTGGTGGTATATGTAGCACCTCTGAGCACTATTAAAGTTAGCCAGTAGGGATGAAGCTTCCGGGTCAGTACCGTACTTGTATTTCTCTGCCATTCAATAGAGTCCTCATGTCAACTGTGTATTTTTTTCCACCAGTTCTTCAATTGATTCTATATTTGTTGTTCTTGTTTTTTGCTCATTATGTAGCTCTGGTTGTTCTAGAACTCACTGTATATACCAGGCTGGCCTTGACCTCACAGAGATCCAGCTGTTTCTGCTGCCCAAGTGCTGGAACCAAAGATAAGTGCCATTTTGCCTGCAAGTCTGGCCTATTTTTTTTGTTTGTTTGTTTTGTTTACAATTTCTCTGATTTTCACTGATCTAATATTCTTTCCCATGTTTCTTTAAAAATTTAATACCTAATTTAAAAAATACATTTTATTGTTTAAATTTTTGTTTTGACAGTTTCATACACGGATAGAATATACGTTGATGACTCTTTCCTCACTACTCCATCTCTCTTTTAGTCTCATCACCACACCCGTCCTCTCCCAGTCCCTTTCCCAGATTCATGCCTTTTGGGTTTGTGCTATAACCCATTTAGTTTAACCAGGGACATCTGTGCGAGAGTTGGATTGGAGTTATCCATTTTAATGTTATTCTTCTTCTTGGAATATTAGTTACGTTTTTACCATAGGTAGATCTATCCTTTCTATTGTCTTCCTTTCATAGCTAATATTTCCTGAATATCTTTTAGCATTTTCTTTGTTTACTATATTTCCATGAGTATTTCATTTACCTCTGTTGGTAATGTGGCATCGGAATGGTAAACCTGCCAACAGGTGCTTCTAGATAGTGGTAGAAGTCTTTGCACACGTGTGTACTTTCCATGCGTGAGTAGGTATAATGTTGTCGGGATACACAATTAGGAGCAGGAAGTTTCTGGAATTATCGCCTGCATTTACCCACCTTAACTCTTGCCCTTGATTTAGAATTGTTGGATGTAATTATGTCTCATTTAATGTGTTCAGGGAGGAGGGAACCCTGAGAGTGTGATAGGCCTACTGAGCTTGTGCAGCTGCCCTCTATCTCAGAAGTTCTAGCATCACACTTAAATTTGCATCAATGTCCACTAGAAGCTGGTTTGGTTGTTCTTTTTCTGCCATTTAATTTAATGATCTTCCCAAGCCAATATTAGAAAGAGAAAAGAACTGGTGGAAAACTGCTCCCCTACACCACATCCAAATACCTGGGCTGATTATCAAAAACGTACAAGGGGAGCTAACACGTTTGGCCCTGGCGTTGCTCCGCTTCTTCTGTTTTAATGCATTTCTCCATCCTTTGCCACTGAAGCACTCCCAGGTGCAGACCTGGAGAAGAAACCAGAAGCAATCTCATAGTGGTCAATATTCCACCTGTACAACGTGTATGCGGATGCTATTGCACCTCTCCCGTCTCCTCCAGCTAAACCACCTTCAGCAACATTTCATAATGAGGGCTTGCCTTGGTGCAGATCACCAAGTTGCAAAGTCTTCCTTCCCAGGTCCTTCTGATCCTTCTACTCCATCTAAGTCACATAACAGGACAACTCAGAAATTCCTGCACTTTGTAATCGGTGTAATACAAACACATTCTTTGTGGAACATCCCGTTCATTCTCCTATGGAGAGCCCAGACATTCTGCTTTCCTACTTTGAGGGGCTACTATTTCCTCCTGAAAGCTATGATTTAAGTAGTAGAAAGGACAAGAACTTAGCATTTGGGATTTCAACATGGGACTCTTGCTTTCGTTCCTTTTGTGGGTGGGTCATTTCTCATTTCTTGCCGAAGGTGTGCCTAACTTGTAAAGTATGTAGGATAGTATACAAATGTCCTGGGATGTTATGAAATGGAGACTACAAGAAACTTCAAAAAGAAGAGTGAGACGTTATTATCTACATTTGAGTCATTTCTCTTGTATAGGGTTTTGGGTTTTGTTTCAACTACTTTTATTTTTAATATTTATTTATTATGTATACAATATTCTGTGTATATGCCTGAAGGCCAGAAGAGGGCACCAAACCCCATTACAGATGGTTGTGAGCCACCATGTGGTTGCTGGGAATTGAACTCAGGACCTTTGGAAGAGCAGGCAATGCTCTTAACCACTGAGCCATCTCTCCAGCCCCTCAACTACTTTTCTAAACCAAGTAGAATTTATCTTTCTTTCCTCCAACCTCCCATGACATCTCCTTAGAGCATTTATCTTATTTAATCTGAGATGTAAGCTCTGGTAGACATCTAAATTTTGTTTACTTTTTTATTGTTCTTGATTGAGACAGGATCTCACTATGTAGCACTAAGCTAGCCTCAAATTCATGATTTTCCTGTCTCACCCTCCACAGTGCTAGATGTAGGCATATCCCACCACACCTGGCTAATTTTTACCTCTCAAAATGACAGAGTTTGGCAAATTATGCCTACTGCCTATTATCATTGTAAAATTCACACTAGCATCTACATGAATACGTGGAAAAACACAGGCATTTTTAAATATTTTGTTTGGAATTTTACTTGCATGCTGTTTTGATGTTGTTCTTCATAAAGGAATGTGGAATGATCCGTAAAGGAATTAACAAAATCCTGATGGGGTGTTAGTAGGATTCAGCCTTGGAAATATGATACAAAGATCAGACTTGGGAGAAGTAGCTTGAATGTAGCCACTGGCCATGCATTGGAAGGTAAACATTCTTTGTGTCTATCTTCTAAGATCAGTGTGTCTTGGGCTTCTAATGTCCTGTGCTGCTCTAATGAGTAGACAGGGTAGCAGCAAATTGAACAAACTGCAGAACTTTATTCTTTCCCACTTCTCTAGGATAAGAGTCCTAAACCTGAAGAGTCTGGATAGGGAATCTACTTCAGGACGGTTTCTTAGTTTGATTTTTGTTGATAACCCTTAGAAAGCCTAAGCTGCACTGCTCCCTTTGTCTTGACCTTGCAACCTACCCTTCTATCCATGACTTTTTGTCCATTATTACTTCTAAAGGCATTTTTTATTTGACTTATCCCTCCCTTGTAACTTGTGATGGTTTTATCTGAAAAATTTTAACTTCATTATTTTTACAAAGACCTCTCTTCCAAATTAGGCAACATTCACAAGTTCGCTGGGAAATTGAATGCAAACCTGTCTTTTGGAGAATTCATCCTTCAACCTTCAAACATGCCAAATAGAAAATATTTTGAATTTAAGATTCACAAGTACAAAAACTGTGTGTGTAACTTCCTATTATTCTATAGCACAATGCCTGGTATTTAGGAAAATTTTGATAAGCCCTTTTTAGTTCCATGATTGAAACCTCTTTGTTTCTAAGTATTGTGAAGTAAAATCAAATTTGGGTCTACTCAAACATTGACATCCTGATAAAGTCCCTATTTAAAAAACAAATAAACAAAATAGCCACCAGCACACTTAATGTTTAGTTCTGGCAGCTTAGACTATGAAAAAAAATCTGTTGGTAGTTTATGTTTGGCTGGCTGGAGACCAGAAGACAGTCAAGGCTTCATTCTGGATTCTGAGAGAATCATTTATCTTTCTTGTAGCTACTGTGGGACGTTACCTTCCCGCAGTTGGTGAGATCTTTTCTGATGAAGCATCATAAAATAATGACAGATTATGACCTTTTGGAAACATCCACCTGCAAAAGACCATAAATTCTTAAGTCAGAGCAATAAAAGCTCAATTTTAACACATGTTCTCCATAAAGAGATGGTGTCTACAGTCTGAGAAGAGCATCCATTCTTCAACTCTTCATCTGCTGGTCCTCAGCGGTACTCTGATTAGTGACATTCACTCAGAAGTAAGAGCTGCGGGAAAGCCCAGTGATTTGGACAGATAACATCAAAGAAATTGTCTGAATGACATTCTCTATGGCCTTCCAAGAGACATTTGTCTGCTCTGTGTCTCAATTATTGGCAAATTGGGGACAGAGGTAACAACACTTGCTTACCCTGTGGGGGATGCTGTAAGAACCAATTAACCATGGGCAGTGTCACTGGCGAGTGAAGGATGGGTGCCATTATGTTGTTACAAGGCATTATCACTGTAGTGTAAGAGGTGAATGGACAGTGGAAGCTTAGGGGGAAATTCATGAGTCTACCTTGCGGCAGCTTCCTGACAAATTGCCAGTAAAGCTTTCCTAATTTATCTCCTTCTGCCAGCGTGGTGACTTGTCCCTAATAGTCTCTGCAGAAGACAGAGAGGAAGAGTCAAGAAGCCAAGTCAAATACAAGACATTGACAGGATGAAGGCAGGTACCACTGAGGTGTCCACTGAAGCCGAAGTTTAACTATCCTTGAAAGTTATATTTAGAATATAGACTGCAGAGGGTATGTACGGGAGTTTAATGTGAAATTGGAGAGAAAGGGATACATTTCTAAGAGGTTCTCTACCAGAGCTAGAAAGTCAAAGTTTTTACTAGTGACCCTGTAGGATTTAGATTGGTACGCATTAACTTGACAACCGCTAGTGAGAAATGAGACTGTTTGAATGGAGCCTATGGTTCTAAATATGAATTCTGGCAATATGAAAAGTCTACTTGGGACATACCAGAAGAACTGCCTTAACATTTGAAACTATGGGCCAATGAGATCACTCAGCAGGTGATGTCAATTGTCCCAGGCCTAAAGACCTGAGTTTGACCCACATGGTGGAAGAAGAGAACAGATTACTGAAAGTTATCTGCATGCCATGTGGCACGGACATGACTACAAACATATATGTACGGTGTGTGCACAGAAGCATGCACAATAAACAAATAAATGTAATCAAAATTTAAAAAATTGAAATGCAAAATGTGAGCATTTAAAGAGCTGTAAGTTTAGCAGTTTGCAGGAACAGCCTGGGGGAAAAAAAATGAAAGATTGCCTTTAAATCCAAGACAATCTGCCAAGTCCCACCTGGGGAAAGTGGCATTGAGCCAGCCTTGATGTGTTTATTACCAGCTCCTTAGGGTGAGAAAGAGAGAAAGGAAAAAATAATAGACTTGCAGAGGAAAATACGAAGAAACTCTTTAAGCAATGGAAGAACCTATGAAAGAACCTAGACCACTGGGAAAAAGACAGCTGTTCCAGGGGAATTTGATTCCACCAGTTGACCAAGAAGGAGGTCTGAGGATTAAAATGAAAATCCTTAAAACTGGAATAGCTCAGAGCACTAAAATATGTTGAAGATGATTGACAGTTAAGTAATCATTTAAGCATAGGAGGAGAAGGACATCCTTCTCTGGGGAATGAGAAGGAATACTTCCCATTATTACTTGACTCTTTAATTTTTTCTTTCTTTATAATTACTTTACATTATATAAATAATCTATCTTTATTTTACATTTATAGATGGACACTGCATTAAATGGCTTTAGGGAGCTTTGATATTTGGGAAGGGCTATTAGCCCTTTGTTGATTGAAGAGAGTTGTTTGGTTGAGCTTTTGATCAACACGAAAGTTTCCCATGTGGGGAAACAGGTACATTGCCATCATTGTAACCTGCTTCGTGGCCGGTATAGTTCCTCACCATTGACTGCAACAATGATAACTATAGCTAACCTTCATTAAATGTTTGATGTCTGCCAGGATTTATTTGAAGCTGTGCCTCCTCTTTCTCTCCCTTCCTCCTTATTTCTCTCTGTCTCTCAATCTCTTTGTCTCTGTCTCTCTAAATACATAGCAATCCTAGATAAGAGGTAGTTGTTTAATCTCTGTTTTATGATGAGAAAACAAAGGCAAGGTGGTCTCAGAGATGATTATTTGTGTTCCTGGTAGAAACCATTTCACTAAATTTCCAAAAATTTCTAGCAACTCAATTGCCTACTGCTCTTTGGTCTCTGTGTTTATAGATAAAGTTTCTATATGGTTATTGGATTCTTTTATCAGTTTTGTGGGGGTAAAATTTGTCTGCAACTTAATATTCTAAATATACTCATACAGTTTAATGAGGTACAAGAGCTGTGGTTATTCCAATACAATAAAAAATGAAGTAATTTTTCTATTATCCTTAGTATTTTCTACATATCTTTTTGCAGACTCACTTTTCATGAGTTTGGTCCCAAATACTGAAATATTTTCTATATCTAAAGCTTTGTTTCTTACAAATAGAATTACATAGAATTTTTGTATATCTGTATATTGTATTTAGATTTATCCAGGTTGAAATGTTAGCAGTTCGCATATTTTTTTGGCTAATAGTCTGTTATGTTGGTTAACCATCAACCTCATGATGCATCTGTATGTTGTCTCTGTTCTGTGTTCAAAGGTCTATGTGGAATATGTTGGCCTTTCTCATAGAGAGGCTATAAACACACAGGAGCCAGACACTACCACATTCCGAGTCCTGGTAGAATTGCTCCCTTTAGTGCTCCTGTTATCAGTGTATGAAAGTTCAAGTCTCTCTACATGTTGGCCCAGACATGGTCTGATCATTCTTAGATTTTCAGTAGCCATAGTTTGTAGTGCATGTGTGATGGTAAGACTTTGATAAACAATGACTTAGAACATTTTTTCTCGTGCTTATTATCCACCTGAACAACTTGAATGTCTTATTAGGAACTCTATGTCTGTTCTTATGTTGGGTTTTTATTGTCTTGTTTGTAAATCACTAAGCTGTCCAATCTCTTTATGGATCTTGGATCCTGCCAGATGGTTAGTGAGACGACCTTGTGTCTGTGCCCTTTTATCTACACCTTACTTCAGAGGATTTCTGCTGCTTCTGATTTGCCTTTTTTTCTTCTGAGAGTGTTTGTTTTATTTTGCTTTGTTTCTTGAGACAGGGTTTCTCTGTGTAGCCCTTCTGTCTTGGAACTTGCTCTGTAGACCAGGCTGGCCTCAAACTCAAAACCATCCACTTGCCTCTTCCTTCCAAGTGCTGGGATTAAAGGCATGTACTGCCACCACCTAGATTTTTCTGAGATATTTCTTTCTTCCGTGTGTGTGTGTGTGTGTGTGTGTGTGTGTGTGTATCATCACATTTGACTCTGGGTGTTTTTAGCTTTACTTTTAAGTTAGCTACAGACTCCACAAGCTTATTCTGAAGACTTATAAGGGCTTTATTAGGTATATAAATTCACTGGCTACCGTACTGTTTAGTTTTTTATTTCTTTTATTGAAAAATTATTGTTGAATAAAATTATAAACATTTGAGGTATAAATGTCAGGTTTGAATATGTGTATACTTTGTAAAATAATTACTATAATCAAGCTAATAAATATATTCATCACTTACTTACATGTCCTCCCTTAGCAAATTTCACATTATTATAAACTGCTGTCATCATATTTTATATTACATCTTAATAACCTATTCAACTCATAGCTGAAAATGTACACATTATCTCATTCCCAAGTCTCTAGACCAATGGTTCTAAACCTTTGTAATCCTGTGACCATTTAATACAGTACCTTATATTGTGGTGACTACCAACCATAAAATTATATTGGTTGCTGCTTTAAAACTGTAATTTTGCTACTGTTATAAATAATAATATAAATATCTGATATGAATGATATTTGCTACTTGACCCACAAGAGTCATGAACCACAGGTTGAGAACTTCTGCTGTAGACCATAGTATCTGTCATTCTGTTCTCTTTTCAACTTACTTTTAGACTAAACACATACGTGAGATCATAAGTATTTGTCTTGTGCTTAATTTTATTTAGAACAATGCTTTTCATATCCTCTTCATGTTTGGATAACAATCCCTCTTAGTGTGTGTGTGTGTGTTTGTGTGTGTGGTGTTTGCACACATGCACACATGTACGTGCACATGCAATAAACTTTTATTTATCTGTCAAAGAACATTTAGGTGTTTCTGTCTTATAGATAATTCTGCCATAAATATGAGGAGAAGTGAGGGGGCAGGAAACACCTCAATGTATAGATAATACTGTTTTATTTCCTTTCAATATAAAAATGAATTAAGATTAATATAGCTTATAAAAATTCTATTTTCAACGTTTTGAGGGACCTCCATACTTTTATGCATGGTGACTACATCAGATTGATGTCTCCCCAACATTGTACAATGTCTCTAATTTCTCAACACTTTTAACAATACTTGTTTCAATGAAAAGTAAATTGAACTTGCTTGGTGTCAAGGTGTGTGTCCTTGTGGTTTTGGTTTACATTTTGCAGGTGATAGATGAAATTATCTTCTTTTTTGGCTCGTTTATGTCTTCTACAGACAAAACATCTGTTGGTGTTCTTGGCCAGCTTTAAAATTATGTTTATTTCTGCCATTAAATTCTAAGAATTCTTTATTTATTTTGGATATTAGTCAACTGTCAGTTACATGGCTTGCAAATATTTTGTCCTGTTGCCTGGGCTGTCTCTTTACCCTGCTACCCGATTCCTTTGCTGTATTAAAGCTTGTTGGTTTGATATCATGAAATCTCTTCACTTCTACTTTTGTTGACTATGCTCACAATGTCATATTTCTCCTCAAAATAGCCATTGCCAAGACTGGCTTCCAGGAGCTTTTCCTTGTGTTTTCTTCTTCTAGGAGTTTTAGGACTTTTAGGACTTATGCTTAAGTCTTTGATCCCCTTAAAATTGCTTTTTATATAAGCTGTAAAAATAAGGATCACATTCGATGCATTTCTTGTGGATATACAATTTTTCTAAGCAATGTTTGTCAAGCAGACTATTCTTTCCCATAGGGCACCCTTGGTATCTCTGTTGAAGATTAGCTGGCCATGGGTTTCCTTCTGCACTTTGTTTTGTTCTGTTCCTTTGTGCTATGCTATGTTTATGTTTCAAGTCTATGCTTCCTTCTCTGCCAATGCCATGTACCTTGATGCACTATGGCTTTGTAATAGAGTTTGGAGTCAGAGGTGTGATGCCTTCAGCTTCCTTCTTCTTGCATAAGAATAAATTCGCTGTTCTTTATTTTTCTTTACAGATTTTAAGCTTCAGGATTGGTTTTCTTAACATTGTGAAAATGCTCCTGGAATTCTGTTAGTGTTGCATTGGAACCGTAGGTTGCTGTGAGTGGTCAGGATTCATCCCTACTGAAGCAGTAATCTGTTTCTTTTCTGTTCCTAGGTACTCCCCCAAATATTCCTCTGTGCCAATCACCCCTTGGGTTTGGGGAGAAAGCATTGAGCCTTGTTGCAACATTCTGTGCACTCAGAAAAGCCCTGTATTCCTCTCTATAGACTCATTTTTCCCTCTGGGAAACTAACTGGGAATCTCATGACACAAAGTTTACTACATTGAAGGAAGGTCAATAAAGATAAAATGAAATCACTCTCCTTCATTGTGTTCAATCTCAGGTCATTTTATTCCATCTGTGTACCATGTGGAAATGATAGTAGAAAACCCCTACCCTGCCATCTTTCCTGTATCCTCCACCATGGTATGAAGATCAGCATGCAGACAGTATGACATTGCCATTAAATACTCTTGAGTATCTGGTTTGTCAAATTTTTCTCAGCTGTATTCAAGCTAGATTGATTGGTCTATGATTTTCTCATGGCTCCCACCCATGTCACTAGTTTCACGCTGGTCTCATGACACTCCTGTGGTCCCTGTAGCTTAACATGTAGTCACGTGACTGTGATCATTGCTGGGTATTTTACAGTTGTTTTCTTCCATGACTTACTTGCCGCTGGTTCATTCCTCTAAACCTTTCAGCTACCTAAGTTTCCCTAAGCTTTTATCTCTGTTATATAAGCTAGGCACGATAACCCCTGCATATCCTGAACATTTCCACTCCTGGGTTTTAGGCTTCTCAGCCATTTGGATGTGATGCTCCTTGGGAGAGCCTTTTGAAACTATTGTTTATGAGGTTTTTTTTCATCACAAAAAATACAAACAAAACAAACAAACAAAAATCCTGCTGTTTCATCTTTTGCCCAAAGAGCACATAAAAATTAACAAAAGTTTAGAGATCTGGGTATTAGTGTTTTACTATTACTTTGTCCCAGATCTATTTAAATTAGGTATCTCTCAGGTGTTCTCAAAAAGAGGAGGATGAGTTATAAACAGTGATGTTTCTGTGTAGAGCAACACGTACAGACCTTACTCTTTCCCCATCCTCACAATCACCGTGTCTTTTAATGTTTAGAGTGCATTAAAATCTAAGTTTCCAAGATTTTCCTCACTACCAATTTACAAAGGGAAATGGAAATTATAACGTTTCCTTAAGTTGACTGATTCTTGTTTTTATGGTAAAGTCGGAGGAGGAGTATCCATGTACCTATTCTAACCCTCTGTTTTGCCGTGATCTGACTCCCACTTCCATGAGACAACTGAATTATCAATACAGGAACATGAAGTTGTGGGTCTGTGGGTGTGGTGGGAGTGTGAAGGCATCAAATGGATGGGTTCCCAGACTTTGGGGGAGGGACTGAAGGAGTGAGTTTGGTCTTTCTCATTCTTCTGCTGTGTGCCACGGGAGCTTTTATCTTTTCTGTCTGTTCCACCATGTGAGAACACCCAGATAGAGCCATCTGTGAAGGACAGCCCCCGACAAGACACCTGCTGGCAACTCGACCTTGGATTTCCCAGCCTTCAAAATGCTCAAAAATAAATTCCCATTCTTTACAAATTACACAGACTCACATATTTTGCTCCAGAAGCACAGACAAAGACATATTGCTTGTCTGCCTTCATGGTTTGAGAGTGCTTTAGAAAGCAAAGTATGAAACTTGGGGGTGGTGAATTCTGAACTATGTATCTTGGCTTTTTATTATTTATAAGAGAAGGAAGTATCTAGATATCTGTCTTGTCAAATGTTTGTGATATTTCGAAGGCTCCTTGGAGAAATGTCAGTGCTGGCTACAGTATCCAGACAGGGCATTTTTAAAAGCTTGACACTAAAGCCTGCACATTTCTTTCAGTTTATTTCATCTG
This sequence comes from Microtus oregoni, assembly GCF_018167655.1. NCBI lineage: Eukaryota > Metazoa > Chordata > Mammalia > Rodentia > Cricetidae > Microtus > Microtus oregoni. Next base: position 37,244,328 of record NW_024543081.1, read on the forward strand.
GGAGAAAAAACCCATTCTGCCCTGGAGTTAAGCAGCTTTGGATAAGAGAGGGACATTTGTATGAGTCAGGAGATGGGGTAAAGAAAACTACCTTAACTTATGTAAATGGACATCAATCAAGTTCTCGGATCAAAATAATACCTGAGAAAGAAGGAGTCCTCTAAGTCTGCTTCAGCTCACATACAGGTCCCCTTGCCCTTCAGCGCTGGCGTGTCTGGTCCTCACACTACTGGACTCACGGTTAGGCTCTCCTCGGTTCTCCAGTGTATGGAAGAAACCATTGGCCCTTCTGTCTCATCATCCTATGGATGACAGGCAGCGGGGCTTCTCAGCCTCTGCAGCTGCTTGAACCAATGCCCATAATAAATCCCATCATGTGCACACATCTGACTGTCTGCCCATCCATCTGTCTATCTATTCATCAATCTCTCTCTCTGTCTATCTATCTATCTATCTATCTCTTTCTATCTATGATACACACACACACGGGGGCGGACGTTATGTTTCTTTCGTTAACTCTGGTTAATGTATTGATAAAGATGGACTGAAAGATAAAATTATCTTCCTTGATCTAAAGGACCTTATGGAATACTGACCAGCCATTTGTAGGTTCCACAAACTTTTTTGTTTGTTTATCACTTGGACAAGTGTACAGTTTTGATGTTGCATCCTCATCTTTTCTACTGCACTTCGGGTATCTTGAGTCCAGCATCTCCAGGAAACTTTATGCCTTGCCCAGCAATGAAACAAGGCTGGTATTTATAAACATATATGATTACAGGGAGGGACTAATGACAAGTGGCATGTGTTTGTGTGTGAGCCAATGAGGAGGCTCTGCATAGGGACTTGTCTAACATTCTGACCAATTTCCCCAATCCCATTTTCCAGTTCCCTAATTCGGACAAAGGTGTCCTTTGGGGCTTAAAAGACACAGTGAGGCACTGTCACCCCCAGATCAGAGGCTGGAAATGCCAATTGCACCAGTTGATCGTAAGCATGCGGCAGATGCCCACAGTTTCCTCCAGTCTGGCTCTGGTATGTCCTCTTCTCCTGTCCTCTTGGATGCTCAGACCAGCTTTTCCTCTTCCATCAATCAGTCCTGGTTTCAGTCTCCTAGGTCTCGCGTCTACGCATCTGTTTCAAGCACTGAAAACCTTGCCAGGCTCCCCATGAAAGCTCTGCGAAAGGAGGCCAATCCCAGGAGTACCATGCCATATCTTCAAAGGAATCAGACAAACAAGACTGTGAAGACTAGGCCGTTGCGGCTACTCTGCTCTTTGATCCTGTAAAATAGATCATAAATGTGACTGCTTGAAATCTTTCCCTGGAGGCCCTTCACTGCTGGGTGCTCACGTGACGGTGAAGAAAACGGGGAGTGGACACAAGTGAAATGAGAGCCACATCAGGATTCTGAAACCCATCCCCTAGCGGCTATCTTTCTCCCCCTCCCCCACAGAGTGTGAAAAGTATGGAGGAAAATTTCTCCGCCCCTGTGAGGCAAGCGTCTGACAGCCTCTAGAACTCTAACCTAAGTCTCGGGTATTATTGGCACATTCTTTAATTTGTCCTCTGGGATGTATATAATTAACGGTTAGGAAATTTGGGCACTTATCCAAACTCTTTCTTCCCAATGGCAGACGGCAAATATTAAAACTGCACTCGGCAGCCGCCGCTGCCGTCAGCTGCCTTGTTCTTTCTCACGTGGATCACGTCCTTCCATGCCACACTTAATTGGGAATTTTTTTAAAAGAGCCTTTCATGCTCTTGTTCACCTCCCTGAGATTTTTTTCTTCACCTCCCTTTCTGTTTCTGGAGGGATGCCTGTGATGAATTCAGTCTTATTCCGCGTCTGCCATTGCTTCCACACTGGCTACCGCTGTTCTGTCGCTTGGCACATCGAGATCTTGCATTCAGGAAAGTGTGTGTGTGTGTGTGTGTGTGTGTGTGTGTGTGTGTGTGTAAGCAGGCAGAAGATTCTTTGGAAATATGGCCTTAGGAGTTTATTTTTAGACAGAGTGTACCTTGTGGGTCCGGCTGAGCTTGGCAGGAAGGATGGGCTCCCACTTTCCTGCAGGCCCACCCTAGACCACCCTCACCGATCATAAGCTGTTGTAAGCAATACGAGGTAGACCCTCTTACATCGTAGACTCTGATTCTCTCGTCTCCCGTTCCCAGTGGATTTTCTGTAACTCATCAAAGGTGAATGGCAGAAAGTGACTGCAGAGAATGATTGGGCTGATAGCTCTTTATCTATAGCCATTTTTTATTAAGCCTGACGATGACTAATACACACTGGCATTTCTATCACTCTGCTGTCCACAATTGCCCTGGTCGGAAGGTTGTCTCCCTTTTACAGATGAGGCAAAGGACATCTCGAGGCTGAGAGGACCACACAGCGAGGGCTGTGAGTTGAGAGTCAAATGCAAAGACTTGAATGGAATGTGTATGCACCATCATCCATAAGATGACATCCTGGAGCAGCTGACATTTCCAATAATGACCCAGAAGGGATTGTTCTCCTTATTAAGCATAGCAGGGTTGAAACTTACTTTTCATGTCTCAGATGTGCAGGATGATGGTTACTTTTTATCTTTTAAGATAACAGGTTTCATCCTGCGCTGAAATTCTCATATCTGACTTTGATAATGGGATGCGTGCATTCAGGATCCATGAATGTTTTAGAGAGTGGTGTGGGGGAGAACATTTAATAAAGTAACTTCAGCTCTTTTTGTTTAAGATTCCCCAGTGACTACACACAGAAGCATGAGCACACACTATGCACATACATGCACATGGCATGTATAATAATATGCTGATGACCTGTGTTTAACCATCAGTTTTCCTGGAGATTCAGGATCTTCTGTTTGTATCATCTGCCAATTTCCATAGTGGAAATGTACTCCTCGAGGCTGATTTTGGTTACCGCCCTAATGTTACTGAACGCGAAATCAAGACGAGATGAACAAGGGAAGCTTTGACTTGCAGCCCCGTTAGCATCTTAGACACACATACAAACCTGAACCTCCACAGCAGGGCGGTGTTGTTCCTTCAGGGGTTTGTCCTCAGTCCTGCCAAAGATGGACTGGGTGCAGCTTTGGCCTAAGAACCTTCAGATCAACAGAGGAATACCATTGTCCGTGGGCAGTGATCTTCCTCTAGCTCACCCCTAGACTTCTTTAAGCAGTCCCCACAGCTTTTTATCATTCCTGATCCTTTAGCAGTGTCCTCAAACCACCAGCAGACCAATTACCTATTGAATTTAACACTGACTTCCATTAGAGGTAGCTGCGAATCCTATCATCTCTAGCTTCAAGGGTTTTACCTGCTACAGCCTCACATTCCCACCCTCTTGTTCCATCAGCTCTTCCCCCTGGATTTCCCACTCACTGTTTGAAGAGTCACAATCTGGGAGGCATCTTTAGACTTTCTTCTAAACCATTCCCTTGTACCATGTCAGTATGAAACCTTCTGGATTTTAAGGTATTCTGAAACCTCAAGTCTTACTTTCCCCAAATTCATGGACATGGAATACACATCACCAAGCGTGTAAATCCACGTGCCATTGGTAATTGTATCTCAGACTTTAAACTCCAGGATTAAAGGTATCCAGGAAAATCAAAGTGAGCCCACGTGTACTTGACACCTTACCCAAAACTCCTTCCCAAAATCTCAACATCCTCCCATGGGTCCTGCCGGCTCCAGGCTCATTGCTGTCCGTTCTCCACTGCCTGGTCCATGCTCATTCTGAACTCTTGGAGCTCTGAGCTAAGCTTTGTTTTCCTTCTGCAGTGACAAAGCACTTTTAAACTACAGAGTTTTGCATCAATTTCATGCCGGAACACCCAGCCTAGTAAATGACTACTTCCTTCCAAACGGCACCACCTTGCTCCGACTGGATCAATGCTATGGTCTTAATGGGTGCGAGAGGACAGGGCAGCACATTTTAGCAGGGTCAGAATCTATCCACTTAACATCTCTACAGATGCTCTGCCCTCTCAGCCAATCATTACGACTGCACAGCTCCGAGAGTCACCACCACCCATCGTGTGGCATCCTCTGATAGTTTTAAAAGTTTAATTAAGATGTAATTATACCATATTACCCTTTCTTCCTTCCAACCCTTTCTATGTCCTTCCTCCCTCTCGAATTCATAGTCTCCTTGCCTATTATTACTACCCATGTGTATAAATAGATAACTGTAACCTATTGCGCCTGTTTATTGTTGCCTGTATGTATATGATTTAAGGGCTAACTACTTGGTATTGGAAAACCAATTAGAGAGCTCATGCCCGGGGAAGACAAATTCTCCCTCTCTCGGCAGTTATTCGTTTCCGGTAGTTCTGTGTCTGCTCCTGGGGCTCCATGAGATCTCCTCCTTCTATGGTAACATGTCTGTTGGGATTGTCATTGTTCAGGCTTTGTTTAGGTGGCCACGTAACTTGAGTATCATGGGTGTAGCTTCCCTGTCACTTTTCGGAGTCACAGCTCACAGTGGACTTCCTGATCGTCTGTCTCTTACCATCTTTCACCCCCTCTTCTGTGATGTCCCCCGAGCCTTCAGTGCAGAAGATGCATCGTAGAGGTTGGGCATCCTGCGATCAGTTGATCTCTGCATTTTGGACCAGTTGTGGTTTTCTATAATGGTCTCCACCGGCTGCAAAGAGAGTCGGACTTGAGAAGGGTGGGAGCTACAGTGGCCTGTGGGTTTAAGGATGAGTTTTAGAATTATGATAGTCTCGGAAAGTGGCTGTAACAGGCCCTCCACGAAGACCCATGACCTCACTAGCTCCTGATAATTTACAGGAGGGAAAGCATACCCAGTACTGGAAATCTAGCCTTTGCTATTCTGGGAGAAAGCAGAAGGGATAATGATTTATTTTAAAGGCACCGAGTGTGTTTTAACTACATATAAATGAAATACTGAGAACCAAGAGTCGACAGGAGGATATCTAGTGGGAATTCGCTCTGCCCATGGTTTTGAGCTATCTGATCTGATGGAGAGATCTATGTCTATGGACATGACATCTTAAAGGAAAGAGTGGGGAAGGGGCAGAAGCTCATTCTCTTGTGTGGTGGTTGGAGATTGGACTGCTGTTTCCCCTTACCCCCAGACAGAATGGAGGACCATGGTGGCTGTTTACCTTTTGTGTATCCATGAGTGTACCCTAATAAATCCTTGATACCCCTTTAAACAGGCTCTCATGGTTTCACCTCCGGAAGACTTTACTAATTACAGTCTAAAATGGCCTGAGTTACAGTGATGAGAGGTGGGATGCCTACAGGCAAAAGGAGGTAAACCCTAAAGACAAGCACCCACCCTAAAGACCAGCACCCCACATAGCTCTTAGTACCAAAGCCCTATCTCGGTCACCAAAGCCCTCAGTTCACAACCCCAATGTCCTCTATTCTTTGCAAGATTCTTGCTTCTATTGGGCCTGGGAATCTAGACCAGGAAAACCTTGTTTACTTCATCCCTTCAGTTATGAATCTGACAGAGTTAGGATGTGCCTCAGCTACTGCTATACTGCCACACCCTGACCAAAGAAACTTGTAAAAGAAAGCACTTAACCGGGGGCTTACTTACAGTTTCAGAGATGCATTCATGGCTATCGTGGTGAGGGGTACAGCAGCAGGTAGACAGCCATGACCCTGGAGCACTGGCTGTAAGTTAGAGATTACCTCTGGTTTGTTAACATTCAGCAGAGAGAGAAAGAGAGCAAGATTGAGCTCGGCACAGGCTTTTGAAACCTCAAAGCCCACCCCAAGTGACACACTTCCTCCAACAAGACCACACCTCCTAATCTTTCCTACACAGTCCACCAACTAGGGATGAAGCAATCAAATACATGAGCCTCTGGGAGCCAGTCTCAACCCAACCACCACCAGACATACAGCATTTGCCAAGCAAATGTCCCAGGTAACCACGAGCATGCCGGGACAATTCTACACAATGCCTCACTGATTATAAGAGCTTAGAAGAAAGCCACCATGTCATCTATGGTAAGGAAAGAAGGGAACATGGCACTCAGAGTCAGCTCAAGCTAGACCGGGAAGGAATTGGAAGCCCCCCTCACCTCCAGCCAAAGTATCTTACACGTTGTCACTAGACTCAGATAAGATCTGCTCTCATCTCATAGGATCCTCTTCAGTGGACGTAGACATGGAAATGTTACTGTCATGCTGTAAAATGGAATAGGGATTTCCAAGTATTTTATCAGCCCGCTGAATAATGTACGACCTACACAAGCTGGAGCAGAAAGTTGATTATGTCATCACATGTGTTTGCATTAGTACACTGGATAAAACATTTTTCCAGAAGTTTAAATTGAGTGTTAGTTCAAAACGCAAGAATTTTCAACTTCTCGCGTGTTTAAACAATTTTTGACAAGTTGGACCAAACTCAGGAGAAAAATCTCTCCAGGTTCACAGAGCCTGTCTTTCTCCAAGGATGTCGGTAGGGGGAGCTCGTGCTTCGTCCTGGAACCTGGAGTGGAGCTCTGGGAAAACGCGCAGGGAGGAACAGGTCTTAAGTGAAGCTTTGAGTGTGAGAAATAAAACAAAAGGGGGAAAAAAAAAGTCCCGAGCTCATATTTCTGCCAAATGTTATCACTTTGGCTCACCATGTTTTGACGGAGAAAATGTGTACTATCTAGAACAAATCCCTGCCGAATAACCTTGCGCTCCTGCCCGGCCCCTAGAATTTCTCCTCTGCCTGTGAAGCTCCATCTCCTAGAGAGCAGCTTGTTTTGCAATGAAAGTACAGATTTTGTCTTGTGTGGGAGAAGCTGTTTTCCCTGACATTCACACGATGACCTGGTGATACCTATAATCAAATGTGTCTCTAGAGAAAAGCTATATGACAGACAGGGAGACCCAGTGAGGCTGGCTAAGTGCGGATGGAGGTTTTGCCTAGGTCAAGCTGCAGGAGAGGAGGTGTTGGGGAGAGCGGGGACACGGCGAGGGCGGGGGGGGGGCGCGTTTCTTGGGTCCAATTGTGGGGAGTGAAGTGGGGTGCAGTGCACTAGCCTTAGATTATTGGAATTGCGAGCATTTGTGCGCACACGAGTTTGGGTATCTGTGTTCTGATTCAACGATTGGGACCAGCTGGAAAACCACAACAGAGTCAGCCAATTGGACCATTTCTCCCTCTGTCCATAAATAGTACAAGCTCGTCTCAAACATGAGGAAGTTTTTCAAGAAAGAACCCATCATTGTTTCTTCCTCGACACAGTGAAATAAAAAAAAAAAAAAGTTGACATTTCCCCTGAAATGGCTTTCTGTGAGATTCTTTTCTGTAAAGGGATTATTTCATAGGTTGTGGATTAAAGGCTCCATGATTTAATATTTAACTAGAATTAGGACAGAATTACTGAAAATTTCTTCTCTTTATTTCTGAAGCTCATTGGAAAATGAAGTCTGTTCTTTTAAAAATTTTTTGGCAAAATAATAGAGAAAAATCCTGCATGTTCTCCCTGATATGGGAAATCTAGTCAATAATATGTGTTTATGTGTAAAAAAAGTGGGCTTGTGGGTGTGGAATAATACGCACAAGAGAGAGCAGAAGGTTAAACATTAGCCCCAAGGAAGGACTGAATGTAGGCAGTGAGCATGAGCTCTGAAAGGAGATCTAAAGCTAAGCTAAAAAACAAAACCAAACTAGCGAGAGCATACAACCCAGTGCGATGCCCCACAGCCTCTGCTCTCAATAGTTGCTGTAACTGGAAAGAAAGGGGTTCATTGAGCTGTAGAGTCTTCGGGTCCGGTTATTTTCTTTCTTTTCTTTTTTATTTGCAACTTTTTATAATAAAATTTAAAATAAAATTTCAAACGGTGATTAAAAAGAGAGTGTGAAGGGCTATGCCCACTGCCTTCACCGAGTTTTTTGTTCCATTTCATTTGGTTTTGGTTGGTTGGTTAGTTGGTTTTCTTTATTTGTTAGTTGTTTGTTTTTGGCCTGCTGGGCATCTCTGCACACCAGACCCTACCTGGTGCAGAAGTTAACTGTTGGAGAGCGATGCCATCTTGTGGTCAGACTGGAACTTAGGTCTAAATGTTAAAAAGCAGACAGAACAGCCACTATTGGAAGGGTTAGGGGTTCACACATGCATGAGGAGTGCATTAGTCAGTCTCTCCCTCTCTCCCTCCCTCCTCCCTCCCTCTTTCCTCCCTCCCTCCCCTTTCTGAAGCCTCACATTGATACAGTGAGGACAGCCTATTGCACGGAGTTAACATTTCCCTCTTCTTAGTCAGAATTGAAGTTTCTCTGCGGAGGGGACATACTGGCTCTTAAATTGTCACTCTCCATCAAGTATTGAGTGAAGTTAAGACATATCTTGACAGAGTTTCCGATTGCAGGAAAAGATTCCCGGGAATCTGGGAAGGAGAATGAAGCACATCTGACCCAGGATGGAAATGAGTCAGAAAACCGGCACTTGGGGCAGGTTAATTTTCTAAAATTGATTCCACCTAGAAAGCTTTGAAACGTTACCTCTTCGGATGCTGCAGGGGGCGCTGTTGCCTCATGGTCCACTTGGGTTGGTCTGTTTGTGATGGTTCTGCCTTGTTCCTTTCTTTTTTTATGTCTGAAAAGAGAACCACAGAGTTGGGCTTTGTGAAATGCCCTAAAAACAAAAGGTCTATGAACTAATATTGCAGCTAGCTCTTTTTAGGGCATTATTCCAGGTATGTTTGTCTAGAGCAGTATCTATCCTCCTAATCTAGACTGCCTTTCTGGAATGGGATCCCTCCAGCAGGAAGCAAATCACATTCTGAACTCTTTGGTGAATGTGCTCTTTCCTTATGCATGACGTGGGCATAAGGAAAATCTTTCTGGTTTGTTCTTTGCATCATAAGTGAATGAATTTGAAGCTAGACGGCCTGTCTTTGATCAGTAAACAGTAGTTTTCATAATAACTCCACATAGAGAGATATAAATCTGAGAGTTTATTGTCATTTAAGGTATATTCATGGAGAATACAAATGTGCCTTGTCATTTCGGAAAGGTGAGAGAGAAGGGTACCTCGGATATAACTCAGGGTCAGATGAAAATCATTAGAATCCCAGCTCAGCGGCTTAGCAGCTGCATACATCTGAATAAATTAAGAAATAATGTGAATTTTGGTCTGCAAAGCTGGAGCAAATATTCCAATCACGAAGGCCTCTGTGTTGATTAGAGGAGATGATGTGAATGAAATATTTGCCAGTTCTTTCTTACGAGGAGAAAATAAATCCTCTTCAGTTATTGGATGCTCATTGTCATGTTGGTTCCTAACAGACTGCGGCCCTAGAGGAAGCCCATGCGTCCTTTATCCCCCGTAAGAATCATTGCCGAAAACAAATGGCATTTACTGTTGGCCCAAGCTGTGGAAAAGTAGTTTTGCTTTCAGTATACAAAACAGGAAATTGGTCTGCAGATTCGATTCAATCCCCATCAAATTACTAATAATGTTCATCATAGGACCAAATAACAAACTGAATCCTAAAATCTATACGGAAGCACAGAAGATAAGGAACAGCCAGAGTAACCCTTAACGGAAAGCAATACTGGAGCTATCATAGCACACTAACTCAAATCTGACTGTAGAGCCCTAGGATCAGAAACAGCAAGGTACGGGCACAGACACACTTGTGAGGCACTGAAATAAAATAGAAGGCCCAGAAACAAGCCTGCACAGTTACACCCACCCAATTCTGAAAAAGATGTCAAAAGCACACATTACATAAAGGACAGCTTTGTTATTATATGTGCTGGGGTAACTGGATTTCACACGAGAAGAATGGAACTAATCCACATCTCCCACGCAGCACACAAATCAGCTCCAAGGTAGATCAAAGGACTGAATTTAAGACTTGAAACTTTGAAGCTGATAGAAGAAAATATAGGTGAGACACTCCCAAACCAGGGAACAGGCAAAGACTTTCTAAGCAGGAACCCAATAGAAGAGGAAGCAATCCCAAGGCTTGACAAAGGGGTTTATAGGAAATTAAGGAAGATTCCACACAGCAAAGGAAGCATTTGCTCAAGTGAAGAATCAGTCTATATGTCTTCTAACTTACATGTCAAACATGGTATTAATACCCAGGGTTTAAAAAGAACTGCAGGATGTGGACAGCAAAACCCACATCATCCAGTCTCTTTTCTGATGCTTAAAGTCAAAGTGGAATTTAGTAAAAATCTAATTTTTATGTGGATTCTTTACTGTTTATTTTGGATTACTTGTAAAAACTGGCTTGGCCACTTCATAGTTTAGACTTTTAAGCAAGCGTCTAATCTCAGTTGAGTGTTTGAACTTGAGTGTGTGAGTCTGTTTGTCCAGCTACTTGTTTCCCACCTCAACTCCATTTCAACCCTTTCCCCACCTCAACCATATTCTAATGTGCTCTCAGCATATTTTAATAAGACCCCCATGTTTTAGGATCCCTCAAAGACTGCATATAAGCTGCTCCAAAATTCTTAGAAGGGGAAGTAGCTGTTGTCTGGCTTCTGCTGCACCAAGGGCCTCAGCAACACATACGAGATGGTCACATATTCATCTTGTATTGCCTGAATCTTTCATTAAAGCTAGACCGGTATTGACTGTAACTCCTGATCTCGCTGATGGGTCTCCAACTGGAACTCCTGATCTCACCGATGGGCCTCCAACTGTAACACCTGAGTTACTCTGGGTACACTTCGCCCACCACTGTATGGCTCGTTAGCCAGGCACGGGCCTGGAGATTGAAAGAACACACAAGAGACCTGGGTCATTCAAAGGGAGATCAGCTGAATGCCGTTTATTCAAACTTAGGAAAAACCTTAAATACCTAGCTGCTGCACAATGGAATTTCCCCCATGCAGGTGGGAAATTACCACACCCAAGGTGGGGTCAACAATGGCCCTATAGCTAACCACCAGGGGGGCAAGAGGAGCACAGGAACAAACAGGATGTTTAGCTGGATGGCCAAAAACTGTCCTCAAGATGAAACCCAGGAGCAGGGGTAGACCCATGGGCCCTACAATTGACCATCTGACAGATGGCAAGAGATTCACCTAACAGTGGGCCATTAATTTCAAGTTTTAGAAATAATAGTATAATCAGTGAAAAAATATTTACAGGAAAATATTTGCCTGTTTACAATAAAAAATAATATTGTAATTTCTACTACAGTTAGTCAAGCTTCGAGTGTATGTGTGTGTGTGCACGTACACATTAGTGTTAGCATGTGTATACATGCTGTGGATGGGAATAGGAGGGAGAAGTAAGCCTCTGGTACGATACCTGGCAACTCTAAGATTTAATATTTTTAATATTTCATAGATGCAGACATGAAAGCTCAGAGAATAAAGTTTGCACTGTTTTTATAAAAACAAGACTGGATCTATCTAGACTCAGGTAGAATCTTAGAGATTTTTTTTCATTCTTTTGAAAAAAAAAAACTTGCATAAAAGACTATCAACGGAATTCTTTTAAAATGTATATAAAGAGCTATCAGCCAAGTTTGTTTTCCTTTTGGCATGGTTTAGGTATGAAAGTGACAGTGGCCTTGTTAAGAATAACTGGGCAATGTTCCTTCTGTTTGTGCTTTTTGAGGAATAATTTGAAAGTTTTGGAGTGAATCTTTGTTTGAAGTCTGATAGAATTCTGCACTCAAACCACCTGCCCCTGGGCTTTTTATGGTTGAGAGATTTTTAATGTCTGCTTCCATTTCACTAAGGATTGTAAGTTTGTTTAAATTGCTTGCCTGATCTTGACTTAACTTTGGTAGATAGTATGTATTGAGAAAAGTAACCATTTCTTTTAGATTTCTAGTTTGATGGAGTACATATTGTTAAAGCATGGCCTCTCCTCAATATCTGTTGTTATGTTCCCTGTAGGAGGTCATTCTGTCTATGTGTTGCTTTCATTGGCTAATAAAGAAACTGCTTTGGGCCTATATAGCAGAGCTATAGGGGAACAGAGCTAGGCAGGGAAAACTAAACAGAGGGTTGGGAGGAAGAAGGCAGAAGAAGATGCTCTGGAACCGCCGCCAGAATAAGATGTGCTGAAACTTTGCTGGTAGGCCACAGCCTCGTGGTGATATACAGATTAATAGAAATGGGTTAAGTTAAGATGTAGGAGTTAGCCAATAGAAGCTAAAGCTAATGGACCAAGCAGTGATTTAAATAATACAGTTTCTGTGTGGTTCTTTCAGGGCAAAGCTAGCCAGGTGGCCGAGACAAACAAGTGGACCCTCCTCCTATAAATTGGCACCCAACCCTTTCATCTCTACTTTTGTTAATTTAGATATTCTCTGTCTGCCTTTCAGTTACTCTGGATGAGGGTTTATTAATCACTGATTTTCTAAAAGAATCAACTTTTTATTTAATTAATGCTTTGTATTACATTGTTCTATGAGCATTTGACATTGTTCTATCTCGAAACTTTCTCTCTAGATAACTTCTATGTTAATCATCTCAAAACTCTTCCTCTATCTCTGTTTATTTTAAATTTATTCAGTATTTTCCTTTTCTGTTTTCTATTGTTTCTATTTCTGAATCTAAAAGTTAAGGTCTAGTTAATTCCTTTTTTTTCTGTACAGAAGAAATTTTTTAATCAATCTGAATGCTAAATAAAAATATATTTTGAGGTCATATAACCTTGGAAAGTGTTCTACATAACCTCTCTGTTGGGAAGGTGTCATGTCCATCAATAAATCAAAGACCAATAAAATCAGGCTTTCTTTTTCATACCTAACATTTTTATAACTTAGTAGACTTTGCCCATTTCTATCACCCCAAATGAAAATACTAAAAACAAAATGATGAAGGTTATAAAAAAGAGCAACAGTTCAAAATTCTCTTTTGTTGATGAGGGAAAAATAGGAAGATACATGGTCCATGGAAGTTAGGTATCTTACACAGTCCCTAGAAGCTGGAGATCTCCTGGAGCAGTTACACTAAAACCCTCTATATGGGAATAGATAAATTTGATTTTTGAGGCTCTTATTCACTTTGGGGGTGGATTTCCTCATCCATCGTTCTTTTTGATGTAGCCTCCACATTTTTATATAATAAAACTTTTGAAAACAATGATTTATTCTTTAAGCTTTCACTCAAGTATATAGTTTATGTTGAACATATTCTGTTTCCCACCCACTTGTCCTCATTTGTCTTCTCTTTATTCCTCTGTTAGTGTTATTCCTCTTTCTTCTGTTAGACATTTTCATGGCACACACATACACACACACACACACACACACACACACACACACACATGTACCCCTCTTTTGTTGGACACCAATGCTATCTCCATACTTTACCTGCTGTGAATTGTACTGCCCCAGTGACACATTGACTTGAAGCCTTCGGCTATTTACCCAGGTATAAGATAGATTCTGAGTTTTTGAAGAATCTCCACACTAACTTGCATAGTGACTGGCTGGCGTCGCCTCCCCACCAGCAATATGTAAGGGTCCCTTTTGCCCCATCACTGTTAAGATTTGTTCTTGCTTTCTTAATGACTGACGTTCTGATGAGGATGAAATGGCATCTTCAGTATGTTTCTCTGACTGACGATTTGTACTTCATCTTTTGCAAACTCTTCATTCTTCTCATTAGCCCCTTTATTGATTGGTCATTTGATTTCTTATAAGGTTTAGTGCATATTCCAGATATTCGTTGTCAGATGGCTATAGGACATTTCTTTACTTGGTTAAGCTTTTTAATGCCACGAGATCCGATTTGTCAGTTGTTGCCATGATTTCCTGAGATTGGAGTTCCATTCAGAAAGCCCGCGCATCTACCCACATCTTGATGTGTTTCTCCTCCTTTTTCCTGTAACACTTTCTGGTCTTACATTAAGCCCCCTGATTCATCTGGAGCTGGTTTTTGTACAGGGTGAAAGACCAATATTGTCCAGCTCCATTTGTTGAAGACGCTGTCCCTTCTCCAATATATATTTTCAAGTTTCATCAACTTTGTCCACTTGGAAGCCAGTGTGGGATAGCTTGGCTCCACTCCGTGACAGTTTTGAAGTTTAACAGATATTCACAGAGTGACTAGACACCGCTTGGGATTTCCTAGCAGCAATCTTGGCAGCTTCTTTCTAAACATTTCCAGCTCACTTCCATATGAGAATAATCAAAGTTTTCCTCTAGGTATAATTCTCAACTCTCTTAGTTCTTTGTCCCCTTAACACTTTACTCTCTTCTTGTGAGATGAGAAATCAATGCCCAGGTATCCCACACACAAGATGGACCAAAAGCATAGACCATTTAACTGGTCTTTTCCCCACTCAGAGTTATCTGCTCTAACTAAGAATCACATTAAGTCTTTTATATGTAAGATCTTTGTAAGCTTGGAATCTCAGTTGATATCCTGACTCCATCAGTCTTTCCAGACCTGGAAGGGCCTTGCTCTCTATTCGTATTACTCACTTACACATCTGTTATCTTCTTTAGTAACGGTCTTTAAAGATGTGGTGGAGGCTCCGAGATGAGATTTATCCTGGATTTTTTTTTCAGGTGTATCTTGAGTGCAATCACACATATTTTGTTAAGAGAAAGAAGCAGAACATGATTTGATATCATACAAGAGACAAAGACATAGATTGTTTTTGTCCATAAAGAATGGTCTCCCCTGCTGGGCAGTGGTGCTGCCTGACTTTAATCCCAGCACTCACAAGGCAGAGGCAGGTGGATGTCTGTGAGTTTGAGGCCACCCTGATCTACAGAGTGAGTTCCAGGACAGCCAGGACTACACAGTGAAACTCTGTCTCAAAAAACAAACAAACAAAAAGGTGCCCTCTTCAAGCATATAGAGAAATTTTGCCAAGCTAACCTAAGAAAACTCTCCAGATATTCAGTCTATTATGTCCTTCGTTACCTGACACCTAGTGCTATTAAACCAAACCATAACACATTTTAGTTTTTTCTTTTGGTTATGGCAAAGAATCAAAGAATTAGTTTCTCTATTCAAGACAATGGCAACAACTCAAGCTAATTGAGTCACGTAGGTGTTGTGGTAAGCAATAGGGCCTCACGGGCACTTTGCACCACCAATTGCTTTGGCAATAGCTTGAGGTTTTTTTTTTGGGGGGGGTGTTCCCATGGGACTTTAGCCAAAAACTTTTCTATTTTGTCTTCAGTCACTAATATTCTTTTTCCCTGTCTTGTATTCTACTGGCAAAGTTTGCCTTTTGAGTTTCCTGTTCAAGTTCCTAAATTTTTCATTTCTTATTTTCCTTCAGTTTGGGTTTTTTTTTTTTTTTGGTTGGTTATATTTTTTTACTTACAAGCCTTGAACTGTTTAATTCATTTCATTCCACTGTTTGATTGGTTTTTTTTTCCCATAGACTTCATTAAAGGTTGTGTTGATTTCCTCTTTAAAGACATCTAACATATTCATAAAGGTTATTTTGAAGTCCTCTTATGGTGCTTCAGCGATATTGGATCTCTCAGGATCTGCTGCAGCAGGATTGCTGGGTTTTAGTGGAGACATATTGTCCTAGCAGTTACTGATAGGACTTATGCACTGGCATCTAGGCATCTAAGTTTGGGATGATTCTTGGTGCTGATATTTAGCCTTGTCTTTGTTGGGTTGTGTTCGGTTCCTTCCATTGCCCTTTCTGGTTTTTAGAAGAATGTGGTGGCAGTGGGTTTTCTGATAGTGAATTCTTCTGAGATGCTGCCAGGTATGGCCACCGAAGGTTCCAGGTAGAATGTGTTTCTTGCTATTGGGAGCTGCTACCTCCAGATGGAGATGGGCTACAGGGGCCGGGCTAAGGAGACCCACAGTAAGGAGGAAAACAGGGTGTGCCACCAAGATTAGGGGCCAGAGAGAGAGGAGAGGTCACAGCATGTACTCTGCTACAGATCTGTGCATGAGACTGGGGAGCTGGATTTGAAGTAGGGGAAAGAGAGTGAAGGTCTGGAGATTGCCTACCTGTTTCCCTGGCCAGTGTGGCCAGCGGGTTCCCAGGAAGTGCCTGCAGAAGTTGACAGTTACTTTTTATTTCCTTATTTTCCTGCACATTTTAACAGGTTACAACTTGTAGGACCCTGTTAAGCAGGAGTAGTAGGAACTAATGTCCTTCCTTGTTCTTGTTTTCATTCCCTCAGGATTCTTTAAAGACCAGACGCAATGTTAGTCCAGTTTGTTCACAGATACCTCGTGTCTGAGCAAGGATGTTTTCTCCTATTCCAACCTACCCAAAATTATCATCACAAATGCCACAGTTTTTAAAAATATTTTATGCAGGTTAAAGTTATTATTATTTTGTTGTTGTTGTTTTGTTTCTTTGCCATTGGTTTTTTTTTTTTTTTTGACTTTTAGTTTGTAACATGGCAAATGTTTTAGTTTAGTTTCTGTTGCTGTGATAAAACACTGACCAAAACCATCTGGGGAGGAAAGGGCTGAGCTTACAGGTCACAACCTACCATCAAGGGGAACCAAGGCAGGAACTCAAGACAGAAACGGGAGCAGAGACCATGGGCGAACTCTGCTTGCTGGCTTGTTCTTCATGGAGTGCTCAGCCAATTTTCTTAACACCTCCTAGTGCCAACTACCCAGGGTGACACTGCCAACAATGATCTGGGTACTCATTCATCCATCACTCACCAAGAAAATGTCCCCACGGGCATGCCCACAGACCTGTCTGATGGAGGTGACTGCTCGGTCGCAGTTCCCTCAGCTCAGGTGGTTCTAGTGTGTGTCCAGCTGGCAAAAACTGATTAGCACAGCAAATTATATGGAGTGATATTTTTCAAATACTGTACCACACTGGAATTAGTATATTCTTTTACTTCCCCTGTGTGTTCAATTTTCTTGTGTCACTATATGTAAGAAACATTTCACAGAGGCAGCAGGTTGTTTTATTCTAGTTTTCTTTGGCATATTTTTTTCATATATACATGAAACTATATATTCATAATATTATATATACATATGCATATATGCATATGTTCCTCTTGGAACACTTTTGTAATTTTACAGCTTCACTTTGTCTCCTCTGTTGCCTGATTTGATTCAAATCACTTGTTTTTGTAGTTATTGGTTTAGGGTTTACTAGATAGTAGTTATCTTAGCCTTATGTTTTCTCTCATGCAATCCCATAGTCGTCTTTTCTTCAGTTTGGGTATTTTCAGAATTCTATTTCCTAACAGTCTTTGTCCCCTTGAAAGATCTTATTGTACCTTTCTATTGTTTGAAGTGTATTGCTGATAAATTTTTGCAGCTTTGGTATGTATCATGAAGTCTTTATTCCACATTCAGACTTGAAAGGTGTTTTCTCTGGGAATAGAATTTTAACTTGAAACTTTCCAGTCTTTGAAGATGTTACTCCTCTCCTAGAAAGTGTCCCCCCTGCTGCTCAAAATTCTCTCTTTTTAAGGTTTTTCTTAATCACATATGTGAATCATATTCTTATCATGTGCCTGGGAATAGATTTATTTTGCTTAAAAATCTTAGAGATTCCTGCCTCTGTGGATTCTAGGATTTTCATGAAATTTGGAGAAAGTTAGTATTATTCTTTCATTTTTTTTTTTAAACACTCCGAATCCAGGAACTCCAATCACATCTACACTGGCCATCCTAATGTTTTTTACAGCCCACATTGGCTTTCCCCCATCATCTGTCTTGCTTTAACTTTAGATGGTTTCAATTTCTCTATTTATTAATATTGTCCTTATACTGGTAACCCAATATTTGTACTACTCTTTATCCCAGACACTTTATTTTTGATTTCTAGAAGTTTATATTTTTTTATGTCTTTCATGCGTCTGCTTTACTTCTCATGATGTATTCTGTCATTTAGAACCTCAGATATAATTCGTATGTCTAATTTAGCTTTCATCTAATGTATTTTCGCTGTTCTTGGGTTCCCCTCATGGGAACCATTCCAGCCTGGTTCTTGGGCTGTCTCATAATATTTTAGAATTCTGGATGCTCCACATTTCACTATGCTTGCTGATAGTTCGGTGTAACTTTTAGATTATTGATCTTTCTTCTAGCAAAGTGAGGTTGTTTGGACGTGGGCTGATGTCTTCATTTTCAAGCATTCATTTTTTTAAAAGGTGAGATAAGAACAGGCTTTAGTCACAAGCTGATTTGGCCCTAGTCCTGGAGCGGTGCCTTTTGAAATAGTAAAATGATTTCACGTGAGCTAAAGGGTTTTCTCAATTCTAGACAGTAAGAGTTGACAGCAGCCCATGCTCCATGTGGAGCTTACGTGATGTTCTTTTTGTCCCTACTTGATGATTCCTTGATTTTCACGTGTGTGTGTGTGTGTCTGAGCGTGCACACGCATGTGTGTCCAATGCAGTGTGCAGTGGTAGGCATAAAAAAAAAACATTGCAGCTTTCTGTGCCAATATCGCACCCACCAACATGGTGAACGTTCCTAAGACCCGCCGTACATTCTGCAAGAAATGTGGCAAACACCAACCCCACAAAGTGACCCAGTACAAGAAAAGCAAAGATTCTTTGTATGCCCAGGGAAAGCGGCGTTATGACAGGAAACAGAGTAGCTATGGTGGGCAGACTAAGCCTATTTTCCGCAAAAAAACAAAAACTACAAAGAAGATTGTGCTGAGACTGGAATGTGTGGAGCCCAACTGCAGATCTAAGAGGATGCTGGCTATTAAGAGATGCAAGCATTTTGAACTGGGTGGTGATAAGAAGAGAAAGGGCCAAGTGATCCAGTTCTAAGCTGACCTTGTTATGAAGACAATAAAATCATGAGCTTTCACTAAAAAAAAACACACAAAAAAACATTGCAAATCTTTAGGGCACTGCACCTGGTGGATCCTTCTCTCTGTGGAGCAATCTTATCTGTGCTTTCTTATTTAATTTAGGACCGCTATGAAATGCCCACAGTCTGAAATCTGCCATACTGTATCAAGGAGACCATGGGGCGCTGCTTGGATCTTGTCTGCTGTTGTCCAGCATGAATACCTTCTAAGCACTAAGATGGGAGATCACTAGACTCCTTGTTCTTGTCTCTCTTTTTCTTGCTCTTCTGCATTTCTTTTTCTTCGATTTCCAAAGAGCCTTATTTTGTGCTCTCTTCTGTTTAGTTAGCTTTTTCACAAGGGGGTGGGGTCAGTCCTTTCCTTCACCCTCAGTCATAACAAAACCTTGGAGTTTGGAAGTAGGATGTGGATATGGCTATTTTGAGCATCATGGCAGATTGGTAAGCACTTCCTACAGAAAGCTGCCCAGAATCATAGTATGCACTAGAATTCTAGCCTGCACCTGATACATGAAATTGCAGCAAATACTTAAAAGTCCAATAATCCACTTGCAGTTGCTCTTGCTGAAGGGTGTGTCCTACTTGAACTTTTCATGCACACTGTAATGCTTCATAAGTTAGTTCATATTTTGCAGTGCGAAATCGCCTTTGCTCGGCTTGAATTGGGCTGATTGCCAGCCCATTGCTTGGATCACTGCCTAGCTCAATTTAGCTGTAAATGTAACTAAAATAATGGTTTCACACATGGTTATTTTGGACATTATAATCTAAGCAGATACAGTCTGCTGCAGGCTAAGTATTCCAATGGTCACCATTCACCATAAAATGTCAGCGTGGTCGTGCTTTATAGCGATGACCCTCGTACACATAATTGAATTTTTCTGGCGTTGGGAAATGGAGCACATCTGCAAAGAACAGCTGGCAACTTCTCTGATTAATCTAGGCGTAAATACAGCTGTACCAGTGAATAAGCATTTAAAAGAAAGAAAGTCCCAAAACAAACAAACAAAATAAAAACAAAACAGAGCTAAGGCCAAAGGTCAATATCGAAATTCCTGTTCATTAACTCATTTATTTACCCAACATGTTGAGTTAGGCAGTAACATATAGGTCAAATCTAACAGAGGACGTATGCAAAATGGTACTTAGCCTGTTAATGCCTTGCTTTCCATAAAACAAATAGAATTTTGAAGCCAATAGCTTGTGATGTTCTTTTCCTTGGACTCCAAGTGTCTCTAGCACTTGATAGCTGCAGCTAGGCTTTGCCTGCTCAGTCTTTAAATAGAACAATGTTCCAGATAGAGAGACAGGAGAGTTCCCCGAGCTTCTGAGTTTCCAAAACTAAATTATAAGGAAAACAACAAGAACAAAGTTCCCCTGGTGACACTAGAAAAGGGCCCCGAGAAAGAGTCAGAAACAGGATATTTTGAGTACACACTTGGGTTTCTGGGAAAGAGAGGCGTTGCATTTTACCACACTCCTTGTCTGCTGCCAGAGGGAAAGGGCATCTATGTGAAAGACATTGATGCTTTCTCCCTTGTAAGATGCAGGAAAAGGAAGACATGTTTGAAGCTGAAACGCGGATTTCCAAACAAATCGAAGTCCAGAAGTATTTATTGCTGTCTACCCCAACAGGTTCTCCAGGCTTCAGACCAATTTTTGCTTATATGAGACCAGATCCTATTTCTGTTTCCATTATCTGAAAATAATTATGGGTTTCCATAAAAGGGTGGAAAGACCCTGAATCCTTGCTGACGTGGAGCGCAGCACATCTGAGAAATGCTGATCACTTCAACAGAGAATCGTAGAAATAACAACCCAAGAACAGGCGCATTCAGGTTCTCCCTCCCAACCCTATTCACAGTACTTAGTTTTTTTAAAACTCGAACAAAGCTCTCAAGGAAGGATAAACTATTAATGGATGGAAGGATGCTTTCTTCTTCTACTCAGAAAATGGTGGGTTCATAATACACGTTATGATATTCTCATAAAATAGTAAATTCTCTTATTGCACACCTGAATTTGGATATTAAAATTTAAACCAGCCGGGCTGTGGTGGCGCACGCCTTTAATCCCAGCACTCGGGAGGCAGAGGCAGGCGGATCTCTGTGAGTTCGAGACCAGCCTGGTCTACAAGAGCTAGTTCCAGGACAGGCTCCAAAACCACAGAGAAACCCTGTCTCAAAAAACCAAAAAAAAAAAAAAAAAAAAAATTTAAACCAAATGTGTAGAGAAACATTCTGTGATACAGCTACACTTACTATTGTCTGGCTACATGTCTAATATCTGCACTTCAAAAGATGTTGATTCAATAAATCTTGGGGCAAGATGCGATTAGAATAGAACTCACAGAAAGTGTATAGGATAACAGAGTCCGTCCTCAATTTCAGGTTCACCTGACATACACCAAGATTCAATTACCAAAATTGGCCATTATTTTCATGCTACTGTCTTCCTACTAAGTAGGATTTAGATGTTCTAGACATGGCTTAGCATGACTTGGCTTGGTGACTCTATAGATCAGTGTGGGCAGACCTGTCTTATTCCTCCTGCTTTGGCCATTAGGTTAACAAACAAGTATTTTTTTTATGGTAGTTATGAAAGGGCAATGGAAAAATAGAAACAGATGATACGTTTTATGACTAACTTTCAAGATGGGTCCATTATACTTTTACCTACCATTATTAGTCAAAGCAAGTCATGTCAAGTGGAAGCAGGAGGTAGGCAAAGGCACTCTGAGCAAAACAGTGGGGGCAGGTAAAGAACTGAGTCTAGCTATTAATGGACCCTGACAGAAGAGAACATTTTCATTTTATTTTATTTTTTGTGTTACAACTGTGTATGCATTAGTTACTGTTACTGTGATAAAACACATTGGTCAAAAACAACTTATGAAAGAAGGGTTTATTTTGGCATCCAGTTTCAGAGCTGAAAGTCCATCATGGCAGGGATGCATGGCAGCCAGCAGCAGGCAGGGAAACAGCATGAGGAAGCCGAGCAGTCC
The DNA here is from genome assembly GCF_018167655.1 of Microtus oregoni. NCBI lineage: Eukaryota > Metazoa > Chordata > Mammalia > Rodentia > Cricetidae > Microtus > Microtus oregoni. The sequence continues at coordinate 37,266,038 of NW_024543081.1, forward strand.
TGTGTTTCATGACAAATACAAAGTAGACAGAACAAACTGGAAGTGGTGCAGAGGCTTTACGCTGTGAATGACTACCTCCAGAGATGTACTTCCTTCTTTAGATGTACCTCCTAAACCTCTCCAAATACTACAACCAACGGGGAACCATGTCTCCAAAGGCCTGAGCCAACGGGGGGCATTTCTTGCTCAGATTACCTCAAGATGATAGCCATACACATGCTTTTCATGTTACATATATGTCTACAAAAAATATACAGTTTGTGTTTTTTCTTTCTCTGATGTGTGTCAAATGAGGTTCCACGAGGCCAAGTAACCTGTTCATTATGTATAGATAATGTGAGATTAAGATTCTACCATGTCAAAATCAAAATCTATGCCTTGAAAGACTATACTGTTGACTAGGTATAAAGTTTTTTTTTAATTGATTTTATTGAGCTCTACATTTTCTTTGCTTTCCTCCCTGCCTTGCGCCTCCCCTTCAACTCTCTCCCATGGTCCCCATGCTCCCAGTTTACTCAGGAGATCTTGTCTTTTTCTACTTCCCATGTAGATTAGTATGTCTCTCTTAGGTCCTCATTGTTGTCTAGGTTCTCTGAGATTGTGATTTGTAGGCTGGTTTTCTTTGCTTTATGTTCAAAAACCACTTATGAGTGAGTCCATATGATAATTGTCTGTCTGGTTCTGGGTTACCTCACTAAATATGATGTTTTCTAGCTCCATCCATTTGCCTGCAAATTTCAAGATGTCGATGTTCAATAAACTCCCCTTTTCCTAAATGACCTTGGCTGTAGATGATTAGATAGCTTTGAGGTCCTTCCTTGTCTTGTTTCACAGTCTCACTTCCTTTCTGACTTGCTAGTTAATTCAGTCACTCTTCCTTGATTCCTCTTAGGAGGTAACACCATGATTGACACCATCTGGAAAACATTTATCCAAGTCTTCGGTGACAAGCTCTACGGAATGGGAGCTGAAAAGGAGACACTCCAGAGGCGCTGCATCTGTGAAAGTGATAAATGACCGGTCTCCTTCTCTGCCAGGAGCTCTCCCTGGAGGTTGGGGAGCAGCACCTTCCCTGCTGTGCTGCCAGCTGTGTTACCTGCCACATGTTCCATAGAGCGTGTGCCCTCCGAATGGAGTGAAGAGATGGAACCACCAAACCCACATAAAAAGCTCTCAACAGCATCTCTTTTCCTCCCATTGTCTCAAGTGCCTTCCCCCTGGTTGATCATGCATCATACATTTAGAAGCCCAGCTCCCAACAGCTGGAGATAAAACTCCCAGTTTAGTGGAGAAAAACATGTTGATGCTTTTAATTGGTCCCCCAAGAGGAACTCAAGGAACAATTTAGTGGTTGATAGATTTGAGGCTTCCAATTTGGCAGAGCTGAGAAGCATATGCGAAAAAATAAACACATTAAAATTGTGGCTAATTACTAGAAAGTTAATTTTATTTCATCCGGGATAGGGTATTCAAGTGAAAATTGTTTTGGTTTTAAATACATTTGTGTTGAAGGTGATGGGTGTATTCCCTGGCAAGTACAAGCATCTGAATCTTAACCAAGCTGTCGTTACCAATAGTCTTGAAATCCCCAAGGGTCCTGAGTCCACAGTCTTGGATCTGTGAAATCTCCACGCCCAGATCTACAACTTTATTGCTAAACTGAAAAAGATCTGGGGAGATGCAGGAACTCTGTGAACAAAGCCTCTGGTCATCAAAGACACATGAGAACGTCAAGGCTGGGCACCTATCATTGTCAGCCATTGGTATACAATAGCACACTGTAAAAAGCAACTCTTACATTGCAATGGCTTGTATAAAAAGCAAGTATTTATTATTTATTATTCATAAAGGCGTGAGTGTGTTGCTTTTACACCCATTTTCAAGTCAACTAGGCCCCATCCTGCTTCTGGTTAAAGGTCAGTTACATATCCTGACCCAGTGTCAAAGGTCAAGTCATGCTATTCTTATGGACAAAGCAGAGGAACAACAGAAATGGAAGAAACCTGGTGTAGTTTTAGAAGTACCATCTTGGGATAGATCAATGGTCCCTCTTGCTCACACTCCTTTAAACAGAGAAAATGGTATGTCTCCCTGAGGGATAGATGACAATATCATGCCACCACAATCAACAATCCAAATCTCTTAGAATATTTCTGGCACTTAGTGAACACCATGTTAGTACTAGCTATTATTGTACTATTAGAATCACACTTCTAGGAAGGTATAGCTTGTGTTCTTCTGTCTTGTGTCATCTTTAAACTCTAAATTATTTCTTTGAGTAAAAAAAAATGTTCCTTTAATATTACTATTTATAAGGTTAATCATGGGTTTCAAAAGTATCTTTTTCCAAACACTGAAGGACTTTCTAAGACCAAAGTTTCTCAAATTGTTCCACAAAATAGAATGTGAAAATATACACCAAACTCATTTGACAAAATGACAATAACTCTGGTATGCAAAACTAGATAATCACACAGAAATAACAGGAAGGATTACCAACCAATCTCCCTGATAAATATAGATGTAAAACCCAAACGGAATATTCACAAACTAAATTCAAGATCACATTGAGAAGATCATATCCCACGACCAAATTGATTTTTTCCAGGGAATCAAGGTTGGTTCAACAAACCCAAAGCCATACATGTACCAGAACATAATAATAGATGTAAAGATAGAAATTGCATGATCATCTCAACAGACAGAGAAAAGCATTTGACAAAGATCAACATACCCTTAAGATAAAAGTCCTGAAGAAACCAGGAGCACAAAGAACATACCTTACCATTCACCTGCAGAATTAGAATAGTGAAATTGATTCATATCTCACTCCCTGTACAAAAATAAACCAAATGAGATTAGAGACCGTGACTTAAAATCACTAAATGGCTAAAGGAAAATGGGAAAGACACTTCAGGAAATAGGCACAGACAATAAATTTCCCAATAGGACCTCAACAGCACAGGGAACAGCCACAAGAACTGACAAATGGTATTATATGATATTTCTCTATTAACTATCGGCAGATTACACAGTAAGCTTTATGGGAGGAAATATTTGCCATCATCACCAAAAGGGGTAATATGTAGGGTCTATAAAGATCTATAAAAATTAAACATCAGAAAGCAAAGCTGCCCATCAATAAAAGTGCTATAGACATCAGAGAAATGCAAACTAAAAGTATCCTGCGATTCCATCTCATCCAAGTGAGAATAATAGTCACCAAGGAAACAAACGAGAAGAAATTCTGATGAGAATGTAGGGAGAAAAGAAGCCATGCACGACTAGAGTGTTAGCATAAGCTGTTGCCGCCACTTTGGAAATCATTTTGAGGTTTCCTTACAAAGAGGAAAAGAACCGCCATGTGACCAGACTGTATCACTCCTGGGCGTACAGCCAGAAGTCCCCACATGCGAATGCAGAGGCACCTGACTTACTTATCACTTCTCTTTTCATAAAATCCTAAGGACAGGGCATCAGCTTGGATCTCTGTGATACATAGTTTTAAATGTAGACATGTGGCAACCTAGAGTCAGTTGAGCAATTCTTCATCCAGTTGGTCTGTGGGTCTGTCTGTGGAGAACAGTCTTCACTGTTAACTGATGGAGGCAGACTCAAACTCTGCGGGCAGCACCATCCCCGAACAAGCTGTAAAGAAAAGTGAAATAAGCAGGAACATGGAAGGAACCAGAAAACATTATTTTAAGCAAGGTAACTCAGGCTCAGAAAAACAATTCTTATACTTTCTCTTTCCTATGCAAATCCTGTTCTCTAGGTGTGTTTGTGTGTGTGTGTGTGTGTGTGTGTGTGTGTGTGTGTTTATGATAATATATTTAAAATATAGCTGGGCAGAGAGAGATTGGGTGGGGAGTCAGAGTGGAGAAAACTGGGGAAAAGAAGGGTGAAGTCTCAGAAGTTGAGAGCAAGAGGCAGAGGAAACACACACCTTACTGAGATCAGGTGCTGAGCCACGTGGTAGAACAGAGATAAAAATATGGGTTAATTTAAGCTGTAAGAGTTAGTTAGTAATAAGCCTAAGCTATCCACTGAGCATTTATAATTAATATTAAATGTCTGTGTGGCTATTTGGGGAGCTGGGTGGCAGGACACAAAACTGCCTACCACAATCCCTCCAGCCAAGGTTCAGGGATCAAGTCTGAAGAGGAGTTAGAGAGAATACTGTGAGCCAGAGCCAATGGATGACTTCAAGGGCGGTGTTTTCTGGACACTGCAGGGCATCTGCATGTAGTAACTCTCTGTAGCTGCTTGTAGCATAGACAAGCTCTGTGCAAGCTTAAACAAGATCAAATCCCAGTGGAGATGTGGACACAAAGTCTCACTCCTATCTGAGGAGCGGTTGATAGCTGCTAGGGGAGGAAGGCTTCATTTTCTTTAATAAGGTAGCCCTAATAAGTTCACTATACTCCAGAGGAAGGTCATACATTATAATATGTGTTCATAATATGATACTTAGAAATTTAGGGCTTTTTTTAAAAAAAAAGGAAGATGCAAAATCATGTGGGTAGGGAAGGGGGGGTTGGATCTGGGAGAAGTTGATGAAAGAATGAACATGACCAAAACTTGTATGAAATTCTCAAAGAACTAATAAAAAAATTATTAAAGGACTAGAGAGATGGCTCAGCAATTAAGAGAGTGTACGGCTCTAGCAGAGGACCCACGTTCAGTTCCTAACACCCACATCAGCACCCAAGTTAAATTTCTAGGCTTTGGAGATACAAAATAATTAGATTAAATACATTTGTTAGAGTATCTCAAAATTATTGATGAACAATTGAAAACATTATACTAAAATGCAGAGGTTTTGATTGGAAGTGATAAATTAGGTAAGTAACAAGAGATGCTCTAGAGATGCAGAACAGGGCATTCGTGAAAGTCAGCAAATACAAACCATAGAACTTATAGAAAACTCCATAAAGGAACCATTGCTCCGGGCCTTGAATGATGAGTTCATAGAGAAAGGAAGATTCCCAAGAATTTTGGGCTCATTTTTCTTGTGCTATGTGACTAGCCTTGGGGCTTAGCATGATAGTATGTTTGCGTATTCAGAATTTATATACATTCTTGCAGAGCTAATTCTGAATTCCACAGAATTTTCTCTGTAGCTGCCCCAATACTGTGTGCTACTGGGTATTAAATTAATGCGTTCTGGCCATTAAGATGCCTTGTGGAAACTACAGTTTTCTGAAGTAAGTGTGTGGGGAGGGGGGTTGGGTGGGTGGGTGTGCGCACACGCGTGTGTGTGCATGCAAGTCCATGTGTGTGTATTGTGTGTTGCACCCTTAGTACTTTGTATTGAGAGACAGAAAGGTCTTTCAAATTTTTGGAAGCTGAATTTCTCCGTTTTTCACATTAGTTGGGATTATAACAGCGTGATACTGTTTCTCGTGTTTACAGAGGTTCTTATGCTCCGTCCCAATATGTCTTCCCCACCCTTGGGGAGACTTCCAGTAGGATAGAACTGTGAGTGAGAAGTCCTTTTCTGTGCCACGTGTGGACAGCCGCTCATTTACCATTCTGTCCTACTCCAGCTTGCAATAGCAGGGCTCCTCTGTAACGCACTCTCAAAGAGCAGCTAAGTGAATGGTGTTTAAAATGGTGACAGAGATGTCACAAGACTGAAGCTAGGCTTTGCGCTCAAATACGCATGCTTACAAAGCAGCTGCTGGGGATGCTTACAATGCCCCTACTGCCTCTTGCTGCCAGCACTCCCCATACCTAATAGACCAGAGCAGAACTACCTTGTTGAGTCCAACAGCTGTGGCTTGCCCTCAGAGGCAGGCCTGTGACAGAGCTGACAGTTTCTCAGTCTTAGATTCAGTGCTCACAATGTGATCTCCCTTGTGTTCTGGTCCACTGACTTCAAACCAAAGGCATGTGCTCAACTTTCATGCTTTGGGAAGAAACTCTGAGACCCACCTCAGCAAAATTTAGTCATGTACATCTTTCCTAAATGCTAGAAAAATATCAACCTGTGGCAACATGTACTTATCCCTGCTTGAGGGCAAGGTGAAAGTTAAGGTGATGGATCTAAACTGAAAAAAAAAAAAATATTGGCTGTGATTTGCTGGGAGCATTTAAAAACAAAACACAGCAAAATGCACTCGAAACTCAAGGGGGAAGACAGGCGCAAAGTCCCCTAATTCCAACAATCTTGTCTTCATTTATTTTTCACGTTCAGCAAATATTTATTAAACACTAACAATGGTCTACACCACGCATTACAAACAGGTTCCATCTTGTATGCCAACTCTGATCAACCGTAGGTTTCTCTCTGCCGCAGTCCCAATGCATATGTGGGCTCAGCTGGAAGGCGCCAGGAATGATCAGCCGCCTGGCCTGTCTAGGGAGGATTAAATAGCAATGACAGCGAACATGCCAGGTATTTGGTAGTCCTGCTACAGTCTCTGGAGATAAGGCAATAACGGGGATACAAATATAGTTTTAAGGAACTAAATTCCCCGGCAGCAAGAATCCGTAGGGGTTTATTTTACCTCGGCTTACAGTCCCTTTACAGGAGATGTCGTCCTGCCATTCAAACCATCACTGCTCCGTGCACTTGGTGTGTTTTTCCCCGGTGATTTCATCCGGAACTGCAGCATTTGCAGCTGGCTGTAGCTCACCCCCTTGTTAATGCACAAGACTAATTCATCTCCTGCCCAGAGGAATTGGAACTGACATTACAAAGAAAAATTGCCCCCCAACTTAAGAAAAGTCCGTCCTGGACCAGTCTCAGAAAGTTCAGCTCCCTACAGAATGATACAATTTGACATCCCAATTACAGCAGCCAGGAGGAGAGTCGGGATGAAAGGAAGGGACTCACATTTCAGGCAGTAAAGGAAAACCATTTAGTTGGCTTGCATACAGATGAAAGAGACCTCGGCCCCTGGAGCTAATTATTCACGGCATTAATTCAGGATGTGAGAGACATAGGATGCACCTTTGTAAAACTGCCCCAAGATAGTCAATTGAAGCTGATTAGTAAAAGCAAAGCTGGTAGGAAGGACTGACGAGTGTGTGCAGGGAATCGTGATTCATGGTGTCTTGTCTAATTTCCCAAAGAATTGCTAGCATGTGCATTCTATAAAAATCGATTCATCATTGGAAGCCAGATGCACCCTTTATTGAACCTGGCCCTTCCTTATTAAATATAGAGATTAAGACCAGGAATAAGGAAATAATGCTTAGAATGATCTATCATCATCCTTACATATTTTACTGCTAATGAAGCAAAAATACATTTTTATTGAGATAATCAAATATAAAACTCAAGCGTCTCTTCAATTTCCTGATACAATTAAGGGAAGGATAGAAAATCCGTTTCAAAGGCAGGAAGGCTCTTCTTCACCTCCACAGCCATGGTAATTAAAGCATCTGGTTGCTTCCCTTTCAGGTCTTAATAGAGGGCGAGATCATTCTGGTTCTACAGATGGCAGAGTCTATGTCATGCTTGGTTTGCTCTATAAAGAGGGAAAAAAGCCTTTGGTGAGGCAGAAATGCTGTCTGTGTTTTCCTCCTGGGGTATCTTCAATGGAGACTTTGCCATTTTGTTTCCCTAGCCTCCTTTTCTTTTCTTCTTGGAAGAGGTGTTCTTTATTATTTTTTTTCTGGGAACTTCCTTTCTCCTCTCAAGGGCAACTTTATGCTTCCAAGTGGGAATACCTTTAATTAGGTGTGTTCTGGCTCCTGGATCCTAATTATTGCAAAGAGTGGGTACCTGACTCAGGATACATCAACTTCGTCCTGGAGATTTTAAAACATGGGAACAGAGTGAGACGCGGATGGTTTTGTTCTAGTGTCTGAAGTTCTTGACAGGCAGATTTCCCACCATGCAGCAGGGCAAAGATGGAGGAGGCAAGGTACAGGAAGAAAGAGAGGATTAAATGTGCAGAATAAAAACATGGAAGCTTCCTACTCAGTCTCATTTCCAAATACCCTTCTATTGATTCCTCAATCCGATTAAACCAGATGCTAAAAGAAACGTGGAGACTCACAGTAATGAGGCAAAGCAGCCTGAAGGGTGTTTATGTCTCCTAGGGGTGACTTTCTGCCTCACCGCACCGTGCCCAGTTATTTACAGCAGTGTTTCCTGTAGCATGAATTCTAATTGTTCTTAATAACAAAAACCCAGAGTCAGATATTAGAGGGTGAAAGCTGAGAGATGGGAGAAGCAGAGCACTTCGTCACTAGAGTTCCTACCTCTACTGACGCTCAGGCTGAAGGGGCTATCCTTTCTCTACAAATCCTCAGACTGAATCTCTCTCTACGAAACCTCACCCCGCATCCGAGCTCCTGTCTCCTCCCGCCTTATATTCCTCTCTCTGTCCAACCATATCACTCCTGTCTCCACCTCCCTGGTGCTGGGATTACAGGCATGTGATCTCAAGTGCCAGGATCACCTTTGTGTGAGCTCTGTTTCTCTTTTAGAAAGATTCAACCTTGTGTAGCCCAGGGTAAGCGTGAACACACAGAGATCCCTCTGCCTCTGTCTCCCAAGTGCTGGAATTAAAGGTGTATGCCTTTATGGCCAACTAGTGGTTCAGCTCTACACTCTAATCTTCAGGTAAGCTTTATTTGTTAGATTACAAACAAAACATCACTATGATTTTCCATTGACTCAAGACATAGCTTATGCAATCCTTCTGGACGCTAGACTCTCTGAAACTCTTGTTGAAATCGATCAGAGTGCCCGTTTGAGAAAAGAAAGAGGCAGATTCTAGCCCTGTTCGCTCACACAGCTGCAGAGGAAATCAAGGTCAAGAGAAGCAAACAAAAAATTGAGTCTGGCCTAGGCTGGAGGGTTCTGACGACGAAACAGGAGAAAGTCTGCAGGCGTGTGGGTGCCCTAACTAAAATGCCGGTGCTCATGTCTCAGGGCGGCCTTCTAATGCCGCAGTAACCTGTCCTTGCTGTGCGGAGCCCCGGTTTCCTCAGTTACAAAGAGGGAACTTTAGCAATAGTAGCTTCCTTAGGCAGTTAATATAGCAAGAATCTGATAATTAGCATGTAAATTCCTCGTCATATCATGAGTGCTGGCTAGAGCCGGGTCAGCCGGGTCAAAGTTGCCCAGTAATTATCCTATCCTACGAGACGAGGAAGCGGAATGGGAAAGAGGTTAAACAATGACAAGCTCACCCGGCCGCTTGATTCTAGAGTGGGCGTTCTTACCTAACTGTTCCAAGCTTAGACGTGCTCAGTGCATAACATGCTCGAAGTAATTCCTGCTTCTGTACACTGTTTAAAATATTTTTCACCTTTCCAGTGTAGGACACTAAGACACATGATTGATTTGCGCACGTACTTATCCCCTGACACAGCCGCCAATGATCCTGACAGATAAATTGGTGCCGACTTGTCACCTGAGACCTTCTTGCCTGAGCAAGCGTTTCCCCAATTTGTCCATCAGCAAGCTAGGAGAGGACGTTAAGGTCTAGTTCGTGCTAGGTCTATTCTCCTTTCTCCGTTGCTTCCAAGGTCAGTGAAAACTGTGACCTACTAGAAGAATGAAATTGCTGCTTTTCCCCCCATAACTTTTCACTTACAAAACCTGAATTTTCTAGGGTGACAATTGCTATCTTCTTTTGACCAATAAGGGAAAAGTCTCAGAGGGTACTGGTAATTGATCCAGACACAAACAGCAAGGAGAACCGGGTTCAAATCTTCAGGACTCTGACCAGATCAAACACTGTTAGGCAGTTCGCATGACCTGAAAGTCCCAGCATCCTTCAGAAGGAGACATGATATATCATGGAGTAGCCACTTTCTTTTCTTTCCTTTTTTTTGTTTTGTTTTTTCAAGACAGGGTTTACTCTGTGTTGCTTTGGAGCCTGTCCTGGAACTAGCTCTTGTAGACCAGGCTGGCCTCGCACTCCCAGAGATCTACCTGCCTCTGCCTCCTGAGTGCTGGGATTAAAGGCGTCTGCCACCACCGCCCGGCTGTGGCCACTTTCAATAAAAGAATATATCTGGTTCTTGGAAAATCACCCCCATAATCAGGCAAGCCTTTGAACATGCCAGATACAGATTATCCAAGACTATCTTTTTAATAAAACTTCACTTGAAGCTTCATGTTAATTACTTGCTATTGCAAAATTAATAGAGACACAAAGGCTTGCCATGTTTTGTCTTTATGGTTTAAGGGTTATTTCTATGCCCCTTCCTCTTTTCTTAATGTCTTCAGTTCAAGCTTTATATTATCTTTTAAAGTAAGATTTATTTATTATACTGTAAAATTGTTAAGGGGAGGGAGTGAGGAAGAGGAGCAGGAGGAAAGAGGGGGGAAGTGCTATGTGCAGGTGAGTGCATGGACCCACAGAAGCCAGAAGGATGTTGGAGTCTTTGGACCTTAAGTTACAGGAGGTTGAGCACTGCCAGATGTGGTGCTGGGGGCCAAATAAGGGTCTTCTGCAAGAAAAGCAAACACTTTCAACCACTGAACACCCCCCCCCAGCTTTATGTTCTTATAGGGCTTTCCTTCTCTCGTTTCTATTTAGTGGTAAACAATAGAATAGGAATAAAATTGTTTAAGTATTTTTTTTCCTCCTAAACCAAATAGTTAATTTTATCTTAAAGAATCACATTTTCTTCAATAGGGATTTTGTATGAATCCCTGGCTTTTGAAACATGACCATTATTGATGGTTTTGGAACTGAAATATTTGGATATGAAAGAGAACATGTCATCTGTCCATCAACACATGTTCTTGTTTTTAATTCATTTCAAATTGTTGTTACCTGATGTGGGTGTGCATGGTGTGTGAGTGTGGGGACGCACATGCCCTGGCTTGCCCTGGGGTCAGCGTGAGAAAACCAGTCTTGCCCTGCAATGCCTTTACTTGCTGAGCCATCTTACTGGCCGCTTGAAATATGTGTGTGTGTGTGTGTGTGTGTGTGTGTGTGTATGATGTACGTATGTATATGTATATATGCACATTAGGGACCCAGGGTGCTACTTTATACATACAATGTGTAGTTATCAGATCTAGGATTTTTCTTTAACATGTTAATATAAATCTCACTCGTCAGGCATTTGTTAGCCTAAAGGCAGTTTTCAATGTCATAAGTTTGTGTTCATCCTAGTAGAACAAATATTTCAAACACTTGAAGTAAGCAGTTCAGAAGAATTTCATTTGGAAAGGGTGTGTGTGTGTGTGAGAGTATGTGTGTGTGTGTGTGTATTCAAGCTCACTTTAGCAACTGAGCTAAACAATAGCCAGGGCCTAACTTAATTCTTGCACATTTATCTAAACAGAGCAAACTTGTTCCAACATAGAATGTAGGGGGAAGAAAAAAGGCTAAAATCATGAGATGATTAAATGGGGTTTGTGAACACTTGTTCTTCGCAGTTTTCATCAGAGGTCACATTGCAATCCCGGAAGCTATGCTATGTACAGAATTGGAACATGTCACGAGAAGAGAGTGTAAACATTTCACCTGCAGATTTTCTCACTACTTCAAAAAAGCCCTTGCCCTCATGATTCTGTTGAGGGTCACCATAAGTTTAATATATGTTTGTACACATTAGCAATCAACATGTATGAAGTACACACTATATTAATCTTGTGTCATGACAACCGACCCTGTATTAATATGCAATGCAAATACGTGTGATCTGCTCTCTGCCTGAGGCCATCTATCTGCAACTACTGATGCTGGAGGCTAAGCTGGCTGCTTTTCAGTCATTTCCAAATCTCTTCAGGATGGGTTTTCTCGGGCAGAGGATGCGTGGTCAAGATCTGTGTCTTCCACATATTGTTCTGTTCTCGGACAGCTGGATCTGTCCCAGTTCACTGCCCCAGAGCAAACAGAAGCTATTAATATTTTAATGAATCACCTTTGGGATACGAGGGGTGGGGGGAGAACAAAGCTATAAGATTGCCAGCTTCCCCAAGGGATTGGAAGCCTGGGGCGGGTTCATCTCCTGTCAGCCTTGGTCCTTGAAATGTTTCCCCTGCTAAATCTCAACACTGTCACTTCTGACTAACCTGGCATGCGTGAGCTGAGCCATTCTGAGCTCTTCCTTTCTGTGGTTTGCAATTATCTGGTTTGCTGCTGGGGAAAGACAGAATCTCTAGACAGCGTTTGTAACATATTTCAAACCATTTGGGAGAGAGGCAAACAAACAAACAAAAACCCTCGACCTTTAGCCCAAGGTAAGCTACAACTACTTCCTATTTTCTCATAAAAGCCAGAGTTCATATCCGGCATTAGTTTGACTGATACCATGATAAAAGATTCATATTCTATTCCACACCTGTCAAGATTCTAACCCGTCAAGAGCCCCCCAAGCCACTGTGGTTCTCCGGGTGAGTTTTCTTCAGGCTTGAGCACCACATTGAATCTGACTTTTCTCCTTCTGGGGTTTCCAGCCCCTGAAGCCGCGACTTCGAAGGCATCATGCAAAGTGCGCTGAAACCACTAGATGGCAGGAGCACACCGCCCAAGAGGAGAGGCATCTTCAGGCAGAGGGTTTCAGCTCTCTCCCGGTCCTGGCAGATGTGGGGGAGGAGTTGCTGATTATTGATTGGTTCTCTGACCCCTGTCTCCTCCTCTTCTCCTCCAGCCCTAATTGCAATCCTGGACGCCATTCTCCCAGGGCTCCTCAAGTGCTCTGTCAGGGTGGGTGGCTTCAAAATCTGTCCTGCTAGACCCTGTAAGTGGATCTGCAAGACGGCAGAGCCTCGTTAGTTCAAGGTGCTCTGAATGTCTTTTAACTTACCCAGCCCAGTGATCCTGACAAGTTAGAAGAGAGTCCTAAATATGCCCCGGACTGTGAGCTTTAGCTTCTCCTAGGAATAGTGTGTTGATTCTCTGGTTGACACCCCTGGTTATCTACCATGCTGTCTCTGTTCATTAATTTTTCTCTCATGAAATGCGTACGTACTTCCTATCGTGAGTTAGGTGCCAGGAATACAATCATGGCTGAGACATATTCAGGCCCTCAAGAAGCCTTTGGTTTAGGTAGCAGAGATTTTAAAGGGCACGCTCGGTAGAGGAGCAATAGTCGCCACAGTAAGGGCGGAGCTACGGCGTGTTAGCGTCTCAGTCGTGGAAGATCAAGAGTACAGAGAGGGTAGGGACAATTAGGAGCGAGCCAGGCAAGGAGTGGGGGGTTGGAAAATCCCAACCTAGTATTTAAACTAGAGATAAGCATCTGCAGGTGAGGCGGGAGGAGGTCTGTGAAATACGGCGGTGTCATTTGGCTAAAATGAAGCCTGGGTTGAGGACAGTGGTTCAGCTGCAGAGGCAAGCCAGGACCAGCTTGAGCCAGTCTCCTGTGCCCCGCCAAAAACAAACAAACAAACAAAGATATCAGCAACAAAAACCTTCTGCCTGAATTTTCTTTGTCAGTGGAGAGCCATTAGAGGTCTTGTAAAAGGCAGAGACCTGGTCGCTTCAGACCTTTACAGACAGTATTCTGGGGGCAGAAAGAGAGAGGATAATAGAGAGCAAGGCAGAAGGAATTACCAGGACCACAGCCAAGGCCATGGTGAGAGGACCTAGTAACGTACTGGGAGGAATTGAGGGCTATGTGGAGATTATTGTATCTGTGACGTGAGAAAACAGCTGACTCACGAATGGCCCTCTGGGGTAATGACAAAGAGTGAGTAGCCGATGAGTAGAATAGGCAGGAAGTTAGCAATGAATCTCTATGTGCAATGTTCTATGTGGCCCAAAGCAGTAAGTTCACATCCTTTCATCAGTTCATGCATCCTCTTGAGTGGCTTCTGTGGATGACAGGCTTTGCATCCGGCTCTATCTGGTTGAAACGCAGCATTGGGGTGAATAAAAGGGCTTGCTTACCCATCCTCAAGGAACTAAGAGATCAACTTCTCTCCATAATAAATTCTTTCTTTGTGCTTGCTTCTATCAAACGTTTTGGATTTGGCCGCACACGCTATTTTTCAAAGTGTTTTAATACGCACCTCAGTAAAGATGGACTAGAAGTTGCTCAGGGTGAGTCAGCAAGCACTAAATTGATGGTGATACAGGAAGAATAATAAAAATATGTGTTGTCACTCAACACATGTGGATATTGTTCTCCGAGGGAGTTTTGACGCACAGTTTGGAGGTTTTCTACCATTAGTATTGCCTGAAAAACAGAAATAAAGGAAGGAAGAAAAGAGGGGGGAAGGGGGAGACAACATTTGAGTCATCACTGATTCCTGGGGACATTCTCAAAACACACAAATCGACATGCAAAACAAGGAAGCATAACAGAAAATAGCTGAACACCTAGGCTCTAAAGTATGAGGATTGAATGTACGGTCCACACGCTGATAAATTGTAAACACCGGTAGAGCTCTGGTCTCCTGCAGGTCCAGGCTTCAGCCAACAATGCATGTAGACCTTTCCCCATGCCAGTGCTTTACTAGGCTTTAAACAGAGCTAACAACAATACACTCTTCCTTCTTACTCTTAACGCCTCCTAAAATCTGCAGATAGCAGATAAGGAAACATAGGTGCAATGCATTGCTTTAATAAATACGAACCTGCCCTAACTCCCTGAATTTCTCTCCTTTATACCTCTGTGGAAAGAAACGTGTGTCTGTGCTCGTGAGACATGGGTACCCGAGCCACAAATGCTCTGCCATGATCATCACTACAGAGCTCGGATCCTGCTATGCCGTCTTCCCGTGAAATGAGCACCTGCTGCAAAGAGACAGGTAGTCTCCTTGGTTCCTGGAAAAAGCTGCTGCTGAGAGGTGGGAAGTGTGCGAGGAGGCTTCATCTCCTGTATCACCTCACATTGATTGCAAGCAGCTGCCTGGAGTGCCCTGCTGAGCTGTGTTAGTAGCAGGGGGTGGGGGAGGACTGTCTTTCAAATGAGCAATTGTTTAGCGAAAGGAGAGCAGAGGCACACTGAGTGTACTCCTTAATCTTCCACGACACCATAGCTTAGTCAATAGTATTGACATATTTAGAGAAAGGAGGCGTAGAGGAGTTGAAACGTGCTGTTAAAACCTGGGAGATCAGATAAGCAATCTCGGGTGGAGATGGCCTGCTACTGAGTCTTGGGGACTCTGGCATTCAGACCTTTGGGCCTGTCTGTTTGTGAGCAGAGTTGAGGGATAAGCATTTGTCATTATGGCTTCTGAATTAGTGAAAACCCATGTCCAGGAAGGCCACTTTTATCTGTGGAGCACAGATAAAATAAAAATAAATAAAAATGCAGTGATCAAATTAGGATAATTTGCATAATGATCACTAGAACTTTTTTTTTTAATTTCCGTGTATTAAGAAAGTCTTTTAATTTAGCTTGTGTGGTCACTAAGACTGGGAAGAAATTCACCAGGTAGAAAATTTGGGGACATGAGAAACAGTGAAAAGCTTGTTTCTGCAACCATACTTCTGAAGGTTAGGCTCCTGGTTTGGGGGACACATTCTGTGCTGAGGTCTTGTTCTCCTAATATTTTTGTCTGACCACTCAAGATTGCTCAAAGACACAGCTTGGAAGTAGCTTTCTTATGACTTTGACGAAACCCCTATCTATTGGCAAATAACTGAACTTGTAAAAAATAAAAAAATAAATAAAAACCATGATACAATAGCACATCGTCCAAGAAACTCATGAACTTTGCTTGGACCAACTTTCAAAGCCATCGAGTGTGATAATTAAAATACATAAACTCAAATTGAATGCCTTTGGAAAGAAAGTACTATCCAGTTTTGCCTCCATATGAACGGTTTACAGAACCATGTATCTCCATAGGATTTCCAGATTCCTGGGCAGGCTGGTGCTTCCCCAGACTCCCCATCTCTTGTTCATCACTACAGCCTCTCTGACCTGAACTCTTCTGCTTGCCTATCTGCAAAGCCTTTTGTAAATTCGCTGCACCAGCACCAAGTCCCTTTCTCAAGGTCTTTAACTTAGGTACAATTCTATTTGTTATGTGAGACGGTAGATTCATGCTTACACATGATGAACACAGGTTCCATGGAAGCCTTTGATTTTGAAAGTATTCGCATGCAAGTTTTATCCACACATTCTGTTAGTGATGTGAGATTGCTAATGTTGCTTATTTCTCACTTAAAGGGTAAACAAAAGCAAATTGGAAGTGCACCAGGCGTTCTTCTTTCAGGCCACCAACCAGCTCCCAAATCATGACATATTATTCATTATGAATGTTTGGCCTCACTTAGCCATGTTTCTGACTAGTGCTTTTAAGTTAAATCAACCTGTTTCTCATTATTTACCATTTGCCTCAGGATTATTACCTTTCTTACCTCATTGCTTCTCTATGTTTGGCTGACTGACATCTGCCTGACTTTGGGCCCTGAGCATCTTCCTCATTCTCTCTTCCTCCTTCTTCTCTTTCCTCCCATTTTTTTCTTTCTAAATTTCTCCTCCTATTTATTCTTTCTGCCAGCCAACCCCACCTATTCTTTCTCCTGCTTAGGTGTTGACCATTCAGCTTTTTATTAGATCAATCAGGTGCCTTAGGCAGGCAAGGTGAAGCAGATGCAAACTCTTTACATAATTAAACACACATTCTTTCATTGTTAAACAGATGCAGCATAAACAATAGTAACACACCTTTACACAGTTAGAGTAACATTATGCAGCATAAACAAATGTAACACATCTTTGCCTAGTTCACATAGTATTCCACAACATTGGAGGGAGGCAGATTTTTCTTTCTGCCTTTTAAAAGTCCTTGGGGGGCTGGAAAGATGGCTCAGAGGTTAAGAGCATTGCCTGCTCTTCCAAAGGTCCTGAGTTCAATTCCCAGCAACCACATGGTGGCTCACAACCATCTGTAATGGAGTCTGGTGCCTTCTTCTGGCCTGCAGGCATACACGTAGACAGAATATTGTATACATAATTAATAAATATTTAAAAAAAAATAAAAGTCCTTGGAACAGGTGTCATCCAACAAGTTGAAATCTACAGAAAACAAAATTGCCAACAACTTAGCCTTGGCATTGATACTGTATTTCTTGCAATTGAGTATCTCAAGATAGAGTCACAGAAACTGCATGTGCCACATAGAACATAGAACCACATGTGAAATAACTTTCTCTCTTCAAAAAAATAAAAGTACTTTAAGACACTGCAGACTCAAACACAATGCCCATGTTTAAATGATGTGGTACCCTGAGACATCTGTGTGGAGGGACACAGAGCCAAGAAGAGAAGGAGAAAGCAGAAAGAGGCAGCAGCAGAGAGAAAACAAGAGTGACAAGCCGTCAGCTTCAGCCATGGCAGGGTGGTTTATGAGAACCCTCCTGGATTTGCTGTATGGGCTCGCGAGATCAGATGCTGACTATCCCACAATGGCAGTGTGTTGTTGTGATGAGAAAGCCAGGAGTTGCTCCATCTACAAAGCTGAACGCCTCGGAGCAAGAAGGACCAATGATGCACCTTTCTTGAGATAGAAGGCCAGGGACTCTCACACAAAGTCAATGGTGCAAGTCTTCCTGAGCTCTGGGCTTGGACAGGACATCTTTTTGCCGAATGGAACCCTAGCACCTGGAACACTGGAGGAGTAACTTTAGAGGTGTTTGTGTAAAGGTGTCTCTGTGTACCTGGTCTAGCCTACTGGAAGACAATGTACGATGAGTCCCTCAACATGGCTCAAATAGAAAAATGTAATGAATTAGCAGGAGGCTATTAACTTATGGTTTTCAAGTTTGGGAGTCTAAAGTGGGCCAGCAAGGCTGCATTCCATCTGGATGATAAAGACAATAATGTGTCTTCATATTGTTTCCCGCTTCTAGGACAGACTGGTACTTGCCTGATAGAATCTTCTTCCCTGACTCTGACAACTTTTTCCCATCATTTCAGCCCCCTAACTTGGACTCTTCTGCCTTTCTTATTTACAAGGGCTTTTATGCTTACACCAGACCAGCATAATGTCCCTTTCTCAAAATCCTTAACCTATAATTCTATTTGTTACATAAAACAATACATCCATACTCGAAGTTATGGAGGAGCTAGGATCACAGAAGCTTCTATACCATGGTCCCCATGGCATTTTTATAGTCATGACATTTGTAGACTCCTCTATTCCAATTAAATTGTCATCTATCATCTGAAATTTATTAAGCACTAATCTCTACATTAGCTCTATGCAATACCTTAAAAACCAAGTTCAAAAAGATGGAGCCTAACTCATCATGATATTTAATAAGATATAATTCAACAGGCCCATTAGGGAAATAGTGAAAGATCTCCTTGGTCTTTCATTAACTCAGATATTAAGTAGTCGGTTTGTGGTTCAAGCATCTAATTGTGAAGATTATTACTTGCCTTGTGGGCTATCTGCTGCTCGGAGCATCATCTGCAATGTCAGCCTCATCGCCTTGGAAAGAAGGTAAATATAAAATTGATCACCATTGATTACATCTGCCCACATTACCTTGGTCTACACCTCACCAATGGTTCTCCTTAGGCCTTTGTAGCTTCTTTGTGGGAAGAACGTAGAAAAGTTTGAAGCTTTAAGACAGAAAAGCCCTGGTCTGCTAAGTTCATTTTTTGTGGGAGTCTAAAAAGCAGGAACTCTGAGGAAAGCATGGGCAGGGGGTGCCTGGCACATGAGATGTCAGAGGGGACCAGAGGCTCTATTTGGAAACTGAGCTAGGCATTCTTTGTGCGATGTTTTAGCAAAGAATTTGGCTACGTTCTGCCATGTCCTGAGAACTTGCATGAAGCAAGAGACACTTAACTAATTTGATTGACAGAGAAAGTTTCCAGACCACATCACAGTCATGTTGTGTCATGGTTTCTATTCACCGCTCTTCTCCAGATTCACAGTGAGAGTAAGAAAAATGTGGAGCAGAAAGATTTTTTAGAAGTGTGGAGTTTGGTGAGCAAAGATATATAAACAGCTTTAAAATTCTGGATAAGGAGAGCACAGCCAGATGCAAAATATTTGCCATTGATAAAGAGCCAAGGCAATGGAAGATAAACCTGGTTCCCTTCACTGGAGCAAGAAGAACAGAATCTGGAGCACAAGATCCAAACCATCAAAGGCTCCATCTTCTGAGAATACAATTGCATTCGAAAGGAAAGAGCTAAACTCAGAAGACAACTGAAGGGGTTCCCTGTTCCTCAAAAGCTCCCATCTAGAGAAATAACTCCCCAAGGTCAGCAAAAGGAAACAGAGGCAGCCACAATCCAAACAAACCAGACTCTGCTCCAAGCCAGCAGAAGGGCTCTGTGGCAGGGCACACATGGTACTGACTGAACAGGCATGAAAAGATGAAGGCTTGAGGGAGCCATAGGGTTTGGCACCACGGTTTCACAGACCCGCGGAGGCCAGGAGATGTGTGGCAGGGTTGGGGATCCTTTAGGAAGCTGTTGGAAGACCACTGCATACAGCTGTAAAGGTGACACCAAATTTACAGTGGAAGCCCCAGAGTATTGGAGATACCAGAATCATGGAAAATCCTCTCGGGAAAGCTGTGGGCACAAAGAGA
Source organism: Microtus oregoni (assembly GCF_018167655.1). Classification (NCBI taxonomy): domain Eukaryota; kingdom Metazoa; phylum Chordata; class Mammalia; order Rodentia; family Cricetidae; genus Microtus; species Microtus oregoni. The sequence continues at coordinate 37,285,477 of NW_024543081.1, forward strand.
GACTAGATGTGCTTCAGGCAGCAAAGCCGGATAGGTGGGGCTTTACCAGGTCTTTGAGTCCAGATAACTTCCTCCTGAGTCCCAGATGCTAGACATGAATCTGCCACATTTGGTGCTTACCTTGTTGGATCTAAGTCAACCCAGTCCTTGCTATAAAATTCACTAATTCCTTTGAAATGAGAGTCGTTATTCTGTATCATTATGTACTAGAAACATGTAAGTTGTCCTTTATGCTAAAGGAGTTCACAGTTAAGAGACTTTCTTGAGTCTCAGATTGAACTTGGACTTTGGATTTTTAAATAGTCTTGTGATTGTTAAAAGTGTGTTGGGATCTTTAAAATTGTAATGTATTTGGGGTAATGAGATGACCAAGAATCTTTGAGGACAAATGAAGGAAACTTATGACTTAAAGGTGATAGCTTTAGGTGTCAAGTTAACAAGGAGTGGAATTGTCACGATCAATAGTTACTCTCAATGTTACAGGATCTCCCCTAAAAGACAGGCTTCTAGACACGCTAGTGAGGAGTTATCCAGATGAGGTTAGCCTGTGGGCAAAAGTATAAAGGATTATCTAGATAAGGTTAAGTGAATTGAGAACACCAGCTCTTCTGCGGTCAGCATCATTCTGTGATCTCGAGTTCTATGCTGAATACAAAGGAGAAGGCAGGCAAAGGACCAGAATCGATCCCTCTCCTTGGTGCAATGTGACCAGCTGCCCCAGCTTCCTGCTGCCATGCCTTGCCATGACATCCCTGTGACTGCCAGCACAAATGAACATCCTTCCTAGAGTGACTTTTGTCAGGTGTATTGTTGCAGCAGTTAGACAAGCAGCTACAGCCTGTTGCAAGCAAGAAAATGATTTACATCTATGGTGCTTCAGTAGTGGGATAGCTCATTATGAAGACATAGCAATTATAATTGCCTTGGAAAGAAAAGAAGGCATCTAACTGTATCTAAAGCAACTTCCTAATCAAACATGGTCTTGTGAGAAGAAAATCTTAACCCCTGTTCTGTGCTTGGTAAGTCATTCTGGAAGAGAGCCAGCTTGTTAAGAATAGAGAACCTGTTTTGTTTTGTTTTGTTTTGTTTTTTTTGTGTGAGAACCTGTTTCAACATTAAATATTGACACACGAGTGACTGTGTGAGTGTGGTTCAATCATTATCCCTTCAGGACCTGCTTCTCTTATCTGTAAAATTAAATTTGGACCGAACAATATGCATGATTTCTTCTATACTTTAAATTTTTATGATTTTAATGATTTTGGAAAATATTGGGATGAACAAATCAATAAACTAAATGGATGTGGAATTGTCACTCTGAAGAAAGAAGCCAATTTCTAAGGTAATAGTTCACCGATAAGTTTGTCAGTTCTCGGCAAACGATTTGAGGAGTCAGAGTGCAGCTTTGCAAAGTGCCAATGTTTCAAAAGTGGAAAACTTACTGAACTGGTAACAGTGAGCTTTTAAAGCATGGTTAGACAAAGCTTTCCTAATTCCACTGTCATCAACACAAGCACGGTCTTACCTGCTGTTCAAAACGATTTCAATGGGACATGTATTTCAAACATCATGAGAAGCGTAGCTCTCTTCCTTCCTCTTCGCACATCTGAGCCCTCCATCGTTGTGACTCTTCCCACTTTCTTCTGACTGTGATGTTGTAAAGGATTGAGACAACAGAATGTGAGTAATGACTTATCCTCACTCTTGAGGGTGTGAGAAGAAGAGGACTTTTAATTTTCTGGTGTTAGATATCTCAATAATGCGTAACTACATGCTAGAAAAAGTAAGCATTGTTTTGTAATAAGATAATAAAAAGTTATAGTTTTTGAGATGAAGAGGAGAAATAAGATAGTTTACATAATTTTAAGTATTATAACTGTAGACAAGTTTAAACTGTATATTGCATTATTTAAGCCTGACTTTATCTTGTTAGATTTTTGTCTACTTCTGTCTGTGTTAAAATTGCTGTTGGCTTGAATCTACAAGAAGGTAAACACTGTGGTGAGAGGTTCTAAGGAAGCTAAGGGAATACAGAATAGGATAGCATAAATTCTGAATCAGGTAACAGTTACACTGGAGATAGCTAGGAAATGACAGAGATGGGATTTAATCATTTTTCCTTCTCATCAATTCAGACTACCAATTTGTACTTGTTCAGCTCCCCACTCATACATCCACTGCCCAAGCCTGTCTGTGGATCGCTTAGTTTCTTTCCTCCACTTTGTGACTGGGGTAGGTTCTGTTCATACTATATTACCTTAACACTGTCACTGTAATCAAATCAGTACCTAGCCCTAACTGAGAATCCATGAAGTGACAGCTCCTAGAGAGATGATATGATTGATCACTACCATAGGCTTACCTTCTTAAAACCTTTATAAGAAAATAACTCATATACAATGAATGCTACATGTTTAAAAAATACAGTTAGGTGAATTTGAACACATTTATTCTCTCATATGGAGCCATAACCACAATCAAGATGATGAACATTTCCAGCATGCAGTGAAGTTTCTTCATGCCTCTCCTTAATCCCTCAACAACACCCACTCTATCAAAGACAACCATTGGTCTGTTTTCTGTCACTCTTGATTAATTTACATCTTCTATAAATTTATATAGTTAAAATTGTAGATGCTGAATCTTTGTTTTGGGGCTTTGTTCTCTATGTTGTTGCGGGTCCCACTATTTCATCTTTTGTGTAGCTTTGGCATCTCTCTGGTGCATGGGCTCTCATTCATTTGTTCACCCAATGATGGGTATTTCCAAGTTTTCAGATTTTAATATTATAAGCAAGGGTGCTGTGAGATTTATATATTAAAAAAGATAACTTCAAATCTACCATACAAAAAGACTAGATCCACTTTAACTCTGTAAATTTGTCTCGGTATCATTTCAGGTTACAGCAGACATCACTGAAAGATGGTCCCTATAATTCTACTCTTTTAATCCATCATCCAATGTTCCCAATACCTCAACTATCAGACAACATCCATCATATTCTTCATCTCTCAGCCTTGGTCTCATTTTATTCCGCCAGTGAGTTGGGCGCCTGCGCCTGTGTGCACAGTGCCTTGTACCTTTTTTTCTATACACCTTATCAAATAATTGCCTATCATCTGTTTCTCTCGGGAGATATTTTTTGTTTGTTTGTTTTCTTGTTTATTTGTTGAGGTAGAGTCTATACAGCCTCAGGCAGTCTCAAATTTGAAATAATTCTCTCTGGGCCTCCTCAGTGATGATGTTACAGGCACAAACTTCTGTGCATGGCTCCTAGAACCTCTTTGACAGCAAGAAGTTTTCATTGTGGTGTCTCCACAATTTATACCAGCTTCGTAAATATGTGCTATGATTGAAAATTAAGAGAAGTAAAGATTGGTATCAATAATAGACACAAAAGGGAATTGAGAAAAATTCCTTAATTTGATCATAATGAGGTCTGCTCAACTCCACCCATATCCTAAAGTTGTGTTCTGCACACTGAATCGATGAATTGTATGCTTTGTGAATTGTACCCCAATAAAGCTGTTTATAAAGAAGAAAGTGGGAAGTTGTCATTTGGATGGGATAATGCATCACAGTAGCCCAGAAAGTTTTCAGCATTCAGCACCAGCTCTCAGTGAGCTGGAAAATCAAATCAGCAAAACTTAACTTGCTGCTCACAGTCTATCCAGCATCCACTCGCCCGAGTCATTCGCTTATGTATTCATTTTTGCTTCCAATATTCCAAGCATTTAAGATTAGATTTCTAAATGTTTTCTTGTAACTTTCCTGAGATGAGGAGCAATTCAATCTAGAAGGGATAGTGTAGGAAATTGAGAACAAGACCAGTTTATCCAGACTTGGAACCAGTGCTCTTCAGGAGACTCATACACACTAGAACCTCTATTGCTTGCTTTGAAAAGGGTAAATAAGGTTTTCTCACAAAAATAAAGTCACTTTAGACATGTTACATCTGACTTAAGAAATTTCCAACCTGTAAAAAAATGTAGAAGACATTAATTGTCAAGGTCATCACAGGGTAAGAAATAAACTATGGAATGAAGCTGTGGTCAATGTGGGCATGGCTGAGATGGCACTAGAGAGAGGTGAGTCTGCCCTGCAAAGAGCTGTCTTTGGATGTCAGTCCATGGTTCATCGTTGAAGATCTCCCCTTTGATCATTTGTGTTCTACAGCCTCTTTCAGAATTCCCCACTATTATTAATTGGTTTCCCTTTGTAAGTAGTCTGTGGGAAGTTAGTATGGTCTATATAAATATATATATGTCTCATCAAATTAACACTAGAATTCAATGATGACTTTTGAAAAGCCATAATTTCCTCTATATTACAGTATCTTATAGAGTTCTACTATAAAGAAAATAGTGCATTTATTTATTATATTAGTATAGATTTATATTTTACTAAAAGTCATATACCTTTATTTATATTGAAACTTCAATTGAACCCAGATTTCAACAAAGAAGGTCCTTTTAATTCATTCCCACAACCTGTTGTGTGTATGTATATATATATATATATATTCTACTTCTTAGACTATCTGAAGACCTCCTATTACTTGGTGCAACGAAATGTTACTGACTTATCTCATTTATCTCATATTTGAATCCTGAAATTAGTAACTCTTTTCAAGATAGCATGGCTGCCTTTTATGGAGACTATGACTGAGGAGCCAGTCAGTAGGTGAGCTCATGATTTCTGATGCCATATTTGTGACCTCTAAGTAAAAGAGCGCTAAATATTATGAATGTACATGGGCATACACATATTTTGCTTTGCCTTCATAAATATGAATCAATAAGCAGGTTGCATAGGTATTTGCATTCTATGTACAAGAGAAGTATACAAGGGGTTCAAAGTCACATTTCTCAAAATTCATGCTAAAGGAGTATTCAGTTAAAGTGGTATTGATGGATTGTGGGCAACATTGAGGAACTCAAGAACAGTAGATCCTGAGGATCCCTTGATGTTCCTATAAGAATCCCCTGGAAAATAAGTTGTGACATGGTGACTGGAATGCATGGGGCTACCTCTGTGGAAACAATAGTTTCTGGAGTTCTGAGGACAAATTATAAGTTCACATCTATCAGGGCAAAAGGAGGAGAGGAAATGCGAGGACGGTCTAGACCACTGTTTCTCCATCTATGGGTTGAGACCCCTTTGGGGGTCAAACCACCCTTTCATAGGGGACACCTAAGGTCATCAGAAAACACAGATATTTACATTGTGATTCCTAGTAGTAGAAAAATTGCAATTATGAAGTAGTAATAAAGTTAATTTTATGGCTTCAGCAGCATCAGGAAGGTTGAGAACCACTGATGGAGATATCACGCTTCACTGACTCTTGTCTCATCCTCTCACTTCGCTGGAAAGGGAGTGAAGCTCTCATAAGTTGTGATCATTGAAACAGTCCAAGCAGAAGAGGTTCCTGCAGGCTTTCCATGGGATGCTACTGTAGTACAACCTCCTTGGAGGAAAATGAAATTACCTGGTGAAAGTGAGAAGGAAACATGGAACATGCAAGAAACCCGCTTAGGAGTTTATTAGAGGGGGATGTCAGTGTGCAGAGAGAGGGGAGGGGGAGGGAGGAGCAGGGAGAGAGGGGAGAGGGGAGAGGGAGAGAGAGAAAGAGAGAGAGAGAGAGGACCTAGCACATGTGCACAGGGGGTTGACGTGACTATGTTATATGCAGATGACCGGGCTCACGCATGTGTGCAAGGGCTTATCTGAGTCATACGTGGATGATGCAACCACACATGCATGTGGGTCACGTGGGGCCCCGGGGCCATTAGGCACTTCTGCCTTAGGGCTTGTCCACACATGCATGGCCCTAGAACCCAGAAATATCAGCCTTATTGTGTCTGAAATCATAACAGAAAAAGTGACTTGTAGCTGGGGACTTCCACAAACTTAATCACCAAAAGGAAATTCCTGTTCTCATTTTGGCTGTGTCTGCTGCTATGCTTGAGCTTGGTGTACAGAGAATTCAGGGCGTTTCTTTCCCTTAATAAACAGTGTTTGGGGTTTCCCGCTGGAGACGCTCCCTGTCCATTATTAGGTTGCATTATCTAATAATGAAGACAGGGCGTCATCATTCCCATCCACAATTAGTAAGAGCCCTGACCTGCAAAGCTGGCTGTAAGCTCAAAGGCACAGAGAAACCTACTCACTGTCTTTGGAAACTTAATGAGAAGGTTGCGACATGTACAATCACTCAGGGAGGGGAAAGGAACATGTATGCAGTGCTCATGTAGGAGGAATCCTATATTTGGAACATCATTTGGGTTTTGAAAAAAGGAATAACTATATAATTGTATTTTTATTTAGTCTCTATATGCTCTTCTAGGTTAATTCTTTAAAAATCCCCTCCTTCTCGCTCTTTGTGTGTGTGTGCTGGGGAACACATGTTATAGTATATGTGTGGCAATCAGATGACATCTTTGAGTGTTGGTCCTTGTCTTCCCCTTGTCAGGGACAAGTTCTCTTGTCCATTGCTGCAAACATCAAGCTACATGGTCTGTAGAATTCCAGGGATTGTCTGGTCTCTGCCTATTGTCTTGCTGTTGAAGTGCTGGATTTATAAGAGAAGACTATGCTTTACATGGGTTCTGGGGATTCAAACTCCTGTCATCAGGCTTGTGGAGCAAGTACTTTACCTGCTGAGCCATCTCCCCAGCTAAATTAACTCTTATTGCTACAATTTTAGCTACTCGTAAGTGTGCCAGTGATGGCCTGATTCATATATCTAGCTTAGATCTCTCCCAAGAGTGCATTCTTATTCTGCTCCATGTCTCTACCATAGGAATTATAAGTTGTTCCTTTGCTCAAGAAGGGTTTTCTGTGCAGCTTGAATGGTATTGAATTCACCACGTAAATCAGCTTAGCCTCAAGCACTTCCTGCCTTGGCCTGCCAAGTGCTGGAATTATAGGTGTGCCACAACACCTGGCAACAACTTGGCTTCTATTTTTTCTTCCTACCACATCTTTGCTTTTGGCATTGTCCTGTGGAGGCCTCAAAATGGGAACCTGTTTCCACCTCTTCTGAAGGTCAGAGAGTTTCAACTTCCTCAAAGTTGTTACCTTTCTACCCAGACCAAAGGCCAGAGAGTTGGAACTTACTTCTATTCCTTCAAGGTTGTTGTCTGTTTCTACCTCAAACCAAGGTCCCACCTAGATTTAGGTCAGAGAGTTCTGCCTTTTCAAGGTTATTGTCAACAGTTGTGGCTTCTGTCCAGACCTTGTATTGCTGGAATAGAGGAGTAGATCTGTTTCTACCTCAAACAAAAGTCTAAGGTTCTAACTAAGTTCCATTTCCCTCAGGGAGATAACATTGGATTCTACCCAGGGAGTGGTTTACCTACAGAATGTTTTGGTCTAAGATGTGAGCTTTACTTGCTTTGTTCTAGCAACAGAATGCTTAATTATAAATGTAGCTCTTGGACTTCAACTGCTCTGTTCAATTCCTTGTATCATGTTAATGCAGTTTTTTTAAAAAAATCTTACTTCTACCTTTTGGAGTCAGGGGTATTTTGAGCAATTGGAAATTAAACGCAGGTGATTTCAGTATTCCCTGGAACTCCCTCCCAATACTATACTATCCTATGTTTCAGTTTTATTATTTTCACTCACATCTTTATTTTCTTTGCTACTCTTCTAATCCCCATGCTCCTACCTCTGGTAAGTGGTATTTTTGTCAAAGCTGGTCTCCGACATTGTCCTCTATTAGATCACCAATTGTGTAGTGGTATGAGTGAATCATCACACATATGTATATGGGCTTGGGGTCTAAACCATAGTTTCTTCATCTTTGATTCTTCTCACAGAGATTGATACTACAATTGTACCATGGTATTTACATGGTATAAATACACATATACCATGTGTGCCAAATATCACTGTTGCAGAAAATGTGAGTTAGGCATTTCTGACTTATCCAATAAGTCATAATTCACCCACTATGCATTCATGGAGGATTTGCTGTGTAATAGGAATTCTGCTCCCCTGTATCATGGTCTATCCAGTCCCTTTTAAAGACAAGCCTCACCCACTCCCCTCCCACCTCCTAGGCGGGCTGGATCTTCCTTCTGCTTCCAGTCTGAGCTCCTTTCTGTCTCTCTCTCCTGAAGATGCAGCTTCTGCCTCTCTCCCTTCTCCCCACATCTCCCCTTCCCCCTTCTCTCTCTCTTTCTCTCTCTCTGCCTCTTTCTCCTCATCCCCCTTCTCCCTCCCTCTTCCCTTTCCCCTTCCGTTAACCCACTATGTAATTATCCAACCTCACTCTGCATGGTGTGCCTATCCATCTCGGTCTCTCACCTGCCACATGGCTCCCTGCCTGGGACTCGCTGCTTCTCATGGCCTGCTGCCCACTGCTGCCACTCAGGGAATGGTGCCATTTTATTTTTCCATAACACCCTGAAGTACAGGATTCTCAGTGAATGTCCTTGTTCTCTGCTATCTCACAGAGTGCTAGTAAAAAAATAACCAACATTAAGAAATTAAAATCAAGCTTTACCCAGTAATCTTCAAGTCTATTCATTTTAGTCACAGCATGTGAATATGTGTGCCATTTTTTAATAATGATGTTACAGATTTTGCAATTATCCCTGCATGTTATTTCAATGCAACACAAAATAAAATGTGTTAAAACCTTACGTTGAATTATCACCATCAGAGTACTTTGAAAGCTAAAGTAATTTCTAATAAAGGATATTGTTTCTGTGACTATGAAACCTGCTTAGGAAACCATGAATTCTATGTTTTCTTGTAATTAAAACTAGCCCTGGTTAAAGCACACGTTCATCTCATGCCCACCCCATATTTGAGCACGCATCAATATGCAGTGATTTAGGGACCATCACCAAGTTAGTGATAAAAATCTAAGGATATTGATTATACCAGCTGCCCTGATAAATTGACTTGAGAAATTAATTAAATTCCTCAGAACAGGAAAACGGCAAACCTTTGTGTCTCCCCCAGAAACCTTCTCTCTTCCCTTTCAGTCCTTGAGAAGAGGCTTTCAGTGATGGGGCATGGGAGTGCTTACCTAGTCTCCTTTGTTGTCTGCCTGCCTCTAAATCTGCTCTGAAGACTCGAAGGTCAAGTAAGGTTTCCGTAGCTCCTACTACGTACAGAAGATTAAACACTACATCCTTCAGGTGGGACCAGCTTTCAGGTTATTATTAGCGCTAAAATATTGGAAAGGTTTGTAATGAGCTTCCAAAATGGGATTAGTCTCCACAGCTACAAAAAAACCAAACAAATATTCTTTATGTTCGGAATGGGAGAAATGCCACCTGTATTTTTTTTATATATATCAGAGACAAGTTATAGCACAGACTAGGCAAAGTACATTAGATCAGCACTTGGTCCAGTATTTCATTTTAGCACACCATTAAAGTGATTAAAAGTCTCTCCCTACTTGATGTTCTCCCACACTCAGTCTCCATCAACACCGTCTCACTTCTCTTCCCTGAACACTGAAGCTGGCAAGTTTAATCTCTATCCCTTGTCCTTCCTGTGTCCTAGCCCAGAGCTTATCTCCACTTCTGTCCTCTTATATTTTCCGTTCCTCCCTGAGGCTGTGAGCCTTCAATGGCACTGTGGTGCCTGTGTTTGACTCTTTGTAAAGTAGTAAAGAAAACTAGTGGCTGAAGCAAGAGGAGGCTCTGGGTGAGTCTTCGTGTCCTCAGTACTGAGAAGAATTCTCCCTGGGAACAACTCCAACAGTTCTCTTGTGACACCAATGGCCCAGACTCCTTCAGTCTTCCTATTGCTCTTTGATTAATACTTGACTTTCGTTTAAAGAGTGGCCTCACAGTTAAATACTGGTCACTGCCAAGCCATCCATCCAAACTGTATTCCAGGAAGTAAGAAGATGGAAAGGGGGAAACATCATAAGGGCATCTTCTAGCTTAGACAGCCACATTTAAAGTTGATTTTCTCAACCTAACCATGTCTTCTTATATTTCTTTGGTCACAATTTCTTCTTGTATTTTGCTGCTCCTTTGCTGTTGTATTTACGCAGAAAGTCAAGAGACAACTGTCTTGAATCTTAGTGCATCATCATTTCTGAGAGGAAGAAAGAAGCAAGGGAAGAAAAAAAAGATGAAGAGAAAGGGAGTGGGAAGGGTAAGTGTAGATTTGCGAATCAGCCAGTCACCGCTCGGGTACTGTACAAGAAACTTTACATACATGGTTAAGGTATGGATCTTGGGAAGACATCATTCTGAATTAAAGTGATTCTTAAACCAAAGTCAGGTATATTTACAAGAGATTTTTTTAAAAGAAAAAATCATATAGAGTCTTAGGGGGGAAAAGTCTTATGAAGACAGCGCCATAGACTGAACTAATATGCCCACAAACCATGACACGCCAAGGACTACAAGTAACCATTAAAAGCTATATTAGTATAATGGATACGAGGCAGACAAGGCAAAATTCCCTTTAGAATCTCAGGAAGGTGCCAACTATAATCTACCTGGATTTAATATTTCTGGTTTGCAGCAATGTCTTCTCTTCGAGACTTTCCAGCTCAAGAGACCTGAATGGCAGATGGAGTAGACATTATCTGGTGAGTGTCTACAGTCTGGACATGAGGGATGTCTGAGACATCTGGCCACACCACCCTGGCTCCTGGCTGAGGTTCCCTGAGTCATATTAGCAGTTCTGTCACAGAGACAGAGGCTTGGGCTTTCGGATTTATATGTCTTTTCAATTTCATTCTCTTCTTCCTTGTAAAGCTGTTAGGATCCTCCAGGGCAAAAAAAAAAAAAAAAAACAAAAAAAAAAAACAACATACTCCAACCCCATCATCTGGTTTATGAATTATTGTTGTAAAAGAATGGGAAGGCTCTTCCAATAACCACACAAATCATCATTGAACTACTGAATAGAGGCTGCAAGCTGAAAGTACATCAATAAAACTCGAGAGGAAAAGATGTATGGTTCATATTTATGCCTTTGGGCTAACAAGTGCTAATTGCCTTTCAAGGAACTATGGCCATGTTGTTATATGTGAACAAAGTTCAGGGTTGACCCTCCCCTAGGTTGACTTAAATCTTTCTACAGATCTGTTTCACATGTTACATTCAAGAGTCTCAAAAGATCCACTGAGAATCCTAACAGCTGTGTATGCTAAGAGTTACTGAAATGATGCGGCCTGTGGCCTGACAGGCTCACTCATAAATAACTAATGAGAAGGAAGAATGGGAAAACAAATCTTGTGCGAACTGATTAAATTTTATTTACAGAGTTATGAACTATCTGTCAAGAAGTATGCTCCAGTTAGTTTCTCCAAGATAAATGATATTCATCATCTTTACTTAGCTACTACTTATAGGAACACCATTCTAAACACACAAAATACATGGATTGATTAATTCTAACAAGCTTGTGCTATATGAATTATTGTTACATTCTTTCCCAGATGTCCAAGATAAGACTGCTAGCAACGTGTGGAACAAGAACTTTACCCTAAACATCGTGGTTTCAGAGTTTATACTCTTTAGCAGTGTGGTTTATAACTATGTGGGCAGGTATAGCATTGTGATCTGTGAAACTTGGAAAACACTAGAAGATAATTTAGAAGAATATTTGTATATCTCAGAATGGGAAAGGCTTTTCTAAGCATGAGTCAAACCCCGGAGTCATAAAAAAATGATAAATTTGGTCACATGAAAAATAAAAATCTTTGGCTTGTTAATAAAATAAAATATCAATGTCCAGCTAAGGGGTGGGAAAAGTATTTATGATGGGTTTGATACACAGAGGTTAATAATATCTAAAAACAAAACCCTATAAGTCAATCAACAAAAACAGAATAAACTAAAGACACAGGAAGTGGTTTAGGGAAAGGCAAATCATGAGGGGAGAAAAACTCCACAATGGCCAGGAAGCCATATGAAAATGCTTAATATCCCAACACTATGTAATTAAAGAATGTAATAAACTAAAGCAATGCAAATGAAAATGTTGAGCTGTTAATGACTGTGTGATTGACAGATATGTGAAAGCTTCATGGAAGATAGAATTGCACATGGCATGAATACACGTGTATTTGACACAGGAAAAGGAAAGTCTCCCTCGAAATTGCAGGATTTATGCATTGCATTGTGCAAAAGTTTGAAAATTCCAGGAATAATTAGCGAAAGAATTAGTGAAGAATTATCATGATGATTTATTATCTTTTTTTTTGAAGCCCTCGATAACACTCAGGATAAAGCAAAAGAGAACACAGATAAAGGTATGAGGCTACAAATATACTTAGAATGTTTGTCTCTCTTGGAAACCCACACCTTTGTTCATCATGAACCGATGCTTTCCGACGCTGGGTCTTCATGGACAGACTGCTTGTCACCATAGGCTGTTTGGAATTTAATGTAATTCTTGTTTTGTTTTATTTTCACATGAAATGGGATGCTTACTATGCAAAGAACTAAATTAAGAAATTCCTAAAATCCGAAATTTGTGTCAAAACTGTAGAATACTGATGTGGTATTTTTCCAAATCTGTTGTCCAGGCAAGGGCCTGGGACTTTCTTCAGGAAGCCGAGAAGGGGAAAGCACAGACTGACGTGTAGCAGCAAGCTCCGAAAGTCACTGCACACAGGTGACTGATGACTGAGTGCCAAGCTCTTTGCTCTAAGAGGGTTCAGTTTGTGCTGACTCCCTCAGATTTATCTAGTGGCAGGATTTCAAAACCAAAAGTCGAAAGAACTGAGGCTTGGCCCCATTATCCTTCTCAAAGGACTCTGACCTCACTGGCATTAATACTCCAGAGATTTATGCAAATTTTTCAATTGGATTGATAGAATCTTTTCCTCCCCCTCTAAATATTTTGCTGAGATTCTCTTGGGATAACTTCCATCTTCTAAATTTTCTGTCTGAGCAGTCTCTATGAGTGCCAAATAGAACATTCTCCTGGCTTGTATTTACTCTCTGTAGATGTTAACAAAAACCATTGGGGAACTTATTTAACTCTTTCAGAACACCCAGATAGCAACTGTAGAGTTGTGAAGATTCTAGAATCAGTCATAGAAGAAAAGCATTTAAATCCAGATCTGCCCTTGAGTGACTTGGCCAATTAGAAAACTCAGTGAACTATTCTGAAATTTAGATACTTTTACAAGTAAGATGAAGAGGTCATGCGTGGTGATCTTCAACATTCTTACATCTAAGGAAGCCCTAAAACCCTGATATATGTTTGTTCTAGCTAGCAGACAGCCCCATTTCATTGTGTTCTCACACATCATTAATGACTTGTTGTAAGAAGTCGATAACATGACCAAGCTTTAACTACACATTTTCTCCATTGAAAATCTATTTTTGTTTTGCTTTATTTTTGATACTATTTCTAATAGTGATGGTGCTCTTTCAGAATTTATGTATTTGCTCTACCAGAAAGATGGTTTTTCTGGCAGTGAAAAAAAATCTAGCTCCTTCAGGTGAGATAAACTTGGTTGTGATACAGAAACAGATGAAGTTAACATCAGGTCTGGGAGTATGGGAGCTCTGCTTCCAGGGCAGTTTTCTTTCTTTTTCCTGTAGGGATTGCTCATCCAACTGCTTCAGTAGCCTAGCTCTTTCCCTTCCACTTAGGTCCCCACAATCACTGCAGGAGATCATGAGAGAGAAAGCCACAGGCTCTTAACTGCCTTAGGCTAAGAGGTGTTTGCAGTTAAGTTAAAGTCCTCTGGGACCTCATCTTTGACAGCATCTGCCCTACCTCTTACCTGCTTTCTGATTGGACTTCCAACACAAGCCAACATGGAAACACTGCCAAATACCAACCCGACTGAAATGCCCTCTTCATGGGCCTGCCTACACTTGGGTCTCGTAGGCCTCTTGGATTTTCACGTGACCCCTCTCATATCTTTGAATGTTTCACACTGTCTATGCTAACGCTAACTCCTCAGCACCTCACTCTTCTCTTGGGCTCACCTGGAGAACTGTCAGTTGCCACCAAATAAAACTATTTGCTGTGCTTTGCCTATACTCCTGGAGCTGAAAATTTATGGAAAGGGGGGGAAAAAAAAAGATCAACTTGGCAGTGACTCCCGTCACTGAAAACAGAGAGCTCATCACTTGTGGTAATCAGCGTTGCTGTTCATTTCTCACCGTCCCAGGGGAAAATCTCACCGCTTCTTTTCTCACCTCAAGTCCTCACACCCATTCTCTCTGACATTAAAGTGTCAGCCAGTTACCTCACTTTCAATGTCATTGAAATAAAGTTAAATCTTCAAAGGAGAAGTACTGTTCTCATCCCAGAATGGTCAGTGTCAATTATACACATGCCAACATCCTCTGCCCACCCTTTCTGTCTCCGAATGGTGCATCTTCACCCTGCACCGAGTCCCTCCTCTACAGACGTTCCAAGACTGCATACCTGAATCTTCACATGTTGTCTCTGTATTTCAATATATTTCTGTTTCCTCAGCCACCCCATCGGTGTGTGCAAACACATCTTTCATCGGCTATATTTGCTTTTAATTATACACATTCTGTTGGAAGATACTGCTGATCTCTGAAAGTGCCCGATGTGTAAGGGTCAGATGGGATATTTTTGACTTGGGAAACCAAAACTTTCTAAAGGTTTGCGCCTCACTCTGACTTCTTTCTGCTCGACTTACCTGGAATTGTGGCTACTTTCCTGTCAAGACCTCAATAGCCCCTTCAAGGTCATGACTCTAATGACCTGCCTTCATTCACTGGACCCCCAAGGAGGTAGTATTTGAACTGGAACTTAAAAACTTTAATCCCAATCGTCAACTTGACAGATTTCTAATCACTAAGGAGACTGGTGAGGTATGCCTGCAGCGTTCCTGTGAAAGAATTTCCAGAGAAGATTGCCTGAGGTAGAAAGACCCGCTTTCAGTGTGGGAGGTCCACCCCATCGGTAGGGGTTCCTGGGAGACTAAACAGGGAAAGGGGGATGAACCTGAGTTCCAGCATTCAGCTTCTGCCAGCTTCCTGGCCCAAAGGACATGAAAAGAGCCGGTCCCTCTGCCTCTCTTGCCACTGGGAACTGAAGGCACTGACAGATGTGTGCAGATAAGGCCTTCCTGAAGTTATGTCTGCTCAGGTTTGGGGAAGAGCGATAATAAAAAGTAACCAACACAAGCCTCAAAGGACTCAAGCTGAATGAGCAGGGAAGGCGTTCTAGGAAGAGAGGAACGGCTTTGCAGCAGGGTCAAAACAGTGCTAAAGCAAGCTCGGGTACAGAGAATTGGAATAGTCTCACTTGGCACAAAACTGGTGTGCGAAGAACAAAGGAAGAGGAGACAGAATAGACTCAGAAAGCAAAGGCGCTGCACATAAATCCCTGGGCAGACAAGGAGCCACTCATTTTCACTTAAAAGCTCCTTACTCCTTTATACATGCAGATTTTAAATTTGTTTAAGGTGGGCATTAAGTTTGCTGTTAGAGAATAGCTCATTTATGCTAGCAGCCTTGAGGCTGTAAGAATTCTGTTTATTACATTAGAAGCCACACAGTGCTTCTACATCCCTAATGCTCTGTTTGAGATTCGACGCTGTGAATCTCACTAACTCTCTGAATATGAAGTAGGCTGTATGCAAATGTATCCGTTCATAATGAGCTTTTAGCATCCCTCCTCCTCTCCAAGGATGAAATCAGTATACAGGCTTCTTAAGGCACACCAGACATCTTCCCGGGGAGCGCAGAAGATGATTAAAGCCACTCTGCATCATCACGAGCCTGTTGAAAGACATTTTCCTCGTGAAGTTCTGCTTTCCTCTAAAACAGACCAGCAATTGCATTTGGAACCATTTCAGGGAGAAGTTCAGAGAAGATATCAATCTTTTTTGATGCTGTTTAGTATGTAATAATAAAGCAATTGTTGCTGTATTATAACAATATTAGTTTCCTTAGTGTTCTCCCCACAAATGAGCTTCCTTCAAAACTGCACTCTCCTGCACTGTGCTCTTAATCAAATTGCCTTCAGAAGCTGGGGTACAGGACTACCCCCTTCAAACAGCCGTTCTGAGTCAGATACTGCCATTTCCTTCGAGTCATAGAGCCACAATGGGTTAAGAATGGTTGGTGTCACATAACTCTAAAGTTATTGTATATGAATAATTATATGGATAGCAAAAGAACACGCAACAAGCATTCATGTGCTTTAAAGTAATCTTCATAAATCAAGCCTTATTTTTTTTAAAAAAAAAAAGCACATCACTGAATGTGATTAGCTGAAGTCTAATGTTTCTGTTCTGCATGAAATGGGCCAACGATGACCTTTGCCAATGATGTCTACTTTTTTATTTGGATGGAATTGTAACTCCTTGGGGCGAAAGAAGGGAGGATCAAGACAAAGTGGTTTGTCGCATATGCAGTGCTGAATTTCCTAGGTCAGGGGAAGGATTCCAGAGCAATTAATAATTCATGAACTTAAAATGGCTCTCTAGAAACGCTCCATCCCTCATCCTTTCTGCTGCAGCTCAGATAGACTCTATCTTTAATCAGGTCTACGTTTAGGAACTCGGGGAATTTTGAAGTCTCACAAAGCTCAATGGTAGACAAATTGAGAAATGGAGTATATGTAGACTCATTTGTTACAGACAAGGCTGTTTCTGCTGTTCCTTAAATCCAAGGAAGAAGAAGCTGACAAGAGCTCTGAAGTGGAGGGCAATGCTGGACCACTTTTTTTAAAAAAAAACCTTGAATTAGCTGTCAGCAGTGAACCACACTGAATTCCCTCATCATACCGGCATTTCAGATTCTAAGCTCTATAATATCTACTTTCAAATTTTGTCGTTGAACTAGATTATCAGAGAATTCAGACATTTCATTACAAGACAGCCAATTAATAATTGAACAAGGAGTATATTGAGATGGGAAGTTTTTAGTGTATTTTATTCTGTCATATTTGCATGCAAACACATAAATGTCTCTCCATTTGACATACACAAGAATGAATAACTTTAAACTGGTAATAGTATTTTAATTAAAGCACAGTAACTGCTTCTCTGGTCATTCTCATCTGGCACTATATTTTCTCAAAGAAAAGCAGAACGTCAACAGTTCCTTTAGAGGTTGCCATGCCCCATGTAAAAATCGTATCTTCGGGAAACAGTATGGAGATATATGAGATGCACAGCTCATGGGGAAAAGTGCAGCCAGTGAGCACAACTAGAGAAGAAACAACAGAGAAAATATCCTCCTAATTTGATCTTGATTATTTTGGCCTTCAGGGACATGGGGACAGAGTTTGACTTAAGAATGGAAATCTGCATTGTTTTAAATTTCTATAAGCAGCGGGAAAAAGGAAAAACATTGGCCCAGGCCACCCCAAAACCAAGTTCTCAGCACAAAGATTTATCGCCCCAGAGGAACAGAGGGGAGGAAATAAGACACAAAGACAGAAAGCATAGAACAAGGGAGCAGGGAAGGGAACAAGAGAGACAGGACAAAAGACTGCCTCTGGATAGAGAGAAGATAGGCATGGACCATAGAGAAATGGAGTTTATAAAGGTAAAAAAGGAAACCCCGTGTAAGAATGAGGTATATAATTTTAATTGGGTATGTCTATTAGGTGAGACAAAGAGAGTTTTTGAGTGTTGGACTTCAATAATTGATAGCTGGACCTTCGCAGTCAGCCTCAGGAGGAGGAAGTGGCCAAATAAGGGCCTAATCTTGGGGGCTAACTTTTCCTAAGGGTTTTTAGTGAGGCAGAGAAAATGGGAGAGAAGAACAAGGCACGCAAGGGTTCCATGCTCCGGGGGCTAGTGTCCCTTTGACATGCACTGTGCTCACGTTGTCTTGTCCAAATGGCCTTTTCCTGGGCAAGGTTTGTGAGCAGAAGAACAATGTGGTTTTCCTGAGAAGTTTGCACACATCCAAATCATCTCTCTGAGCATGGAGAAAAGTGGGTCTGACAATGATTTGTGTGACGATTGTTCCTAGGAGGCAATATGTTTATTTTCCATAGATACAGATGCTGTGCAAAGTGTTAGGAGTGTTATTCAGTCGCAAAGAGTAAGAAAATCTTGTCACTTTCCAGAAGATTGATGCGACTGGAGATCATCATATGAGGTAAAATTAACCAGGCTCTGAAAACAAATATCACACTTTCTCTTTTAAGTGGGATCTAAATTACAGATTTAAAGGGGATGTGGGGCTGAGGAAATGATGAAACGGATAAGAGTGCTTGCTGCACAGGCCTGAGGACCACAGTTCAGAGCCACAGCCCCGCGTCAGCCAGGCGTTGTCCAATACACCTAACTCCAAAACTCAGGAGAGGGCAGAAACAGAAGATCCGATGCTTGCTGGTCGGCCGGTCCAGCCAAACAATGACTAGGTCCACATGCAGTGAGAGCAGGGAATTGAGGAGAAACCCGACATCCTTTTCCATACTGTGTTCACACATGTGGATACATCTGAGCACACAGGTGCACGTACGTCTCTCTCTCACACACACACACACACACACACACACACACACACACACACACACATTCACGGAGGCTACACCCAGAAAACAAAACGTGAAGGATGAGAAAGGTGGTTTGAGAGGAAGAAGGGAACAATGACTGAGGGGACAAGAAAAGGTCATGGGAGAAAATGTGACCAGAGTATTTTATATCCACATATAAAATGTTATAATGAAACCCATTATTTTGCACAACAAATATATACCAACAAATACTGTAAAGATGTTTACAAAATGAGCATTTTCAATGATAACGAACAAAGGGCAAGCAAAATTTTAAGGTACTGTGCAACTAATCTAATTTTAAACAGTTCTTTCCCCTGCATGAAAGCAAATTCCCTTTGGGTCATATTGGGGAACAATTTTTATTCATCTGCATTAAGTGTATCGCAACGTGAGAAAAGGGCAACTTTTCTGGTGCTGAATATTCTCTAATTCAAGCTCCTCTGGAATATGCAGCTAGCTGTATTCAAATTTATGGAAATGTGTGATTTACATTCTCCATGAAATATTGAGTGCTAAGAGAACACGTGTGTGGATACACACATTTGCATACGATGTACACACATGTCTATAAATTATCCGTACACATTTGTGAATTTCCCGAAGCCTCTCAGTGTGACTCACAGACACAGGTGGACGTGACCCACTTATTTATAAACAACGATATGTCGGTTTCCTTTCCAGAACCCGTGAGAGCCTCGACTTCGAAACCTCGTTCACAGTGAGCTAAATCTCTCCAGACAGGCAGAAGAGGATTAGAGTGTATTCCTTTGGGTAGCAGCCTAGCAGGGTCAAAGGAAGATAAAGGGATTTTCAAACATGGTTCTGATGGAGAAGGCAACCAGACTGATAGCTGAGGGGTGGGTAACACCTAACCTGGAATTGCATTCAGCTCAATCAAACCCCAGTGGAGCTGCCTCTGCAGAGAGCAGTCTCGTCTTTCAGTCCCCTGGAATAGATTCTGTGTGCTTTCAGAATAGATTTGAATGGTGAATTACTCTGCTTGAAGATGGAAAGGGATTCAGGAAGCCTTTCTTTTCCCATGAGGCAGCATCCCTATTTATAAACAGTAATGAAATTGACACAGGTAAACTGATTATGCTAAGCATGCTTGGAGTACAGAAAGCTCGCGAGAGCATTGCGTGGCCCCGGTCTTCAGCCCTTTGCAGAATATCGTCGTGCTGGGGCTGGCTCTGATTCTTAAATCCCAATCAGCGAGGGATTTATTAACTGCTAATAAGTTGCTGATCCCTTTATATCTCAACATAAAATGGCAAGTAGTAGCTATTTTAGTAAATTGCTCTAAGTTTTCTTGTTGAAAGGATAAAGATCAATGATTACAAAGACACTTATTCAACTTGCTGATGTAATTTCCTTTAACTATATACCCAGTAGTAGAAGTGCAGGGAGGTTTGATTTTAATTTTTGAGGAACTTCCACATTGCTTTCCTTTGCAACTAAGCTGGTTGATATTTCCACTGACAATGTGCAAGGAATACTTTTCTCAATATCCTCTTCAACATTTGTTGGATTTTGATCTCTTTGGTATGTTCATTCTGGTATTTTCTAGATGAAATCCCTTTGTGTGTTTAATTTACATTATTCCCTGATGATAAGAGACCTCAAACACACACATGTGCACGCACACATACACACATGTCCACACACACACACACACACACACACACTGGCTATTTGTAGGTCTGTTTTGAGACGTGCTTCCTCAAGCCTTAGTAATATTTAATGAAATATTTCCCTACTCTAGAGAAGGAACATGGAACCCTGAGAAATCAGGAGAATTGACAAGATTGTAAAAACTCACAACTCAAGACTTCTACACTGTTCCTCTGATACCATGCATTGAACCTTGCACCCATGCTTACCAGGCAACCATGCTACTACTGAGCTGTATTTTAGGCTTCTTTTTGTTTTTAATTATGAGACAAGGCCTTGCTAAGTAGCCCAGGATAACCTCGAACTCACTCATGGTCGAGGCAGGCCTTGAACTTCTCATCTTCCTGTCATAGTCACAAGGGTAGCTGATTCTCTGTCACATAATTTTATTACGAAGTTAACATGTCTCTGGCTATGAAAAAGACACATATGTTAGGTATTTTCTCTTAGACGAGCCTCTCTGCCTACGCAAATAATCCCAATCAGACCAAATCAAATCGATTTAAAAGATGCCCATTTTTAATGAAATGTTCCCGGGTGGCTTTGGGAAAGCATGAAGAGGGGAAGAGAGAAAAGAGGAGACCATGCGAAACCTGGAGGCCATGTGTTTATTCCTTGAGGGCAGTTTAAATAGTCTGTGGGAGTGGTTTTGATCCTCTCTGTGGAGAGGACTTATTCCAGAAGCTGGGGTGAAGCTCCCAGTGAAGCAATCTGGACTTTTTGTAGGAAGGGGTGTTAGGGAGCTGGGATGATGCTTTTAACCAAACAACATATATTATTGTATACACATCATACATGTTAAAATACAATCGATAATGGTGGTACATCATGTGCCATAGGTACATACATATTATGACTATATTACAGAATAATAAGTTGTTAAATTTATACATATTATAAGTAATATAATATGTTTTACATAGTGAATATTTTAATGCATAATTTTAATGCATAATTATGCACTTTATTATATACCACATGTAAATGTTACCAGAAAATAGGTATTGCTTAGCAAACCAGTCACCCATTCTATAATAATGCAGGTATCATTCTTATCTATAGGCTTGACCTGAAGCATTGCCCCTTTCTTATTTAAGTCATATGTTTATGCAAACGCCAGCAAAATGACAGCTTTACCATGGTCATTTGATATCTCAAATTCCTTCTAAATGTTTGCAGCCTGTTCTAATCCACCATCCTAAAGAGTTGAGGAAGAAGCAGATCCAAGGACATTGGAAAGGGACTTTCAACTCCAACAGTTGAAGGCATGACCTCTGGTAGAAAGAACTACTTCCTCACTCACTAACTGTGTTGATTTCTCTCTATGCAATGGCGGTAAAACTTTTCCTGATTGCGTTGTCTTGGGGATTCAACTGTACCTTCTGCAAACACAGGCATTTAGTCCTTTTGTGGTCTTGAGTTGTGAGTGCTCAGTAAACATGCTCTGAAAAGTCTAACTTTATGTTTCCCTTCAAATTCTTGTATAGTTCTCCCTCTTCCATCTTATCTTGAGCCCTTTAATTTTGTCACCCAGCAACTGATGGAAAGATCATAAAAGCCGTTTTGAATTATTTATACCAACCTTGGGGCCCTCCAAGAAAATAAACAGCCAGTTGTGTCAAATTTTTTTCACAGCATCTCCTTGTCTACCCAGAGCAACAAAGGCAGTGCTGGGAGTTTGTAAAAGAAGCTTCTCTGGCAGTGACTCATCAGCGAGAATGAGAGGGAAGCAACATCAAAAGGCAGTGTGAGCTATTTAACCAAGTCAGAAGCCAATTCTGGAGTTCCTAAGCCTTAAACACAAGTGGAGTGGGAAGGAACACGGGGCCAGCATGTACAAGACTCTACCAACCTAAAAATTTGCCCAGGCGGTTTCCGGGCAAAAGAAAAGTGTCAGATCCTACACTCAGACTATCCATCTTGTTGCTTCAGTGCCTCCTCTTGAGTTTGCTGTATATGTGTGTGTTTGTGCGCAGGTCTGTGTATAACTTTGGATCCCCTGGAGCTGAGCTCCTCGGTATTGTGGGCTTTCATACATGGGTGCTGGTAAGTGAACATGGGACCCCTGCAAGAGGGTCACTCACTCCAGTGTCCCCCATTTTTTTATTCTTTAAATTTTCAAACAAGTGTACCATGTGTTTTCATTATATTCATCCCTCATTCTCCACCTCCAACTACTTCCAGTACACCCCTCATCAAATCTCTCTCCCGACTTCATGGTCTCATTTTAAAATTATTTAAAGTATGCAGCAAGGCTATTCATTATCCTAGAATTAAATAAAATGTGAAGTCCCTGACCAGGGCCTTGAAAACCCTGCAGAAGGAATCTCTAACTTGCAGTTAGAATTATCACCTAAGCCTTCCCCCTGCAATTCTAGCCTGGCCCTTTCCCAAATGCACCAAGTAGGTGCCCACTAAAGGAATTGGGCTTTCTTGTTCTCTCTCCTAAGTGTAGCTGGAAAAATCATCTCCCTGGAGCTTTGCATAGCCGATGGCTTCCACATTTTAGCTGGCTGTTTGGGAAGGTTCTTCTGCTCAGTACCCTCAGTAAATGCTCCCCTCTATAGCCCCCTTCATGTTGAATCTAGTTATTCTGTAACACTTTTGGCAATTAGTTAATGAGTTACATCATGTATGTGTCTGCATCAGGACACAGCAGCAAAGATTCAAACAGATGTCTTGTACCTGGTAGTCAATATTATGTTTGAGTGAATGAAGATTATGAAGGACGTTTCCAAAACGGATAGTAATGCATTGGGCACAAACTGCATGTGTTGAGAATTACTAATTTAAAATTCATTCCACTTGTAACTCATTCTATGATCATAATGACCTCAAGCTTGAATAGAATGACCTCAAATATGAATCTCAGTATGCTTATATTTATTCCTTTACCAATGAGTTACACACAGGCTCCCTCATATTCACACAGACACACACTGTCCATGCTTAGGTGCTGGTAAACCTGGACCATTGGATAAATCTGATCCCAGGATATGGCCAGCTGTTGATCACAGCTTTGTTCCTGGAACTATCATGTTCAGATCCTACTCAAGGCCAAAGGAACTTCTCGCTTGGCTCTCAGACCTTCCCATTTTGTGTAGACACTTCAGGGATTTAACATTGGAGACATTGGAGGGACAATGTGTAAAGCCTGCAAAAATCTATTTTTACTGCTGAAGAAGAAAGATTATATTTTCAGCAATGTGAGTTTGTGAATGGCATTGCCTCTCTTGTGCCCTGTTGAAAGGCTCGTTGGTCCCTGCATGCAGACAGAGACTATTCTGTTCATCCGAATTTCTGGAGGACAGCAATGGCCTAGATTTCCTCCATTCTACCATAAAAAGTCATTTTGGGTGCTGCTCCCACGAGCCCTGTGTATAATTAGCCTTACGTAAGACTGAGACAGAGCAAGGAAAGGGGTAGGGAGGAGGAAAAGAAAAGAAAAAAGCAATTTGACCTGACCTCTTGCTAACTCTGGAAACCAAATGTATTTGTTTCTTTGAAAAAGGTGTCTTCCAAGTCCTTGGCAGAACGCTCAAAGTAGCCTTCATGTAAGTGCTGGAAGCTGTCTTTAGTCCAGGGCTCAAGGACTGCAGTTCACTGTGCACAAGATCAAACACGGGAGCAGCAGAGACACTGTGCAGTTCAGTAAGTCACCTGGGGGGCTGTGCGATGGGGGAGCTTTTCATGCTTTAAAAGACATTGAAGTACCACTGCCTGGAGAACGGGAGTGTTTAAGGGGACTCTTGGGACGTGCCTTTCCATGTAGAGAAGCAGAGAAAGACTCAGAATAAGGGCCGTTCCTTCAGTGAGGTTCTGGTTTTACCTCTGTCACAACCCTTAAAGTCTGAGGAAAATAAACTTGGATAAAAGGTGAGACCCTACAACTTCGAGAGGCAAGCATCCCTCTGACATTGGCGTTTTGGTTTCATGTCCTTTAGCTCATAACCTATTTATCAACTGCTGCTGCTTACATGAAAGTGCTGGGCAGAAAAATCTGAATTTCCTACACAGGGACTCGAGTCTTGTTTTAAAATCGCTCATGCGCCAATGCTGTCTCAGCCCAGCTATGGAGAACAAGCTGACGAAGTATAACAGGGATCTTCTCTTTCATGTTCATGGTTCAGTAAAACGTGGAGCCTAGAGACAGAGTTTAGTTAGTTCTCAGAGGCACGTAGAAATGTTCAACTCAGTGACCCCCGTCTGGAAATCTCGCCTCTTTCTCCAGCCTACTTCTACAACCTCTGCTGTGCCTCAGGATACGGCAGTCCAAACATGGATGCTGGCATTAGGCAGCAGGGTTGAAATTCTGGCAGGTTTCCAGAGACAAACTGCTAGGTCACTAAATAATTCAGATTTAAAGCAACCAATGTGTCATTATTTTCGCTGCATAAATTCTGGCTGTATCCAACTTCTGGTTCTCACCTCTGATGAGATCTTAAAACAAAACAAAACAAAAAACACAACACAAACATTTATTCAGCCCCAAATAAACAACTAAATGCAGAGTTGAATAAGATGGCACAGTCGTACACACTGGCGTCACTCTGTTCTAGGTGGCGACTGGAATTCACAAATGAATGTGTGTAGCATTTTGGGAAGAATAAATAAGTCTGCCATGATCCCTCTGGGGGGGGGGTTCACTGGTTGGGCACAGGTGAGCTTATGTGGGAAGATTGAAAACTGAAGAAAAACAATGTGGGCCAAGAACTGAATGTTGAACAGCCAACTTGATACTTGAAGGTGAGATGTAGCCTTGCTTCTGGGTCTCTTGGGATGTTACTCTGGCTTCTGTGTTTATAATCACTTGTCTACAGGTTAACACTAGTTTTTATTCAACAAAATAGCTTTGAGTAATCTACTATGTGTTAGGCAACGTAGCGGGTCTGATCCTATTAGCAGAGTCAAATGTCCTGATTATAGTGTTTGAGTGAATCACGGTAATAAAACAAGTATTTCAAAGCTTCCCCGAATGATCCCACCTATGTGATCAGTTCCAGAGATGTGCTCTGAGGATATATTGCTAAGCTCTCTAGCTTCAAAGTTTAGTGTAAGAAGACATAAATAAACCTCTGAACTTCAAGAAGGTACATGCTATAAGTTCTTTAATCAACATCAAATTGAGTGCCTACTATCTGCCAAATATTACCAGAGATCATGAGAAGAAACTCAGGCTTTAGGAGAAAAGGAATTAGACCAGGAAAATGGAAGATGAGGGTTGAGAAGATGCTTCAGTTGACAAAAATGCATGTTTTGCAATCACAAAGACCTGAGTTCATCCTCACACAACAACAACAACCAAAACAAACACATAAACAAAACAAAGCAGCATGTTAAAAAAAAAAAAAAACAGGCACAGTGCTATGTGCTTGTAATACTATCACTGGGCAGGCAAAGATAGGTGAATCCCTCGGTCAATTTCTGTGCTCATTTCCTTGCCCGTGAAAATAAAGCTTTCATTACAACGCTAATTCACAGACCATTTGTAATACTGGTAAAGAAAAAAAAGGAATCACTTAGGTTTTAAAATAAACAAGCAATGGTCTGGAAAGAAGGCTCAGCGATTAAGAGTACTTAATGCTCGTGCAGAGGATCAGAGATCAGTTCTGAGCACCTGTGTTAAGAGACTTCTAATTGCCTAAGCATGGTGGAGGCACGCTGTTAATCCCAGCTCTTGGGAGGCACAGCAGGGCTGATTTCTGTGAGTTGGAGGCCAGTCTGGTCTACAAGAGGTAGTTTTCAGGGCAGGCTCTAAAGCTATCAAGAAACCCCGTCTCAAAAAATAAGACAGAACAGAACAAAACAAAACAGAAAAAAAAAAAAAAAAGAGACTCACAAGTGCCTATAACTTCAGTTCCATGGAACCTGACACCCTCTTTGGCCCCTTCTGGTACTGCATTCATGTCCACAGATCTATGTATAGACACACATATACACATGATTTAAACAAATTAAATCTTGAAAAGTGAATGTAAAAAAATGAAAAGCAAAAATATGTAATCTTTATATAAGGACTATATCTAAATTACATACATTAGTGAATACAATCTTACTATTTTCACACCCCACCCAGTGTTTTAAGATTCTTAGATAAAGAAACAAATGCATGTTGCATTAAAGAAGGCACTTTGCATTAAAATATGCTATTCCTTGAGAGATCACCCAAAGGGCTTACATAAAGTATACTATATGTGTGAATTCATGGGTGTGCATTCCCCCTCTTTTAAATTGCCTTTCTTGTCAACCCATTTTCAATGCAAACTAACTCCTTAAATGGTCAGTGCTCCCTGGGAGGCTGTCACTTTACTGGATGATATGAATTTTAACTTATATTTTTCAATGTTTGAATATTCTCTAGGCTGCCGTTCTTTGTAAGCTCTACTAAATCAAATATATTTTATTATTTAAGCATAATTCTTAACTATTCAAATAACAGAGTGTGACAATAACTAGAACTATGCTAAAAATAAGCAAAATTTTGAAATTTTTGAGAATTCCTGAAAATATTGCTCTCTTGTCTTCAAATCTCAAAGAGTGACATACCAGGAATTTGAGCACACTGAGAAGCTTCCTGCCTTTCATTGCATGTACCAATTTTAAAATACATCATTGCTTCTGAATAAATGTACCTTTCTTTCCAAAATTAAAATTACAGAACAGGAAACATAAAAAAGTCAAGATACACAATGTCCTAACATTTCTGTTAAGCTGGGTTTTGTTCACAACCCACTGGTTCATAGGCAGGGACCACCTAGGACTCGATCAGTCTCCGACCTGCAGAATCTACAGTCAAAAGCCCGTGAAAAGGATGGTGGCTTTCCATAGTCCTTTACCTTGGGCTTCCCCCATTCCTGCTTCTGCTGAAAGTAAATTTTTGTTTTATAAACAAACAGCTATAAAAATAGTCTTCACAGAACCTGATGTTGGGTTCCATCAGTCCTGAAATGCCACAGGAGGAGTTTAAAAGGGAAAGAGAGGGTTAATGGCAGGCAGGCACTCTCCATGAAATTGATCTTCCTTTCAGCAATCTGTCTTAGGCCTTTAAACGTGTCTCATAATTCTCCCAGTATTTTGAGGGCATCAGAGAATAAGAAATGTATGAATAAATGATTTATTTGTTGTAGGGACTAGCCTAGATGTCATAGCAACTCAATTAATATAACTGACATTTTACATTTTTCATGCAACAACATCCTGATGAAAGCCAAAAGCTGCCTGGACCCACAGTCTCCATCCTGTTTTCAGTTAGGACTCCAGCACCAGATTAATTTTCTTGAAGCATCTGATGTTAGCTGTTACTAAGTATCTTCTTTCTCTCTAAAGTCAACATTGAAATGTGATCATCTACCCCAACAGGTAGGGTCTTTAAAGAAAATACATTGGGAAATGCTTTTTTAAAAATTACTTTCCTGCCTATTTGATTTATTTGAAATATCTAGCAGAAAGATTCAAATAAAAAGTGACTTGGGCTTGTAAGTGTCTTTATAAGCTTACAAGAAATAAGAAGTACTTCATCTGAAAGATACTTTGGCCTTGGATAAATGGAGCACATTGCAAAAACATTCAGTACACAGTACTTGGTTTTGGGGTTCTTCTCTATGTAAATGTACTTCCTATATGGAAGAAAGCTCCAACTATGTAAGATTCCAGGATATAGAACATAGCCACTTGTATAATTATTTCTCCCCCAAATTGAAATGTTCCCTCATAGGGTGAGAAAGACCAAGTCCTAAAACTCAAAAAGCTAGCAAAGCTTAGAAAGATCTGGAAGCTTTGAAAGTTTCCCTACTCATAAGGCCCCTCTCCAGGGTTATGCAAGGAATAACGTTTGCTGGGGAAGAGGAAACGATTTGATGGCCTTGCCTGCAAGGTGGGCTGGGAGTTCAGATGTCCAGTGTTCAGGACTCCCCACCCATGGTATCAGAGGACTTTTCAGGGGTGCAGCTGCCTTTGAGACACTCATACTCCTGTAATGAAGCCCATAAACGCAGTGGTGGTTTACCAGGCTAGATTAAGTAAAACTGTTTCTTTGGTCCGTCATTGGTGCCCTGTAAGAGGTAAATGCAGTCATTTATCCGCATGTCCACAAGAAGAATTATGCAACATCGTTCCATTGGGGTGGTCAAGCAGTCACATACTGGTGCTCTCAGGGAGCCTTAGTGTGTCTCTGAGGCATGGAGCGTTCGGTGATCATCACCGGAGCCAGCAGTTAGTGACTGTCTCAGCTTCCCTGTGGAAGCTGATGGCCAGCATAATTCTGGAGAGGAGTCTGGGAGTTCTGAATTTCCAATAGCTTGTGTGTCCCTCATGCCCACCATCCTGTGTCAGACCACTTAAATGCCTACCCAGAAACTTCCCCATGCCCTCTGGTCCCTTTGCCGACATCTCCCCGTTATGATGACTGTGTTGCCTGTTTGTTTTCCTCCTAGCCATGTAAGGAGAAATCTCTTGCTCTTATTACAATTTTTTCCCTAGAGCATCTTTCTGTTTCTTAAGTTTTTTTTTTCTCTTCAATTTCTTGAGTCATGAAAGGCAACCAAGCTTCTTTTCCCTCTGCTTCCTGTGTCCACCTTTGTATTTTGGAGCGGAAACAACAATTACCTCAGACCAGCATAGATTCACAAGAGAGAAAGGGAAGAAACTAGAGGAAAACAATTTCCCCAAAATGATGGATAGGATTCAGCTGAACGATGTGAAATTGTTGTGTTTTACCCTCTACCTACAAAATAACAGTTTCAGCTTGTCCAACTAATACTTGAAAAGTATTTCTCTGATACGTAAAAGTATTTCAGAATGTTTCATTATAGCTAAAAAAGAACTCTCTCTCTCTGTCTCTCCATATATATATATCATCAAACATGGTGCAATGAATTAAGAGACTTGCAGCTTTAAGATCAAGTTGAGATAGCATTTACCACAGAAAACTCTCTAGAAGAACAGAGCTGTATTAAGCTTAAGTTTACAGGACACCAGGACTGCTGAATTGGAGATGTGTTGTTTGAAAGGAAAATGTATAAAATACCTTGCATGAGGTATCAAAGTGGGCAGCAGGTTTGGGGTTCTCTTGCTTGCTCTGCCCTGGGTTTTGTGATTCTGTGTCAAGCTTCTCCTTTTAGCAAACACCACTGAATAGTGGCAGGGATATGAAGCTGAGACTCGCAATGCCCGAGGTAACACCACCCCCCATATAACTGACTGGAAAGCACGGCAGACTCAATGGCTTGATGAGTCTTTATTTCTGTGACTACTGAATGACAGTAGAGAAAAGGGCCCCCCTCGCCCCAACTTTCCAGAACAGTCGTCAGCACACAGTAACAGCCATGTAACCAAGCGGTTTGTAATGCAAGGTGATTTGTTTCTCAACCACACTAGAAGTCTCACGTGGGCGCTGTTTGATTTCAATCCTGTTGTGAAACTCAGAGGAAATGGAACAAGTTAAACTCATCCACAGAACCCTCCTTCCAAAATGTGAACGACGTTTCAATTCCAACAAAAAGTCATTAGCAAAATTTCAAAATTATCACCCTGATAAATTCTTTACTGGAGGGAAACTATCTCAACTTGCATGCTACATTGATTTTCTCTTGGCCTTTCTTCTCTTACTCATCTTTCTCCAAATCCTTCTCTAACATCTTTGGTCTTGGTCTCCATCTCTATTCATTGAGTTGTGCAATTCTTTACATTTAGCTATGCATTATTACCTGTTCTGTATACTTTCTGTCTTCTGACTAGCAAGTGTGCTGAATATTTACTCAAAATATAAGCTAAATAATGCCTTTTAAAAATTATATAAAATTATATAAAATATATCTACTCATATATGGATGTATGTAATACCCTCGTGTGTGTGTGTGTGTGTGTGTGTGTGTGTGTGTGTGTGTGTGTGTGTGTGTGTGTGTTGGTCACTGAGCACAAGTCTGTCTTTGTTAGGCAAGTGCCCTACCAATGAACTATAGCCTCCACCTTCTAAACATATTTAATTATGAAACATATTTAATTAGAAAAACAAAGAAAACAGCCTATCTTTGGACAATATCCCCCATCTCTCCTTCTAACCAATACCACGAGGCAGATTTTGCACATTATCTTCCCCATGGAATTTGGAGGCCCTGCCCCGTGTCAATGTACTTCTGTGAACCTTACCTTCCACATCCCCTGTTTGAGCTCTTGGCACAGGATTGGCAGCCTTGGTCTCTATCCCACCCTGCACAGCTGTGCCTTGATCCTTTTGGACAACCCTGCTGCTGTTAGAGTATCTCACAAAACCGGGCACACAGGCTTGCCTTTGTTCTTTCTTTTCCCATCTAACTTAACTTCTCATATTAACAGCAGTATCCATCTCTGGGATGCGCAAGGTCCATCTGTGAAGGGCTAATTGATTTCCCACCATCACTCCATATTTATTTTCTTCTTCCTCGCCTCCAAAAGCATGCCCTGAACCAGAGGCCATGGCAGCAGCTCATGCTGGCCAAATCCTGCTTTTATTATTTCTTCCCTGGCAACAGTTACTCATGCAGCTTGTCAAGCTGTGGAGGACATCACAGAGACCATCTGTTTCCCTCTGTCTGAATCCTTTAATGCAGTTCGGCTCCTCTTTCTGGAGCACTTCACAATGGTCCCCACATTTTTCTCCTTTTCCCTCTGCTGGCTTTGGCAGCTCTTTGTCACCGAGGCTGGCACTTCCGCTTTACCCTGCTCATTTGATGAGCATCCTCCTCTTTGAGTTAACTGTGTGGCTTCCACACAGTGGTCTCTGGGTTGGTCGTCCCTTAACCCTTGGAAACTTGAGAGGAAGCTCTTCATATTATCTATGCCCACGTCATCTCCTTTTGGTACCAGGTTCTGTTATTTCAATCACTTAGGTAACTCTCAACTCCCCTTCTATTCTCATGAAGCATCATTTGTTTCCGGAAGGAAACAAATCTGTTCCCTGTAGGCAAGCCTGAGCTTTTACAAGTCAGAAATGCCAAGCGATTTTCCTAAAACGCTTGGCATTACTTCCGTGTTTTGGGAATTTTCCAGTAGGCTCACACTAAGCCTGCTCATCTTCTTTGGCCATGCCATGCATGGTCTTTTAAAATGTGCCCTCTACTTTCCCCTCTATTAGCATGTTGTGTTTGTCCTAATAATGCTTGCCTTCACTGGAACAGCCCTTCCTGGATCCTGGATTTGGTGGAGAGTTAAGTGTCACTGAAGACATTTGGTGATGTCTAGAGGTACCTGTGGTCATCACGGCTGAGATATGAAGTACGGAGATGCTACCAGATTACATTTGGCAAAACCTCTGAGCACACCCTGCTGATTATGGAGGCTGTAGAACGCTATTCCAACAGACAGCTTTCCCAATTCATGATGCTTCTTCATGTGTCTACACACAGTAACACTACAGCAATCTTTCCTCTCCAATACACCCCATTCTCCAAACATTTTCTTGTTAGTGTTGTCTAATAAGTGCAGGGTTTTGGAGTGTGCATATCCAAGAGTGCTAAAGTGTAGGATTCTGCATGGTCATAAAAGGCCAACCTGAGGCAGTGGCTCCACATTTTGTCATCTCATGCCAATGGGAATTAAAAATACAGGTCTCATGGGAGTATGCAGGGCAGCTCAGGATTTATTTATTTTTATTTAATTTTTTATTTTTCGAGACAGGGTTTCTCCGTAGCTTTTTGCTTCCTGTCCTAAAACTAGTTCTTGTAAACCAGGCTGGCCTCGAACTCACAGAGATCCGCCAGTTTCTGCCTCCCAACTGCTGGGATTAAAGGCGTGCACCACAACCGCCCAGCTAGCTCAGGATTTATTAAGAATTATTACAGAAAACTGAGAAGTTGATGGGAAAAAAATCACAGAAACTTTTGAGAGTGGGAGGCATTTCCAGGAGAGGAGAAAGCTATCAAACTCTTTTTGAGGGAACATGGCAGAAATTGGACAAAATCTGAGGTAATTTCTATTGATTGTGGTTGGTTCTCTGGGCTATGCCATGCTAAGCCAATAGAAGATCCAGATCCTCTATGAATGACCTCCTGACCAAAACAGGGAGATGATCATGGACCATCCATGTGCAGCCTAGCAACTTAGATGTCTTTAAAGGTCCCTGCTTTCCACTTCTGCCATGAGCTTTGTTAGATGCTGACCTTGAATGTCTCCTGGCTCTCAGCCCCCGGCCTGTGCTGCTGCTTCTAATCTTGCAGGTTTCTCGAGTGCTGTTAATTATCCTCAGCTCCTGTCGTTGTCACACGTACATGATCAACCCACAGATGTGCTGCAGGATAGAGCTATCTCTACTGCTGCCACCATGACGTTAATCCCTGGTCTGCGGGTGGCCTAGAGTGATCTACTAGTAGAAGTTTCTTGTTAAAACCCATTCTTACTTGCAATTTTATCTGTTACAATTAGCTGTACTAGACATAGGAATCTACTAAGGGGCAATAGTGTCATTCTTTATGTCCTGTAGGAGTTAATGAGGGACAGAGCGCTGCTTGCCTGCTGTCACTGGCCCAGAACCTCATCGCTAATCTAATCAATCTAACTAGGTTATCTTATACCCAACTGTGAGCTCTTCTATTCAGTGTGTCCTCATTGTGACATGCTAACCTTTAACCTTCCTAGTCACTCCAGCCACTGTTCTTACTGCAACATTTGTGGCTCAGATTCCTGCATCAAAATCATCCTTGGTTCAGCCCGAGGATGCACTAAGGATACCTTAGTTCCTCAACTATCCCATCCCATCTTCTGTGCTTTTCATCTTCCAAAACTTGGATCAAAGTAGATCCATAGGGTGCTGGTTTCAAGGGAATTTCTAAATATGAAGACAGTGAGCAGAATTAATGTGGGCACGGCTCTTCTAAAATCAACAATTGTAAGGGGAGTCATGCAGTTGTCAGATATTTATGGGAATAAATTCTGTCTTCATACCATCTGCAAGCTGCTTTTCCACAGCAGAGGATGAATGGTATCCATTTTTCTTGCATTTTCTGAGATGTCATTAACAAAATTTGATTTTTTTTATCTTGTCACTGAAAAACCTGCCTTGAATACTTTGCTAGAATCCAAGTTGCTTAACACTGTCCAACCATCTCTAAAAAGTGTTCCTTCCTCTCTCATTGTTTTCCCTGACCTACCCCACAGTGTTTTTGATCTTGGCCATTTTGACAGATGTAAGATGGACTCTCAGGGTTGTTTTGATTTGCATTTCTCTGATGGTTAAGGATGTTAAGCCTTTCTTTAAGTGTCTTTCAGCCATTTTAGATTCATATGTTAAAAGTTCTCTGTTTAGGTCTGTACCCCATTTTTTATTGAGTTATTCGTTCTTTTGATGACCAGTCTCTTGAGTAAGTCCTTTGTATATTTTGGAGATCAGACCTCTGTTCAAAGTGGATTGGTGAAGATCTTTTCCCCTTCTGCTGGCTGCCGTTCTGTCTTCATTTATTTTTATGAAACATTTTGTCACCATAAGAAGAAAAACAACTAACATGGATGGTTTCTAGAAAATAAGATCAAATGAAAAATCATTTCAAGAACTCAAGGAAAAAAAAAAAGAACTCAAGGATCACAGGCTAGAGAGATGGCTCAGTCATTAAAGGCTAGGCTCACAACCAAAAATATATAAAAAAGGATCATACTGTATAACAGATAAACAATGTTGTGAAATGGTGTTACACAGTTACATAATAGATATGAATATTGCACAGCAGTATTGCACACTTACATTGCATAATAGATATACCACATTGTTATATGGTTATTGCATAGTAATCACATAGTGTTATTGCATAGTAATATGATATAACAGATAAAAAGAAGTAATTTTGTTTAATAGGTACAGATACTACAAAATTGCCCACTTCTTGTCCAGAGACACTGAGATCCATCCAGCCTTCTTCTAAGCAATCCTAAAATATGTCACTAGACTCCAATTGGAAGGGTATAGGTAAATATTTCCTTCTCATAGCAAAGAAAATAAGGCAATTATTCATGTTGTTTTCCAGGGTGTTATATAATAAGACAGATAAGAAGCATGCACGTAAAAGGGATAGAAAATTGAAAGGACAAATACCCCACAACAGGAAAACCGAGAGAAAGCTGGTTAATTTGAAGAGTCAGAAAACATCTAGCTGGGATTAAAATGTCTTTACTCCTACAATCTTTGTCTCGTGGTGAGGGACAGGATGGGAGGCATCGGGGGAACACGTAAGAGGAGCGATTGCCACCACTCTGCAGTCATGGATGTTCCCCAAACAGGTACTTGGAGGACATCACTTGGCTATAAAGAGGTCCTATAGGGTTCTTAAACTACCTGGGCTGCTCAGCACTTAGTTAAATTCCAAATTTTTGCCAAAGGAGAATCAGATAGGAAGACCCAATGAGTTTCACAATTTACTTTTACATATTTCTGCAGGTAACTCTCTGCAAAGTCACTGGGATCTAACACTTGCAGTAGAGAGAGTAAATGCTACAAAAACTTCAAGGTTTTCTCATGAATTAATGATGCTGCACCTCATTCCAACACAAAGCACAGTCTGTGACCTTCGGTGATAGCTGACACTGGTCTAATGAGGCCCTGTAGGCTTGCCTGATTCCTAAGTCTCTCAGCATGGGGAGGGTCACAAACCCTCAAACCTAAAAGGTACAGAAACAACCTTGGTGAGACTCATCTGTGCTGAAATGCTTCAGGCGCCCCTTAACTCCCTTTGCTCTTTGCTCTTCAGATTAAGGAGTGCTTAAGTCCCAGGGACCCCAAAAGACCAAATTCAGTGGAAACAATGAATTCTCAGGAAATAGCAATCAGCAAATGATCAGGAAGGCCGGGGTTGAGGAGGGAAAAACAATTGGCTCATGAATTTGAGAGAAACATGTACTCAGGTCAATTGATTTGTAGGAAAGGTAGAATGAATTAAAGAGCAGGCAAAAGGGAATCACTTGACTTGCAAATGGTCCACAAGGAAAAGTAAATTATCCTTGAGGGCAATTTGATTAAATAAATCCCCTGTAAACATGTATGATTTTGTGCTTGCCATGAGTGACGGGTAGTTCCCCAAAGATAAATTGAGAGACTGTTCACAAGAAGGGAGAAGACATACTGGGGAATCACGTACTATCTAACATATGGCCTTCAACCAACAAGAAAGGAAAAGCAAGCTTGATTTTATGTGATATATTAAATGTCCCTCCCTTGGTCGTCTCTGGCTACAGTTTTGCATCCCAGGTCCCGTCACACGCAGCGTTTCTTTGATAGCTAATGACGTGATGAGCGGTTGCTGAAACTGTGGGAGGCGCATTCCTCTGCCCATCTCACCTTACATAATTCACGTTGTGGGTGAATTGCCAGGAGTTATCTTACACGTGTGCTATGTATACAAAAAATATGTTAACAAAACATTGGTACCAGAAATTTCTTGTTAACAGAATTCTCTGGTAGACATTTTGGTAAGGAAGACTAGTGTTTAACTGTAAGAGATACAGTGGGAAAAGAACCATCTTGAGTGTTTGGGTCAGCAAAGAAAGTCAGTTTCACTCCACGACTCACTCCTGGCCTGAGATTCCACCCCACCCCACATTTAGAGCCGTGCTTTCCCTAGAAGCAGAGCGCTTTGACTCTCAGTCCTATGCTTATCATTTCGACTTGCTTTGGCTTCGGAGCTCATTTCCACAAACGGTTTCTCTGGAACACATTTCTTTCTATGTAAGAACATGTGAAATGAATCAGCAGTCGGAGGGACAGCCAGGGTGAGATTAGGCTGAGGGCACTGGGGACGCCGTAGTTTTGTTCCCTCCGTGTTGACAAAATTCGCAGGATTGCAAATGACAAATTTCACTGTGGGTTATTCTTGGGAAATGGAAATTAAATGCTGTGCACCATGACTTTACTGCCCTCCTGGCCAGACTTAGGGATTGCAGATGGCTTTGCCTCATTTCTCTCGTGGGTCTTGTAGAGCTCTTGACTGGGGATCAGCATCCTGATACTTGTGTTATCAGTGGCACCTGGCCCCTATCTCTATCAGCAGTGCCATGTTGTGGTCAGAAGACCCTGATGTGAGATGCTGCTGCCTCCACAGACATCCATATGGCATTTCAGTCCCCAAATTAAAGCCTCAAAATGAGATGGGGACCAAGGGAACTCGCTGGGTGCAGTTGGATGGAACAGAGCCAAGCAAATAATCAAGCAGGCTCGTTTGTCAGAAAGAAGTCAGAAGCTCGGGAGACGAAAGGGAAACACACAGAAGTTGGTTTGAAAGGGAATACAGGGGAACAGAAGGACAGTTTAAAAGGAGAAGCAGATACAAAATGAAGAAAGGTCCCTCTGAAAGGTATAGGAGAAGAGGTTAGGACTGAGGTCAAGAGAGACAGAGGTGCTGTTAGCATTAGACAAGACTCTAGAGGTAAGGCAGCTTTGAAGCTGCCCCATCCAGCACACACACACACACACACACACACACACACACACACACACACACACACCTGTCTTCTGACAGGGTGGGGGAATCATGCTGAGATTGCCTGTGCTGGACTGGTGTAATAGAACTAAGAATATGCAGGTAAGGGAATTCAGAAACAGCAGAACAGAAATATACACACCATGGGATGGTCATAACCCAAAGGTACAAGATGGTGCATTGTGCATGTTCAGTGAAAAAAAAAAGGGAACAACAAGAAAGATAGCAGAGAGGGTCGCTAGTCTTAACTGGCCATTAGTAATAAGACTTGCAATGGCTATATTTACTTGGGATCTGTTTTTCAGGCATAGTGCTTAGAGTTTTACACATGTAGGTTTGTTTAATCCACAGACTGTCTGAACGCAGCAGGTCTTACTGGGTCCCCTCTTTGTCTCAAGACCCTGGAAGATACTCAACATAAAACCACATGAGAAACTACAGAGGTTGAGAAGTCAATAAGACAAAGTGGTGACCAGGGTGGAAAAGAACCCAAGACATCTCTTAGGTTCAACCTCATAGTCCAGGGCTTATCTCAAGATATTTAGGTCTCACAAAAAGAATGTACCAGCTAGAGT
This sequence comes from Microtus oregoni, assembly GCF_018167655.1. Lineage (NCBI taxonomy): Eukaryota > Metazoa > Chordata > Mammalia > Rodentia > Cricetidae > Microtus > Microtus oregoni. The sequence continues at coordinate 37,322,609 of NW_024543081.1, forward strand.
TGTTTCACGGCAGTTACTAAATAGTCCCTGGGATTCTTTCCTGCTTTTAAGCCAGTACCACATATGAAACCCCTTGTCACTAAGCCTCCAATGGCACTTAGATTGTAGGTGGCCTGGGAATCTTTCTTTCTTTTTTTACAAACCCTTTATACTATGAGGAAGAGAGGAAGAAACCCATAAACACCATAACACATTGATTATAACCAATTTTCATACTATGTTATGTAGACTGATAAGGAGGAAAACATAGCCTTGTTCTAGAAATATGCAGAAATCTCTGAGAGAGAATTAGGGTGTCTGGCTTTGCAAGCTATGATATTAGACTCACACACTCCAGCCTTGGCCATATCCACTCTTTCCTAAATATTATAAGCAACACAGCAAAAGCTGCTTTTGTACTCCCAGATGTCATTGCAGCAATGCTATTCAGAGCAAGCACAGACCATTCCTTTCTGGAGTGGGTGGAAATACTCTCTAAGCATCAACTGGGTAAAATGTGAGAGGAAAAGTGACTAGGGACATGGCGAGGGAGAGAGGGGGAGACAAAATTATTCTAGAATAACCTGCTAGAACAAAAAAAAAATCTCTAGAATACTTCCTGGAGGAAGTCCCACACACTTCTATTGGAAAACAGGTATTCTCCAAGAAGGGCCAGAGAAAAGCACAGCGAAGCATATTCAAGTATCTTGAGTCTAACTTCCTGACATCTGCACAGGGCATACTTCTGATTTCTTTCCAGAACTGTCTCCATTAGATCTCTGAGGAGCCATGTCTACCACATCAGTGCTCCGCCATTTCCTTCATTGCCTCTCCTGGTGCTGAGACTAGTCATGTGGCTGGTTCCAGCACTGGGGAAATCCTGCTCAACCAGAACTGACTGCTGGTTCGGGGATGAGGAGTGTCCGTCAAATGCTGTTGAATATAGGTTTTTTGCCTCATTGTAGGACAAAGAAAAGAAAAGAAAACAGAAGCTCAAAAGAACAAGATTTGGGATCTTCAGAGAATTAAAAAAATGAGAGATGACAAGGGTTAGGACTGAGTGGTAATGGGTCATTAGTGACTGACCCACTGGGAAATTCTAAGAGACAAAGCAAAGAGACTTGAAGTTCCTGCTAGAATATTGCAAACAAAAAAACTAAGGAAAAAGAGCTAACCCAATTAATGACTACTTATTTGTTATTCGTTTATCTTGAGGCAGATTAAATGGAATAACTAAGATACTGTGTATTATAAAATGTCAATTGTAAATAATATTCCAAACAGCAAATATAAAAAAATATTTTAGCAAAAGTAGTATTTGCTTAGTTAAATAAACAACCTTGCAATTTGATATGTTAGGGATTTATTTTAAAAAAAAAACTACCAAAAGAATCTTAAAGGACACAAAGTGTTCTTTGCAGCAGAAGAGGGGCAAGAGTTTCACCTTCTGCCTCCCTCCTATTTCTGCTAAATGAAAATCAGACAAATGCATCAGGGGGACTGGGTCAGTTCGTCTGCATATTAACCATTACATTAAGATTTGCTGCAAAAAGAGAGTCCATTAAACGTTTGCCTCTGTAGAGGGATAGGAGTGGGAATAAATTACCAACTGAAGGACATTTTGGGAAGAGCCCTTCCAAGCATGCATTATTACCATTTAGAACCCACTGAAATCAGTTGTCTCTGTGTCTCAGCTGCGCCCAGTTCAGTTTTGCCTTGTGGGAAGCCTTCTTTCTTCCCATATCTGGGTCCACAAACAGGGCTCTGACTCTTTTCTTTTTCTTCCTCCTCTTTTCTTTTCATCTTTTCTTTTCTTTCCTCTCCTTTTCTTTTTTCTTCCCCCTCTGTGAAAAGATCCAAGATGCTCCATGACGTAATTGAGTAGTCTGTGCTCAGGAGAGTGCAAAATTGGGGAGTGCTTTCTTTCTTGTAAGTGAGAACAAGAGGGTCTTGGAAGGTGACGGCAACACGCTAATACTGAGTGAATCTCACAGGTGGTCTTGGGGAAGTATCCACGAGCTGCTTCTCAGATGATTTACAGAGACATTATCCACCTGTGCTCTCTACACCTCTCCCTAGGAAAGTTCAGCTTGACCTCATCTTCTGGCTTTCTTGTTATCTAGCCTGCCTAAGAATCTCTTTCTCAGTAGTGTGTGTGTGTGTGTGTGTGTGTGTGTGTGTGTGTGTGTTGTGTATGCATGTTTGTATATGTGTGGGTGTGTGTAAACGTCTGTGTGTCATGAGGAGGACAGAGGTTGATGTCGGGTGTCTTTTTAAATGACTCTCCATTTTATTTACTGAGGCAAGATATCCAACTGAGCTCGCTAATTCATCTCTTCTTGTTAGCCGGCCAGCTTGCTCCGGTGACCTCCTGCTATCCTTTAGAAGCACTAGCTCACAGAAAGGCTACTTTACCTACCAGGCTTTGGTGGAGGTTCATGGACTTGAAACTGTTTCTCACTCTTCCACGGCAAGCACCTTATCCATGAAGGCATCTCTCTGGGCTGCAGATGAATTTCCAAGTCTTGGTGGAAACTCCTACACTTAAAATATAAATCACATGGGCAGGTCTCGGTGCCCACCTCCTGACACAGGTTCTTACTAAGACTATAGTTTTGAAGGCAGCCTTTAAGCAACCTTTCCAATTACTTACAGCTAATTTAAATTAACTCACATCATCACACTAATGACAGCAAATACCAGGTATCCAAATTATAGCCCATGGAATACAACCATTTTGATAGGAAATTGAGAAAATAGAGAGGATATGTGCTTGCTGCAGAGGGGAAATGTGAAGAGAGTGTCTAATTGGCAGCCAGAGATTTGGTTTTTGAGTCTTTTGTATAAGTTTGCATCCGTTGTTTGCAGTTTTAAAGCTATTTTTGTGTGTGCATGTGTGGATGTCATACATGCATTTTGCACATGCATGAGCATGTGTGAAGAATTACATTCTACCCTCACTCTGCCTGGAAATAAAGGCAAGGCAGAATGACAAGAAAACAGTAAATATGTACATTGCTAAGAATGTGCTCATCATGAAAGGGACTTGGAGCGCTTAGAGGACTAGAAGCCAAAAATTTGTGAAGGCTGTGGTTAATTGGTACCTAAGACAATGGTTGTTAGAGGCCCTTGGAGTTGGGAATACTTGATGAATGGAAGGTTGTTTACTTGTTCCCCATCCACAGACTCATCACAAAATAGAAACCTGCTAAACCAGCAACTGTCCTAATGTGACGGCAGCAAACTGTGTTAACTGGAGTTCAGAATATATGCATTACAGCCATAACATAAATTATTCAGCTACATTTGCCCATTTCCTTAAGTTGCTGCTCTCAGAATGCACAGCCTCAATTGCATGGATAAAGCAGGCCTTAAATTTTGCAAGTGAAAATTTCAGACAGTAAAAATGGAAAGCTTAGACTGTCTTTTGTTGGCAACAAATCACTCCAAACTACTATATGGTGAAAACACCCCTCAGGTGTTTTTTTACGAATCACTCTGTACCCAGTAGGCATAAGGCAGCAGGTCCCTCAGTGCTTCTGGCCCTGGGGCTCTCTTGGGTTTGCAGTTGAATGTTTGGATCTCTAGGTTCCCTGAGGCAGGAGGGTTTATCCTGAATGGCTGTTAGTGCTAGCTCTGGGGTAGGAGCCCTCATTCTTTCCCTAATAGCATTGTTGCTTTGGGGGCTTGCAGCTCCTCACCATAAGACTAGCAAAGAGAAGGAGAGCTTGCTAACACATGCCCTAATGATGTGATTGACCCAGCATAAGACTGTCCGCCTGTCCCTTCTATTTCATTATATTGATACAGTGTCATTCCAGGTGCAAAACTGAGACTTGTCCACATGACAGTATAAAAGCACAGGTAATACAGGGCATATACTGATATGGCTGTCTTTGGAAAAGGCCACCATGCACAAACCTCATAGAAACATGGCAATGACTATAAAAACATATTAATGTTGACTTTTATCAAGAAGTATCATTTCAAAGATTTTTGTCTGAAAGAACTCCAAAGACCTGAGTTCAAATCCAACCTCTATATCTTATGCTGGGAGTCACTCTAGATTAATCTATGTTGTCTTGTCTTGTTGTAATAGAATACCATGATCCTCATGGAGCTTAAATAAAGCACATGAATTGAAAAGCCTCCTTTCCTATTGGCACATTTTATGCACTCAGTTGGTGGTAAGAACATTTTATAAATGAATAAAGAGCAATGTTGTACGATTACTCATTAAAGAATTTGTCAAGTTTGTCTGGTTTGTTATAAATCAGAAACAGTCAAATTATTGAAGCATAGTTATTTTTATCTAAACCCTAATATTTCCTCCACAATAACAAGCCCCTGAAAATTGCACGCACACTGTGAGTAAATGGTCTGCATTATGTGTGGATGCTCACATATCCTCTGCCTTACAGTCTGATTATAAGGAGAGGTCATCTGCCATCTGACTTCAAATGCCAACCAGAGAGCCAAAACTCTCCAACTCCTGGATGCTAATGTTTATTGTTACATGATAAATGTGGTCCACATTACTGATGATGCAAGCACAGAACCCTATGAATTACTTTTTAATATTCAATCAGATAGGCTATGCAATACTCAGAGTTAATAAGAGCCTGGAGTTAGAAACACAATTTCATCTTATTCTTCAGTTAACAAGCTTCATGTAAACAACAATGCAGCTAAGTTTAGGACACAGGGAAATGTGTTCAATTCATGAATTATTATTGGAAAGAACTAATTGTGTTTTTTTTTCCTTTTTTTGAACAGTAAAGGTGATGAAGGGGTTTTGTTTATCTAAAACTGTATTAGCTGTGAGTTTGGAATTCCGGGCTGGTAGAAAGTGTTTAATGCTCTGAGCATATATATAAGGTATCCATAATTCATCAGCTCCATTTTTGCACCTTCCTATGCATTTACAGAGACTGCATACATTATACGGTGATGGATGGGATGCTGATTAAATAAAATTTGTTAACCTTGCCCAGAATGCAAATATTTCCACATTAACTTAAGAAATTCTAAATGGTGCCCTTAAAAATGACTGCGTGTTTACACCAGAACTGAACACCAGAGTTAACTAGAGTTATAACCAGAGTTCTATAGGTGAAAAGTTTTCTTTCCTTGATGTTATAGATGATACTTATCACCTTCGCTCACCAAGATGAAGAGAGCAAACTAAAGCCCAAAGCCCATCGGACCTCCAGTGACTCATAAGTTCTTCACAGTGTGCTCAGAGGTATGCTAGACAAGGGTTTGCTCCACTCTGAGTGATGCTGGAGAAACTGACCTTTTCTAGCATCCTCTGGGGAAATGACTTCCACACTGTTAAAGGTCTCGGAAGTAGTAATATAATACACTAAGCTTATTATAACGTCGTGTTTTTAAACTGAAGTTCAAACATAGTTATCTTTTTTCCTTCACAGAACATCAGTGGATGGCTAATAGTCCCTCCTCTTCTTCTTAGGGTCTCTTACTTATTACAGTGGGTGTACAGATACCATTGCATTTAACCAAGCTATGAATGACAAATGTTTGAGCTGTCAGCAGCCTATTTTCAACCTATTCATGTGTAACTCAGAGCCATGATTATTGTGTGTGTGTTAAAATTATATACCATATGTAAAAATTTATATGTAATATATATTTCGATAATATATACATATATATGTATATAAATTTGGGATGCAAGGTTTTGACTTGATCTTGATATAAAGACCACATCACTATACCCTAAAACAACCAAACTTTACTGCTTGGAGATCAGAGTACACTAAACCCTCCTACTCAGTGGAAGTCTGATGAATTCTCTGTAGTGATGATTAGAGAAAGAGGCATTGACATGGGCTCCAGTCCAAGCTCCATCTGCTTCATTGCATAGATGCCAGGTCTCTGCTTCACCTAGGTCCCATTCTATATCTGCATATACATTCCTCTATAAAAGCAGTAGCTGAGCAGTTCTATTTTCTAGCTTGGCAAATCTGAGATGCTCTCCACAATGACCCTGAACTTCGCTGGGGTAGCCTTTGGAATGTCTGTTCACTACACATTACCTCTTCTACATTCCTTTACCAGTTCTTTTAATTTCTTATTTGTTTCCTGTTATCAACTTCTGACAAGAAGAGAAGTTCATGAGCTACACAGAGAAACTTCCCAAAGCCCTTCTGATGTCTGGGTCACTCATGGGGCTCATTTCTACTTAGCATTTAGCTCCTGCTTGCATTGATGAATGTAATTACTTAATCGGCATTTGGCCAAATCACTCATTTGAATCAGAAACCAGATACATTCTTGAGTATAAGCATATAATAATTTATGTATTATGGAAAGACACTAGGTCCATACAATTCTCATTATGACTGAGATATTGGCATAAATCCTGACAGCAGTTTTACTGAATACTTTCCAGAACAAATACCCATCATCAGTGTGGCTTTACCTAAGCACCACTAGCTAGTGTTGAGCTCACTCCTGTATCCACGCATCCCCAGCTGATATCATTTCTTCTTTTCAAAATAGTCCTCAATTGTTAAAACCTTCCTCAATTGTTAAAACCTTTCCCTTACCTTTATCATAATGAAGGTAAGGAAAAATGTTATTCAAGACCCAGAACCCACCCAGAGCCTCTCCAAAGCCCCCTCATAACCCACTTGAATCTCATCTATCCTCATTCCTCTAGAGAGTTGTCATATTTAGCTTCATGTCATCATTTTGAGAAATCAGTGATTTTTTTTTCTTTACCTAGCCTACAAATAACTTGACGTCAATGACTATTTTTCATTCTTTCAGATTCAGGACCTTCATGCATTTGCTGGCTGTTCTACAACCAAACAGTCAAGGATGTCTGCCTAACTTGATCTAGAGCCAACCTGATACCAACTCTGTGGGAGTTCTCACCTGTAGCTGGTTATTATTCTTTCTAAATGAAGCACACCCATGCTGCATCCCACTACTTGAAATTTTCATTAATTTTCCTAAGATATAAGACTCATTGCTACCCTTAGCAAATTAGAATGTCTCACTGCAAATCTGTTTCAAAATTTTAAGGGGTATTTATCTGAAAGTCCTGACTAATGGTAAGTAGTAAGTTGGATAATGCTATATAGTCAGGGGAGAAAAATTATCTCATATATTTTGTGAGATTTCGATACAGCCAAGGATCCTTCTAGGATTTAGAATCAGAGAGAAAAACAGACACAGTCCTTGCCCTCATGAAGCACAGGCATTGACTATCTTTTGCTCTTGAGAAATTATGAACCCAACCTTGAATGGAGAAGAAAAAGAAATATGAGTGGCCATTTGGAATTCTGGACATAAAATATATGCATCACCTTCTTTATGCAGACATGCTAGTACATGGCTGAATAAAATGGGGCCTTTTTATTATTCTTTTATGGTTCGGCCATAGGCAATGCAATACAAGTGGGACATAAAAGAATAATGGAAAAGACAAGATCTGACTAAATAAATTCCTTGAAAGCCTCCTTAAAAAAAATACTCTGTCATGAGAATAAATTCCCCTTGCCATGTATTTTTTTCTAGGTCACCAGAAATGGAAATCAGGGGACTGGCACAGCACTAAGCATCCCTTGCAACACCTCTGAGTGAAGACTGTGCCTTAAAAACCAAAAGGAACAACTCAAAAGGAGTACATGGTGAGGAGGGCACTAAGCAACTCTGGGAAACGCAAAAGGTCTTTCCCATTTGGCTAGGCTGATAGGTAACACTTGTAATAAGAAACTGAAACCATATAAATTACGGAGCACTCTTATTAACAGTTTTCAGATTGTAATCAAGGACGTTGATAACACATAGTAGTAAGTGTGAGATGATCCTCGTGATAAAGGAATGGGGGGGATGCTCTACAAATAAATAAAATACGGGGGCCGAAGCAATGAGACATATACTATAGAAGCTAGAATTGTATATATTAACAGGCTACAGATGTGTTATAGCCCCAATATGATATAAAATGGCTCTTTTTTTTTCTTAGAAATTTCCAAGCCAGGGGAAGGATAGATGAATGATTAGGAAATAGAATCAGAACATCCTCTGATAAAAATGAGGTATTGATTCTGTGAGATTTTAATTTAGATTAGTTCACTTAGAAAAAGTAATAAATTGAAATGTACTCAACACAGCTCACATTTGAAATGACTTATCAGGATTCCAAAAGGAAACCTTGGGCCAGTAATTTTAACTGCAGCTCTCACTCCCCCAGGTTGCCCACACTAAATTACAGCATCTTTGCAAATAATTTGGACAAGAACGAGACAAGTAGTATATCCCCAACGACAAATGGGAACCTACATCGATGCCAGGAGGAAAGATGGGGAAAGAACTGGAAGTGAGCGTCTGGAGGCAATAAATTAGGAAGACAGCCGCTGAACTCTTAGAGAACCGACTCGGCGTAAACCACGCCAAATATTTGTCTGGTGTTTATAGAAAAGGCAGTTTAAGATGGTCAGATGAAAGGAATTATCTGTGAGCAAATTTAGAATAGACATTTTAAAATTCTTACCTAGATTTCTTAAGATTAATTAATAAATTAAGAGTAATGTGTTAGTTTTCAACTTTAGTGTGAAGGAATTTTCTTGTTTTATTCTTAGTTTTCTTTTTTTTTCCCTGTGTATGCAATTAAATTAAACAGTGCATTTAAATCAACTAACACAACACTTGGCCGGCACTGGGGTGTGGATAGTAATTACAATCAATTCAGTGTTTGAGCTCTTATTAGAAGTCAGAGACTGAAATATAAATTCTTATTATATTTATTGGGGAGCTCAGGGGGTAGATTCCCATCATATACAGTTGTGTTTCACTTTTGCATTTTGTTTTAAATTTTCTGCACTAAATTCATGATTTCAGAGAGTGAAGAAATCAGCATTTTATTTGTACACCACTCACTGAAGATCTAAAGAGCTGTGTGCCTACATTGTGGTGTTGTACGAAGTCTCTTGTTTGTTTCCCTAGCCACCCAGACTCCCAAAATAATCACAAAGAAACCATATTACTTGCAATACTGTTTGGCCAATAGCTCTAACTTATTATTGGCTAGCTCTTACATATTAATTTAATCCATATCCATTGATCTGTGTATTGTCTTGTGACTGTGGCTTACCGGGTAAAGTTCCATCCAGTGTCTGTCTCCGGTGGGGGCTATATGGCTTCTCCTGACTCAGCCTTCTTTCTCCCAGCATTTAGTTTAGTTTTCTCTGCCTACCTATAATCTGCCCTTCACAAACCTAAGAGTTTCTTTATTAACCAATGGTATTTACAGCATACAGAGGGGAATAACACATCATTGTGGGTCATTGCTTCTCCTATCAATAAATGTCATCTCCATCATAGGTGTTTTTGTCCCCTCTCTCCCTTTCCCTCTTCCTCGCTCTCTATTTCTGGCTCTCTGTCTCTGCCTCTCTCTCTCTCTCTCTCTCTCTCTCTCTCCCTCCCTCCCTCCCTCCCTCTCCCTCCCTCTCTCTCTCTCTCCCTTCCTCCCTCCTCCCTCCCTCCCTTCCTCAATCCTACTTTCTCTACAACAATTCTCAATTTAATTACCTTTTCTTCTTGGTCGATTTTGGTGACCTTTTTCAAATTCACTTTTTCCAGATGACCATTCTTGTTGTTTTCTTATTTTCCCGTGAGACAGAAGATAGATAGTATCCACCTTTAGATCTGTTCCCTGACTTCAGTAAAGCATGACTGATTTTCCTTTCTGGTTCGTCCTAATAGCTCTGTTTTCTAATCTTTGTTTTAAGGAATTTCTTTTTTGTAGACATGATATCGACCTCCTTAGAAGTGAGCTTCATCTTTACAGGTCTATTTTCTGTAGCATCCTGAGCTGCTTCAGGGGCCACCGAGATTAATGAGTTAACATTTTTTTTTTCTTTCCTGAACTGTCTATGAGGTACTTACTGAAAGGAAACTTTCACAGGTCCTCCTGCTTTATGATAAAGAAATTTTCTGTTTCAACAAAAGCTTTCCGGGTGAACTTTAATGCTAGTCTAAGAGGAGCAAACTTTGGTCTCAAGTGCTGCATAATACATCACATGCCTCTCCTTGCACTGTTATATAACCAAGCCATCAGTTACATCAAAGCTCTGCTCTCCACATAAAGACACGCTGACAATAGACCAATCCTTTTTCTCTCCAATTGGCTTTTCCCTCTCATAGAATTCCATTGAACAAGGATCATTTTTTTCCTCTTTGAAAGGATATTTTAAATTTCACACATATTTATCAAAAAACAGTCAAAGAGGAATAGGTAATTTTTACCATAAAGGTGTTTTTCTTTCTTCCATAGAGCCTGTAAAAGACAAACCCCATGGAACCATCAGAGACCCTTTTCAGAAGCAGGTCTTCAAAGTGTTCCTTTAGCCCAGTGGTCCAATTTCATAATATAGGGATTCCAAGAGTCCCCTCCCACCTCATCCATTCTATCTGAGTTGTCAAAAGGAACTCTTGACCCACAGGAGAGAAGAAAGAAACAAAAGAGGACTAACACCTGACCTGTTGGTCACAGATATAACCCATGGATAGACGGTAGATCAATGGGGTCAATTTCCTGCTATTTCCCTACCACAAAGGGAGCCATTGCTTGTAGGCCCCAAAGAGCTCATTGGCCCTCAACAGACCTCTCCTATGATTACACCACCAATATCTCTAAGCAGGACACAGCATAAAAGAAATCTCCAGTTCAGTATACTCTGTCTACCAAAGAATGGGCATCCAAGATCAGTTTGAGCACGTTTCTACCTCTTTACACCTCTATCATTTGTCATTTGTAATTGTCTTAGACTAAAGTAAGCTTTAGATTTCTAAGTGAAACTATTCAAGTGCCACAGGAAAGGCAAAAGAGGTAGGAAAATGAGAGTGCAACCTGTTTTGATTTTAATTGGAGGGCCTAGAAGTCTTCCCAAGTCTGTGACATGACAGCAGAGTCTGGGTCAGGTGCAGGTGAGCTAATGCTGTACAAGGGTTGTGGAGGAGAGAACACTTGAGCCTTAGGGAAAGAGAGGAGCGCAGAGCAGTGGGAGAAAGTGAAAGATTGGGAGAATAATCAGAGTTGAAACCAAAGTGCCACGCATGTCACAAATCTTATTATGCCTGTCATCCCTTGTTCGGCCAGCCTTTATCTTGAGTGAAATGCAAGGCTATTTTAAGGTTCTGAGAAGAATGTCATGATCTGAGAGTTCTGAAGGGTAACCCTGACTACTTATTCAAGAAGAGAGAGACCAGAAGGAGCTACTCCAGAAGTAGGGAGATGGAGAACAGTCTCTGATACTTATTCAAAGGAGAGATGACACCTTGGGTTTATAGGTGATAAGAAAGGAGAACTCTGAGCACACCATGAAAGCAGAATTAACCAGACTCACTGAAAGATAAAATGTTCAGGGTGAAGAAAATTGAAGTGTCAAGGGTGACTTTGATTTGAGCTACTGGCATAAGAAGATGCTAATGAATGAAAGAAATCAGTAGACCCTGCAGTTTAGAGAAAGACAGTTTGTATTTTGCATGTTGTTTGAGAGGCCAAGTAGAGGTCCCATGAAGATACTAACTGTGTAGCTGATGGTAGTAGTTATTACTTTGGATAGTGTGAGAGTCTAAGAGCTTATTAATCAAACACCGTACTCACCTTTCTAATTGCACATCCTCCACCTTCCCTAAGCTTAGCCACCCCAGGTTTCTTGTAGTCATTCTCACTGTTTGTTGTTTCTCCCCCAGGATGGTATTTCCTCCTTACTCACGTGTTTCTTCCATCCTCCCATTTCTTACTAGGCCTGACTTACAGCAATCCCATATTGTTTTACTTTTCTTTGACAAGTCTAAAACACAAAGAAATAGATATAATTTGTTTAAGATCAATACCACCATCTCCAGGGAGCCCCTCTTGACAAACCTGGATAGAGATGAGAGATGTTCTCTCTGGAGCTTTTGACTTATTTTCTCATCACTGTGATAACATGCCTTACAAAGACAGCTCAAAGAAGCGCTTATTTTGGTTCACAGTTTAAGGATATAGACTATCATGGTGGAGAATCCCTAGTGGCAGGGGATTAAGGCAGCTGGTCACATTTTATCTCCAGTTTGAAAAGAGAGAGAGAGAGAGAGAGAGAGAGAGAGAGAGAGAGAGGAGAGAAAGTGGGTTGTAGTAGGAATATCAGGGCTCAGCTAGCTTTTCCTTTTTAATTAGTGGAGGACCTCAGCCCACATTCAGGGGCAATCTTTTCTCCTCGTTCAACTTTCTATAAGCATCCTCAGGGGGCACACTCAAAGCTTTGGTTTCATGATTATTTTCAATATAGTCAAGCTGACAGTGAAGATTAATCATCATTTGCCTATAGGAGGTATTCTGGAGCTATAATGCCAAACTTTATCATATTTACTGTTAATTAATTATGAGTTATTTAATTATCACTATTCAAAATTTTCACATCTTGCTAGTAGGATACAGCTCCATAACAATTTCATACTCAGGTTTAAGGAGCATCGCAGAAGATGGGTCTGAAAGATTGAAAAGCCAGAGTGTTGTCGGAGGCCACTTGTTAGTTCTCGGCTGCTCAGCCCCAAAATAATCACTCAGAAATATTATTTGCAATACTATTTGGCCAATAGCTTAAGCGTAATTTTGGATAACTCTTACATATTAATTTAACCCATTTCTATTAATCTGTGTATTGCCATGTGGCTGTGGCTTACCAGCAAAGTTTTGGCATGTCTGTCTCTAGGGGCAGCTCCATGGCTTCTCTCTGACTCAACCTCCTTTCTCCCAGCATTCAGTTTAGTTTTCCCTGCCTAGTTCTATTCTACCCTATCACAGGCTCAAGACAGTTTCTTTATGAACCAATGGTATTCGCAGCATATAGAGGGGAATCCCACATCACCAGAGGTAGGGGATGACTATAGTCAAAGTGACTTCTGGGCATAAAGGTACCTTGTAGTCATGAGCTCAAAACAGTCTGGCTGCTTTTACAAGGTAAAGCCAATCAACACTTTGGCATAAACAGAGGAGGATCCCATTAATTCCCACCCTTGCCTGAGATCTACTGGTAATAGATGGCTGCTGGGGAAAGAAGTCAGTTTTCATCAGAGTGTGTCCTTTAGTATGATGCCCACACTCCAGTGGGTGGCCCTGCTCCCATGGTCATACAGGCATCTCTAATTGGACTCTGGGTTATAAAGAGAAAAAAATAAAGGGTATGTGAAATTGGGAAGAAGAAGTGCGAGATCCAGAAGGAGTTGGAGGGAAAAGGAAAAAAGTTGCTATCAAAATGCATGGTTATATGCAAGAAATCCTCAAGAAATGGATAATATTTTAAAGGAGAAATAGTTAAATTGTCCTTAAAATATCTACTAGGTGTCTGTTGAAAGAATGTGTTAAATTGCAGGAACAAAATAAGAAACTACCCTTTGAAATTTTTTTTTATTTTGTTTTGCTTTGTTTTTGGAATAGATCATTAGTCAATCAATGTCTTTGAACAGAGGCAGATCTTAGGGGATGCTCTCTGCTTGAGCTTTTTGTAACCCAAGCTGTTTATCAACAGTGTCTGACACATCATTTCAACCTGGGTGTATTATTAAATATCTGCACATTAATGTGCCAAATGAACTTCAGAAAATGGAGCGCAGAGGTATCAGGGTCACTATGGGCCAAGCAACTCTGTAGAATTAGTCATTGGATTGAAATTGGGGGCTTAAATTTTGGCTGCTTGGATAAAAAGTGACTGTGAAGAATTAGTTCACACAAGTCATATTACCACAACCTTCCGGGAATAACTTTTTCTTAGATACGACTTAAAAGTGTTAGACTCCAAAGCTGCCTGTCAACATTGGTTTGCCATATCAGATAGTTCAGAAGCAATTGTTTGGAAATTAGCAGCTGCCAGGAGGTACTGGCTACTATGCTGAACATCAAAGGTCAGCTCCCCTGCTTCCCCAAACATGCAGGATTCCTCCCTTCTGCTCACCCAGCTGTGATGTTTTTCCCCCCACCTCATCTAGATCGCTTCTACTCCTCTTGTTTTTGGTCTGTCTTATCTCCCTCGAGGTCCTCATTGATCCTCCAAGATGCAGGGGACTTTTTCTCCACTGGCTTCCAGAGCATTCCATCCCATTTCTTTTGTAGTGCAATAGTCTTACTCATCATTTGCAAGTTTCTATATCTTCTTCTATTGTGGTTTTATGGAGGAGAGTCCTAGCCACAGAAATCAGCAATTGTCTATGACTTGTCCCATAAGCCAGTACTGGACAATTCCAAAAATAATACCTTGAAAACACATCACTTGACTTAGTAATACCTAATTTTACTTTTTAAAATTTTTCTTTTTCAAATGACTTCTTTATTTTTTGAGATTATAATATAATTACATCATCTGTCCCTTTCCTTTTCCTCCTCCAGACCTCCCATATACACCTCCTTGCTCCTTTTTAAATTAACAAACTCCTTTTTCACTAATTGTTGCTACACATCTTTCTAAAGACATAAGTACAACCTGCTGAATTTGTATAAGCCAGGGTACCAGGGACTTAGCTGTTTGTGTCTTCTGGAAATGCCAGAAGTTACACCCATGAAGTCTCACCAATATGACTGCCTAAACATGAGCTGAGCACAACCAACAACTGTCAACATGCTAAAGTGCATGAGACCATGAGGTCTCAGTCCTATAGTAGAATCTACAGGCAGCTAAGGAATGCCGAGAGTGGGAGAAATAGTCTTCCCAGGGAAGAGCACAGCAACTGGTTATCAAATACCACGTGGTCAGACCTGAAAACACACGTCTCTTAAGCATCTTTTTAAAACAGTACAATCCCACATGGGAAGGCCTGGGCTGTGGAGTCTTCAGAGACCAACAGAATTTCAAAATGTGATTAAGAATGCCTGAAATTCTGATTTGACGCTCCCAATCTCTGCTCCAAAAGAAAATTTCATGATGCCCCAGTGATCTTCCTAGGACTTCTGATTGACATGAGCAGGTTGGAATGCTCCCTTCCTGCCTGCCCCTGCCTTTGTGCGCCAGCTCCATTGCAGGCAGAGTATGGGAAGCAGAGTGGATGAAGTTGGACTCCTTTCCAGTTTCTAGACGCACACCTGGTGAAGCCCATCTTGTGTTTCTGCTTCTCTGCCAAGACCCTTATGTCTAAAGCAAACACTGCATGGAGGGTTTGGAGTCATAAAAGTCATATTAGCTGTCAGAGCAGTAGACTGAGTGAAAAGAAAAAATACAATTAAGAACTCTCCTGGAAAAAGAAATTTCGTTGTGGAAGAGTCCTAAGCCCACTTAGCTTGCAGGTGATGCTGAATACTTAGTAGGAAATAAATAAGGCCATCTCCAAGTTGCTTCAGTCCTTAAAGATACATGCAGAAGATAAATGAACATAGCTTAATTATGCCTTTTGAAATGAATTCACAAAAGAAAATGACCAGTGCATAAGAAGTCTCAAATTCTGATTAAATACCACTAACTAAAATTTAAATCATGCATCAACATTTTTATTGATTTGCCAAACATATTTATCAGAGTTTTTAAAATTCTAATATTCAAATTAAAATATGCATTTTAAGCACAAGTGTGTGCATAAATACATGTTAAGTGTGGTAAAAAATCATTAAAGCCTAGCATCAAATAAAAAAATTAAATTCCAATTCTTACCTTAGGATAAATTAGTACTATCCTGTGCATTTTAAAGCTTGTGTTTTCAAATTGGATGCAGCGTTGCGTGTATGTGTATTGTACCTGGACAATAAGAGAAATAGAAGACAACATTAAATGTTTCTAAGAATACTATAAAATGGAAACCTCTGTGTGAATCATTAAGTCCTAATGCTGAGATATATAATTGTAAAGCTATTGGAAAGCTCCTGCATTTTTCTCCATAAATTCAAAGCACCATTAGTTAGTGACAAACAGCAGAGACTTTTATGAAGCAGCAGACTATAGTTCAAAGAAATAATCTTTAAATTAAACTAAGTGTGAAATGCAGTAATATGTTTCCCAGTTAAGATGGTCTTCACAAGCATTTTTTTTTTTTTTTTGAGGTTTGGGAGACATACATGTAGGTGTGGCTAGCTTTATCTGCATACTGCTTGGCGTTTGGACTTCCTAACTCTGCATGGGGCTACGTCTTTGGCAGACTCATTTGTGGAAGTTTGTGTAGGTCTGGATTTAGAATGCATCTCAAGAAGCAAATCTCGTGCTGTCTCCACCCAATGCGCTAATTTTATTAACCTGTAACTCTTCTTTTGTTATTTTTGATTTGGGTGTTTTCCTGTAAATGCACATGTTGTGACGTCAAACCTTAGATCTTCATGGTTGCTAGCTTTAAGCATTGTCCTCTCCACCAAATTCTAGGCCTAAATATCAGGGTTTTTTTTGTTTTGTTATTTTTGTTTTGTTTTTTATCTTCTTCTCATGATGACGCATGAGTCTTTTCTGTTCTCCCCTTTTAGCCCAGAGGCAGCATTTGGAGGTTCAACACCAACTCACTGTTTTGTGAAAAGGGGCTGATTTATACTTTCTGCTATAGCACAGATATTGAGTCTTGTCCACTTGAAACACAGAAAGCTGCCCAGGTCCAGTGCCACCCCAAGTGCAGCTATCAGACTTTCAGCTTCCTTTTGTCAGCTCCTGGAGACTTTTTGCAATTTCTCATGAACTCAGCTGTGCAGTTGCAAGCCCTGTTGCGCCTGCCTTTCTGCTTTCTGAATGCTTTCCTGCAAACAGGTTTGTGGGGTATATACTAGCAGGAATGGAGACTTAGCCAAGATCTGAACAGAAACAGTGATACACACTTATAACAAAAGCAAAAGTACCTTCTGGGCGGTGATGGTGCAAGCCTTTAATCCCAGCACTTGTGAGTTCGAGGCCAGCCTGGTCTACAATAACTAGTTCCAGGACAACTAGGGCTGTTATACAGAGAAACACTGTCTCAGAAAAAAAAAAAAAAAGCAAACATATGCAAAAAAACTCCAGTTGCTTTTTCTCACCATTGTGTAATTTTAAAAATGTGTTACTTTCATATTTGTTATTTTATAAAAGCAAAGCTAGGCCTACATAATTACTTTGTTTTCATAATCATAAAATTTGGTTTGATGCATTATAATTAAACAACTTACAATGTCTTAGAATAAATTAAGAATAAATCTGATTGTGTATAACATATGTTTAATTTACATATGTTTTGTTTATAGAGAATAAGTACTCAAAGAAACATTTGTATATCATTCTTGGAATGATTTGCAAAAATTTGAGGAAATGGCTTCTTTTTTGTCTACCAGTTCTGTCAATTACTGAGAGAGGAGTGTTGAAACATCAAATACATTTGGGGGTATATTTATTTCCTTTTTGTTTTGTTAGTGTTCATGTTGAGTGTTTTGAAACATTGTTTTTTAGTGTGTGACTAAGATTGTTAAACCTTATCATCTAGTTGAGCCCTTTATCATCATGTAATTATTTCTCATAATGTTTTAAATGAAGTTAAAATGTATAAGATGTAAATAAAATAAAATATAAAATGTATAAAAGTTAAATGTATAATATGTATTGACATTGTTGTTCTTGGTTTTTAAAATATTGTGTTTGCATGGTTTAATATTTTGCTTCCTAAAAACAATTTAACATGTAATTCTACATATTTATAGGGCATATGGGATGTTTCCATGGGTGAGCACACACACGCACACATGCACATATGTGCAATATATGATATATTTGTGTGTATACACACAATGTATGGTATATTGTGTATATACATAAATGTATGATATGCATGTTATGCTATAGATAGACAGTGCATGATATATATATGTGTGTGCATATACAATGAATGATATGTGTGTATGTGTATATAGTGTTCTATATAGTGTATGATTTATATGTGTGCATGCATACAATGTATTATATATGTGTATATATAGTGTGCATGATATATGTGTGTGTATACATGCAAAGTATGATATATATGAGTGTATAGTGTGCTATATAGTGCATGACATATGTGTGTATACGTGCAATATGTGTGCATGCTATATGTGTGTATGTATACTGTGATAGAGATATGTAGTACATGAGGTACATATGTGTTTATACACACATTGTATGATATATGTGTATATGTATATATACAGTGTAGACTGATGAAATCAGGGGTTAACACTTCTATCTTCCTAATTCTTTTGACTTGGAGACTTCAAGCCCTTTCCTCTGTGTCTTTATAAATCAGGATTACTCTAAATTAGTTTTCCCTTTTTACTTTCATTCTGCATTTTCCTTTTATTGAAATTTTTTTACTAACATAATATATCCTGATTATAGTTTCCCCTCCCTGTTCTCCTTCCAATTCCTCTGCAGTTTTCCTCTTATCTGTATCTGTTCCCTTTCTGTCTCTCATTAGAAAACAAACAGGCTTCTATAACATGTAACAATATAAAACATAGTAGGTATAGCCACTACAGAAATCATTACGACAGCTACTCAGGAAGATGGGACTCAATCTACGTCAAGATGCAGCTGTACCACTCTTGAGCATATACCCAAAAGATTTCCATCCTACCACAGAAACACTTGCTCAACTGTATTCATTGCTGCTCTATTCATAATAATCAGAATTTGGAAACAGCCTAGATGTCCCTCAATGAGAGATTGGATAAAGAAAATGTGGTACATTTACATGATGAAATACTATACAACTGTTTAAAAAACAACACCATGGAATTCACAGACAAATGAATGGAGCGAGGAAAAAAATCTTCCTGAGGTATCCCAGACCCAGAAAAACAAATATAGTATGTATTGACTTATATGTCAATACATATAATATACATAGTGGTCAAGTGATGGAGGAAGGTCATTGGCTAATAAAGGCACTGCCCTGGCCCATTTATTGGTTTGGACATAGGTAGGTGGACTAAACAGATCAACATGCTGGGAGGAAGAGGAAGTGAGGTCAGAGACTCCACAGCTCTGCTCTCCTGAGCAGATGCCTCAGCAGAGACGCCATGCCCTGCTCCCGGGCAGACACACGCCATGAAGCTCCGACCCAGGATGGACTAGGCTAGAATCTCCCCGGTAAGCGCACCTTGGGGTGCTACACACAGATGATTAGAAATGGGCTGAATTAATATGTGAGAATTAGCCTAGAAGAGAATGGCCAAGCAGTGATTAAATGAATGCAGTTTCCGTGTAATTATTTCAGGCATAAGCTAGCCGAGCAGGCGGCTGGGGTGCTGGGAATGCAGCCCCGCTGCTCCTATTACTTCAGTCAAGTCAATGATAACTAAGCTACAATCTGTAGAACCAAAGAGGTTAGGTATAAAGTAAGAGACTAAGGAATACAGATAGATCTTAGTAGGAAACAAAACCTCATTAGGGAAATAAAGTAAATTATTTTGGATAGATGGGGGGATGGAATGGGAGGATCAAATGTTGGGGAGGGAAAAGAAAGATCAGAGAAGAGATATGGGAAGGGACAGCTAAAATTAAGGGCTATATGAGAGGCAGTATAAAAATCTAAAACAGCAGAATCTCAGTGTGTGTGTGTGTGTGTGTGTGTGTGTGTGAATTAAATGAAATTGCCAAATAATGGGGGAGACAGAACCCCAGTTGACCATCTCTTGACACCCAAAGAAGCTTCCAGTACCAGAACTGGGTTTTATCTAATTGATTTTTTTTTTGGTTAAAAGGGCCTCAGTGGAGCCCCCAATCAACCCAGGGTGTTGTCAAGTGTCTTTGCTATAGGAAGGTACTCTGCACACTGTCAAAAGAGAACCAGTCAACAAGTTAGCCACAAATTCCTTGATTTGCAATGGTGTCCTGCCTACAAGGCATGTTAGGGCAATAGCGGCATGGAACTTGTGGGGGTAACTAAAAAAATTAATTTGAGATTTCACTTAAGGCCTACTCTGTGAGATGAAACCCATACCCAACACTACATGGGTGAGCAAGAACCAAAACAAACAAACAAAAAAAAAATCTCGCAGTAAAATGACTCCTAAGGACATTCTGATTTATTTGTAGATCAATGCAAGCCTTGTTCAGTCATTATCAGAGAAGCTTCCTCCCACAGCAGATGGGTACAGAGACCCACAGGCAGGCAATTATGCAGAGAGGTGAGAACCCTTGGAACACTCGGCACTTAATGGGATGTTTTCTTCAAATCCCTCCTCTTGGGGTTCACGTGACCTAACAGAAGAGGAGGTGGGAAGAGTGTAAGAACCAGAGGAGATGGAGGACACCAAGAAAACAAGGCCCTGTAAATCTACATGATCAAAGTTCATATGAACTCACAGTCACTGAGGCAGCACGGAAGGACCTGCGTGTGTCCGCACCAGGTCACGTGGTTTTCAGTGGCGCGTTTCTAAGGGATTCCCGAGTGTGAGAACGAGCGAGTGGATCCCTGGCTCTTGTTCTTTCCCTTACGTTCTTCTTTTGATTCTGTTTGTTAGGCTTATTCAACTCTGATGTGATAGTTTTTGCTTTATCCCTTTTAATTTTTTAATAAAAGTAATCTTGGATCACGAGACCCTTTCCTTAAAGGTCAAATGCCAAATGTTCAAATGTATGGCTCATACAGTTTCTCCCACGGAGGCAGCAAAGCAACAGTAATCTATGCACATATGAGTCGCCATGGCTGTTCTAACAAATTATTTTTACAGAGACTGGTAGCTGGATCCTGGGCTATAGCTACAGAACCAAAAGTTGTGAATGAGAAAAATGCTATTCTGCACGGGCTGCAAGCCTGGATTAACGTCTAGACGCAACTAATTTCCATTTGGGAGCCTAAAGTACCGAGAATGAAGGAAATGACAGCGCGTTCCTGCCTGGTAGATTTTAAGATTCTCTATGGCAAGGCTTTTCTTCCTCATGTCTCAGCAGGTTCTCAGAGGACGATTATCACAAGATTTGCTTCCATCCCCCAGCTCCTCTCTGTTGACTGACAATTCGTTTCCAGCTTAAAATGGGGCTCTAATGACTTTCCTGATTCAGTGTGGCAACCACAGCAGCAGCGTCTAGGATTTTGTTTGGGAATCTAGAATGGAGGTTACCAGACTTAAAGGGACAAATAGTGTTTTAGGCATTTGAGGCCCAGAAGAAGAAGAAAAGAGACTGTATAGGTATTTTCATAACCATTTAAAAAGTACAGATAATTTTAAAATATATAATGTATTTTTATGTAACTATAAAATAGTTATATAAACTATAAAAGCATATTGTATATAATTATTGAAATGTGAAAATGTTTATATAAAAGTATTTTAAAATATGTCTTTTAAAAATAGTGTGGGTCTGATGGTATAAATAAATAGGTTTTTGGTGGTCCTTGAC
Organism: Microtus oregoni; assembly: GCF_018167655.1. NCBI lineage: Eukaryota > Metazoa > Chordata > Mammalia > Rodentia > Cricetidae > Microtus > Microtus oregoni. The sequence continues at coordinate 37,343,914 of NW_024543081.1, forward strand.
AGAATAGGCCCAACGAGGAGATTGAAAACACTTTTCCACAGTGGAATTTCTCCATGGATCTAAGATGAGGACAGCCAGGATGAGTTCTGAGACTGTTCAGGAAGCTGAGCACCATTTCTGCGGGCTGCCAGGCAGGACTGACAGCGCCTCCTATGGGTTGCACCGGAAATGAGACGAGAAGCCTAAAGGGTGGGAGCCTAAGGCTCTGGCGTCGGATGCACGTGCCCTGACTGGACACTGAGAGAGTGAAGCCGGATAAAACCGGCCAGGAGCACAGACAATGACACCAGTAAGGTGGGTGGTCCTCTTTCTCAAGTGTGCATCAGCCATTTGGGGATCTAGCCCAAACAACAGCAAAAGAAAGTATCTTAGCCTTGGGGACTCTCAAAACTAGATTTAATATGGTTTAAGTGAGCAATTAATGCAACATTTTGTGTGAAATGAATATATATCACATACATGGTACTATTAAAGACACATGGGGCCTTTAACCCCCCCCCCCACACACACACTCATACACACACACACACACACACACACTCATACACACACACACACACACACACACACACCAAGATTTGCAAAAACAAAAACCAGGTCTCTGTCAGCGAACTGGCTCTGGAGCTCCTGGCTCTTCTGCTAACTCTCTTACAAGCTTGGAATGCTCAGCATGCCTGAGAGTGGCTCCTAAACACCTTTCCTGTGGCAGCCATCTTGAGCATTATAGTACCTTCTGCCAGCTGTGTGCAGCAGCCAGGCAAATGGCATCGCCAGGTCAAGTGCAAACATTGGTTTGCTCTTCACAGCCTTGGGGAGTCCCCTCTTGTGCTTAAGCACAAGACTCGGTGCAGCCTCTTTTTGATGGCCTGTGTTTCTTATTCCCGATTTCTCTTGGTGAGCTGTGCTTGTCTGGAGGGGGGAGGGGGGGGGTGGAGGAAGACATGCAAGTTTTGTGCATACGAGGGGTGGATATAAACTCAGGTACCATTTCTCAGCAACAATCCACCTTCATTTTTCTTCAAGTGAGGGTTTCTCACTGACATGGAATTTACAGTGTAGGCAACACTGACTAGGCAGAAAGTCTGGGAGATCAACCTATCTCTGTCTCCCTGCTCTGGGATTACAAACTCGCACCATCACACCCAGCTTTCTTTACGTAGGTTCTGTGGATTAAAGCAGGTCCTTGTGCTTGCAAGCTAAGCACGTTACTAGCTAAGCTAATTCCCCAGTCCCTTGACTAAGCAAACAGTCCACAGACTACTTTGTTGCATTAAGAGCTGGCTACACTGGCTTATTGGGAACAGTACCCTGTTTGCAAACCATGAAAGTGCTAATTCAGAAGCAAGATGAGCCTACCCAGGCAGTATGTTCTCTAAGCTCCAGAAACTCCTATCTTGTAACCAGAGTAATCAGCACTGAACGAACAAAATTTACAGTGCTTTCCGTCATTTTCCTACTCCGACTCCCTCAAAATAAAGAAGGCCTTATAAATCTTACACAGCATCCTCCCTAACATGGTACAAAAGGGCTGCCCAGTTTCTCATGGTTTACAGTGAAGACACGTTCGACCCTTTTATCACTGGTGGCATCTGTCAGCCTCCTATCCGACACACACTTTCACTCCCGGACCTTATTATCCTCCCTTGCCACTGTTGAAAGTATGCTGTCCTCTATTACAGCCTTCACGGGAGCCAGTAGGCACTGCCATGAAGCCGAGAGTGGCAGCTAGATGCTTGGGTGTGAAATAATATGTCAGCATCCAACCTTGCTCAGCAATGAGATTTGGCACTTGGAGGAGCTCAGATTCTCCGAAGCCAGCACCATCTGCCGAGAATGGATAAATATATAGATGAAACGTACCTTTATTGCTCCCATGCCCTCTCTGTTTCATTGCACATTGTGTTGTTTTGATTTACAGCCCACTCTCCGATTCCTGGTTTGATAGTATCTATTATCAGTGGCTGTCATTCGCAAGGGTTGAACTTTATTTCCTCTTCTGCTGCTAATGTAGCCATGGTGGGTGAGAAATAACCCTCCCTGGGCTTTCGATTTCACAGACGATCCATAAAGAGCTTGACGGGGAATTCCCTCAAAAGCATACATGTAGAATGTACAGCAAATGAAAAACAAAAGAGCAGGAAAAATAATGACTCTACCATCAGCACCGAAATAAAGGAAAGGAATTCAAATACTGAAACCATGTAGCTGGAAGAACGGAGGTGATGAAGAACTCAGAATGAGATGCCAAGCTACCTAGATGCCCACCCCTACTTCTATGTTTTAAATTTATTAGTATTTTAGACATGAATATTTTTACATTTAAGGCAGTGATAATTTCTACTACACATATTTGTGTTGAGATTAAATTGAATGTTGTGCACTCAGAAAGAGTGCATAACATTTTCACTCCTGTAGTGAACAACTGACTTGTTCAAAGAGAGTCATGGGAGAATGTATTATAGTTAAATACTGTACCAAGGCAGGGATAAAACTGGGGGAGCTTGGACCAATCAGTTTCATATTACTATACGAAAATGTCAAGGCAATGAACATATAGAAAGAAAGGGTCCTCTAGCTCACGGTCATAGAGATTCCAGTCATAGATGAGGTGGCCCCGTTGTTTTGGATCTCTGCTAAGACTGGCAGGAACATGTGATACAATAAACTACTCAGGTCATGACCTAGGAAGCTGAAAGAAGACTGGGAACAATGTCCCACAATCCTCTTGAGGACAAGCTTGACTATGGATCCCCCATCAGTACACACTTCTAGGCCCACAATAGTTCCATGCATTATGCTTCTGGAGATCAAGAATTTTACACGAGGGATTGTGAGATACTACCCAGATTCAAGCTCTAACAGACTTATGGAAGTCACGCATCACCACTGTGCAGAAGCAGTCAAGACTTTGCCATTTCTAGCCTCAAATGATGATAAGTGACCAGCAGCACTGAGCATAGACGTGGAAAATGGTTTAGTGGGAACTGATTACAATAACAAGAATCCAACTAACCCATGCTTCCCAGCAGGAGAGAGGCAAAACTCCCCCCAATAAACTCCCACCCCACTTCTGTCCAGACAAAATCCGGTGAGCCAGGGTATCTACTGATGATGCAGTGTACAAGGAGGGAGATGGAGAACCAGAATGGGTAGCAGAAGTGACGGCATCTGAACATCAACAAATCCTGATGGCACTACTGTTTACCCTTGAAGGTTTCACTTGCTAGAAAATACCCTATACAAATCATATCCTCCATGTTTTTCACTTTCTACGGAGTTGCGACAAACTTGCAAATCTGGTCAAATCATTTCTGCTTACCACCTTCCATAATTTACAATTGCCCTTGCAAAGCTCTTTGAGTTTTTTCTCTCTGCCGAGAATGTTCTTCCTGGTTCACAACATCCAACTCGCATCCATCTTCCCTCCCTTCTTTAGAAAGGCATCCCGTGCCCTCTCCAGAGCCTGGGCTCTCATCGCTGTATCTCTTTCCCTGGGGTTGTTCACGTCCTTACTCCTCCTTGTCCCTCAGAGTGCATGGCAAACACCTTCTCTGCAGAAAGGCATTCATGACAGTGCATTCTAAAGTGGTCCTCGCGGCAGATTCTATGAGCATCTGCTCCGGATCTTGTGTTCTCTTTGAAAATCACAAAAGTGCAGTTCATCACTGGACTCTTTCATGATCCGGATGTAAAATGTCTTCTGCACACCCATATGTTGGCTCATTTGAGCTCCATTTGTGTGAGCTGTTAATACAAGGACACAGAACCTTTAGGGGCTGTGTGTAACTGAAGGAACTGGCTCCCAGAGGGACACCAGTTTTAAGATTTTCATGCCCCAGTGAGGCTTTCTGTCTTCTCTTTGCTTCCTGGACACCTAGATGAGATCAAGCAGTCTCATGCTCCCGTCGGCACAGCTGAGACCCAATCCCAGCACCATGCTTTACTCACTGTAATGGGCTGTACCTCCCAACTTTGAACCAAAATAAAGCCACCCTCCATGAAGCTGCTTCCTGTCAGGGATCTGGTGGCAGCAGCTAATAAAGGTAATCGATACATATACACGATGACCTAATTGCAAGGCTACACTTTGTATCCTCTTGAAAGTTTGCATGATAGGGTGACTTAACTCATTCTAATAAGATGGAAATGCCCAATAGAACACCAGGGAACTTTCCAAAGGTACAAGATGCTTCTTTGCTTCCTCACTGCCTGGAGCATGGATGTGATGGCTAAAAGTTCACAGTCCTCTTAGCCACCATGGGCACAGAGGTAGAACCTGGAAGATTCATTAAAGATGGAAAAGCTGGAAGTAGGAACTGTCACTAATGACAAAACCTGAATTTCCCAGCTGGAAATTTACCCAGTGAGTCCAACACTTTGTTGAGTTTGTGTTCGGCTCTTCCTGCATCTCCTTGCCACTCTCACCTTCCCCTGCTGCTCTGAAATCTATTGCTTCTTTCTCCTTTCTCTGGGTTCCTGCCACCTGAATGATCATATTTCTTTATTTGTTTAGTTGCAGATTGTCTCCCACACCGAAAGATAAGGGCCTTGTCTCATTCACAGTTTTATCTCCATCCTCTAAAACAACAACCAGCCGGTGATGCATGCATTCAAGAGCTCCTTAGAATCCTTTTATTTTACCTCAGATGAGAATGTTTGCCTGAAGACATATTTTCATGATTATCTTTTTATTCTGCACTAGGATGGTTACAGAGACCACAGTCATTCTGGCTGTACAGAATTGAAGCCATAAAACCATATCTTAATTGGAATGAGTTTGTATTTACTCACTGAAAAACCAATACTCTGTGGGGAACAGGTACCCATGCAGCCATGTGGGTTCTGCCAATTGCATCAACACAGCCCGAAACTAAATTCCTTTATTAAAGTGTTCCTATGCCTTTTTAAAGGAATCAATTTAGAACTTTTTCGTTCTACTTCCAAGAAGAGGGTTCTACTAATGAAAATCTACAGGAACTGCCTGAGGGTCAATACACATGTATATAGGATGACTCCCATGGGGCTCTTTTACAATAATTAATGCTGAGGGGAGTCTTCTGCCAAATAAAACATTTTGTAAGTATTGAAAAGCGCACCGTGAGCTTGTCTGAACACAGTCTTTCAAAACTTTTATTGGATAATTAAGTTCTGAGTTTGTCTTCCTAGTCTTTGTTCAGCTGTGAGGGCAGGAACAACACTTGTCTTCCTTCTTACAAGGGAGGGATTCTTTGGTCCTGTAGATCTCAAGGGATGATCCGACTAACAAGGGATCGTTCCCATGAACAGCAAACCACAGTGGCAGAGGTGGCAGCGATTGGGAAATCAGCTGGATGCACAGTCTGAAGTATCAGGAAAGCTGAAGTAAAAATTCTTCATAATTAGATATTTATAAACATATGTAATGCTAATGAACCATAGCTCACAGTTCATTCAGCATATCCCAGACTCGAAAGCAGTTTCAACCATTATCTATATCATCCTATCAAAAGACAGTACTTTTTCTTCCATTTTGCAGTTGAGAAAATTAAGGCCCAAGGAGTTCTTTTTTTCCCAACATAATATTTTCATTGGTTACTTGGGGATTTCATACAATGCATCCCATCACATTTATTTCCCATTCCTCCCAGGTCCACCTTCCCATCTTTGTGCCCTCCCACCAAAATAGCAATAAATAAATAAATAAATAATGTCAAGTCCAATTTGTGCTGCCCCATATACTCACTGGAGCATGATCAAACTTCCGGCAGCCAGCCCCTTAAAGATGCCAGAAGCCATCAAGTGTGAAAAGTCAAACCCCAGTATCTTTATCCCGATGTTTAAGGACTCTCTTCAATGGCTTCCCTGTCTAGACTGTTTCCCTTTTCGCTTATCCTTTTCTGGGGTGAGGTTGTCACAGAAGCACTCTTAGTCACGAGCCTGCAGTCATCAAAACCACTGCAAAAGAAGCTTTCCTGCCCATAGCAGCCAGCATCCACACAGATCACAGACTTCCACATGGCTTCCAGCAGCAGCAAAACCCAGACATCAACATGGCCTCAGGAGGCAACATAGATCATGGACACGAACTGAGGCATAGGAAGTTTAAGAAAACTGGTCAAAGTCGTATGGAAACCCACTGTCAGCTTGGTTTTGAAGACTGGGGTGCTTGGCTTTGCACCCATGTTCTTGTCACCTTATTGATTAATGTTCCTTCTAAAAATGACATCATACTTTGAGACACACTTTCATGTGTGACACTTATCACAAAAACTGTATTCTAGAGACCAGGGCAGATGGCAATGTTCACAGTTTTAGGATTAGATCAGAGACACCAACAAGTTGGCTCTTTGTTGTTATTATTATTATTGTTTGTTTTCATTTTTTTCTTTTAAGTTTGCAGCAAATTAGAACTTGAAGCACTGTTCTACAACAGCAGAATTTGCCTAGTCAGTAGAGCATGAATTCAAATCCCACACAGACATCACTGGTTCTGGTTTGTTTTTATCTCCTTGTAATGAACATAGCAAAAATAAAATGCCTTTTAGACATGCAAAATAAATAGCTTAGTCAGGAAGCCCATGACACCCACAGTCTGTAAGCAGAGACCAGGAGCAATGCTCTGCTCTGCACATCTAAAGAGACTCTGTCTGCCCTGTGGCTGGAGAGTCTCCCTCAGGTTCCTGACCCTCAAATCAGAGACGTCTGTTAGAGACTGAACATGACCTTCAGCTAAGACATGTTATATAGATGAGTAGCCTTGGGGAGACAGACTTAGGGCCACGGTTAGGAATTTAGAGTGTGAATCTTATGTGATGACCCTCAGTCTAATAAATATAACTTCTGTCATACTAACTAGGTATATCTACCTTCTTGCTCACGACACTTTGAGCTTTGCTTTCACCTCTGTCTATTGGGGTTTACACCAAGGACTCTCCATCAGGGTATCTTTAACATTTAGTTGCAGATAATTCTTTTTTGTGAGATACTGTTCTGATTTAGTATTCTTGGTCTTTAAGCCTTAGATGTCAGTGGCATACCTATAAACCTATAACCCTTGGCTATGAAAACTGAAATTATTTCTGGACATCACCAAGTCCAATGAAAGCCGCAGTCTTTATAATTTTTAAAGTTTACTTTGTAATCATACCTTTCTGGGAGACCTCTCTTCACTGAGAACTTGGACTACCTATATGTCTTAGGTCATTATTGGATTTATGCCAAAGATGGTTACAAATGATTGTCTTTAGGCAACCTCTTTCTGATCTTTATGCTTTCCCAATAATCCAGGAAAATAAAGAAAGGCAAATTGCATCAGAGAGGAGAGTCTAAGAGGAGAATGTCTACACAGAAGCATCTTCGGCCAGCAGAGGTTTTAAGACTACATTCAAGAACATAAAAGCATTGAGTAGGTTAATGTTTCCATATGTCATTGTTTTAATACAATGTAACTTACATACCCTGAGGACAATCTTTTTAATGGTTTACTTAACAACCAAAGGCACAGAGAAAACAAGATCCTCCATAAGCTACAAAATACAACTCCTCATAGATTTTCTACTTCTGAATTTTTCATATTAAGAAAGAGAACACGGCAGCCTTCACTGAGTGTGTTGACACAGCCTCCATGACTGACAGAGCAAACCCTGACTGAGTGTGGTATTCTGACTTGTCTCTGTACCTGAGCAATTCCTTCTTTAAAAACTGAACCAAACAGTAACAACAAAAATTTCTCTTGCACAGTCTCTGTTTTATTCTCTTCAAGTATCTGTCTGTGAATTTTCCTTTGGTATTGAGTTCCTTCGTTTCTCCTAGTTCCTTGTCTCTCATTATTCATTTATAGACTTCAAATTCTTAGACCACTGTCACCCAAAACTTCTTGAAACTTGGATGCCAACTTTATCTTCCTGCTAAAACTGATCCTCAAAGCTAACAGAATTCTTCGCCTAGTCTACCAAAATGGGTCATCCGCTGTTATTTTCCCATTGTGTTCTTGCTGGTTGTATATCCATCATGATAGATTTCAATTTTAAATAAAGGACAAAGTTATCATTGCTTTAAGATGATATAATTGTGTCTAAAGATTAAAAATAATCAACTCAAAAATAAATTAAAGTGTCAACTTAATTCATTAATTTAAAAATTAAGTAATACTCATTATGGCACTTATAATAAGCCATGAGACTTCCTGTATATCAGCAACTAAAGGTAAACAAGGGTTTTCTTTATACAGACCGACAAGCAATGACGAATGATGATGTAAGAGCCTCATCTTAAAGAATTGTTTAGGATCTGGAGAGATAGCTCAGTGGTTAAGAGTATTGGCTGCTCTTTCACAGGAGCCTGGCAGTCGCGTGGCAGCTTACAACTAACTGCAACTCCAGTCTCAGAGGATCTGATGTCTTCTGGTGTCTGCAGGTACTAGGCAATCAAGCATGCATGTGGTGCATGCACACACACACACACACACACACACACACACCACCTATACACATAAAAAGAAGCTTCTCAATATCCAAGTAGAGTCTTTCTCACAATGTGGTGGGACGCAGAGGGAGAGGAAGAGAGTTACTGTCTGGTCCCCGATGGAACACTTTGCCAACCACTGATTCAGATGGTGTTCTTATTCTGCGACAGAAATGATGAAGTGTCTAGGAATGGATCTAACAAAAATGGTAAACAAGCTATGTGGATAAAATATAAAAAGCAGATTGAGGCACTAAAAAGAATTGGATAGATAAGAGATTATGTTGTTTTTAAGTGGGAAAATAGTATTACAATCACATCTACTCTCCCTGTTTTCATCAAACTTAATGCACTTTAATTTTTTTTATATATTAATATGGCTTATGAGCAAAAGGTGATAAAAAGCCTGCTTCAAAGTGCCATTAGTATGTTTCTCTCCTTAATATGTGTGTGAAACCGTGAGGTTCTGCCAAACAATAGACACATATGCCCAACCCCTAGTTCGTATTTCCATTTTAATGCCCAATGATGCCTTTGAACCCTACCCAGCTCCAAGCAGGATCCAGATTACCCCAGCTTCTTCACCTAATATCTTCTCTGATTCTGTCAGAGGCAACATCAACTTTCCATGGATTTAGACTCTTTAAAACCTGTAGTTTAATAGATTTATTTTTTTTCAATACCCGACACCCAGTCAGGAAATCCCCCTTTAGCTCCACAGTACACACAGATTCCCCCCCTCTCATAACCCGAACTGCAATCATTTTGCTTCTGTTACCACCACTCACTCAACAGTCCCTCTCTGCTCTATCTGTGGTTAACTTGTAATCTACTCTTTAAACATCAGCCAGGTTGTTGTGTTTGAAACCTAATTTGATTACTCCACTTGGTTGAACAAACCTTTTTTCCAAGCTTCCCACCTAATGCAAGGTGCAAGTCAACATCATTATCACAGAATCAAGCACCTGGCCAACATCACCTGATACCATTCCCTCTCTGAATTCACCTCCTAATGCTAAGCCTCTCATTTTATTCGTTCAGGTCCCTCTTGACTCTGTTCTTTTACTGAGGAAAAAAAAAGCTGTAATCCTACATCAGTGACTTTGTACTTGTTTGTCATCCGCACAATGTGCATCTAAGCCAGCGGCTCTCAACTTTCCCAACACTGTAACTCTCTAACACAGTTCCTCATGTTGTGGTGACCACCTCCAACTACAAAATTATTTTTTGTTGCTAATTCATAACTGTGATTTGGCTACTGTTAGGAATCACAATGTATATATTTTTGGAGATAGAGGTTGGCCAGAGGGGTCAGGATCCACAGGTTGAGAACCACTATTCTGAGCTCTCATGTCCTTGACTTCACCTCAGTGGTGAAGTTTTGCCACCAGTATGGCTCATATTTTGGCCTGTCCTTATCTTTCTCTGGGTTCCCCCAGTACCTAGGTTAATCCTAAGGTGTCATATCACATTTTGTTTTCCCTGTTTTTCTCACTACTGTATCTTTGTTCTTAGAATGACGAACATGCGATAAAATTTGTAGTAAGCAATTGCTGAATGGACACCAAATTTGTGAGAAGATTCTGGAAAAGAAGACAGAATTAAGTTTCACACAATTAAAAAAAAGGCTTACAAAGCTGTTGGATATAAAACATCTTGTACTGGAGATAATGTTACTTCCAATGTAATAGAAGAGAATAAAGAAACAGAAGCAAGTGGGAAGAAAGTTTTAAAGATCTATGTTCTGGGGGTAATCCAGGCCAAAGGCATGGTTGACAGACAAAGCAACAAGCAAACAGCAATAATCATAACAGCAATAGAAGTAATCCAGAGGCAACATGAAATTTCCAGAGTGGGAGCAGGGTGACATTCAGAACTCTCCAAATGAGACAGAAAAAATTCCAACTGTACAACAGGGAGAGATTTTTTAATTGCTGAGGGGAACAGACAGTCAGCTAATGAGAATGATCCATTTCTTTTTATTCTCAGCGTGATCAGGGTATACTTAACAAGAAAGAAAAAATATGTGTATTTCTGTGGGATAATATGATGTTTTTATGGGTATAGGCATGGAATGATTACCACAGCTGAGGCAGTAAACACAGTTGACAGCTCACACAGGCAGAGAGTGGGGAGGAGGTATGAACACGTATGATCAAGGACATAGCGCAGTATTCCCAACTACAGTCTCTATATTTCACACGAGATCTTAGACCTGATCCCTACATTATGGTCAAGTTGTTTTTAACTCTCAACAGTCTGACAAAAAATCCAACTAAATAACATCAAGTAAAAATGCTTATTTTTAAATTCTAGAAAAATACATGGAAATAACTAATGTGAATTAGGAAGGGATTATCCTAAAAAAAAAAATCTCTTATGCCTGAGCCAAAAAAAAAAAAAAAAAACTTTGTTAATAAATACAGTACAGACTGGTCATTCCCACGTGCTGATGATCAAAATTCACAGGGACAACAAACACTCTAGATTCCAGACTTCTTAGATGGACCAGATGTAAAAACTACTTTTGCATGATAAAGTAGTGCTAATTTCAGTCCCATGGGCTGCTGTGGAAATGGCAAACAAATAAAGTAGAGCATGGCTTCCACGCCCTAAAATAGAGAGAGACTTATATGGACTACCCAACAGACCGCCTTCTGTTAAGAACCAGTGTGTTTGAAAGAAACCAAGCAGACATAGTTCTGAATTCTTTCTGATACATTCAGTCATCCACTGAGAGCGCACAAAGTGACTACCTGTATTCCAGAGAGCCATTGAACATATCAAACAGAGTTAAGCATTCATTTCCTGACTTTACATTTGCTTGGCGTGACAGGATTGATGCCAGAAACACAGTGGTGAACAACAGAAAATTTAGAAAAGAACAGAACATATCCTGCGATAAGCGTTAGGAGGCAGCAGGAATGGCACTTTACATGGTGTAAGATCAGCTATGGAGAAGCCAGCTGCTGGGGCGGAAGGGGCGGGGAGGGGGGCTTTTTTGCAGTATTGAGGCAAGCAATGGACCACGAAGTTACAGCTCCAGCTCCAAGCCAAATTATGGTGAGTGTGGGGACGCCAAGGGGAGACAAGAACTCGCTACACTGAAAGAAGCCCATGCGGCTGGGGTACAAGAAACAAGAAGGTGTGGTGAAAGACGCAGCCATTGAGATAGACTGTGGTTGCTTCCCATTCTGCCCTCGTTTGTCCCTGATGAGTATTTTGATTTGGTTTGAAATGGTAGCTGACTCTTTTGGACGGGATATCCAATGAAAGAAGCTAAGATTTCTCCATGGAGTGAATTTATCCATAACTTAAAAAGAGGACCGCATTTTCAGACAATAAGCCTATCCCTTTCGGGACCCACAGTAGCCATCTTGCAGGCATTAGGACAAGGACTCTCTGGTGAAGAGAGCATAAAGAAACAAAGGAAGAACCTGGAAGAAGCCTAGGAGGCGTAGGTACTCTTCATCCGCTGACTGTACTTCCTGCATTTGGAAAACTGTCATGTGGAAAATGTTGGTCCTTCCTTTTCTGAACCCCTGTTGAATTTTCTCTTCTTTGGCACCCGGAGTACAGCTTCTGGCTGATGATGCTGCAAAGATCCTCAGATGCCAGACCACTCGGGGATTCACGGAACATAAAAACAGACTCAGAGTTTTAACGACTGTCAGCACATAAGAAAGAATTCATTACACTCAATGGCACACTTCTGGCCTTTAATTAATGTCTCGCGATACTATCAGAATAGTAATATTCATGTATTTTCCACCAGGCTAAGAGATAATTCTTTCTTATGTGGAGATTTTTCGTATTACTACAAATATGTCTTTTCCCCAAATGCTTTATTCTCTTGTCAAAAGGAAAACCTCAGAAAATTGCCCATAATGCATATTGGGTCAACACTGGTGTATCATGCTACATTAAGTGCCAACGATTAAACTGACACCATCTGGACCGGAACTGTTGACTTTGCCTGATGTCAAAAGAGCAAAAGCAGCAGAAGCCATTTGCAGTGTGACAGAAGTGTCAACAGCTCCCACCACACAACGACAATGCTGAGTGAGGTTGAGAAAGCTTAATCCCAAGAGTCATGAATAGCTTTGGGGCCTGGAAAGGGCTAGAGAGCCTGCAGGAAGAAGGAAACAGAGAACTCAGCATGCAGCCTAGGGCACCTCATCCCCACGGAGAGCTGGAAAAGCTGCATTTTCCCCCAGCCTGCAGCACAGTCAGGTCCTAGACAGAGCACCTGAAGAATGTGGTTAAGTGTAAACCTGCATCTCCTTACTTATGATGTGAGGTATCAAGACTATAATCAAGCTAAAAGACAGGCAGGCAGACAGATTATATATATATAACTATGCAATACATTTATGTAAAAACACAAATTCTACTTTTGGATGGTATGGCATAGGAGTGGATCAGGCACCACCTATCACTGATCTGGCAAGTAAAATTATCAATTGTAAAATTTATAAAATAACTTCATAAAGACTATGAATTATGTATTAGAATAATATAAATATACAAATTGATATGGATGCGTATATGGATGCCTGTGTCACACAAATATGGATAGGTATGTTCGCACATGTGTATGTAATTACTACACTCTGTCACACATTTGCTTGTGCAAATTCAGCAGTGTAGAAGACGGTGGTGAACACTGTCAAGCATAAAGATCCACTGAAGTTTTCCTGAGGTACACGTTGCATTCAAGACTGAGTAAGAATTATTATGATGGTGGCTTCCAAGTCCGAAGAAGGCAAGAAAGGAAGCCTCATAGGTTGATAGGGACGTTCAGCCTTCCTGGAGCTCAAGACTTAAGACAGTCTGGAACCGAAGACTTGAGACAATCACTTCATCATCACAATGATGCCTCAGTGAGAGGATTAAAACCTGCAAGAATCCGCCCCAAATGAAAGACATGCTGTGACATCTCTCCCTGAAATTCTGCATAGGATACCTTCACTGTTGACTCATCTGGCGATGAATCAAAAACCTCCCTTTACTTTCTCATTGCCGTAGATAACAACCTCTAACCTATGGGCAAGCATGGCCATAGGATATGGAAAGGTAGGGAAATCTACCGCCTGCAGAGAAGTCTTTATCTCTGTGCTGTTCTCTGCCTCCCCACTAGCTTGAGGGTGAAGTTGTCTAGTGCCAAGAGTAATTTTGAAGATTAACCCCAACAAAGGAGGCTACGCTCTTTTATATCATAAATTACGTATGTCTTGAGACATATATATTCATATATGTATATATATATATATATAATGGAATAGTTATTACGAACATGCAGCACACATAAGAAACTCTTACTAACCTCTTGCCTCCGTCTGGCTTGCTAGTTAGCAAAGCTGAACACTTTGGAATCTTGCAAAGGAAACTAATTTGCAAAACAGATGGCAAGGACTTTCATGTGATCCTCAAGTATAACTTTCAATTTGCAGGTCTTTTATCTGCCCCACTTTTCATCTTTCCTTCTTCCCCTCAACATCATTTGAATCCCAGCAGTTGCATCAGCATGAGGATTCTCAAATGTTCAAACACTTCCCAGATGAGAGTACCGAACAGAGTCTACTTAGGTATTTTCAATAATTGCAAAATGTCAGGCATGTGTCTGGACACCTGCCATAAGTCACATGCATTGACGACATTCAGACATCTCTGCTTATCCTGATATTAAAGGAACAGCATTAGTAATCACAGTAATAACCACACTAATAGTAGCAATTACATAACATTTATTAACAGTGGCTGGAATTGTCACTATGTTGATCACTATGCATGCATTGCTTCACTAAAAGATTGACAGCCTGTTAGCTACTCTTGTAAAAGCTGCAGAAATTACTCAGCGTTATCAACCCCACAGATTTGGGGCTAAGGTATAATCAAACCCAGATCCTTTTTGCTCCAAAGTCTGTGTCCTTAGTTTCCTCTCTGTTTTGTTCATAGAGCAACTAAATGCATGCTAAGTTGTATATTGAATAAAGGATAAAGCTAAGATTATGGGTGGCTTTACATGAAGACATTTAAGCCATGGCTTGTAAGAAGCAAACAACAGGTAGCATGTATTGAAACACTGATATAGAAGGAACACACACCTAACCAGAAGCTGCATGTGGCATCTGAGGAGGCACCCTGACACAGGGACACAGGGACACAGTGACATGTGTTATAACTAGACTCAGACTGATTCTGAGCAGAAAGCACTTCGGCAGTGGCAGGGCAAAAGAGCAAACCAACGTGACAGATGACATCCAGTGGAAGGCAAAACACCTTATCTGTAGTGTAGCACAGATGGGTCAGATGCTGTGCTCATAACCCTGGACATTATCATCACTCAGATAATTCTTTGTAACAGCGGCCTTACGTGTCAACCCCTAGGTGGATTCATTTGTACAATGTAATAGTTACACTCAGGCCAGGGAGCTGTGTAGAATACGGCATCGGCACCCCTTTGCTCTTTTAAGTTTATTTATATAGACTTTTTGTTAAAATTGGTATGCTTAAGCCATTGGCTCTGTCTTGGAGGATTATGGAATCTTGTTAGGTGGGTTTTTAAAGCAAATATTGGACTCTATGTTAACACATGTGAATAACACCTTCTGGTAGCCCGCAAAGATATGTGATATCAGACCCATATTGATAAACTGAGGAGTATGCTTTTTATTTTGTACCACAGATTCTTAATAACAGCAAGATGGTTTTATATTAATTCATTTATTCATTCGTGTACTTATTCAGTCAATGCTTCTACAGTGTTATTAAATATCATCAGTACAACCAGACATCCTTAAGAAGCAGGAATAGATGTTTAATTATGTGAAGAAAGCTACACAGAGGTTGGGGATATCATGAGGACACAATACAAGAGATGGGAAGCCAGACCTGACCATATGTCATTTAGCCCAAGACTTAAACTGCAATTCAGGACTTGTTCTGTAAGGAAAAAAGTAAACAATTACAGGCAGAAAAATAGTAGGTGCAAAGTTCATGATGAGAGAAAAGTTGGGGACTCTAATGAATGAGAAAGTCACTGGGGTGCAAACAGAAGGAAGGGAGGCGGATTATGAGGCAGGCATTGTCATCTCTACTTTTAATTTAAGACTGTACTAGGATACTGAGAAGTCAGGGGAAGGGTTTTAAATGTGGGGTGTAATATACTAATAAAAATCCAGGGCTTCTCAGCAGTGCTGTCCATACATGAATGGTACAATCTTAGGAGCAGGGCGACTAGATGACCCCTGTTTTACAGAGGCAAACATTCAGCCTTAGAAAAATTTAGTAGTTGATGTCAGACATCCAGGAAGACACTGGGCTTGGGTTCCTACCCAGGCAGTCTGTCCCCAGTACCCAGGTGAACTGTTCTCTGTTGAGCAGCTCTGTGTTTCAGAGGAGAGTGGCCTAGGAAGTACGAACCATTTATATTTCTTCAGTTGGCTGTCAACAAGCAACAGTAGACTAAGGGCAATGAGAAATCGCTGGGCATCTATCTGCCATTGCTCCGTAACAGTAAGCAGGGGCCTTTTGACAAATGTGAACACCATCACCAGAAGCACTTCCAGCACATGTGGACATTTTGCACTTAGGCCCTACAAAGATGGGGAACGATCCATATTTCACACACTCCATTAACCTGTCTTATGCCTTCTTCGCATTTTTCCCATATGGTGAGCCGAGGATTAATAAAACCTTTACTTAGTGAATATTTTCTCCTCTCACCTCCTCATGCATCCTGTATTCTGCTCCTGATCTCACAATCAAATCATTTTAACATGAGAGGTACAGAGTCAAACCCAGATCTTGGCCCCTTGGGTGGTTTTGAATCATTCAGCGACTGCAGCCAACCTTTAATGAGGGCGGAAACATGCTGAGGTTTGTTTCTCTCGGACCACCCACAGCTTTCTAGCAGCGGAATGGTGATGAGCATCCTCATGCAGAGGACCTTTTCTGGAAGTTCTGCATAACACGTAGCTGCACCCAATTTCAAAGTGGGAGAAACAAGAGAGAAAATAGAAAAAGCTTTGTAAAGTGTTAATTGTACATCCCTACATATGGAAAAGTCATGGAGTGTGTGAGTGTGTGTGTGCGTGCGTGTGTGTGCATGCGTGTGTGTATGTGTGTGAGTGTGTGAGCAGCTACCCATAAAACTGAGAAGCTGACTAGGAGTAAGGGCAATAATACTTGCACATGCTCCTGGGACGGGTTTAGTGATGTTAGCCAAAACCCTGCCCTTCCTCTAATATGGTCCGTCCTGTCATCTCACATCTAGTCACGAAACTTCTCCAGTGTTCTGAACCTTTTGGAGTTTAATCCTGTTATTAATTTTAAACCTAACATTTGTTTTAGCCATAAAATCTACCATAGTTTAATTTATTTCAATTTTTTTTATAATTTTTTATTGCTCTTCATTCTCGAGAGGGAGGGGGAATGGACTTGGGGGGGGGAGAGGGGGAGGGGAGTGTGGGAGGAGGGAGAGGGAAATGGGAAATGGGGAGGAGGCGGAAATTTTTTTCAACAACTAAAAAAAATAAGAAAAAATAAAGAAAAAAACAAAAGATAAAACTCAAATGGCTGAGAAGCACTTAAAGAAATGTTCAACACCCTTATTCAACAGGGAAATCCAAATCAAACTTTCTTCACTATTTCATTTTATATCACAATGGACAAGATCAATCAAACAAAAGACAGATCATGCTGACTAGGAAGTGGTGTAAGAGGTACACTCATCTGTGGCTGGTGGGACTGGAAACTTGTATAGCCACTGCAGAAATCAGGATTTTAATCATCTCAAGAAAGACCTAAAACACCTTAATACTTGCTTCCCTTTTGCTCCCCGCAGCTTTCCCTCCTCCGCTATAAGAAACACTAAGGTGCCATTTCTATAAAGTTGCCTGTTCTTGACCTCAGCTTAGGTTGGAATCATGCTCTGTGTCCTTCGTGACTAGATCTTTTCACTCACTGTTATTTTTATTTTCAAGCCTTGTCTCTGCATGTGCCAGCTTTTAGTCTTTCTATTGAGGAGTAATATTCCAGAGTTTGATGTCTCCATTCATTAACTGCTGAGTATATAGATTGTGCTATGATTTTAACATGAATTGTCCCCCATATGCACATGCACTAAAGCTTTGTGCTGGTGGCACTCTTTGGGGAAACTGAAGGGAGCAAGTCACAGGGGTCATCTCTCTAGGTTGTGGTTGATCTCTAGCCCTTTCCTTCATCTGAATCCTTGATGCCATGGGGTGAATGATTTTGCTCTGTCATGCCTTCCTCCTGTTTTGTCATAGGTGGGCAGCAACAGAGCCAGCCTGCCTTGATCTGATACCATGACTCAAATGTAAATCTTTACTCTCTGTCTTAGGGTTACTATGGCTGCAAAGAGTCACCATGACCATGCCAACTCTTATAAAAGAAAATACTTAATTGGAGTTGGCTTACGGGTTCAGAGGGTTAGTCCATTATCATCATAATATAGAGAAGGGCAGTGCACAGGCAATCAATGGTGGGGGAAGAGAACCGAGAGTTCTGCATCCAGATCCACAAGCAGTAGGAGGAGAGAGTGACTCTACATCCAGATCCACAAGCAGTAGGAGGAGAGAGTGACTCTGCATCCAGATCCACAGACAGTAGGAGGAGAGAGTGACTCTGCATCCAGATCCACAGACAGTAGGAAGAGAGAGTGACTCTGCATCCGGATCCACAGACAGTAGGAGGAGAGAGTGACTCTGCATCCAGATCCACAGACAGTAGGAGGAGAGAGTGACTCTGCATCCGGATCCACAGACAGTAGGAGGAGAGAGTGACTCTGCATCCGGATCCACAGACAGTAGGAAGAGGGTGTGACTCTGCATCTGGATCCACAGACAGTAGGAAGAGAGAGTGACTCTGCATCCGGATCCACAGACAGTAGGAAGAGAGAGTGACTCTGCATCCAGATCCACAGGCAGTAGGAAGAGAGAGTGACCCAGCCTGAGTCTAATTTGTGCTACCCACACACACATGTTTTTTATTAATGAATATTAAGAACTCTATATATTCTGTATAAACATTCCTTATCAGCTGTATGCCTTACAAATCTTTTCTCTTGTATGAGCAACAGTGCACAGTAATATGCTTAATGAATAATAAAACTAGGTGTTCTTGTATTATTTCAAATCCTAGAGAGAAAGCATTCGGTCTTCCACCTTTACCCCAAAGGTAACTTAGATTTTGCACACATGAAATTCATCATTTTGAGGAATTTACCTTGAATTTTGGTTTGCTGAATATTCTTCTTCGTGAAAAGGTGTCAATTTTGTCAAATCGTGTTTCTGCAATATTGAAATGATCCCCAACTTAATTGAAGTAAAAGTTTCAAATCTGTTTTTTTTTTGGAACCTAAATTCTAGTTCTATTGGATACCTCTGTGTGGCTCTCAATCCTTCCCATTTCTATCTAACGTCAAAAGCCTTATGTATATAATAGAATCAATGGACTATATCTCATCCCCAGTGTGATCAAAAGTGGAGTATGAGGGCTGAATCTTCTCCACTCCATTTATTTTCCTTCATAATTTAAAAAAAGAATATATATGAGGTTGACTTTGTCAAACAAAGGCATTTCAGTTTCTAGTTCAATAATGAGCTGTACAAAATTTGAATTTCTTATTTATTAAGCAGAAGATGTTGAGGCCTATTCAAAAACTGAAAAGTATTTTTTTAGGATGTTTGATGGTTACAGAACATAGCATGTAGGGGTTGCAGTTTCATTTCTATGGCTAATGAACCTTGATAATATTGCATTCTTCAACAGCTGGGAGGTTTTCTCCTAAAGCTACGTGGCCATCATCATTACCATTATGTGAATGGGATGTGACTAACATAATTGAATTTCTCAAATGAGGCACAATTCAGGATTTCTTGGGGGCAGTTCGGTTAGGAGATACGTGGGGGGAAACACCTGATATTACTTTATTTCCAGAGTGCTCCCAGCAGTCTCCAGGCCCTCATCCTGTAGTGTTGCACTACTGAGGAATTTCACTCCTGTGCCTCCAACTATGGCATTCAAAGCTTGCCTGTCCTTCCACATCACCTGCCATGCTATTCATGCAGCCATCCGTGAGATGGGCTAAGGAGGAGCGTAGGATAGTGCTAGAGCCCATGTTGTAGACTAATACATGCCCAGGTTTGAATCTTACTTTTATTATGTATTAGCTTTGGGTAAGTCAGAATCTCTGTTTCCCGTCTTTCGTATGGAAGCCATTATACATACGTCATGTTTTACTGAGAGCTGAATGAGAAATATGTTTGTCAAGTCCACCTTGCTGGTTGGTCTTTTTGATATTAATGCTCTTGTATTATTAACATTTTGTTATTAAGATTGTCATTTATGAAAAAGGAAGGTTGGACGCCATTCTTTCCTTCCAGCAGCTAGCTCAGTATCTCCTGTCCAAGGCTATTGGATAAGTATGCCAAGCTCACGCTGTTACTGACATGTAGATTATTCAGTAGTTACTGGATGCTGAGGTGGCACAGCTCTATGGGAACACAAACAGAGACAGGGGCAGCCTCTCCTACCCTCAGCGGAGCAGAAAGCCTGAAGCTAGTCAGACAGGACTGAGAACTGTACAGCCAAAAAGACCGCCTTCACCATCTCAGCCCCAGCTCCAAGGGAATCTGGGGGCTTGTGGCTAGACCACATTATTTGGACTGTAATCAGTTTAACATTAAATACTTCAAGTCCTCCTGTCTGGAATGCTCATTTCTCCTGAGGAGTCATGTGAGGTACAGAAGCCCACATCAATCAGGCTGCTGTTTTCTTCTGCCTCGTCTCACTTATGTCAGCGGGATTGATAAACTAGAAAATAAGAGACACTTCTTTCTAAATAAGGAAAACCCTAATTTGAATAAACACCCCCTGCCAAACTCTCACTTTAAGAGGCTTCAACACAATTTGGAGCTTACGGCTTAGCTGCCCCACTAATACTACTCTGAGAATTCATGCCAGGTTCCTTCTTTGCAAAAAAAAAAAAAAAAAAAAAAAAAAAGAAAGAAAAAAAGTTGCAGGATTTTTAAGCCAACTGTACCTTCTAAAATCACTTAGCCCTTGACCTCTTGCCTTCTTAAAATTTGTTCAAAGGTCAAAGGTGTTTAGCATTATGGAATAAACATTAGCCCAGAGGCTATTGCCCCACAGGTTAACTAGGATTATATTTTAAGCCAGGAAACACACTTTGTAATTGCTTTCTTTATTTTATTACGTGACTCCAGCCCAGGCAAATGGCATTTGGAGAAGTCTGATGGTGTCCGTGCTCCAATGGTAAGAGAAACAAGATCATCCTACTAAAATGCTATACTACAAACTTGAACTATTTTATTTAATGCAGGGTAAAAGTTCAGCCCTGACCCCATGCTTCACACTGCAATTACTCTGACTTTGCAGGCACAGTTCTGGTTACAGCTGCTGTGATCACTTCTCCTCTCCCATGGATTTGTATTTTCTCCCTTATTTCCACTGAAATTTTCTTCCAAACATTGAGATCAAATAGCGTCACAGGAACTTCTCAGGAGGCAGCTCCTCACAGTCAGATCGATTAATAGAAAATTGTCTTCAGCCAAGCAAGCAATCAAGTGTATGTTTCAATATGTTGGTGGCTACAAGGGAGGAGGGACATCTATACTGCCAAAGTAAGAGGTAGACTAGTTGTATAGTTTCTATAATATATTACCATGCACAGCATCACAGTTAAAAATAAGAATATTACCTCCTTATCATGTGATGGTTGGCAATTCACAAAGGGCTTTCACCTATGATAATCTCATTGGTCTCCATAGAAATTAAAGAAAATAATGAAGATGTGGATTCTTATTTCTAATATACTTTTGTAGAGGAAGAATTTGTCATGATAGAACTGGTTATATTGGTACCTATCCTGCTGTACTTCCTGTCACCTGTCTTCCCATGCTCCAGCTACACCATTCCCCGAAGAGTCTAATCAAAGATTAGTAAATCCAGTCTATACTTTAAGAGTTGACAATATTGTATAACTTATCATTCAGAAAATCCTCCAATGATAACTTGGAACCCAGGATCCATGATAGCTTCTGTGAGAGGAAAAAAATGAGTAAGTGAAAAATTACTGATTTGTTAGAAATACCAATCTAGTTGACAAAGTAAAAAAAGATTTCATTGCTTTTGAAGAACTCAAACTCTAGTTGAAAGAGTCAAAATAATAAATGTGATAAAATACCTATAAAATGTTACAGAAGGAAGAGCCAGAATCCAGAGAAGATACAGAAATAATTGATCTTTAGCAGGGCCTTAAAAGGTTAATGGAGATTTTAAGTCACAAAAGGCAAGGAAGAGATGAGAGTGTATTCCGGGGAGAGAAAATGATCAAAGGCACCGAGCCGGGAACGAGCATTGGCAGCTGGTGAAAATGAGACAGCTCGCTGTATTAGGGATGAGAGGAGAGTGATGGGACAGACGGAGAGTGACCCGCAAGTAGAAATCTAGCTTCAATCCAATCTGTTATGTAGATTCTGCTACGAAACCTCATCTGCATCAAATCCTGGGAATGAGCCTTCCAATCTATGAAGGACCTCATGATATTAATATAATAATAATAATAGTATCAGTAATATAGCTTTTCTGCATGTCATATATTATGTGATGCTTGTCAAACAGGGGTAAGTGTGAGCAAAACTCCTGAAAAGAAGCTGTGTCTGAAGAGACAGGTTGACTGATTAGAATCTCAGTGCTGTGGAGATATTGGAATTTTGCGGGTCCAGAAGCTAATTGCCTTATCTTGGGCCAGTTCTAGCCCCTAGAACAGCCATTCCTTCCCTACCTGTGTGTCAGAACCAATATCCTGTGACTAACATATTGAACAACTTTTGGAATCTATTAACAAAGGAGACAACTAACTTACACCAACACGAAAGTTCAGATAGCACCATGGGAAAGCTTCCCCCACCTCTCTGTAACTGCCTCTCGGATATACCCACCTGGCTTAGTTAGGGTTTCTGTTGCTGTAAAGAGACACCATGACCACGAAAGCTCCTAAAAAGGAAACCATTTAATTGGCGCTGGCTTATGGTTTTGGAGGTTTAGTCTATTACCATCATGGGGAGACACGTGGAAGCATACAGGCAAGCTTCCCCCATCCCTCTATAACTGCCTCTCTGATATATCCACCTGTCTTAGTTAGGGTCTGTGTTGCTGTGAAGAGACACGATGACCACGGAAACTCTTATAATTGGCACTGGCTTACAATTTCAGAGGTTTAGTCCATTATCATCATAGTGAGAAAAAATGGCAGCAGGCAGGCAGGCATGATGCTGGAGAGGGAGCTGAGAGTCCTACATCTTGATTCACTGGCAGCAGAGGTAACTGTGTTCCACCCTGGGTGTAGCTTGAGCATATGCGACATCAAAGCCTTCCTCCACAGTGACGCTTCCTCATCCAATGCCACATCTACTCCAGTAAAGCCACACGTCCAAATAGAGACACTTCCTATAGGCCAAGCATTCAAACACATAAGTCTGTGGGGGCCATTCCTATTTATACCACCACCCCATCAATGTATTTTAAACTTGCCTTGATTATTGTTGCAGGAGACCTGTCCGTACAGTCAATTGACTGTGTCACTAAAGCAACCTTGAATCCAGGACAGAGACAGTGATTTACTGACCACGATTATCCATAAAGTTCTTGGAGGACTTTGTAGGGCAGCTAGAGAGGACAGGAAGAGACTTGGGAGGAGTTTGTGGGATTTTCCAGTACTGAGGTTCCAGAGAATGTGGAGAGAGGATCAGCCAATAATTCAGATTTCCTTGCATTTTTCAGGTCTTTATCTCAATTTCTGACTCCCGAGTTTTTATTATACTAGAACAAAGTAGGTCATCATTTCATCTGGAAGCTTCAATTTATGACTTTCTCTGTTCTTTAAAACGACAAAGCCTTCATGAGACTGCTTCCATGTTGGAACATGGACCTTGGGTAACCTAGATCTGCGTTTCCCAGGATCAGAGTCACTCAAAATGGTGCCCAAGTAAACTCCTATTCCCTTTCTAAAAAAAATAAATAAATTTTCAGAAGACAACAAAATCAAAATAAGTATCGCATCTAAATCAATGTTGAGATTCTCCAGAAGCCCAGGCTTGTTCCATGACAGATGTAGATAGAATACAAGCCTTGTGGTCAGATACACAGTAACTGGACCCCACAGTTCTTCCTTGGTGACCACACGAAGAAAATGGATTGCCCCTGCAGACCCTGGATAGAAAGTCAAGTAAAAAAAGGAAAACCAAACAAAAATGATGAATTTCAAGTCATGTGTGGACTTCCTGGGCCATAATCCTGTTTTAATGCTGGTGACGACAGATTGCCAGAGAGTTTTCATGAGGAGATACTTCTCTGAGGTGTGAGGACGGGGTTATCAGGCATCCATCCTACTTTTCAACTCTTCTTATGACTTCCTGTGGGTCATTCCCATGTGCCCTGCTTTATTTTCCCACATGTTTCTTTTAATTATAAATATTAAACAATACATATTTAATGAAACATTTCTTTTTTTTATTGAGAAAAGGAAAAAAAAAGTTTCCTCCTCCTTCCAGCCTCCCATTTCCTTCCCCCTTCTCCCACCCTTCTCCCCCTTCCCCTACTCCTCTCCCCCTCCCTCTCCAGTCCAAAGAGCAGTCAGGGTTCCCTGCCCTGTGGTAAGTCCTAGGTCCTCCCCCCTCCGTCCATATCTAGGAAGGTGAACATCCAAACTGGCTAGGCTCCCACAAAGCCAGCACATTAAGTAGGATCAAAACCCCATGTCATTGTCCTTGGCTTCTCATCAGCCCTCATTGTTAGCCATGTTCAGAGAGTCTGGTTTTATCCCATGCTTTTTCAGTCACAGTCCAGCTGGCCTTGGTGAGCTCCCAATAGATCAGCTCCACTATCTCAGTGGGTGGGTGCACCCCTCGTGGTCCCGACTTCTTTGCTCATGTTCTCCCTCCTTCTGCTCCTCATTGGGACCTTGGGAGCTCAGTCCAGTGCTCCAGTGTGGGTCTCTGTCTCTATCTCCATCCATCACCAGATGAAGGTTCTATGGTGATATGCAAGATATTCGTCAGTATTGCTATAGGATAGGGTCATTTCGGCTTCCCTATCCTCAGCTGCCCAAGGAACTAGCTGGGGACATCTCCTTGGGCTCCTGGCCAAAAGACACTTAAGGTCATGCTCAACCTCCTTAGTGATCAGGGAAATGCAAATCAAAACAACTTTGAGATATCATCTTACACCTGTCAGAATGGCTAAAATAAAAAACTCCAATGATAGCCTTTGCTGGAGAGGCTGTGGAAGAAGGGGTACCCTCATCCATTGCTGGTGGGAATGCAATCTTGTGCAACCATTTGGAAATCAGTGTTTTGGTTTCTCAGGAAATTCGGGATCAACCTACCCCTGAACCCAGCAATACCACTCCTGGGAATATACCCAAGAGATGCCCTATCATATAACAAGAGCATTTGTTCAACTATGTTCATAGCAGTATTATTTGTAATAGCCAGAACCTGGAAACAACCTAGATGCCCTTCAATGGAAGAATGGATGAAGAAAGTGTGGAATATATACACATTAGAGTACTATGCTGCGGTAAAAAACAATGACTTCTCGAATTTTGCATGCAAATGGATGGAAATAGAAAACACTATCCTGAGTGAGGTAACCCAGACCCAAAAAGATGAACATGGGATGTACTCACTCATAATTGGTTTCTAGGCATAAATAAGGGTCACGGAGTCTACAATTGGTGAACCTAAAGAAGCTAAGTAAGAAGGTGAACCCGAGGAAAAACATATAGTTATCCTCTTGGCTATGGGAAGTAGACAAAATGGCCGGGGAGAAAATTGGGATCTTGGGGGTGGGGTGGGATGGGGGTAAGGGGATATGGGGAGAGAAAAGGTAGAAGGGAAGGATGAGGGGAACTTGGGGAAAAAGAAACATTTCTTTATGAGACATTTGTGGGCCTTGGTAAATATTTAACAGATTTATTTGGAAACATACATTTCAAACTACTGTACCTTAAAGACTTGCAGCATGGCCAGATCTTCCTGTGGTTTCTGTCCATCAGAGAAAGGTTTTTCACTTACAGTAATATCTCGGTGCCAGTCTTTGCCTTCTGGCTCTCCCCTGTCTGTTCAGATAACTGTACTTGTGCAGCCTTTGCTCACAATGCTCAAACACGCTGTCTTCATTGTCTTTTCTCTGGGATAGCAGGCTCTTCTTACTTTGGCTTTTACACATGCTGGTTACTCTTTTCCTCAAGTTCCCTGAAGGTTTGCTTCTTTTCCTCAATCTCTTTAGATGACTGGACCTTCCTGCTGTACAGGTTCAACCCAAATTTCACCCTTTTGTCAATAGGACTTCCATGACCTTGCTATCTGTGTAGCTGCCTTCCTCTGCCGTACTCATAATCATTATTACATCACACGGCTCCATTTTATTCTTCTTGTCACTGCCCCCAAATGCCTCTTTCATATCTTCAGTTATTTATTATTATTATCTGTGTTGGTTACATGTTTACTGATGTGATAAAACACTATGTCCAAGGAAACTTCTAGAAACATTTATTTGGACTTACAGTTTCAGGGGAATGAGAGTCCACAATGGCAGAGTAGAGGTACAGCGGTTGCAGCTAGAAGCTGGGAGCTAAAATTACTGAATTTAACACCCTGATTGTTCAGGTTCATACCTCTGCCCCCAACAAGATCACACGTAATCCTCCCAATCAATGCTACCAACTGGAGAGCAAATATTCAAATAGCCAAGAGTATGAGGGATAGCTCATTCAAACTACCATAGTGTCCCTCGCTAGACTGCAGATTGCCAGTGTATTGCCTGGACACTCAAATGTACCACAGGGCTGTCTGCAAAACTGGTACTCATTAGATGTTCAGTGAATAAGCATATTCATGAGAAAGCAGAGGCAGATTGAAGACAAGTTAAGGTCTGCTCTCCACTGGCACCTAAGTCTCTATGGGACTGTTCCAGGTGTAGGACGACATGGTCATGTGCAGCGCCATTTCCATTTCACTTCAGGATATAGTAACTGGGAGTCAGTTGTATCACATTATCCTTACCCCCCTACCCTTCCTCCAACTCCACCACCTTCTCCATCCCATACCTCTACTCTTCCTGTGCATGCTGTGCGCGGAAGGAAGAGCACATACCCTCATCCCATCATCTAGAATAATATCTAGGAGCCCACAAGGCTCCACACTAAGCATTTCCTAAATATGATCTCCGAGTGAAATTCCTTATACACACCAATAAAATTTGTATAACAATTCCATCACTCTCTTTTTAAACATTTTATTTCTATTTTCTCAATCTCCTGGTTATTTATATCAAATCCTTAAAACAGTTCTACGTTCAATCCACTCTCCTTGTTTAACTTTTCCTGAAGAGTTCATTGAATACACTGTGGTGGAGTCAATGGGCTACACAGTACTGCTTGCATCCAATCTACTTGTTAAGGTTCTATGACAGGAGTGATCATTTTTCCATTTTTTGATCATTTAATTCCTCAAATAAGACTATAAATCTCTAGATTTCATAATATATCTCTTCAATATATTCTATCCTTGCCATCCACACATTCACATTTGTGAGCAGGGATATATTTCAAACAGAAACAAGCAATCATATCCCTGGGCTATGCTATGTTCCAGCCACATTAGTCACCTAATGATTATAACAAACTTGTGGCATAGATGCCATTATCCCAATTTAATTCTGAGCAACTAAACTGTTTCAGAATCTGTCCAAAAATCTTGCAGCTCGAAATAAAAATTTACGTCTCATGCAGGGTAGAGTGAATGAATCTAAGGCTAGAGACCAAATGCAGATATCTGTGTTTACAATTAAACACGAAAGAATTAAAGAGACTCACTGTTTTATTCATAAGAGAATAATCTCCCAGGCAAGATTATTTCATTTTGAATAAGGCAACTCATGGAATGCTACTTTCTGCCAAGGGCTTGTGCTAAGGGCTAAAGTACAAAACAAAATAGAAATTCATCGTTCAAGAAAAAAAAAAAAGAGATAAAAAAAAAAAAACAACAGAATTTCTTCCAAGATAGTAACACAGCAGCCGGAAAAGGATTGAGAGGGATGGCTCTGTTGCTGGTAATGACTGGCATTGATTGCTCTGTGATGACTAGTGGTGACTAGCATCCATTGCTCTGTGGTGACTAATGATGACTAGCACTGGACCAGAAGTCAACAAAGTAGTAACTTGAGATTGGATGGTTAGAGTTTATTGAGAACTTACTGTAAGAGGTGCTGTTTGCTGAATGATTTACAAATAATATCTCATTTAACAGTCACAACTACACAAAAAGTGACTGTTTCTAGTTCTTTTGTCAAGAATAGAATGGAAACAGAGATAGATAGAACTGTTTGCTGGTCTTCTTAGAGTCTCAGTTTACGTGGGTTCCTTACAAGGTCATGCTAACTATTTGATTTTTATGTAAAATATTAGCTGTAGACTGAAGAATTAAAAAGCAAAGAGGTGAGGAAGCAACACTGAAACAGTCTAGGTGGGAGGCAACGTTGCTATGGTTAGAGAATGAAGAGGGCTCAGGAGCTTCAAGCATTAAACCCTAAGGGACTGAGGAGAGGAACCGCGTCTCTGTGCTGATGTCTCAGTCTGCAAGGGACTGCCATGGAGCTTCCGCCCAGCTCTCTCAAGAGAGCTAGCAGCAAGTTGGTGCTCTTCTCTGGAGAAGATGCTTGAGACTGGTTCTCTGCATGTTGGGCAAACCTCAGAATGGAAATAGAGAGAGGATAAGAAAGAACTCTGCTGCCAGGGTGAAAATTCTTTGCGGGACTGGCTCTGTTGAAAGAGGCCCAAGTAGGACCCTAAACCAGAAGAAAGCTCTCTTTTTCTCAGTCCAGGCTTCTGGTTTATGTCTCACCCTAGGGCCTGCTTGCAAGAAGCAGCAAGCTAAGGAGGAATGCAGTTAACTCATCTCTACCCCAGTATCTTGAAGCCAGCATAGAATGAACAAGTAAGGAGTTGAGAGACATCAGTTAGGCACACCAGGCAATCATGCTGTCATTACATCTCTTCATTAGCTACTCTTCCAGACGACTGTTTCATTCTTGTTCTTCCTATTTCAAATTCTCAGTGTCTTCTCCTTCATTGATACACCCAATTGATGAACTTAGTTCCCGTTTCTCATAGGAAAAAATACGAATCAATCCAAAGAGAGTGTTGGATTGAGTCCACCAAACTCCCCATCTGCTAGCAGAATTCTCATTGTGGAGACTGTTTTGCGCATAGATGCTCCTTCAGAACTGAATTCACTGCTATTCATCAGATTTGGGCTTTCCTTGTTTACTGATGCGTGCTATTTCAGCAATTCTCTCCTCTCTCACTTAGCTCATAAGTCATGAGCTTTCTTGCATCTACCAGTTCACGGTTGGTTAGGATGGCACCGTGTAGGTGGTGTGGCCAGTGGACTCAGCAGACTTGAGAAAGGTCATTTTGAAGATAATATAATTTAAAAGTGTAATGTAGAGTTAAAACCAGTGTTTCTCCAATTGCCTTCCGTCTGACCTGAGGCTTCAACTTAAGAGAGCAGAGTACACCTACCTATCTATCCTTGATTGTGTGGAGACATCAAGAGTGCTATTTTATTTTCGCTTTAGCTCATACTCACATAAATGAATCTCTTTAATTTCTCAGCTGTTGGATTAAGCTTCTGTCCCCAACAAACTCCTCATTTTGTCCAAACTACTACTACTACTACTACTACTACTACTACTACTACTACTACTACACACACACACACACACACACCACTCACACCTCTTGACTTCCTCAACTCTACTCCTGAGCAGTATCCAAGCACTAACATTCAAAACTAAACATTCATATCACTGCCCACATTTGCTCCTAACAATGCAGACACTGAATTCTAGTAACTGAAGAAGGAAAATGCAGTGAAGCACTTCCCTGTTTGGGAGTAAACAGGAAGAAGAGATCAGGAAATGCATGCGGTTGGTCCCATGATTTGATTGCACATGAGCAATTCTGTTAGGCAATCTATTTCCCGGGGGAGAATCAGTGCAGGTGTGCTCGTTTCTCAGAGTTGATGCCTAGCATACAAATATGAGGCTTGTTTTTGAGGACCCTGAGAGTTTAGATACTCAGTAGTTTCTAATCTTGGGTGTGAATAGGGATCTTTCGGACGAGTATCAATTTTTCTAAAGCATTACTGCTATCCTTGCCACTGGGATTGGCTTGCAGTTTATCTGTATTGGAAAGGTCAAGTGAACAAATGAATTGACTAAATGAAGACTACCAGGGCACAGCATTAGGTTATTTTTTTTTCAAACCCCACATAACTAGCATGTCTCTGTTGTTGTACAAATGTTTCTGTGGAGGCAAATGACAATCACATTCGAAAGATGAGTAGCAAATTCTAGGACACTCGAAAAAGTACCAAAATGATAGCAATAAGGAAAGGAAGAAAAAAATTGTCCTTGTGACCCAGTGTCTCCATCTGAACTCTCTTATAACCCTTGTGAAAGATGATCCAACAAGATCTTGAAAATACCCTCTGTGGCCTCTTGTGCAGGAAGAATTCTAGGTTCAATGGGGAGGGGCTGCTTCTTGTTTATGAGCTACTAATAACTGAGACATATGAACTGTCCTTTTCCATGCAAACTGCTTCAAGATGCTAGATTCTCTGACACTCCCTCCCACGTCACAAGAGGGCTTATTTTTGAAGGTCACTATTTGTCCAAGTACTGCTCTAAGCAAATGCCAACATGTATGTAGCATTCCATTTTCTACTGTGAACGTTTGCAATGCTACAGGCAATTTCAAGTGAAAGTAGGGCAGCAAGAGGTTGTTCTTCAGTTCTCTCCAACATCTCCTTCATGTCTTTGAACACAGGAGAGTGCATGAGAACAGGGAAATAATTTACTAAGTCCCCTTTGGAAGATGAGGTTAACTTTCAGACCTGGACCAAATTAACACATCATCCTCATTCCATTGTGCAGGCTAACTTACTTCCATTTAATATCTTTAACTCGTCTGATGCCCTTATCTATAATATCTCCAACCACACTGAAGCATTATAAATCTAGGAAAATAATATTTGATGGTACCATTGGACTGTGAGCCATGGCCATATCATTTTGGTGGCTGTAAATAGAACAATTATGTTACTAGCAGTCATCCATGCTTTTGAAGAAAGGAAATATAGGACAATTCTGTTGATATATCATCTCTGGAGTTTGACTGATACTCCTAAAAGGGGTACACTTAGACATCTCTTGTCTCCCCCCAGCTTTTACATTTGAAGTTGTTTCTAACAACTGTCAAGTATTACCACATTACCCCGACCCCCATCTTCCTTTCCAACTGGATTTTGATGTCTTTGACGAGGATAAATTTTAAAATGACTCCTATTCTTAGATCAGTGTCTATTTCCCTAAGCCAATCTGTTTACCAATTAGACATCAATAAAAGACTGAGAGCTGAAAAGAAACTTTCATAGCAGGCTTCCTTGCTGTAATGGAAAGTATTTCCACCATGATTTTGGTTATTGAAAAAAAAAAAAGGACAAATTAACCTGAACACTCTTCTTCCTGAGTTTATTCTAAACAACATATATTAACATTTTAAAATAGATTTTAAACAGGTGCCCAGTAACAGAGTGACAAGCGTTAAGTGTGAAATTTGAAAGTTAAGAAACTAAATCACATATGGTCAATATTTTTTTTTTCTTTAAAACATCCGCCTGCGATGGCCTGTTAAGTGGCCTCATCACTGTCAAGCCAAAAAAGACTTGCAAAACTTGGGAAGTGGGTATTCACAGACAACATTTGCCTGGTGATTTTAATGATGTCTGTAATTAGTCACTTAAACAGATTGCCCTGTGATCCAGAACTGGGGGAGTCAGGGAGATGAACTGAGAAAATAATATCCTGAGGGCTTCTCTTGAGCTTAATATGGAAGACAAGGCTTTTCTCTGTGAAGGGGTCTTCAGATCATGTTTTATTAGATGGGAACGGAGCTGGAGAGCAACCAGGACTCTATAAAATATATGTGCCTGAGAATACACCTCTTTCTTTTTGACACCAGAGCACTATGAAGGGTTTTGTTGGTGTGAGGATCTCACGTGATCTCATTCTAAAATTGGCTAGTAAGAAAGTAGAAGATGTACTTGTAGAGAATGAATTAAAAGAGAGACTAAGCACGCAAGCATGAGGATCTGATACAAAACCCACGTGTAAAGCAAGATGTGGCTGCCTGTCCTTATAACCCCAGCACCACAGTGGGTGGAGAAAGGAGGATCTCTGCGGCTTTGCTGGATGCCAGTCCAGGTCCAGGTTCACTGGGAGAACCTGTCTCAAATGAGTAAGGCAAAGAGTGATAGAATCGGATGCACAGTTTTCCTTGCTTAGCTTCCAAAAAGCACACAAGGGCAAGCACAATAGCATTCACACAAGCACATACAGTGGTCACACACATGCTCACACACATACACACACTACAAAATATAAATAAATAAACATTCATAGGGGGATGAGTAGGGACAGAGAGATCGGGAGAAAGAGAGAGGACATAGTGTGATATTTCACAGGAACTGTGTAAGACTTTAGAAAGTTATGACTGCCCTCTTGGAACTAGGCACTTA
This sequence comes from Microtus oregoni, assembly GCF_018167655.1. Lineage (NCBI taxonomy): Eukaryota > Metazoa > Chordata > Mammalia > Rodentia > Cricetidae > Microtus > Microtus oregoni. The sequence continues at coordinate 37,376,049 of NW_024543081.1, forward strand.
TAACCTTTTGTTAATAAATGTACCTGGAGAGACAAATTCAGCTTCTACTTCAAAGATGAGAGTAGAAATTTTCAGAGGCTGACAGGAAGACGTCGGGCTGATTTAATTAGTCCATGACTTCCTCAGCAGGAAGAGGTGTCTCAGTAAACGCCTTTATCTCAGCAAGTCTCAATTAGGCCTTCTTATGGAAAAGCTGTTTAATTTTCACCAACCATTTTGCCTGTCTGTGGAGGTATTTGTGGTGATGACTTAAGAGCCTCTAAAGTGCTGGATGATTTAAAGCTGTGTTTGTTCCGTGTGTGTGTGTGTGTACATGCGTGTGTGTGCATATGCATGTGTGTACATGCATTCTCACATACTCACCTTCATATATAAGTGATAATAGCTAATATGTCCTGAATGATCACCAAACACTTCACACAGATCTACGTCTTCTAACTGTCCCAATGTTTTAGCTACTCAGACATCTAGATAGAAAGGTTTTGCCACTCATGAAATGGAGGCTCAGAGTATTTAAGTAACTATCTTGAGAGGTTACAGGGATAATAAGATAAAGAGCTAAGATCCAAACTTAGGCAATCTAGTTTCCAGATCGAGGCTCCATGCAGAAGCATTCTCTCGGTCATGTCCTTCAGAATTCCCATTTTCCATCTTCAACCAAACAGATGGAACACATAAATCTCTTTTATGAGCCCTAACATCCCCATAGAGCCTTATCTGAGTCTCCACCCTGTGCTGGATGATGGAGAAGCATATTAAGGATGAAGATGGCAGAGAAGTTGACCTGATTTCAGCACTCAGAAGAATGAGGCGTGATGCTTTGAGAGAAATGATGTTTTGAGAGCTGGGGGAATAAAATGTCTCAAAGCAAAGAGGCCTATACTTTTCCACTCTCTTCAAGGGCTCAGAATTCTGACAGTGCGAAGGAAAGGGCAAGGGGTGAGTAGTCAAAACTTCAGAATGGACAGACGGCATGGAAACATGCTTGGCAACATTTGATTCTTCATCTTAAGATCTTTAAAATCGTCATTTTAAATTGTCTTGCAACTTACCATCTGGATCGTTGGAGTGAGTTGATTTAAAGATTTTGAATTTCCAAGAAATAAACATTTTCGAGGGTTAAGTAGAAGCCATGAGACATTCCTTTGGTAAACATATCACTCTCTCACCTCTATGGTTGCCTTGGATATGATGCATTTTATATAAAATAAAATATTCCCATGATTTGAAATTGCAGCAGAACCAGTGTGCTTGCCAGGTCACTTTATTGTTAGTTCTCTGATCTGCACAGAATACAAAAATAAAAAAACACCCCATGGCTCTTGAGACATAGGAAGCAAATTGGCATGATCTGAGACATTGGGGAAGCCAGATGTGTCCTGAGACATGAGAAACCCGAACAGTTGCCTGGATGTGAAGAGGGGAACACATCGATTTGTCGCCATGGAGAAGGACCAGCTGTCAGCAGAATGCTAAGCAGCATGTCAGTGGAGCTGACTGATCTGAAGAGATGTGACCTCCTATGTCAAAATCATTGTGTTCTTGGCCTTCAGAATTCCAGAAAAATACAAATATAAATGAAAAAGCCATGACATGGTCCACCTCTAGACTTAGAGGCATTGCCCCAACCCTCATTAATGGCTTTTGGGTTTCTAGCATCCTACTGGAGCCTGGCAATGATCTATAGATTTAAATCCATAAGGTTGCACAATTATATGATGTTAAGAATCACAGAGTTGAAAGAGTTCTTTCCCATATGCTCACTGCTCTTTAAATGGAAGTGTCTTTCTCACTTTTGTGCCTTTGTCTAGAATGGCTTGTTCTTAGCTGCTTGGAACCCTGTTATAAAATTCAAAGTCCAGCCTGTTACCACGATGGCATAAATCCTGATGCTCGCCAGGCAACTCTCGCCATTCCCTTTCATGCCTTCCTTCATCCTATAATGGGAGAATCTGCTGTAGTTATCTAAGTATCTGACACTCCTCTGTGGCTTCCAGTTTGTGCCTCTTCTTTAGCGTCCTCTTAAAGTATTTACATAAATGCAGAAGTAGAGGTTATAAACCATGACTACTGACTTGTGATTTCCTAGACATCGGCCTGCACAGTTTTATTTTAATTGAATTACCAGACAAAGAGTGAATTACCACTGTGGGTTCGAAGCATATACTGTGTTTAATTCTTCTTTATAACCCAACTGTCAAGCACAATGCCTGTTGCAAAGCAAGCGCTCAGAGCATACATGGAATCAATGATGTCACTGAATTTTGATTTCTCCTTTTAGGTTAATTATCTCAACAGCGTGGAGAATCAACTTCAAAGTTTTTGTGTGCTCTTCTTGGAGCTCTCTGTTTTTCAGCAAACCCTTTCTTTGGTTGGTCCCAAGATATAAACACTCTGATAGACAAGAATACTCTTTTTTGAATAGCATATCTTTAAAATTTTCATGAACTAATAACCTATTAATAAACTGGTTAGAATTTAAAGCTAGAAAGGATTTATGGCCAAGATGATAAAGGAATAATGACTTGAAAATGATTTTGTATATTTATACCCATGTCCAAATTCAGACTAGAAAAAAATTATCTATCTTAAGGACTGTGACCAATTTTTAAAAACTTTTCACAGATTTATACCTTCATAATTAACATATTCAAATAGAACATGTTTCCTCTTCTTATTAAAATAAATCCAGTGTTTAGAATTATATGATTATTATATAGTCAAAAAATTGGAATGATATAGACCTGTCTTGCCAATTGTCCTTCTTCCTGAGGAGGTCCTTGGAGAAAACCTATAAATAACAGATTACAAATCAAAATGCCACTTGATTAATATTTGAGTCAGTATCCAATAACCTCATGAAATATTTTGGGTACTAGAATATAAAAGGCGAAAGATTTATACGATCTGAAGAGAAACCAGAGTATAGAATATAAAATAATATAAAATAAACCATCCATTTTTCTGTGGTTTCAACTTAAGTCTTGAGACCAGGTCATTCAATCTTCTTATGCAGACAATAGAATGAGAGATGAATGGGCACATTTGTAGAGGACCTGTTCTTATCTACTAAACCCATGCTCACCAAAGTTGGAGAGAATGGAGTGAGTCATACCTGTGCTGGCTTTCAGAGACATACTCTATCTACCTTATATACCAAGGGGAATAGAGAGGACCATATGAGCCTGAGTTTCTCTGACTTTAATACAGCATAACTTTGGAAAATATCTAAAGTTAGCCAATGTATGTTCTAGTTTCAGATGAATTGAATTAAATATCCTGTCTCCTTAATTAAGGATCTAGAAAATAAATAGAAGTAGACCCAACATGAAAGGCACCCTCTTGACTTCTTGTTCAATGGTAGCCATTCAAACTCCAAATCTCCACAACCTTTAACCTGATGATTTGTAAGTCTGCCTGCTCTCTCTCTCTCTCTCTCTCTCTCTCTCTCTCTCTCTCTGTGTGTGTGTGTGTGTGTGTGTGTGTGTGTGTGTACTACATCCGCAACCAGCATGTGTAACTAAGTCCTGGGAATGGAACTAAATACACTGTCAAGCACAAGACAGCATTCCCCACAACAAAGAATGATTCTGCCTTAAATAAGAACAGTGCTGCTAAAAAGATGTTTGACTTTATAAAGAAAAAGACCACTATTCCGATTGAAGTCTCTCAACAAGGCAAACCTTACTCTTGATCCAGAGTTACTAACACTGAAAGTTAATGCCCCTAGTGGGCTAGCTAAGAGGCTAGAATCCTAGTCTGGTTTCCATGGTTTGGGAGGAGGTGGCACCCTTGGGAAATAATGCCCAATGAGAACACAAAGATGGGGCCCTAATTCAGTGGGACTGTGACATTAAGTGAAGAGGAGCCAAGAAGTAAGCCGGGATGCTCAGTCCTCACATCCTGTGATGCACTGCCTTTTCTAAGGACGCTGCAAATTTCCATTACCATCCCCAAAATCAACCACTTATGTGTAGCTTCCCAGTCTGTAGAACCATGAGCTATATAATTTTTTTCTTTTTAATTACCTACTGTAATTTAGTTACAGAAATAAAAAACAAAGCTATTCCCCAGTCCTCATTCCAAGTCTGACATCAAATATTATCTTTTGAATGAGTGAATAAATAAGATTTTTAAATTACTTTATCCTCTTTGATTTTTTATTTTATCTACATAATAATAGTATTAAGATGAAATTCTAAAAATTATGCCATTAGAAAATGCAATATAGCTATTGAACAACAGTGATCCATAAATATTGTGCAATATTTAACATTCATCTTAATTCTTTGAATTCCTTTCCATGTTACCTGGATAAGAAACATCCTGTTTCGTGACTCCTCATTTTCTTGCATTATTAACTTACACTTTATGAAAGCATTCAAAAGTTAGCAATTTCAGAACATTTCCTTCTCCCATACCCTTTGCACTGAGAACTAAAACATAATTCAGTAGCTTAACATAGAGCACTGTAGCCATGTAGAATATAATTCAATAGCTTACACACATCACACCATAATTTACCTACAATATTAAAAGCGGGAATTCTACCATTTCACAAATAATGTATGTCTCATTGGGGATGGGGGAAAAGCCGAGTTCTAATGCCTCAAGATTCTCTTCAAATATTTGTTTCTTATGCTAAGGACTCCTGGAGAGGCATTCCTGAATTCAACTACACCCATTATTGCAGGGAAGCGAACCATTTATTATCTGTGGTTGCCAGCATCTGCTATTTCAGCCTCCTTGTTAGGAGTAATCTATACACGCATTCCTATAATTGGACACAACTACTGATTATGAAAGAATCCAAGAAACTGATGTATCTCATGCATCTTCATTCATGGTAGATGGAGATAAATAACAAGCAAGAATGAGCGCGTTACACTGTCCTGACTTGCTCATATCTATTCCATTGGTTGCTTAATTGTGTGTTACAGAAACTTTGCAGCAGCTTGTCATAGCCCGTGAAACACAGGAAGCTGGCAGTGTGACGGAGCTAGTCCTGTGGCTCTTCACAGAAAAGGCAGCTAGGGTCCTGGGCTGCTGCAGATTCTATCTGAATGGTGAGAGAGTGCAGATCAAAGCAACTGTGGAGGGCACGAGCAATCCTTGTCTGCAGGGACAGGCTGTCCTGGCTGGCAGCTGTGGATAAAGAAACACAGGGAGATTAACACAGATAATGCATTCTCTCTCTCTGTGTGTGTGTGTGTGTGTGAGAGAGAGAGAGAGAGAGAGAGAGAGAGAGAGAGAGAGAGAGAGAGAGAGAGGCAGGAACTGATTGGTTTCAGCTTCAAGTGTTAGATCCTGCCTGATGGGTGAGGTGAGGGCAGAGCCCTCTAAAGAAGCCTTTGGCTCCAACATTGAGCTCTGTCCACACAAGGTGGGGGAACTTGCACATAAAATATCCCTCACTATGCATAATCTTCCTGCCCAATTACCTCTGTAGTCTAGCAGTCATATGAGCTTCGTTGGGAAGGAGAGAAAAAGACTTGCTAAGAAGCACAACCAGGCTGAGCTATTGTGTCTTACAGAGCCCTGGTCACCAGCCCCCAGGAACCTCCCTTTTGTAGCCCTTGGATTTAATTAGAATTTATATCAAGACAAGCGGCAGGAACAAGAAAGCTTTTAGAGCTCCCCACAGGCCTCCCCCTAGAGCATCCACCCTCATGGCCATCCTTTTTCCTGGCTGCGAAGTTCCTCCATCATAACCTGATTGTTTACTATATTCTTCCACTTGGGGTGAAATATTTGTACAGAGGATGCTGTAAATTTCCTGGAGTCCTATCTGCGCCCCCTGGAGAAGATGAGGACAACTGACAAAATACAGACTGTCACTGCTGTTCCCGTCCCCTGCCTCTAAGTAACTTCTTTAGTCATTTTTAACAACCTTACATACTCTCCCTAGCCCGAGCTTTCTCTTAAGAGGAAGAAAACCCTCCTACCTCCCATTCCTTCAGTCTGAAAACTTATCATGGACATAATCCCCATCTACTTGAAAGAAGCAGGCTTGACTCTATTCTATGAAGTGTCTTACATGACCACAGGATCTCTGACCGTCTTTCAGCACATCTATTAGCCTGTAGGAATTTCAAAGCTGACCTTCCGTTTCCCTTCTGTTGTATTCGGGGTCAGAAAACTATCTTTTACACAGGAGATCCATTGAATTTTTTTGTTGTCAAATTCATTCCTCTTATTTAGACTGAAGAGGTACCCAGACAAACAGGTAAAGTCATTTTTTTTTCTGAGGCCAAGGGCTTGAATTTAGGGAGATATTTTAGCCGTTTGTACTAACTCTCTACCGTATGCAATCAGCCCAGAGGATGCCATTGGGATCCTTGTTGCTATGACAACATTGATAAGTGGGTTGGTTTTCAGAGGTGCTGGCTAGAGCAACACATTTTACAGTTGTTTTGACAGACAATAGATAAGTAAGGGCAGCTCTAAAAGGAAGAAAAATGACTGAGTTCTCAGGGTATGGAGAGAATCTTGCCTGGGGTGTTTCCAGAGCTCACTCACTGACCTGTAGCAACATGGACAGAGATGATCACTTGGTTCACTGTCAGCGACCAGATGTGCAGATTGTGCAGGGACACCACGCCATCAACTGCGAGGATGAGCTCTTTCACGCTGTTGTAGTTCAGGCCCTTTGGAACACCTGACACAGGAAAAATAGGACCCTCGTGTTACTAATATAACCGCGCTTGCTATGAAGGCTAATTTGGCTCACCAGAACACCAACTTGCCATCAGTCCCTTCTTTGGTTCTGTACTTCAAATGTTTAAAAATCAGACTCTGTCAAAGGATTTGTCACCAATCTCCAGTCCACAGATTAAAGACTCACAAATTTACTAGGCAGCATCCTAGCAATAGTAATCATCCCTAAAATAACATTTAATTAACAGTGATTTTGTCTTTGCACACACTCTATCATACATAATGAACAACATAAGGTTGGCATCATAAATCTTGGGTTTGCTTTCTGACAATAGTTACTGCAAATTTTCTCAAATCATGAGGCTTCTCTGATCATATACATAGTAAAATATGGGCAATATGAGCAATGCTAGATCATGAATGATATGGGGACTTCATGAATCAAGCCTGTTCTTTGTAAGCTATAATGCTATGCAATGTGGATTGTCCAATAAGTCTCTTTAGGAACTGTGCTAAGAGGAACATTGCAATGATATCTTATCATTTGGTTTGCAAAGTTCCCACTGTTTCAGCTGCCCAAGTCAGGAAACAACTTCTGCATCTCAGACTATCACGGTTCACTGTCACCCTCTTCGTTCTAAATGAATTAGATATTTAATGGTATTCTTGGGGACATATTTATAACTTTTGCAATATTTGCCACTAATGTTGTGTTTAGTGTTTATGTTGATATCTTTACTACATTGGGAGACACAATTTAATATATATGTGTGTGTGTTTATATAAATATACAAATAGAAATTGTATAAATGTATATATAAATACATACTTATAAATACATATATGCATACATGCATATATATACAAATCGAAATTGTGTGTGTATGTATATATATATATGTATACCATTTCTATTTGATTCATTCAAGCAAAATCAAATATTAAAAGTCTTTATCATCACTCTGATTTTGCCCTGTAATACAAATAGCAGAGAACATGCCATGAAGTCATCCCTTTATGACCAGAGGGGGAAAGAAGCATCAATCCAAGGAATAATGATGAAAGCCCTCCTACCTTCCATGAGTAAGATGGAGAAGTCTTTTAAGATCATGATGGTACTGACCAAAACCAGGACGGAAAAGATAAATGTACACACTGGATCTGCAATTTTGTAGTCTGGCTGGAAAACACAGCAGCTTTGGTTAGCTGATTTCAACCTTTCTGTCAAGAAGGCTGGTTAATAAACTAAGTAAACCTCTCGGAACGTTTCTTTCTCTGTTTCCCATTTTCCTTCCTGATCCTTGGCATTCAACTCAATGGAAGAATGCTGTTCCTGGGGACTCAGTCACCAAAGAAGTTTTAAATTTCTAGTGACTAAGGAATAGAGGCTTCTAAATGTGTTCCCCATAACTTAGGAATTAAACTCAAACATATTCTTAAGTATGCTCTAAAAAACATACCTGATTTAATTTTCTCAAATTAATATGAGAACACTGTAGTCATGGGAATGTGTGAAAAGATGGTCATACCAACCAACCCTTTTGAACCTTAATCATGATGACAGAGGAAAGGGGGATGTCATTTATTTCCGCCATTAAAGCCCAAACCAGACATGATTTGATTCTTGAGCCCTCTCTCTACCTCTTTATCCATCTCTCTCCCTACCTATCTCTCTATATATCTCCAGCTCTCTTCCTCTCTTTCCCTCTCCCTCCCTATCTTCCTCTCTCCCTCCCTCCATTGATTGATAATCTTGATATCGGAGAGAAATACACGTCATTCTAATTCTAGTGTTGTAGTGAAGCTCAGGGGCACAGAAATGCCAATGCTCCACTTCCCTTGGGAAACGCAACATCAACCTAACTCGAGTTATTTTTTTCTAAAGTTGCTACATGAGATTTTATTAATTACACAGCAAAGAAAGTCATAAATCAAAGTATTTACCAATTACATTGTGCGGGCCCTGGCTATGTGGTTACAGCAAAGCTGGGAAAATCCTACTATAGATCTCAGATGCTATCTAATGACATTCTTAACTTTTGGATCAGTGAACGCTCATGGTCTCTTAAGAATGCCCTGCAAGTTTATTTATTTATTTTTGCATTTTCAATACAGGGTTGCAAGTGTTTTTAATTGAAATAGCTTGTTTAATACAATGTATTGCAATTATTGTGTCCCCTCCCCTATCTCCTCTGAGAGCCTTTCAACTTCCCCATCAACCCAATCCACACCCTTTTTCCCCTCTCATTAGGAAACACACAGGCACCTAAAATAATAATAATGATAATTAATAATAATAACAGATAAAATAAAACAAACAGAATAGGCCAAAACAAAAAAAAAAAAAACAGAAGGAAAAAAGCCAAAGATAAAACTTAAGAAACACAAATAGATGCAGAGACATACACATTCACACACAAATCCCATAAAAGCACAAAACCAGAAGTATACACACACACACACACACATACACACAGGACCTGTAACATTAAGAGAAAAGTTCCATGACAAAGCATTAGGAGACAAATGCCACCGATTTCATTGTGTCATGGTATCTACTGTTGGCAGGGGCCTGTCCTCAAGAATGGTGAGACTCCATTGGAGAACACTAACTTTTTATTTGTGAGTGAATCAATGGAAAATAGCTTCTGGGTTAGGGATGTGGGCTTGTGTCCATGTCCCCTCTCAGCACTGGGACCATATCAGGCCCAGATCTGAGCAGGCCATGTACTTGCTGCCATATGCAAGTTAACGTGTACATGGGTCCTACTGGGCTTAGAAGGCCTTGTTTCATGGGTATTCTCCATCCCCTCTGGCAAACTCAAACTACTAGTATTTATGACTTTAAATTGTCTTTGCCTTTGACTTGAAGCTTTTATTTCACTTTAAAAGTTTTTATTTATTTACTGACTTGAAGCTTTCAAGGTGCGTTTTCTCCGTCTGAGTTCAGAATTCTTTTACTTTGACTTATGTTTTGCTACACTTTAGGGGAAAACCACAATTCTCTCCAAATTGAAAAATCATAATAGCATGATAGGTAGAGAGAGGAAGAGCTGAATGCTATTTCATGCTCCACTCTTTCTATCCCAACACACATCTCTGTCGGTGAGCACTTACATGTTTAGTGTGGCAGACCCTTCTCCATCCTCATTTTAGTGAGCACTTACATGTTTAGTGTGGCAGACCCTTCTCCATTCTCATTTTGCCTGAGATCTCTGCTTTGGGGAAAAGAAGCTCCTTCCACACGAGAACAATATAATCAGGTCCATGAATCAAGTGCTCTACCCTTTCCCAGCCAAGTAGTGGACACAAGTCCCAACCTCAGTCAACTGAACACCCTCCCAAGAAATGTGATTCTCCGAGGGCTAAAGAGATAGCTCAGTGGTTAGGAGTGAGTGCCGCTCTTGCAGAGAACCCGAGGTCACTTCCCAGCATTCACATAGGGCTCCAGAGAATCCAACTCCTCTGACCTCTGTGGGTCAGGCACCTGCACTCATGTGCACATTCTCATTTACTATTGGACTAATTTATCAAACAAACACAAATAAATCTTTAAGAAATACGACTCTCGGTAATGATAAAAACAGAAAATACTTTAGTCGACATATTTATTTCAGCATAATACCCATAGATACTAAAATGTGCCCTTACTTCTACCTTGATTTCTATCTCTGAGTTTTTTCCATAAATTTTAGCCCATTAATATAATTTAAATAAGCCAGAGATCTTATCTACTGCTTACATCTAAAAATGCAAGATGGTCACACTTTCACTGATTTACATCTTAACACCATGTCAAACTGAATTTTCTTAAAGACTCAAAGCCAAACAGATAAAGACAGCTCTTTGGAATATAGGGAATATTAAGGTCTCAGAATTTGTTAGTTTTAACGTTGTAAGGTGGTTTGTGCTGGCAAACACGGGCTGCTAATGTTACTGTATTCATAGAATTACTATCATTACTTACACATACCTTGAAGTAGATAATGAGAGCACTAATTAGCACACTGATGCTCTGAAATACATCCCCAAGGGCATGCACAAAGGCTGCCCTGACACTGGCATTAGCTTGTGCATCCTTGTGGTTATGACCAAGGTGCCGTTGGTGCAAAATTGCAGTTAGTCTGAAAGAGATCACAATGTTTTGACACACATACAAAAAGTCTTAAAAACATACACAGCACGATGGAGGAGTGACTGGTAGCATTCATTATTCAAACTGTTAGGTAGTTAAAATATCAGAGTTTTAAGGTGCATCATGATGGACTTATATTTGATTATTAGTCTATTTTAGAACTTTAAAAAACTCTCAAAATATTTCAAAAATTCACCTCCATTTTCTGGGTAATTTATCAACATAATGCTATGCTATTCCACAGTAAAACTGGGAAGCATTATTGCTCTCATGAAACCCAAATCTTGGTCCAATTAGAGGACTGTTGGTTGTCACCAATGTGCCACTATTGCAGCCCTGAGTATATCTTGCTGTGCTTGTCATTCTGGTTCTCAGGCATTCTAGCTGTCCCAGATTATTGGCTGTTTATCTCCCTTGGCAGCTTACATAGAACCTTCAAATACTATGAGGTTTAGTCCACAGGGAGGAAGCTGCCAGGTCAATTCTAGATCAGGTCCTCCTTCGTACAAAGCATGTGGTACTTCAGCAATAAGTTTTTACCTTCAAGTTCTGGGAGTCAAGTGAGGACAGCATTAGTTGAAATTCTTGAGGCATCTCTATGTCTCCCTTGACCAACACTCATAAGGAGGTTTCTTCTGTCTGATACTGGTGTTTTGTTATATGGTCTATGGCTTTTGGAGAGAATTTATCAATTTGTGTACATGTGCATGTGGATACCAGAGAACCACCTTGGTTCAGGAGCTATCTATCCTATTTTTTGAGACAGAGTCTCATTAGCTTGAGACTCACTGATTTGGCTAGGCAAGTTGACCAGCAAACTGCTGTCTTTGTTTCCCCAGCATTGAGATTACAAACCACTATACCTAGCTTTTTTCTGTGGCTTCTGGGGGTCAAATTCAGGTTCACATGCTTACGATGCAAGCATATTACTGACTGAGTTATCTATTCTCCTCCCAAAATTAGAATCTTTCATTGTATTTAATTTGGTTCATTTGAGTGATTATTTGAACTATGAATAATTTTCTAATTGCCAATAAAGAGAATGCTGTGTCTGCGTATTCATACAGAGAATGAGTTCATCTTTTCTAGTATAAAGAACATATATATATGTTCTTTATACTATATATAGTATATATATAAAGAACATATATATATATATATATATATATATATATATATATATATATATATATAGCATACTACACAAGAGGTCCCCCGAGAGCCAGGCCTGCCTCTCCGGCAACACCCACCGGGTCTGCACCAGGCGGGGAGGCATATATATATATATACACACACACACACACACACACACACACACACACACATATATATATATATATATATATATACGTATTGCAATGTATTGCAAAGTTTAGCATGACACTTCCAAGCATCCTGAAATAAATATATTTGGGCAATGTATCTGTTAAATCTCAGGTCATCACCAAAAGCATAATCAAGATACCTACCCAGATTTGATCATTCCATGGCACAGTTTTCAGACTGTCAGTATCTGGATAGAAATTCACTGTCAACTGTGAGTTACCATTCCATATGCCCCAGATGGCCTGATAGGCAGGCAGTCTATAGATCTTCCAGATCTGTTATTTATGCTCATCACATTGTCAGTCATTCTCTTTCTTGTTTTATTTTAAGATGATGGGGAGCACATATTGAGGCACTGTTAAATGTTTGTATTATAAACTGGGCATGGTATCTCCCTAGCATTTGTGGCAGAGATAGCAAGGATCACACACACACACACACACACACACACACACACACACACATTTATGTTCATGTCTACTAAAATAGCCACTACAGTTGGTACCAGAAGAGGGTCTTGTTTAGATACATACAGCAACTGGGCTGAATTCACAAATTTTGCAGAAGAATATTTGCTTCAGGGCTCTGTCTACAACTTTTATCAATGACTCTTCACGGTTGCTGCTGGAGCTTTCTGTCCTGGTTTGGAGTTCCCAAGGAGGAGACTTACCCCAAATTTCAGTTCAGATAGCTCTACATATTCCAACAATCCAGTATCTAGCAGCCCTTGAAACCTATCTACTCTGTTCCTGGAGGAAACATTTAGTCACTCTGTCCCTTTCTCCATAAACAACCACCTGCTCACTTGCTTGGGGAAGGCAGAGCAACCAAGTAGGCTGTCTTTCTAAGGATGGAAAGCACTAGCCATGGTCAGGTCAATGTTCACAAGCAGCTGCAAAAAAAAAGAAAATCCGAATAGTTTCTTTTGCGATGATCAAGACCCGCCTTAAGGCCCCAGGTTAATATAGCAGGTGGCTACATTATCCACCGTCTCTGCATGGGAGTGACACAACCTACTTGATATATGACTCTGGAAATAAAACCTCCATTCTTCCTACTGCCCTCAGGACATACTTTCTCCTTATGCATTTACCCCCAGTGAGCATGAGCAGGACACATGTTCTGAGGGTTTATCTTCTGGGGAAGAGAGATGAACATTCATCTGTCTGCCTTCTTTCTTCCCATGTGAAGCAGAGCTTCAAGAGAGCTCTTGTGGGTGGGACCTAGGCAATGACAGCAGATCGCTGTCTTTAACTTTCAGCTTCATTATGTTGGGTACAAACTAGGAAGTGAAAAATGGAGGTGTCTACATGTAAGACTCTTAGAACAACCCGAGGGAACATTTTCCTACTGTACAAGTTAGTACACCTATAAGTTGTGATGATTCCATCACGCTCTCTCTTTTAAAAGAACGCTGTAGGTACCATTTTTATTTCTTCAACCACTGCATGTCTTTGATGTCAAATCTACCTTAGGATATGCATCAGTGTGTGCTGGAAGACTGGAAGATGATATGTTTGGTATTAGAAGGGTGTAAAATTTTGAAGTTTTATATATGTGTGAGTTTTTACAAAAAATTACCAATTAAATGTGTGTGTGTGTAAATTTTTACATAAAAATTAACAGTTAAATAACACTGATTTGATGATTCAAAATGCTCCAAGGTCCTGAATTTTGAGCCTAAAGCATACTCCAAAGTTTCAGGCTTCAGAACATTTTAGATTTTGGATCAGGAATGCTCAATCTGTATATTATTTCCAATTTACTGAATTAATAAACTACCACAATGCTTTAGGAGTTTCAAATAACATTATCTCACAGTTCTGGAGGTGAGAAGTCTGAAGTAGGTTTGGAAGACTGAGTTCTTTCTGCAGGCAATTGTGGGAGGGGTTTCCTTTTCCCAATAGCTTTTCATGCCGCAGTATGTTTTAAGGACAAAATAGAATTTGATGGAAGAAAAAGACCTCCATTTTTGCTTTGGTTGAATAGACGAAGGTGATGGCCCATTTACAAAGATACAGCAAAAGTGACCTTAAACACAGACTGTGCACTACAGGAAGTCATCCCTAAGGTCTCTGTCAACTCAGCTGTCTGAGGATTCATTATCTACTTACCTAACAAGAGCTGAACCATTTAGAAGCCATATTCCATGGGGTCATTAACACACAAGAGAAAGTAGTGTGTGGAGGGAACCTCTACTCCAAATGCATGGATTGAGATTCAAATCCTAATGCCTCACTCCCTATTTAACATGGCTGAGCTTCCCTTTCACACTCGATGGTGTTGGAAGACGGCAAAATTCAATTTGATATGTGTGTGTATCGCGAGATCCTTTCCCACCCTCTGGCGTGTTGGAAGCTTTCAAATGTGGTAGCTCGTGAAAGTCAATGCTTAAAACTCCTTAATCCATAGTGACCAATACTACTTTAAGTCTTAATGACACCCAAATACCATGTCAGAACATTAGAATCTTCACAGACCCAGGAGATTTTTTTTCTTTTTAATAATATTTCTTGCAGTAGGACTGAAGATAAGCCCAACAGACACTCGGCGGGATGACTTACACAATATTGGCTGCCACCGCACAGCCTGAAACGATGATCATGATGCTTGCTTGGATCTGGTAATCAGGATACAGTAGGCGCTCACAGGCAAGATATACCAGGACACCAGTCACCAACCAGATGCAGAGGACAGACAGCAGGGCCCCAAGGATCTCTGTGAGTCAAATTCACAGCAAGCATTATTAGTATCACCTTCACATCCCCCACTCCCCACCAGAGGACCATAGATTCTTTGATCCTCTTGCCTGTGAAAATGGCTTCATACTGTTTTGTTCCGTGATTCATGAAGCAGAAGTATGAATGGATTTGAGAACTGAGATGAGACACTTTAGCGTTCCATCCATAAAGCACGAACATCAGAATTCATTATGCTTCCTATTACTGAGTAATTTCCAGCAAATTTTTAGAACATATTAATTGCTGCCTGCCCTCCCTTGTTCTCCTTGGGGATTTTAATTTACGCAGGTGCTAAAATGATAGAAGCTTATTAGGGAATGAAATAATGAGATACAATGAGTAAAATGTGTTTAGAAACTCTTAATTTCACCCTAAAACATTTACAGCTTGCCAGCGCTGGCACCTTTAGAGGAATAAGCTAGGAAAAAGGGAAGGCTTCAGCGTGTGGTTTACGCAAATGGCTTTCATTTGCCAACCGGACATATTGTAAACACAGAGGCGAACTCAAGGGTTTCTCTTCGCTCCAACGGCTTTTTAAGAGCAACTGCAAGGAAAAGAAACATCAAAATGGAGACATTTGCATGAATATTTGAAGAGCGATCTCAATGTGCTTGTTTAAGAAACAAAGCCCTTTGGCTCATGCGAGCCTTCCTTAATACCTCACCCTGTTCAGCCTTGTAGAGAGATTTTAAAACCCACAAGTGTCTAGACATACACTGTGAGCCACTGGTCAGGCAAATTTCCATTATGCTATTCTCTACTCTCGATCCTGCCTCAGTCTGTTGCTGTGATAAGCACCCAATTTAGAAGAGGAATGGGTTCATTTGGCATAACTACCAGGCCACAGGCTATCACTGAAGGGAGTCAAGTCCAGAACTCAAGCAGGAACTTACTAGGAACAGTGGAGGAATGCTGCTTGACAGCTTGTGTTTAGCTAGCTTTCTTGTACGACACAAGACCATCAGCCTAGGGAATGGTGTCACCCACAGTAGGCAGGGCCCAACAGCAATTAAGGGCATCCTCCACAGACATGCCCACAGACCAATCTGGTCTGGGCAATCCCTCGGTTGGGAGTCCCTTCTCAGGTGGCTTTAGGTTGTGTCAGATGACAGTTAACACCAACTACGACACTCCCTTTCCATTATTCCTCTATATTAAGTCCTGAAAAGCAGAATTATGTACTATTACTCACTATATGGCTACTGCTTCCCTGACCTTTATAGTCATTCATATACAATTTTAATTATTTTGCCATATTCATGTACCACTTACCTTAGTCATTTTGTGTTTTCTCACATTAACTCATATTTATGCTTAGCTTCTTTTTAAAAAGTTAGCCATAAATTACAAGTTTATGTTTCATGCATAATAGAATGCATATGTGATTACTGCCCATGCAACAGTCAAGACATCTGATGGTTCGTCTATGGAACATTTTCACACTAAAGGAAGCGCTGATGCTGATATTTAGGATTTGATTTCAAGTATCACAGCCATATGGCATACCAATGACACTTACCTGGTTTTATACAGGGAAGAGTTTCTTTCTCTGTAAGATAGATTTTTAAAGCAATATATAAAGGCAAGTCGGAATGTGTTGTGGCTTGCATTTTACCCCTCAAAGATTTGCGTGTAAAAAATGTTATTCTTTCGCAACTCATATTGTTAACTCATTTGAAAATGGTGTCTTTGCACCCAACTAGTTAAGATGCAATCATTATGGTATAGGGTCTTCCTATAATCAAAGATGACTGGTTTGCTTATTCTAAGGGGAAGGGTGAAAATAGACACAAATACACACAGAGTGCAAGACGACATCAAGATCAACGCCGAGATATTGGAGCCAAGAAACAACAAAGACTGGCAACAAACCAGCAGCAGTTCTGAGAGAGTTAGGAAACATGTTTTCCCTGACAGACCTCAGAAGAAGGCAACTTCACTCATGCCTTTATCTCCTGCTTCTGTTCCTCTAGACCTCTGAGACAGTGTCTCTCTGAGCTGGCCAGTTGGAACCATGGTGCTAAAACAGCTCAGGGAAACACACACCACTGAACAAACTCTCAAGAATTACGATTTAATTAGTTAGATTGTTTAAAGTTCCCTTTGCTGAAATTAATGAGACTCAGGCTAAAAAACTTTCTGCTTAGCCAGAAACAGAGAGTGAATTCACAGATGGTGAGTAGTATAGTTCCCATCCCTGGGGCATCTAAATCAGAATGTTCAAGTTGAGTATGTCCTACCCTAAGCCCCGGTTTGCAAATGTCTAGTGAGAGATGAGCTTGGCCAATAAAGCCCTCACACCAACGTCAAGCATTAACAGGCAGACTAGCAGCTAGTAAGCATTTACAGGGCCCACCTATATATCTAGGCGGTGCTTCACATGGTACCCACCAATCATGCACAGCCATTTAACTAAACATTAGATAATATTTAAAATGTTGTGGTTATGTCATACTAGTCACATTTAGAGTTCTCAATATTTATATCATACACCTTATTTCAAAATGTTTTACCTAATAGCAAGAGTTGTATTGAACATTCTTGATCTTTCAGACTATTAGGGCTCATAGATTTCTACAGTCAAGGGGACACAGGCTAAGCCAGTGGTTCTCAACCTTCCTAATGATGTGACCCTTTAATATAGTTCTTCATGTTGTAGTGACTCCCAACCATAAAATTATTTTCATCGGTACTACATAACTGTAAATTTTCTACTGTAATGTAAATATCTTCTTTGCAGGTTATCTGATATGTAATCCCCGTGAAAGGATACTTCGACACCCGCCCCCTACACACACACACACACACCACACACACACACACACACAAAGGAGTTGAGAACGACTGGTCTAAACAGTGATGTAAAATTCTGAGTCTACTCTCCCTTAAAAAGAAACCATTCTAGAGAAACAAACCATTCTAATAATACCAGAAAGTGTTGAGCAACAATCAAAAGTTGTGCTGATAAATGCTGAGAGCGTGACAAAACTCACAAGGCTCCCAAGCATGCAGTGACAGCTGAAGTGTTCTCTAAACTTCTTCTCACGAGCTTGGTTGTTGTTTATTTCTCCGAATGTGGAAGGTAAGCCAATTCCGAACACCTGCACCAATAAATTGCTGAAGACAAGCTCGCTAGTATCCTAACCTCAAACACAGATAGTTCACCTTGTCAGTAAACAAGCTGTGGTTTGTGGCCACCCACGTCTTTCACTGTGAAGGTTATCCTTGAATTGCCCAGGCGTTCCTGCCCAGTCACCTCAGCCTTGACTTCTCAGGCAGTGTGAAATCAAAGAGCTGTAACTATGTATTTCCAAGACTGGCACAAAATATTCCAACAGAAACTCTTCCAGCTAACAGATAAGCTCCCCCAGCAGAGAGGGAAGATCGAGCTGGGCCAGGTGTAGATGGGTGAGGGGATGCTGTATGGAGAACCTTAGCCAACATTTCCCAGAGACTGGCCTCTTCCTGGGCAAGAGCAGGCAGTCGCTCAGCGAAAGAAGCAGCGCTGAGAAATGATGAAACAGTGGATTTTATGTCTCCTCTTGCTTCATGTTGTCAGCATTTTCTTCCTCTCTGTTGTTGGTGGTGATTTAATGAACAAGTATTCAGCTGGGCCATGCCTTCGCTGACTGGCTGTCTTAGTGCGTTTTCTGCTGCTCTAACAAAGTACTACAGTCTAGGTAATTTATAATGAAAGGATTTTATCTTTAATTTAATTTTATTTTTTGCTCACAGTTCTTGATGCAGGGAAGTACCAGACCAATGTTCTTTGAAGTTGGCAAGCATTTCTATGCCACATCATGGTGTGATAAAAAAGCAAGCAAGTGTTTGTGCGTGAGGCCAGGGGAAGAAATTATGCTGACCTCACCCTTCTTATCGGGATCCCACTCCCACAACAACAGGATGGACCCACTAACGAGAGCACAGTTCTCAGGACCTAATGAAGTCGCGCCCCCACACCGTGCCAACAGTCATTAAAGGCCAGCATCAGATCCACAGGTAACAATCTAGCTATAGGAATGATTAAAGGCCGTGTGTGACTGAGAAAGCCCCGTATCTCAGGCCCAGCTCCCTGGGGAGAAATCCTTCACTCCCACCACTCTCTTGGACTCTGGAGCTTTAAGTTTGCAATGTGGCAGAAGTTTTGCTGTCAACGTCTCTCTCATGGATTCAGAGTAACTGAGAGAACATATCCTCGTAGTTGCTAGGCAGAGACCCTGGGGATGGCGGAGCTGCTAACAAGAGCCGCATACTCTTGCAGTCCCACAGGAGAGGAGCTACTTCTATTAATCTGCTGTCAGGTGAATTAATGTTGAGAGTACACATTCCCACATGGTTATTTTAGCCTGAGCACCAAACTCGTGGCCCGGTGGGAATTTTTGAACACGGCTTTGCTCTTTCCCTTCCCCTCTGTTTTGACTCTGCTGCAGTATGCATTCATCATTGCAGAAGCGCGGAACTTTACCTGCTCGGTACCACCCAAAGGTCAGCCGCTTGGAGGGAGGCCGTGATGACAACCACAAGGAAAAGAGGCTGAGTAGAAAACTGGTCAGGTCAATTAAGAGATGAGCGGCGTCGGTGATGACAGCAAGGCTCCCAGCAAGGTGTCCACCTGTGAGATATACAATATCACACAGGGTTGAAGGCCCAGAGTGCAGTTCAACTCATATGCTTATTACACATTGTTGGCTTACACAACTTGGGAAGAAGAAAAAGAAGCGATCCAAGTCAAATTAACCCACCTTTTCCCCAATTTGAAAAATAACTGGGACCTTAAAAAGTAAATAAAATTGAACATGTAAAAATGAATGTTAAGGGGGCCATTTCTGAGGCTGTGGGAACAAAGAGACAGGAATTATGAGGCAAATAGAGACAGCATCTCAACTACACTAGGCAGGAAGCCTTAGGAATAGGTCTCCAAGGACATATGGCTGCGGAGGTGTTGGCTAGATTCACAGGGTCTCATAATCCCGACTGTAGACTTGCCCTTCTACCTGGAAAACAGTGTTGGATCTGCCCACAGCCTTGTTATCTATTTTGCAGTTTTAGCGTAGTCTTTACTGCCTCCTTTGTTCTGTTGAGTTATGCTACCTAGCTACCCTCGATAGTCATGTTATAAATAACGAGAGAGCAGAGCCGAAAGGAGAAACGGAGGCCCAGTGCCGTGGGCCTACCAAGAGCAAAAACAATCTAACAACCATAGGATAGGGAACCCCAAGCACGTGAGCCCACTTTGCTTTTCTGGGCATTGGTAACATCCCTGTTTCTCCCCTCTGTTTCTCCTTTGAAAAAACTTCCAGCCTCCAGATAAGAAATAAAGAAAAACCATGTCCTTTCCTTCCGGAACAGGGCTTCTTGTTTGAGAGCAATAACCTTTATTACTCTTGCCACCTCTTCCCAGCGAAGAGCGTGTGCTGACTGATGAGTCCTCCCGCAGCTGTTTACTGCCTTGTGTACCGCACAGCGGCGGAGGCTGTCAGTCACCCGACTCTCCATCATCACACTCACCTTGTCTCGCCTAATGATTAAAAAAAATTACCTAGATGGCTCGTAATTGCAATACTCCCCACAGACTCGTGGCTCGAGCTGTACTTAATAACTGGTTTGTCAGAGTTTAATGGTCTGAAGCAAAGGAGTCTTCAAGCTTGTTACTGAGCTGTCGGGGCAAAAATCGGAATGATTCATTAGCCAAAAGGCAACATTTTGCTAACAAATCAGCTGTCCTTCCAATTATCCTCTAATGTTCCTCTATCTGCCAAACGCGGTCTTGATAATAAAGCTGTGTTAATAATGCATTATTTCTTGCCCGGAGAACGACTACATGCAGATAAGCAGCATGCTGCAATTTCAGCCATGAGTGATGAGGATTCTGTGTGCCACACTGAAATTGCCCTTAAGTCAAAGGAAGAACGTCTTGGAGGAATTCCTTAAGCAGGCTCAGATGGTCTGCAGGCAACTGAGAAGAAAAGAGGCTTGCTTTAGAAGAGTCATGTTAATGTGGAGACTCGGGACCCCACAATCATTTTCCAGACATCACGACTGGTAATAAGAAAACCAGAAAACCGTGGGCGCTCCTGAATGCTACACAGCAAACAGTTGGCCAAAGGGAGCATGTGTATTTGCTTCTAAAAGCATGGGGTATTATTGACCATTAATCCAACTATCCAGTCAGCATTTATTGAGCCCTTGCTGTGCGTGGGAGCGTGAGCAAAGTACACAAAGATAAACAATTACAATCCCTTTCTCCGGCGATCTCCTAACACTGCACTGAAGACTTGCCACTGGGCTGGGAACAGAGAGCACTGCAGTATTCTGGAACTTTTCAAAGAAGTCCTGAGAATTAGCAAGGAAGTAGTGGGTTTTCATGAGTAAACAGGGACATGGAAACAGAAATAAAAGAATGCACCATTTTTCTGTAAAAATAGGAGACACCGTATATCAGAGAACTATGGGAAATGAGACCTCAGTGGTGGACTAGAGACAACTGGAGATGTATTCCGTGTCAAACAGAAGTTGAAGGTTAATTTATGAGCTGAGGGGACCTACTTAGAATTTTTAGGCAAACCCAAGGCATATTTAGATTTGTGTTTGAGAGAGATCTTTGCTAGCAATATAGAGGCTGACTTGGAGGGACACGAAGCTGGTGATTACTGCACATGAATCTGAAACCATTATATGATGTAATCTCAGAAAGACAAACATCACGTGACCTTTCCCATATGTGGATCCTAGCTTTTAGTGCGTGTGTGTGTGCGCGCGCGCATGCACGCGCACGCATGTGTGTGTATGTGTCTGTCACAAAGGGTGTAAATGGGCACAAGCTATGAAACTAGAAAGAAAACATGAGATTAGAGACAAAGAATTATTGAGGAAGAGGGCAATAAAACAAGACAAGAGAGTTGAGAGGATGATGTAGAGATTGAAGGGTCTAAGTGGAGAACAGAAACAGATGAAGTGCAGCACACAACAGCTGTCTGCGCTCTATGCACTAACATACAGTTCGCAAGCTTTGGGTAAGGGGCTGGAGGTTGAAACACACACACACAGACAGACACAGCTCAGACAGAGACACGGACCTCTAGTCACTGGTAAGAAGCCCTCTATTCAATAGCACCACGGAGGCTTATGTACCCAACACAGTCACGTGGGCCAACAGGTGAAAACCTTATCCTCTGATCCTCAAGGCAAGCTATCGTGAAGCAGAGCTGGTAAACAACGTTGACACAGCCTTTAGTAACTCAAATCAGGAGGAAAGTAAAGATCTCTAGCAGGCAAGAGCAGCTGAAGGCCAGGACTCCAAATGGTCCCAACAGTGAAGAGGGCACCAGAGATCAAAAACAGCAACAGAAATGCTTCAGAATGCCATAAAGAAACTTAATAATTTTATGCTAATTAAAAAATATATAACAGTAATTGCTGAAGGGAAACTCCGGTGATGGCAGGGAGCAGAGTGTTGTTGGTTCTATTCCTAGCCATGGCAAGATAGATGCAGAATGAACTCAGATTAAGGGGACATAGGCACAGGCAGGCCACAGGCCTGGAAAAGGATCGTTTGAGCCCCATGCAGGGAAGATGACAGTAGAACACTGGACCTGCACCTCCTAGTCATAGGCTCCCCCAGATCTAAACAGTTTAAACTCCCGTGGAATTTTTTCCTTGGAAGATGAAATACATTGGCAGTACTGAGAAAACAACGGTTCACCGGATGATATTAGCTTTTGTGGGGGGTTTAATGAGAATGGCCCTCAAAGGTTCCTATATTTAAATGCTTGCTCCCCAGTTAGTGGAACTGTTAAAGAAGGATTAGGAAGTGTGGCTTTATTGGAGGAGGTGTGTCATTGAAGGTGAGTTTTAAGGTTTCAAATGTCCACAACATTCCTGGTTAGCTCTCTGGCCTCATAGATGTATCTCAAGATGTGAGCTCTCAAACACTGCTCCAGCATCGCCTGTTTGCCTGCAGCCATTTTCTTTGCCATGATGGTCATGGATTAAAACCCTCTGAAACTGTCAGTCCCAAGAAAACTCATTCTTCTACAAATTGTCTTGGCCATGGTGTATTATTTTGGCAATAGAAAAGTACCCCCAAACAGCCTTGCAATCCACTACTTGGCTACATCACTGTATGATGTTAATTCATATTTAAGAATTATTTAGCTATTGTATGGGTGGCTTTTTAGTATACTATACTATTTAGCATGATACGCCAAAATTTTGAGTTATTATTTGGCAAGTATTTAAAACATACCACAGGTTTCATGGCTCTGTTTTAAAATTTTCCTAATAGCAGGAACCTCAAAAAATGTCTTTGACCTGAATTGAGGTGGTAGGCATAGGAGGGGTTGGATGGGAAAATGGAGGGGGCAGTGTGATGTAAATTTTGTGCTCATGTATAAAGTTCTCAAAGGGTAAAATTGTTAAACCAAAAATATTTGTGGGGAATAAAACTGATACAGCCCCTTTGGATATCAGTATAGTGATTTCTCAGAAAATTAGGAAACAACCTACCTCAAGAACCAGCTGTACCACTTTTTCGTATATACTCAAATGATGCTCAATTGTACCACAAGGACATGTGATCAACTATGTTCATAGCAGCATTGTTTGTCATAGCCAGAACCTGGAAACAACCTAGATGCCTCTCGACCAAAAACCGGATAAGGAAAATGTGGTATGTTTACACCATAGAGTACGACACCGCAGGGAAAACAAAACAAAACAATGACATCTTGAAATTTGAGGGCAAATTGATGGGTCTGGAAAACATCTTATTAAATGAGGTAACCCAGACCCAGAAAGACAAATATCATATGTACTTACTCATAAGTGGCTTTTAGACATAAAGCAAAGAAAAACCAGCCTACAATTCACAATCCCAGAGAACCTAAACAAAAATGAGGACCCTAAGAGAGACATACATGGATCTAATCCACATGGGAAGTAGAAAAAAGACAAGATCTCCTGAATAATTTGGGAGCATGGGGATTATGGGAGAGGGTAGAAGGGAAAGGGAGAGAATGGGAAGGGAGTGGAGAAATATATATAGCTCAAT
This sequence comes from Microtus oregoni, assembly GCF_018167655.1. NCBI lineage: Eukaryota > Metazoa > Chordata > Mammalia > Rodentia > Cricetidae > Microtus > Microtus oregoni. The sequence continues at coordinate 37,399,957 of NW_024543081.1, forward strand.
AAAGACAATTTTTTAAAAAAGAACTAACAGGCAATGAAAGTGTCCCCTCCCTTCTCAGGGCAGCCAGGACACAGTTCCCTTTGTCCTTGTTAAAAAAAAAAATTGTGACCTGGGTCACTATGGTAACCACAGAACAAAGCAAGTAAAAGAAACTAGTAACCAAACGTGTGGGTATCACACATTACAGCTACATCTTTCTCTTAGGAAGACAGAAGGTTCTCACTCTCACTTCCTGTCCTCCTCAGCTTGCTTCAGCTCTCCATCACTGCTAGGCAATAGCATCTCTCCCATCCTTACATAACCCTGAATATGGTACCTCAGATGCCTCTCATTGCCTATTCTCAATTGCTTCTAGCGGTGACACACTTGAGCCTATTTTCTTGAGCTCTCGGTATCTGCATTTCATCTTTTCAAATAGAGATGTGTGCTCATATCTGCAACATAACTCCCCCTTTATGGCCGTCACACAAAGAAGAATTTTTACAAGATGCCAAAACCAGTCCCAGTTTGACAGCTCCAAAGGCCCAAGAGTGGGCATGTTGTGCCTGGCTCTGTCATTCCTTAGTTCTTCTGCCACTCATCTGAGCACACTGTGGCTGTCGTCTCCCTAAACGCAGCCCAATGGCCTGATTCGCTCCTATTCTAAAAACAAGCTCTATGAAAGGACCTGTTCCCCCAGATGAACCCCCAATTACCATTCTAGCTATGTCTTTGACAAAATCTACTTTAGGAATTCTCTTTTGCTTCTAAGTCATAAAAAGCTTAAACTAAATTAGCTTAAACAACAGAAAGATTTTTAGTTATTGACTCGTATAAATACAAGCGAATATGGGGATAATTGAGCAGGTGTGTCTTAAGTCTAAGGATCAAAAGACGAAGGTAGATAAGATATAGGAGGGGCTCTGGGACTACATCATTCCACATTAATAGTTTTGCAGGAGAGAGTGTAAGTTTTTATTCAGTCTCCTTATGTAAAGAAAGGCCAGAGACTCTGAGTATAGGGTCCTCAGGCCAGGCGGACCCAGGCTTGCAGCCATGGTGGACAGTGAGAAACCAAGCTGAACGGAAGTGTCAGCCTCCCTTAAGCTACTGTGCCTGCATCTCTAAGGGTATCATGCCCTATTTTGTTTCAGACAGACCCATAGGGACATCTGAATGTAGGGCCTGAGAATTACCACCTCTTGGACCCCAAGAATAACCAATGAGCTATTCCATTGTGCTTTTGTTAGTTTTATAATTTTTTAAATTAAACCATAATTGCATCACTTTTGGACTTCTCTCAAAAAAGGACTTTCTCATTTTATATGAGAAGCTTCGAGGCCTTGCTCAGAATCTGTATCCTGAAGAAGGACCTCCCAGATTCTCCAAAAAGGTTTGATAATAACCATTTCTTTATCTGACTTCAGGGAATAGGCGTGCTGTGGACTGGGATCTTGAGTGATGGCTCGAACTTTGATGAGAATGGAACATGGAGAAGACGTTTATATTTAACCTAAAAACATGAGGATTATTTTGCAAGGAATGAAAAGTCTGTCTGAGTTAGAATTGAATAATTATGTAAGGATACAGCAAGAGAAAAAGTATTAATACTTTATATGGCAGACTGATTGTAGAGTATCTGAAAATCCAAAGACAGAATTTTTTTTTCGCTTGCCCTAAATAACAGAAACTTCCAAACTATTGATTTCTTTTCATTTGGGAGAGCCAGAGTGAAGGAGAGCAGAGTGGAGCTGAGCACAGAAGCGGCTTCTGAACCAGTCTCTTCCAGAGGCACACGCTCTTGTCATTTTAGCCCCGTGCTCAAGAACATTTCAAGCCAAAGAAGAATGCTGACAATTTTAAAGATGGATGTAGGATGCTAAAAGCCACGCTTAGAACAATCAGCTTGATATCGATACAGCTCAAAACTCAGCAAGGACCAGTCAGCATCCATTATATCCCTTTCCTGGTGCAATCACTTCTGACACTGAAGGTAGAACTCACACAGTTGGACGCCCAGGAATCAGAGAGGAAGGGGGGGCTCCATGCGGAGAGCTGCCCATGTCTACCGCACTCAAAACATTTTGATTCTGAAACAAAACATTTGAAATAGCAAAGGAGGAATCGTAGAAGCACAGCTGAAAGAAATGAAGGCTCCAAGTGACACAGTTTCATACTACACAAGATGGAAGAGGGGAACGGCCTTCCTCTGAGATCAAGAGCAAACCAAGGAATTCCCTTTAGCCACTTCTATTTGGCATGCTCTGGAGACCTTAACCAGATGAACAAAACAAAGAAATAGAAAGTATTCCAATAGGAAAGGAAGGAGTGAAATTTTTATTTGTAGACTCCTTCTTCAATTTATACATCTAAATATACTCTAGAGATATATGTGCATGTGTATATGTGCGTACATGTTTGTATACACGCTGTGTGTGCATTTTTGTGAGATGGTGGATTTAAAGAGGACTGGAACTGCCTATTGCTTCATCAAATTATTTTGCAACTCCATCACATTTTCAGTCTCTTTCCTCAAAATGTGTAGCATTTGGTATAGAAACTGTGTGATACTGATTATTTTTATAAATTTTGACTAAAATGCTGTACATCAAATCTTTGGTTGTTTTGGATTTATTCTAAGGTTTTATCTGATTTTTAAAAACTATGAAAGTCTAAAGAAGTTTCCACAGCTAGAATCAACACAACTTATTCTGGAAGCTAGAAAATACCATGCAAAAAGGAAATCGGTAAAGCCTATTTTCCTCTATTCTGTTCCTTACTCATTTAGGCTTCTCTTTTGGTAACAGGATTGGTGTAGGCGGTCCTTCTGTCTATGTTTTTCTTTTATTGGTTAATGAATAAAGTAACTGGCTTGGCCTGATTGGGTAGAACAGAGTTTAGGTAAGTGGGGAAAACTAAAAGACATGCTGGAAGAAAGGAGGCAGAGTCAGAGAGACACCATGGATCCACCGGAGAGAGACACTGGGAATTTTACCCAGAAAGCCACTGCCACATGACGATACACAGATTAATAGAAATGGGTTAAATTGAGATGTAAGAATTAGCCAATAAAAAACTAGAACTATTGGGCCAAGCAGTGATTTAATTAATACACTTCTGTGTGGTTATTTTAAGGCTAAGCTAGCCGGGGGGCCGAGATGAACAAGCGGCCCCCTGTAACACAGGATAAAAAGGAATCACCTAAGATGTCAGTAACAGTGTGACGGGTAGCAGAGGGAACAGGATTGCTTTTAATCATGGAACTATCTCTCTAATCCTAGCAAAGATTTTTGAGGAGTTGGAAGGAAAATCATTTTCATGACAGGCTTCCATACTGATGAATCATTTCAAGTGTCTGAACATAGGTTTGACAAAATGATTCAAGAATTAAGAAAAAAATATTCATGTCTTTCAATCAATTATTTCCATTTTTAGAATCCCTTTCAAGAAATTAACTAGAAGAGTAGGCAGAATTTTATTAAGATTTTCTTCATTGTATAGTCCAGAAGCAGGTAGAATCTCCTCCAAATTTCTATCAATAGAGAAATGTGATTTACAGTGGAATGTATTGTTTGGAAATAAACATATTTTTAAATGGTGTTTGATAAAATGGACAAGAGCATTCAGCATGATCCCAGTTATGTAAATGAAAAAAACCCCAAGCACTGTGCACAGATGAACTATAGGAAATACCCGCAGTGTTATAAGAGGTGATCATTTGCATAATGGATTTTGTTTTTCTTTTATTTTGCAACTCGACTACTATGTGCCTACTGTCATTCTATACATGCAGAAGATATTAACTATTTCTTTTCAAGAACAACTTAGTTGTCCTTCCCATCATGATGCAGGGTTCTGCCCGAGTTTTCCTGGGCAGTACTCACCGACCACCTCTGCCACCATGAAGATGAAGCATATTGCTGAAGCGGCACAGAGTCTCCTCTTGGCATGCACTTGCTTGCTTGAGCCGTTCTCTGTGGCCTTGGCGTTGCTGTGGCAGTGATAGATGCCTTCTGCCTCTGGCTGCTCTGGCCTGTCTCCAGGACACCCATCTTTATTCACAAGTTTCTGTCGAAGTTCTCTGCTGAGGACGATTTTGACAGGAGCAAGAGGTGAACACGGTGGCAAGCATGCACCTCCCTGGCAGCCCTTCTCACTCTCAACGTAGCTCTTAGGACATTGGCAAACTAGCAAAGGAGTTAGAATTCAGAGTTCTCCTTACATTTCCTTCTGGGTTCACAACTGCTCCCAACCACTACTTTTGTGGAGCTAAGGGAACAGATGGAAACAGAAGGAAAGAAATAGAAATACTTAAGGGCCAGTCTTTCTTTGTTTGTTTTTTTAATTTCACTTTACATTCCAGCCACAGTTCTCCCTTGACTTCTCCTTCTGCCCCCCCCCCCCCGCCTTGTCTTCCACTCCCAGCCCACCTTCCATCCACTCCTCCCAATGGGTAGGGACTCCCATGAGGAGTCAACAAAGTCTGTCGCATTAAGTTGGGGCAGGACCAAGCCCCTCCCCGCTGCATTAAGACTGAACATTACATCCCACCATAGGAAATGAGCTCTGATTGTTTCATTATGAAAAGATTCTGCATATGGACAGAACCTGCCACCATCATCATGTTAGATTGTAAGGCATAAGCAAATAAACATCAGTAGGCCACAATGCTTGTTCAGTATTGAGGGACCTGGGGACCCTCAGACACCTCATCATTCATTACCTCTACTAAATACCCACTGCCAAGATGAAAACTAGATCCTTCTTCTGCTTCCTAAAACAGTAACTATTATTCCTGCTCAAACACAAAGCTTAATTTGAGGACTCCCCTGGGATCATAGATGGGGGACTATTGATAAAATTTACCTCAAATGCATAGTTTCTTGGGTGGGGTAAGTGAGTTTCATAGAGGCAATGTGACTTTCTAAGGTCAAATATGCCAAAACAGGACGACAAAACCCCACTGTTCTCCCACCACGCCTCAGACTAGCTGCTGTCTCAATATCAGTGTACCTAATCTGCTAGTGCAGATGACACCGTCCATGGATCTTGAACTAATAGGATTTTTTAAATTCAATAATTTTATTTGAAAACACTAATTGGGTTCTCAGAACTGAAGCTTTTACAATTAGAGCTCTGAAAGTTAAAAATTTAAATTAGCTTCTATTTGAGGGCTTATTTCATTTGGATGATCACCATCTGGAATTAAAAGTCTGATGATCTAGGCTTGTCTAATAAGTATTAGGAGCACTCTAATTATGGTCATATTTGAATTTTTCTGAAAAAAATATTTACATATCATTATGGAAAACCTGGAATTATAAAAAGAGGACAAAGCAGAGAAAAATCACTGGTAATCATACCCCCAAAATACAATTATTGATATCTTGCTAGATATCATAGATATTTTTATACAGTGAGAATCAATATTAGTTAGAATGGTATGAAGTATGTAAAGAATACAAAAATCATATGGAAAAGTTAATACATGAAAACTGTTGATTCTGCCAATCAAACACCTAGAGGAACCCAAGCACTGTCTGCACAGGGCCCCAGAGCCTCTTCTCTCCTTCTTGGCCATTTCTGATCCTAAGACTGGTTTTTTTCCTGGCCTGGAAGGGTTGTCAGAGTTTATCAGCTATATTCCTGGGTTTTCGTTGTGCAAGTGGAGAAGTTATCTGCCATACACCCCACTATGAGCTCATGAGTTTCAACTCTTGATTTCCAGCCTCCGCAACTGTCTTGGAGGTTTCAAGTATGGGAGCTGGCTGCATATGTGGGCTCTAGGACCAACCTATGAGTTTTGTAGCCACTCCTTGATTTTGGTCTCCTTCTCTGTGCTTCTGATAAAATGATGAGAGCCCCAGGTGCAGGCTCCCATCACAAGGGAGCTACTTTGCCATGTCACGGTAGACTGAAATCTCAGGAAAGCTTTTCCACAGCTAAATCTTTCCTCCCTTAAGTTGCTTCTCATGGGTGTCTGTCACAGAAATGAAAAAAACCAATATAATATTCTCTCTGAAAACTGCCCCCAAGAGTCTGGAGGTAAACCAATTGTGTCAAATGAGACCCATTTACTATATCCAGAGGGCTATTAGCTCAGACCTCACTACATTTAGCTGCCTAAAATCAACCACGCTGCCTCCTAGAGCTGAGAAGAAAACAAATTTTACACATACACACACCAACTTGGTGCAGTGCAGGCATTGTTTCTATATGATGGTGTGAAGAACAACATGTTTTCTTTTGGCCTTTTAATTTATACAATTTTAACATTTCTGCCCTAAGTACCTTATCAAAAAGGTATGCCTAATCCAAAATTCATAGGTTTATGCCTGTGTTTTCTTTTAGAAGATTTACAAGTGTATAATGTTAGCACCTACCTTAACGCCTATGATCCATTTTAGTGAAGTTTTTTTTAGTATGGTGTCAGAAATATACACGAATTAATTATTCAGCCTGTGAATATTTAGTGCTCTTGCTATTCCTATACAAAAAACAATTACTTTTATTATTTATTGTTTACCACTGCTTTAGAGAACTTACTAAATCCGAAGTTTGCCAGTGTATTCTTTGACATTTTTTTATGTAAAATATGTTATTGTTTGCAAATAGAGTTTTCAGTTTTCCTTTCTAACCCGATGCCACTCATTTTGTTTTCTTGCATAAAAGTTCTGGTGAGAATACACAGTGCAAAGCTGACTAGAAGCGGCGGTCCTGGGCAGTGTTATCTTCTCCCTGGGCTGGAATACTGTCAGACTTCCTTCATAATTATAACACTCCATTTTGGGGTTGACAGGAGATTCTCTTTTGGACTGAAGAGATGGTTCAGGACGTGAGTGCTTAGCACTTTGACAGAAGAACTGGGTTTCAGTTCTGAAAACATACATGAGAACTCACAACTACCTACCAAGTCAATCAGCTCACAGCTACTGCGCTTCCAGCCCCAGAGGACTTTAATACCCTCTTGTGACCTCTTCAGTTATATACACTCAAGGGTACATGTGTGCATATACACACATGTACACACACGCAGGCACACACAAAAGTCAAGTAAGTATTTTAGTCTGAAATATTAGGTTATATATCTGATTGCCTGTGTCTTCTATTTTTATTAGTTAATTTTGCTTTTTTTGAGACAAGATCTCGCTATGTAGCTTTAGGTGTCCCAGAACTTACTATGTAGACCAGGCTGGCCTCAAACTCATAGAAATCCACCTACTTCTGCCTCCCAAGTGCTGGCATTAAAGGTGTGCACCACCACGCCCCTCTGCTTGCTTCTTCTTATACTTCACTAAGTGTGGGTCTCCTTCTTCCCTCAGGAGCACTGACCACTGGTCCATGAGGGTAGGGGACACGATTTGGATGGCTGTGGATATGATGGACATAGCCCTCCAGGATAAGACTTCAGTGAAGCAGTTCAACTTTATTCCAAAGTATAGGAACTATACAGGACTGGGGAGTCTGGGAACAAACCCTAATTTGCATTAAGTGGAAGACTTCTATCATAAGGCTTTGTATGTGGCAGTAGTGTACAGCTAAGGTCTTAGTGCAAGTCTTAGTTACCACGCGTGCGGAAGGGGGGAAGGCTTCTAACAGGAAGTTGTGCCACGCCAAGGTCATGCTAGAGATAAGACAGGCCTCCAGCCTTTGAGGCTGCTTTCTGATAAGGTCAGTTCTCTGGGCTTAGAAAACAATCTCCAGATAAGGTAAGATAGAACGTGGTCAGTCTTGCTGGGGAGGGAGTCCCTTGTGCTGCCAAGCTTTGGAGAGTGCTGCCAGACCTTGACAGACTGCCCCCTCTGACCATCAAGGTCTCCCAACACTAAGTATAAAGGAAATACAAATGAATAGACACCAAATTTTAGAGGGGCATTGCTTAAAGACATTTGCATTTTTCTCTGTGTCTGTCTGTCTGTCTGTCTGTCTGTCTCTCTCTCTCTGGTACTACCATCACGAATGAATTAATGCATTTGGCTATGTGCCTCATTTCTCTAATGTCCTGTTCATTCTTCCGTTTTTCTTACTTTCATTGCAGTGAGTACATAATTATTGCTTTATTGTCAAGAACACTGAATTTTTGTTCTGTCAGCTAATGTCAACATCAAGGGTCTGTTCTTAGGTCCTTCGAGTGATTTCTTGTATTTTATTTATTAATCCTTTCCACCCTACAAGTTACATTTTGATGTTATAATTTCTCTTTCTGTATTAGTATCCTCCATTTGTGAATTGCCATCCAGTCTCTCATTAATTCTGTAGCTATAATTACAGCTTGTTCTTTTGATATATTATAGTAGCTGCAATTAAAACATTAGAACTTTAAGGCCAACATTTAGACCCTTTTAAAGGCACTTCCTATTAATGGATTTTTTTTTTTTACTATTTGTATATTTTTCCATGTTTTTTGTATCTTGTGATTTTGGTGAAAGTCAAAATATTTAGAATATATATTGGTATAATGCTAGATACTGATCCTATGTGGATTTTTTTTTTAGTTTTTTTCATTACTAGTATTATTATTTCTTATTTGTTGACTTGGCTTACCTAGTTCAGCAGCAACCATTTTTTCCGATTTCCCATGCCCGTGAATCCCCTGTGTTCCTTGAGGAGTCCCATCTTTGTACAAGTATAACTTCACTCCCTCCCCACCTTCCAAGTACGGTGGTCATTTTAGTTCCTCTTTCTTTGTCTCTTTCCATGGCCTCACTATTAAGCCTTTGGGTGTTCTGTCTATGCTAGTTTCTCACCTAGAGTTTGGGCTCTTTAATTGACTCCCAATTACTCTGCTGTTTTCAAAACTGCTCTAAGATATAAATTACTCCACGATGTAGGCGGTTCCGTTAAATTTGGGGTTTCTGTTAGTCTGCTTGAGCTGCAAGCAAGCACGACAGTATGGAAAACAGAACAGAACAGAAATGTGTCTTCTCACAGATCTGGGGCTTAGACCTTCACGGTCAGTTTGCTAGTAAATATCAACATCAGTCACATTCTTCTTGGCTTAATTATGACCGTCTTTATATATCCTCTCATGGATTTTCCTAGTTGCTCACACAAAACAAGAGAAAACGAGATCTTTGGCTTGTCATATAAAGCACCCCTTCCTGTAACGACCTTTAAACTTGGTTACAGCCTTAGAAGTCATGTATTTTTAAGAAACCCAAACTGGGCCATCAAGGGTAAACATGTGAATTTGGAGCGTGGAGAATCCAAACATCCAACTCATCACACACCCTCTGCGAGGTTACTAGGTGATGCCCGTCTGCGGTTAGCATCTGCTCCAGAAGGATTTACACGTCTGACATCTCTGGCTGTCACTGCTCAGCTTTAGCTGCTCTTTCACTGGTTTATTGCTCTCCAGAAGTATCAAGGCCAGGCTTCATTTCTCAACAGAAAAAAGAAAAAAGAAAAATCCTCTATTGTTTTCGTCAATGTTGTTCTGCTTGGAAATAGGCAATTTCTCACTCCTTACTGAGACACAGTAAGTTTTGTGAACATTTTGCTCTTCATTTTCTGCATGTGCCCTTAGGACAACTCCAGAGACAGCAAACACATAAAACTTGCCAGTTAAGTGTTTGCCAAGCACTGGAGAGATAGCTCAGTCAGTAAAGCGCCTGCCCAGAGAGAAGGGCCTCAGTTTGATCCTCGGAAACAATATATAAAGCCAATTGTGTGGCATGTGCTTGTAATCTCAACACTGGATAAGAAGAAACAAATGGATCTCTGGGACTCAATGAGCAGTCAACATAACCTATTTAACAAGTTGCAGGCCAGTGAAAATAGTGGGAATCACCTGAGGAATGTCCTCCGCATACACACACAGCAGTACACCACACACACACACACACACACACACACACACACACACAGTTGAAAAGATTCTAGCACCTTATCTTGCTTCCACTGACTTTCTTTTGGGTTGGTTTTGGGTTTGAGATAGGGTTTCTCTGTATAGTCCTGGTTGACCTGGAACTCGGAGATTCGCCTGCCTCTCCCTCTCAAGTGCTGGTATCAAAGGCACGTGCCACCACCGCCCAGTTCCACTGCCCTTCTTAACAATGGATCAAGAATTGCAGAAGGAGAGGGTACACCCTAGTGAACATGGCACACGCAAAACTCAACATTCCTTTTTCTTGTGCTGAAGTATGTATAAAGATGGCACCCAGCAACGCCTGTCATGTTAAAATGTAGGCCTTGAGGCTTGATACAGCCTGTTAACATGGGAACAGTGGTGCTGCTATGGGCTTGGGTTATGTGACAGCTACCAGCTTCCAGTCTTGTACTTCTGTCCTGAACTTCCATTTCAAAAAAATCTCAGGCTGATGCAAACATAGAGAAAAACTAACAAAGACACTAGCCAAACATCAGCATGAAGACCCCAGGCATGTAAGGAAAGGGAATTTGGATCTCCTAGTCCAGACACCAGAAAGAAATGGGCTCCTGAGCAAATCAGAAGAAAGTCATGCCTAAGTTTTCACTCGTAGAACTGTGTACCATAAGCCACCAGCTCTGGGATTAGTTCTTTGCAAACTATCAGCTGTTGGAAACGATGCCTCTATGGAATTAGACAAGGCTTCCTTCAAGATTAAGTATCTCAACAGCACATCACAGTTTAAATAGGGAGTTCATGATGAGTAAGAGAAAGCCTCAAGGAGGGAGAAGAAAAAGACTGCTAAGAGGAAAAGCTCGGAAATGAAAGAAAATGCATGAGTAAGGGGGCTGGAAGAGGTGGGGAAGGTCTAAGAGATCCACAAAGATGCAGATTGTCTTGGGAGCAGTTAGACTAGGTGCTGAGGCCATCCAGAGTGGAGGCGCAGGAGAGGCGAAGATGTAAAACTGACCAATAAGGTCAACTTTCAACTCAGCCATCTGACCTTACAAGGATGTGCTCTCTTTTTGGCATTCATTTTCTTCAGTGTAAAATGGAGAGATCAGGATTTTTTTTTAATCTTTTCAAGATTTAATCTTTATAGTTGAAAAGAAAACACTGATTTTTATGGCTCTTATAAGTACTATATCTTGAAAACCATACCTCATTCACCCTATGATGTAAACAAGACCATTACTATAAACTGTTGACTGCTTGTATTACAGAATCCCAATAATGGATTTTAATTGGCATTATTGATATTTCAATAATATAGAGGGATTCCTAGGGCTAACAACATGTTGTCCAATGTTTCTACCTGAGCTCATATGAGACTTTGCTTTTTAGTACTTATGAGATCAATAACTGGCACCTCAAATTTTCTAAGAAAATGATTCTTTTAATATTTGATAATGAACAACCCATGCTGTAGGCCATTCATTTGTAAAACTAAGTTTATAGATACTCCTTAGGGAAAGTTCTCTTTGCAGTTTTGATATATTGATGCAATCAAATATAACATTATTTTAGATTATTAATTTGGTTCTACAAAATAAATGAAAATATTACATATAGTTTTAATAAGTACATTTTCTCTTAAAATCTGCTCTACCTGAGTCTATTTCAAGTTTTTGCTTAGCCTCTTAACTCCTCATTGGCATGATCTCCCCATATATACCTAGTTCTTCATCTGACATATGTCTTTCTTTACAATGTGTATATACATCTATACTTATTTTTCAATGGTCTTATTATGATCAAATTTCTCTTCCCTCTTCTTTACTTTTGTTTTTTCAGGGTTTAGAATTGAACCCAGGGCCTTTTGCTAGATACACACTCTGTCTCTGAGCTACATCCTTACACCCATTTCCTTACTTTCTATATAGATTTCCCTTAAATCTGTTGCGATTCTGTTTTGTTTTGTTGAGTCCTTATTCTATCATTTCTTGAATGACTTTTTCTTCTCATCCTCAAGCCCAGGTAAACCATAGCTTCTCTTAATGTTTTCTCTTAAAATTCTTATTAAATGTCTCTAGCATTATTCCATACCTATTCTGTAATCATTCTCATTCACAATTCATATTAACCTCTTAGTTTTAAATAAGCAGACATCTAGGATTAGAAAGATTTTCTTTTTAATTATATATACAGCACATAAGATAAATATGCTAAGTCAATAATTGCTTTAAATGAAAATCAAAGAATATATTACACATGACACCATTGCAAACCTTAAAAGAACTGGAACGATGTAAACATTAAATCCAGCTACATTTATTGCAGGTACATCTACTGATATAAAATAATCCATTCATTAGTTAATCTTAAGATACATGTAACTCTGGTTTTGAGCCATCATTGAAAAGTATTATTTTTTCCTAGATATAATTTTGACAGTTTACTCTTTAACTTAAAAATAGGAAAATTTGAATAAAACAACAGTAAACAATTAGACTGCTCTTGAATGCTTTCTGTAATAAAAACCAACGAAGAAAATGCCTTAATGAGTGTTTCTTTTATGAACTTATAATATTTAAGGAATCATAGCAACTATACAGGCTACAGTATGTTTTGAGATATGAATCCCACAAATCAGTTAACTCTTCTGAGATGCTCCAAAATGATCCCAATTTGTAAAGCAAAAGTTTACCGTTCTAAAGCAATCATATGGGTTAGCTTGTTGTGTGCTCAAGTCACAGAAAATAGCAACACAGACATGAGTATCTTGTTACCTGTCTAGAGTGAAGGTATACATCTTAGTAGCTTGGTCATTCACAAGGGAAGCTCTCTCAAGAAACTCCATGGCACCCAGAACAGGAGCTGTTGCTGTTGCTGTTGTAGTTTGATTCACTGTCCAGTTTGGGAAGAAAAAAAGCCCTGGGATTCCTATATTCAAGCAATAGGAGGGGCATAAGCTTCCCCTACTGCGTTCACAGGCCTCCTGTATCAGTGTTGTTAGTAGGTCTGTGAAAATTAATCTTCTTCGAAGATGACCTGGACTCAATTCATCAGCCACAGAAACTGCTTTTCTGAGAGACTTGAAGGTGGAATCATAAGAAGTCTGCGTGCATGTATGTGAGTGCTTGCTTACGTGTGTGTGTGTGTGTGTGTGTGTGTGTGTGTGTGTGTGTGTGTACAGATGCATATAATGTATGATCTCGCTGTGCTCTCTAAGGGGTGGAGCTGCTCAGGGATTACCTGGTAATGCTGCTGTGGCTCGCTGACCTTCAGAGCACACCCGAGTGAGCTGCAAATAAACACCTGCTGTCTTCTCTACATTAGCCTCGTTTTATTTTCCTTTATGCTTGGTTTCTCCTCACAAGCATGTCTCCTAGGGTTTAGTCCAGAGACCATTTTACCTCTCCTCCCCTAGGATCATTTTGGGATTTTCCTCCTGAAATGGGGAGCAAAGGTCATTAGTCACCAAGGTCGATGATCTGAACCTTTCTGGATATGGCATCTTTGAAACTCCTTGACAAGCTCCCTGCTAGGTAAATAACACCCCTCACAATAAAGTCCATCTTCCTTGGCTGTATCGCCCTCAGCTGAGTGGAGAAGACCCAGCCCAGGTGGCGCCATCAGTCACAGTTGGTCAGGAATGGAGCCTTCCGTGTTGCTCCCAAAAGAATAAGTCACAAAATTCCAAGGATTGACAAATTGCTTAATTGCAAACTACCTTCCTTTACACAGATGAGAAGAATCAAGAGCCTGGTCCAATAGCAGCCATTTGAATACAAACCAACGATCTATAAAGACTTAGTGGGGGAAACTGTGAGGCAGAGCAGAGAAGAAGAAAGAGCCCCAATCCACTGAGCCCTTGTGGCCGTCTCCCTTTTTATTCCATCTGCTGGAAAGTCAAAGGGCTTTGACTCCAGAATAGCCTCTAAGCCTAATGTTATGGGAGTATGCCATTTGGTTGAGCATAGACCACTCTCTATGCCCTGATAGGATCAATGTTCTCCTTTACAAGGAGAGTAGGATGTTGGTGGCACTGGGAATGGACCATGAGAAAGAAACCACCCTAGTCTGTGGAAACCATGCATCCGGCAAACCACAAGACTTCAAATATTCTCATTCATAATATTAATTCTATGGGCTCTGTGTAGAACACTATTGTCTTACTATTAACTTTGCTCTGACAGTGAAGGGTGGAAAAAAAAAATAGCTCCAGGGAGGCAATCTGCCCTTGTTGGAGAAGTCATAGATCTCAGAAGTTAATGTCGGCAGAATAAAAACTAAAGTATTTCCTTCTCATGTAACCCTAAGTTACCTGAGAAAACTATCAAGTTATTCTGTAGAGACAAATTAGGAAAAGGCAGAAAGCAGCTACTAATCCATCTGGTTGACACCAGACTCTACTCTGTGGCATGGATCATTGGTGAACAGTTTCTGGCACAGAGGAGAGAAATCAAATCTAGAAGGATGAGCGTTGAAAAGACAAGGAAGCAAGTACAAATCAAGCAGAAACGCACTAAGGACGAGAGGAAGAAAGGATCGATGACACTGGAATACAGGGGCTGTAGAAGTCAACAGAAAAGAGCAACCCACGAGTTTGAGACTGTGCCATATGCTTTGTTATTAGAAGACATGGACCTGCAGGCATATTTGTAAGTGTTCATGGCTCTGTGAGTACAGAGGTCACATACCTTGCCATGTGGATTGCCCATGGGTAAGGAGAAGGGGCAGGAGGTAGTGATGGTAGAGGATGCGGTGAAGCAGAGATAAGAAAAGCAGGAATGGGGCACTCAAACAAAATAAGACGAGAAAATATGGATTGGTTCCATCTAATTATAAATTTAAGTAAAAGAAATTACCCTGGTCGTAGGCTCGGTTCTAAAATTTCATATGTTGGGATCTTATTAAATATGCATAGCTATAAAATATGCAGAGACATAGATAATATATTTAAAATTAAAAATTAAATGTCTATATTTTTAAAGTATTGAGAAATTAGAGACCATTTTCATCAAGTATTTATGAGTTTCTAAGTGTTATTCTTGAAGATAATTACTGTACAGCAAAGTATCTCATGTAAGTAGCATAAGAGCAGAGAAAAGTGGATAATAGCAAATGAAACGTCCATGTTAGAAACAGAAGTAAGTTTTATGACCATAAATTTAGGCACAGCTAAGTTATGATCAAGAATTGCCTTTATGTGCTGCTGGAAGAGGCAGCTCAGTTGCCAAGAGTGCTCATTATGCAAGCCAGATAACTTGAATCAAAGTCAGGTGTGGCTGCACTCCTGTAATTTAAGCATTGGAAGGCAGAGATGGGTGGATATTGGGAGCTCTAGGTTCAGCCAGCCCACATTCGATGGTGAGTTTAAGACTCAATGAATATGGTGGAGGGAGTTAGAAGAAAGCAGCTTAAAAGGGGAGAGAAGAGGAAAACTTGAAGGAACGGGATAGTCAAGATGGGGGAAGGACAAAGACGGAGAGCAAGAAGAGGGATATTTTGATTGAGGGAGCCATTCTGGGGCAAGCAAGAAACCTGGCACTAGAGAAATTCCCAGGAATCCCCAAGGATGACCCCAGATAAGACCCTAAGCAATAGTGGGGAGGGTGCCCGAACTGGCCTTGCCCTGTAGTCAGATTGATGACTATCTTAAATGTCACCATAGAACCTTCCTCCAGCAACTGATGGAAATAGAGGTAGAGACCCACAGAGGAGCACTGGGCTGAGCTCTCAAAGTCCAGCTGAAGAGTGGGAGGAGTGAGAATATGAGCAAAGAGGTCAAGACCATGATGGGGACATTCACTGACACAGTCTACCTGAGCTAATGGGAGCTCACCAACTCTAACCAGACAGGGAAGGAACCAGCATAGGACCAAACTAGATCCTCTGAATGTGGGTGACATTTGTATGTCTGGGGCAGACTGTGGGGCCACTGGCAGCAGTACCAGGATTTATCACTACTGCTTGTACTGGCCTTTTGGAACCCATTCTCTTTGGACAGATACCTTGCTCAGCCTAAACATAGTAGGGAGGGCCTGGGACCTTCCCCAAAGCAATGTGCCTTACCCTCTCTGAGGAGTGGATAGGGTGGGAGTGGGGGAAGGTGAAGGGAATAGAGGAGAGAGAGTGGGAACTAGGATTGGTATGTAAAATGAAAAATGATTTTTTTAAAAAAAATTAAATTAAAAAGTAAAAGAAAACAGCTTGACTCTTCCTCCAGCCTCTGTGTGTGTAAGTATGGATACACAGTCTGTACATGCACCCATGCATACACACTATGTACACATAGAAACAGCATTTAAAAAATTAAATACCTTATGTTAAATATTTAAAACATTCTCATATTTATTACAACTTTTTAAACCCCTTTTAATTGTACTATCATCTTCCTTCCAAATATTTAGTTGACACAACGCTTATGAGGGTAGTTTTGTACCCTGTCATAGCTAATGTGGGTCAATCTGGCACAAAATGCCATTGAGGGTAAATAGTACTAATTGGATACCACAGGAGACCCAGGGAATAAATTAGAAAAGCAACTAGGATCAGAACAGAAAAATCCCCTCTTGTTGACAGTTGGTTTTGGTGGGCATTCTGCTGTTCATCTCCGTTTCCTAGGCAACCAGCTTCCCAAGCATCCTGAATTACAGGTTGTCCTCTCCACCCACTCTCCATCATAAGCTCACTACAACTGAAGGGGCAAAATGCAATTTACAAGAGTTACCTCTGAGAATAAATATTCTGTCAGCCACAGAACATCATGGACACAGGAACTTTAGCTTTCTGGTGCTGGCTGCTTCCGGCACCACTGTCTTATTGGGATTTTACAAACAATAGCTAATCCTTGTTTTTTTTTTAAAAAAAAAACTTTCCTACATTTTATTTGCTGAGTAAGGTGGCATATAAGTCATAACAAGCATATAGAGGTCAAAGGAAAATCGTGGGAGTTGGCCTTGTCCGTCTGTCCTTTGGGTCCCAGGGATCAAATTTAGATTGTCAGTCTGGGTGGTATCCCCTTTGCCTCCTAAGCCATGTCACCAGCCCAACACCACATCCTACTCACACATTGCTTCATATTTCTTTTACAGAATATGTATGTTTAATAGAAGCGCTGTCAGATTCACCCCAGATGCAGCACTACCAAGTTCTCTCGATTTGTGTTCTTCCAAATAAATGTATATCTCAAAAGCATTTGCTGGTGCCGGAGTTTACATGTAACTGTCCTGTAAAGGGGAAAGAGAAGCAATCTTGTTTTCAATCATATATTTGGGTTTTCATCATGCTTTGTTCTTTCACACTGTGTGGGCCAGAAGAGGGGCATCAGTTTAATGCATGAACTTATAAACTAGAGAGGCTCAGTTTGCATTTCTGATTTCTGCACTCCCTTAAATGTGTGGCCTTGAGCAAATTGTGTACCCCTTTATTTTTTTCAGGTTTTTGTCTAGAAAATGAGAACATTAAAAAAGTTCATCATACAGAGTTTTTCTGAAGCAAAAAAGAGAAAAGTATCTAATAGAGTTTATATATATATATATAATATATGTATATTCTTAGTTTAATCTCTAACATAAAATCACACACTATACGTTCACATTCAAGTCACATTCAAGCATAATGTCCGAGTCTTAGCAAAAGGCTGAGAATTACCAATGAATGGAAGCATCCCCAAGGAAGGTAGCAGCCACTGGAAAGAGTCTGGGGCCTTGAAATCAACATCAGTTTTGATTTTTCTTTTTTTAAAAAATATTTATTTATTTATTATGTATACAATCTTCTGTCTACATGTATGCCTGCAGGCCAGAAGAGCCTGCACCAGACCTCATTACAGATGGTTGTGAGCCACCATGTGGTTGCTGGGAATGGAACTCAGGACCTTTGGAAGAGCAGGCAATGCTCTTAACCACTGAGCCATCTCTCCAGCCCCAGTTTCGATTTTACAAAGGCACAGGACGCAACCATCTCAACTGAGACATTACCGTCCACTTCTAACTGCCCCTTTCCCAGTAAGATGCCACTCCATATAGTTCCTCCATTACATGCTCTCTTCGACAACAGGGCAATAATTCAGTCTCTACTGTAGTCCAGGCTTCGGTGTTCCCACCCAGACGATAACAGTCTTATTTCCAAGTTGAATAGCGTTTCCACAGCAAGGAGACTTTATGGCTATTACCCACCATGTCAGCTTTTCGAAAGTTGAAATTTTGATTGGGTTGTCTTACAAACAGCCTTATTAAACTTTTATTTTTATCTAAAGTAAGCATATACAAAGCATCAGTCATTTCCAATATCTCATATATTACTGACAAATGGACTGAAAACCATTCAATTTTATTTTTTTTCTTGACAAATTAGAGCCATATAACTTTTTCCTTTAACCGTTTCCATTTTTTAAGATGCTGAGCATCAGAAACACATCCGCAGGAGATCCAATTTGTATTTATTGAAAAAAGACATGATAAAATATTGATACTGAAACAATAAAAGAAACACGTTATTAAGTCTCATAGATCCAAATAAATAATAGAAAAATAAACTAGAACAAGTTGGGAAGATATTGGGCCTAGCTGGTTGGCACGTTTACGCCGAGTGCCTTGTATCAATTATTCTGTATGGGACAGTTGCTGTGCCAAGCACTCTGCAAATTTGAACTAGTTCACCCTTACCAGCACCCTCTAGGTCAGACTGGTTTGATCTTACAAATTTCAAAGCAATTGTTTTGAGCCTTTCTAATCCCACAAGTACTTGTTTCTTTCTCCTTTGTTTTATATATGCAAGCAAGGAGGAATTGTAAAGACCAAAACTGTGAATTGGGGCACTACAATACAGAAAATGGTCAAATACACCCCCGATATTCCTCTTCCTTGGTTATGTGTGTACAAAACAGCCACCCAAAGCTAAAGCCCTAAATGTCTTTAACTAAAAATCACAGCGACACAACTCTTTCGACTATATGTGGAAGGCAGGGTTAGTACCCCATGAGTACTGTGGATTGGCTGCTCTGGGGTGGCCTGAGAGGCCTGTAACTTGTCTTAAGGAGAATTTTCACAGAACCCCCATATGAGCCGCCAGAGAGCAGAGCTCGTCTTCCCTTGTGAATTCCAAAGCCTGGATTTGTGAGGCTTCTGGCTGTCAGGAGCACCTCTCAGGAAACAAAGGATGCCTTGAAGGTTCTCCCGCAAAGGCAGAACATTGCTTTTCTTGTGAACTCCTGAATGCGTGGAGGGATGACGGTGCTGTCTTCTCTTCTTGGCAACACAACCGCAGGCTTTACAGCTAAGTCGCCTCTTCTGGTATAAGGGAATTTGTTTCCAGAGTGCATCTACAATTTCAAGTGCCGCTAATTCAACCGTGGCAAATCTCACCACTGATGTCAGAGGATGTGTTCTTGGAGTTTGTATCCAAGGGAGAGAAGGGAATCCTTGACTCCAACACAAGGCTCTATCCAATCACTCAGATACTGATCAAGGACCAAATGACAGGAGATTCCATTTCTTTGTAGCCAGCTAACTCTAGAAGACAAAACTATTAATTTAATTAGGACAAGAAGACACAAAGAATTATTGGAAACAATGTATAAGCAACGGATCTTATAAAAGTTTATGTAGCTAGGATTAAATTCCCCTCAGGCATGCAGAATCTCTAGCAATGAGTTTTATCCTCTGATTCACCACAAAACATGTGGCCCTCCTTCTGCATTCCCACAGTGAGAGTTACACTTAAGATTCCAAAAAAGTTTGCACTGCAAGCTGGCCCAAAGTTCTAAGTCTTAACATTTTGGTTTTTGTTTTGTTCTTGTGAGGGGGGTTTCAAAGTCAGTATGTAACCCAGAATGACCTCAGACACCATATCTTCTGCCTCAACAGCCTAGGCACTGAAATTGCAAGTATGTGCCCATGTGTTGGGCTTCAGAAGGACATTGTTGTTTTTTTTTTTTTTTTGGTTTTTTTTTTTGGTTTTTTTTTGTTTTGTTTTGTTTTTTGTTTTTCGAGACAGGGTTTCTCTGTGGTTTTGGAGCCTGACCTGGAACTAGCTCTTATAGACCTGGATGGTCTCGAACTCACAGAGATCCACCTGCCTCTCAGAAGGACATTGTTTATAATTTTTATTTTTTTGTTTGCATTTTGCTTTGTGCTTCCAGCCTTGCACATAAACATCCTCCACGGAGCCACATCTTTAGCCCAAATGTTTTTATCATTGATATTTTTCTCTGAAAATTTAGTATTGTATTCTTTGTGATTAGCATCTAGCAAATTTTTAGTAAACATTTCTTGACTGAATAATGAGAAAAGATTTGTACAAAGTTGTTTTAAAAATAACGTCTGACACACAGTGATAATGCTCTCTTACTTAAAATACTACTTATAAAACATAAATCCATGTAAAAATGTAACGGTTGTTTATTAGAATGGGATTTGGCCTAAAATCTGTCTCCTAGATAGAAGATAATTTCTAAGAAGTGTTTTCAGAGGTCACTTGAAAAGAAGTGAAAATAAATCCTGCAGTTTATATAAGGGTCCAATGAGCTCTCATCTTGCATCACTTCTATAAAGCATTATAATTATGGATATTGTTGCCAACAAATGAGGAAAGTTCTTTTTAATCAACATCATAACATATAATCCTTTCTTCATAGCTTTTAAATAAGAAATAGGCTCACAACTAAAGTGGGTATACTAACCAGTCTGAGTTGGTACACAATGGGTTTGCTGTCTACACAAACACCCCTTCAAATGGTTGAGTAACCAGATTAAAATTTTAGAAGATTCTTATAAGCCATGTGGTCTTTGGCTACTGGTTCAAACTCTTTACTGGACAGATATTTCCAACCAGTAGTGTATTACACCCCTGAGAATCATTCTTCTTAGGACTGAATTATCTGATATGCAGCTCTCGTCCATCCACCCATCATAATTCATATTTCCAAGGCAATGAGCACAGTTTCATGATGAATTCATTCAGTAGGTGAATGTTGGGAGTATGAGTTGTAATTCTTCTTTTTAAGTGTGTTAATCAATGCAAATTTGCTCCAATTTCCTACCAGAGAGAAGGCAATGACAAAAGTTCCTTAAGAAGACTTTCCTCAGTAATAATAGCTTTGCTCCTTTACAATGAATAAAATATATTCCAATTGCTTGTTGTGTTAAATATTCACGTTCTATATTAATAGGTCACTTATTGTCATGTAAATTTAACCTTTTAAAAAGTAGCACGTAGCTATAGCAAAGTATGCTTAAAATATAAAAAGGTATCTCTTTTGAAATCAAAGGATAAGTTAACTGGGAATAAGTCAGTCATTAAAAGATACCCTGAATATTTTCACAGAGTTGTTAGCACACCTGCAGGCGCATGAGTGCGCACACACAATCTTTTAAAAGCAGGTCTGGTTGATTTTGAAGCTACTCTCTGCTGACTGTTCAGTGGTAACTATGGAGAGTATTTGCGTTCCCAAATACCTTGGGGGCTCCCAGGCCAGTCCTCTCCCAGTCCAGGAAGGTGAGACACACTTCCTGTTGCTCCATAATTCCCTGTGAGTGAGCAAGGGCTAAGCCATTTCCACTTTATGTCTTCTTTACTAGAAAACCACACAAGTCCACAAAAGCTGTTTATCGATGGGGAATAAGTAAACAAAAAAACTCAAGGACGAGCCATAGGAAGAAAACTCAGCTCCCCGCTCAACCCCAAAACAGCCACTTCTTTTCACTTTTCTCACCCTCCCCACTCCTGAGGAAATTCATGCAGCTCATGATTAAGCTCCAAGCACACACTAAGATTGAACAGTCCAAACACATGTACCTTCTCCTGAGAATTGTCCTTGAAAAGCAATGCATTCAGTAGTAATATCACCCAGCAATCTCAAAGTTGTCACTTGAATGCCAGCCTTTTATCCATAAAGTCTATAATATTCATTCATAAAATTGGAGCCAAGAGTTAAGGCCCCAACAAGTAAATATCACCGATCTAGGTACCTCCAATGTCAATGGTAGCTATCATGAACTTCTATTTTATACCCCCCCCCAGGCTATTAAACCCAACTCTCTCCATCAAAAAGGATGTCAGACATCGTACATTATCTTACAGTTACAGTTCTGCATGGCTTAGGGGAAATCTTACCGCCTGAGATGACAGACATTGAAACTTAAAACAACACTATCCTTCATTGTGACATGACTCAAAACGAAGCATTCACATTGTCACATGCATGCAAATATTTTCCTATCTTTTAGAAAATGTCACGAGAAGGTGAATCTTTTCTGGCTCAGTCTAATTGTGGGAGTGATGACAGTTTCTCAAGACATAATTTCTCTTCTAACACCCTTAGGGCAAAATTAGCCTGCATCTCCGCATTGAGGCTCTCATTTACTTGAGGGTTTTAGTTATTCTTCCGCAGCATGGTGTTTACAAACACTCAACAACTTATTATTCAGCCGAGGAGAGGAAATGGGAAGGCTACCAAAGAGAAAGCAATTTAGCTAAGACATTAAGTAATGTGAAAAGACTAATTAGAAGTGTGAGTTGGCCATCGCTCTCCCTTAAGAACGTCCGCAAGAGACTCCATCCTACCAAGTTCCAGAAATAAATGCGGCACACATGATAATCAGACTTTAGAGATCCTGGGCCAACGAAGATGAGTGTAGTGGTGACTTCAATGTGATCGGGAAGAACCCAAGGACTGTGTCTGCTGCTCCGTTTTCTTTTTTAAGTATTGAGGACTGAACCCAGTACTGAGAAATACTATGCAAGCATTCTGCCACCTCTCTACATCCCCAGTTTCTTGTAAAAGAAAGGGTAGCATTCACTGCTCATAGATCGTTCCTGGAATACTCAGTCCCTTCTTCTCAAAACAGGCAATCAAGAGAGTACGGCTCTGCTGGCTTGAAATAACACTGCTAGGCAATTGCAAATAGCGTGTCTTCTTCTAGACCACTCCCTTTCTAACAATGCAGAGGGATGCTGCCTCTACCTCCTGCCAGACCCATCCTCACGTCTTTCTGTGACAAGGAGACCGCAAGGCCGGCCCTTTCCAGTTTTTTATTCAGGCAGCACTCAGCTAAGATGATCACCTGTGGAAGAAAGCAGTACAAATGCAACAAATAAAAACCTGAGGATCATGACCGGTGGCCTCTACAGCTTTTTAGGAAATTACAGTTACTCCTTGCAAAACCTCTGCTATATGTTTTGTTGTTTATTTTATTTTGTTTAATTGCTTGTTTGCCTCCTCATTTGCCTACCCATGAAAATGTGAGGCCTTGCTACACAGGGACTGGCCTATTTCCCGACTGTTGTACCCACAACTTTTAGTAAATAATATCTGTCTTATCATGGAGGCAGAACATTTTTATAGAAATCAATGGATGGGTGGATGAAGAAGAGATGAAATACTAGAACAACACCATGGCACAGTGATTCAGGCTAAAGCCTTTGAACTCATAGAAGCTTAAATATCACCAACTGGACTTCCATAAACTTCCAGAATTTATATGATTGATTATAAGATGGGCGATATTTGGTTTCTTTCTACTCAAAACTTTTTTAGGCTTATTATAAAAATTAAATATAATAGTGTATGTAGGAATCATTTTACAAATAGCATTCTAAGTAATTGTTCACTATACAAATGATAGTCAAATGAACGTTTCAAATACATAACTGGTCTGTTATTAAATGGGCAACGATGTGTCATTAAATATGGAACCACTCATCAAACACTTTCAGCGCTAGCTTTGAAATCGAGCAACACGGAGGAAAAACCTACATTAAATTGAACTTTTCTATCTTTAAAACCTAACACTACGTGGAATTGTCAGGGATATTAAGAATGGAATGATATTGATAACTAGCAACTCTTGCTTGTATGCTTCCTTGAGAAGGAGAGACAGCTAGGAACAGGAAAGTAGAACTGATGTTCATGTATTTTAGAAACAAAAACAACAAATTAGCTCTGACATTGGCTACATAAATTAATACAGACCTAGATCCTGTTTTCATTACTCTTAGTCTTAAATTTCAGGTATTTCATAGCCTTACATCTTACAATAAAGCTTACAAACTATGCTTATTCCTGTGATGCTTAAATTGTGCAGTAAACATGAATTTTAAACATATACGGAAAGAGCCAATTTATTATTAGACATGAGGAGTTCTGCATTATTCCTCACTGGTGCAGAACTGATTGGCTTTTCTAGCCATTGCACAAATATTTATTTTTCCATTTTATCCTTCTCATAGCCGCCACTGAAATTTGTAATGGGCACAACCACCTGGCAAATGCTGGTGCGGGGGCTTTTGATTTTCAAGTATCCAAGCCCCACTGACTTCCAAAGCCTTGAAAATTATTGTTCATAGAAAGCCTGTATTCCCCTCTATGTTGTCTCTGCAGACAATAAAAATTTTCCAAGAACGTCTCCATTCAAAACAACATCTGGTGACTCTTGAGCTGAAAAAAAAAAACTCTTATAGGGCATATAGCTGACGATCCTGAAATAGCAATGAAAATCAACGGCGCAGACTCCTGGTTCCTCTGCTGCCCCCCATAAGAGTCTTGAAAAAGCAGGCGGCCTACACCTTCATGTGAAATACAAAAATATAAAGCAGTAGAAAAATTTACAAGGTATCAAAACTCATAAAAGGTTCTGGCCATATTTTCTTTGACTTTAGCCATGAATTTCATAGACTATGGAAACCCAAAGCCTTCTCTGTGTGTATGTTTTAACAGTGTTCCTGGGAAAACAGAAAGAACAAAAGGGAAAGAGATGGTGTCTCCATCCAAGCACTCGTGCAAGCTATTGCCATAAGCCAGGAAAGAAACTGAGCTCGGGTCCTTCACAAAAGAAATCTCTGCACACGGGGAATTGCTAAATGTGGTTAATTTACAGAGACTGGAGGGATAACATAGGATGTGCTCACTGGCAATCATGTGACCTGTGAGATGATGGTGTGAGATGGAACCAAAGTACTTCAGTTGTTCTACTTATGTATTGGAGATGTTTGCTATTTTTGGTTTCTGGTTTACCCTCTTCTACGTGATTCCTTTCATAAAACACTTCCTTTTCTTTTCATAGATTCAGAGCAGACATGCAACTTACACACTCAGAGACCCTCGGCACGCTCCTTTTTCACCTGTTTGGTAGTTGTTAACGTTATGACCCAGCTGTCCATCAAGGTAGTTTTTCAAATAGAAAGTCTGCTCTTATTACAAAGAATTCAGAGGCTACAATTTAAACAACTAAATTTGTGTTGTTTATCAGTCTGCAACATAAAGTATATTAGTAGTATAAACGTTTGACACGGTTCCTTGCCTTGATTACCCTCTGGCCAAAGATCCCATCCCCTTGTATAGATTTTACTGTTAAGACAGCTAGCACTCAAAAGTTCCATAGTCTTCAGATATTCTCAGTGTCTGGAAAGGCATTACTTGGGTTGGTGGTGGTGGTGTTCGTGTGACTCTGTCAGTCTTTATAGCTATTTCCATCCTTCCACAGCTTGCATCTCCCTTGGATATCTTCCATCAGTTGTCTATCACAAAATCTGGGACAAGTGATATAGGCCTATACCTCCCAGCCCCTCGGGAG
This sequence comes from Microtus oregoni, assembly GCF_018167655.1. Classification (NCBI taxonomy): domain Eukaryota; kingdom Metazoa; phylum Chordata; class Mammalia; order Rodentia; family Cricetidae; genus Microtus; species Microtus oregoni. Next base: position 37,425,325 of record NW_024543081.1, read on the forward strand.
GCTGAGATAAGAAGATTACAAATTCAATGCTCCTGGACTGTAATGTACCCTCAAGGACAACCTGGTAACTTAGTGAGAGCCTGTCTTGAAAGAACATTTTTTTAACTAAAAGGGGCTACATGTAATTTTTAATACTGTAAACATGCAGTCAGTGTAAAGAAGAGAGGGGAAGGAAGAGGAAAGGAGACGAGAGGAGAAGAGAGGAGACGAGAGGAGAGGGGAGGGGAGAAAGAAGAGAGGTGAGCATCTGTCAGAAGCTAAGGTGATAACACACAACAATGACACTTGCCCTTTAGTAAGGCACATGGATAACAAGTTCAAGACCAGGCTGACTATTTTAGTTAGGCTTGTGAAGAGACACCATGACCACAGCAACTCTTATAAAGGAAAACATTTAATTGGGAGTGGCTCACAGCTTCAGCAGTTCAGTTCATTATCATTATGGCAAGACACGGCAGTTGCAGGCAGACATGGTGCTGATGGAGAAGGGGCTGAGAGTTCTACATCTTGATTCACTGGTGACAGGAAGTGAACTGTGAACCACACTGAGAATAGCTTGAGCAAAGGAGACATCAAAGCCCATACCACAGTGACACACTTGACACACTTCCTCCTACAAGGCCACAAATACTCCAACAAAGCCACACCTCTGATGGGGGAGTGTCATATATCAATCTGTTGATTTCATTGGTTAAGCAATAAAGAAACTGCTAGGTCCATTTGATAGGCCCACCCTTAGGTGGGTGGAGTAAACAGAACGGAAGGCTGGGAAAAAGAAACTGAGTCAGAGAGTTGCCATGATTCTCCCAGTCCAGGCAGACGCAGGCTAAGATCATTCCTGGTAAGCCAGCTCTTGGGCTACATAGATTATTAGAAATGGGCTAGTCCAGGTGCGAGAGCTAGCCTAGAAGAGGCTAGGTAGAAATGGGCCAAACGGTGTTTAAAAGAATACAGTTTCCGTGTAATTATTTCGGGGCATAAGCCATGTGGGCTGCTGGGGTGCTGGGGACGCAGCCCGGCCGCTCTTATTTCAACACACCTCCTAATAGTGCCACTCCCTTTGGGAGGCATTTTCTTTCAAACCACCAAACTGAGGAACATAGCAATACCCTGTCGAAAGAGAGAGAGAGAGAGAGAGAGAGAGAGAGAAGAGAGAGAGAGTGTGTGTGTGTGTTAAGCTGTCAAGTTAAAGTTACTGGTGCCTGTATATTATTTCTGAAATATATAATGAAAATGTGCAAAAAAAATATGAGAAAGATGGTTTTCTCACAGTGACTATTACAGACAATATTCAATGTAATTTTTATTCAGTGTCTTCATCAATACTTCTTAATATTTTCAGTGTCTTTTCTCTGGCTTATTAACAGATTAAGGAATTAAAGTCAATGGCTATGTTATGTGTGAGGTACATTAAGAAGTTTATATTCTCTACTAAAATTGTAATTTAGTAATATTATATAATTTTATGAACTTACTAAAAATCTTTGTATTGTATGCTTAAGACAAGTTAACTTTGTTGCATTGAAGAATTATCTCTCAAAAAGTTATTAAAATAACAAAATGAAGCATGTGATTTCTTTTACAAAAGTATAAGTTTAATAATAAAATATTGCCTTATTTTATTAAATCATTATATTATTCTACACATAAAATATAACTCACAAACTTTTATCTCAGTATTTTAAAGAGTACGATCATGTTTTGAGGGTACCAATGGTTAATAGTGAAATTAGTTCAGGTTTCTAATTAATGCTGTATTGAAAGTGTCTTCCTTGTTATTTTAGTAATGATAGACGATTTATGCAAATGCCACCCATTAGTCTCATTTTGATGTCAGTTTATGTATTGCATTAAATCAACGAGGTCACATTTTAAAACATGCATTCATTTGGTTGGGGGGTAGATCTTTAGTCTCGGTGTCATCTGAATAAATGAGAAAGTTGAAATGTTGGTGTATTCTATTATCAAGTATTAAAACATCGGCCCTGAAGAGCATGGCTAATGTCTGAATGACAAGGGTCAAATACTGAAGGTGGAAGAGACTGATAAAGCCTGGCCTGAGGGCTCTGAAACCAGACACACTCTCCAGGAACCCACACATGTTTCCTGCTTGTCTACCCAACCTGCTCAGGGCACAATGAGTTACCCCACCAAGGCCCTCTCTTTTGGGTGTGTATCTCACTGATATGTAGGAATGTCTGGTCACAAGGAGAACTATATGGTGAACACCATTAAGGCTGACTAAAGAATGTCTAAGTAGAGGAAAAGACCCAAGGAGCAGAATAGACAGTAAGGTCCTCTGTGGGGTAAATATCTATGCAGCAGAAGAGAACAGTTTTCAGTGGGACCCAGAAGCCCTCACAGGATACTGGCCTTACTCGCAGACTCCACGTTAATTGGGGAAGGCCTTTGGAAAACCTAGAGCTTGAATTCCAGTTCTGCTGTTTTTAGTTACGCATCTTTGGGAAGGTAGCTTAGTTTCCTTATATGCAAGGGTTAAATGGTCCTGACTATATTTCATTTATGGGGTAGCTGTAATATTTAAATGAGGCAACATGTGAACACTGCTTCAAACACTGTTTGAATCTACATGCTTTCATGACATGTTATTATTAGTATTAAAGGCTGCCAGCGCCTAGATGTTGAAAAAAAAAAGCGGGTCTCTAACTGCATTTTCCTCTCTAGGATCCTGCTGCTGACTGAAGCATCTCCGGAGCTATCCAAAAGTCACCACCATCACTTGAGATATTTACTAATAAGTAAGTAACCTGACTTTATAAACAGCCACTGAAACTAGATCAGTTGTCAATTGTAACGGCGTAAATGAATGCAGACAGAGTGTAAATATATATATATAGCTTTAATGTAGAAATAGACTTACAGAACCACCGTTCCCGCGGAGACCAGGAAAGCAGAAGCAAGCGCTCGGAGCTTGCTCGCCAAATTTATAGGCAGACATTAGCCCGAGGCGAACACGCCCCCTAAGGGGCGGGACTTATCCCTACATCTCCCCTTTTTGTCTAAATAAGACAGAACTAAACCAAATACAACTACATACAATAACAACAAATAATAAATATAACAAACAATATTGAGAACAAAAGCTTTGCTAAACATTCTATCTCAAGGAGTCCAAATAATGTAAAGAGTAACTACAATTATATAATCTTCAACTCAGTCAAAGATCTGAGAAGGGAATAAACACTACTCAACAAACGAGATATATCCAAAATGTGCAACAATTGACAGAGACAACTGACTACCTGGGCAATCACCCAAAGTCTCGTTTGCAACGTTGAGTCAACCAATTTTGGCTAAGGCCTAACATAACTGACATACCATTATTAAAGGCAAGGAACTTTTCAAAACTATCTTACCCTGTCTTGGCAGGATATGACAGTCCTGTTTTATCCATTGATGCACGCTCTGTATCTGTGTCAGTGGTTGAGGTATGGGCATTTCTTTGCCCAAAGGCCAGTTCTGCCAAATAGAAAGGCTCCAGGTGGAGTGTTTTTGGTGCTCAACATTCTCTCGGGAATAGAGCGGTGTTGCCAGGAGCAATTGTGTCTCACTATCACAAAACTCTGAGTTAGATTAAGGCCATATTCTACAGCTCTTTGAAGAGGTTGAAGATTATCTATCTATACTGAGTATAATCTCTATATATCTAAAGAACCTGATTAGTCTAATTATAAATGACAAACTTAGATGACAATTAGTCTATATAATTCTCAATATCTATCTAACTTAAAGACTAAGACAATAAACGACTGTGAAACAAATGAGGACAATGACCTCCAAATATAAACAATGTACAAATATACATTGCAGTAGGTAAATATATATCAATACACAAATATTATATAAGTATCTTAATCAGAGGTAGAAATGTACACTGCAATATGGTAAATATATACAATATATATCAATACAATATATGTCAATACATAAAAATGTTTTAAACAGAGGTAGAAACATGCATGCGTACAATAGTCCATATAATTTAACTTTGTTTCAATATACAAGAATTGATACCAATATATTTGTCTAAAAGCAGTAACTCACAATTATAAATCTATTATCCCATCATTCCCTCTTTTTTTTTTTTCAAAATGATCCTTGAGCTTATAAAATTCCTCTCCCAACCCTCAATCATATACTAATTATAATCAACCCCTAAATGATGTCCCTAAACCCAAGGGCAAACTTTACTGGGAGAGGGGACGTCGTTCTCTAGAATTACTTCCAGCTGTCATAGGGGCGACGTTCTTTCTGGGGGATCCTGTGAAAGTAAAATGATGGTTAAATTTCAAGATAATGTCTTTTAAAATTGCAAATAGTCTCTGAGTATTTTCGTGCAGGTCTGGCCAAAATGTTGTATAAGATGTGCACCATTTCAGCTAACCAAGTTGGAACTGTCTTGTGCAGCTGGTACCAAAAGCAGGTCTTGTAGTAGCGCTATCAGTATCATGACGTCATATCAACCAGGTGGAGTTGTTGTTATGGGGCCCCATCTTCTTCCTGGAAACTTCAAATGTCACTTCAGGAAAAACTCATTGTTCATTATGAAAAACTTAAACATTAATCATGTAGACATATATATATATATATATATATATATTCAATGAAAGACATGATAGATATATTCAATGAAAAATGTGATAGATATGAAGAGAAGCAAAGATGTTTTCTAAACTCATATTTCTTTCTGTCCCATATCATGGCTCTTGACATGAGACAGAAACTCCAGAAACTCTGGGTTTTTCTCTTACTAACAGGCTTGGAATTGGAGAGGGACTGAGCCAGAGTCCAACTTCAAAACCAGCTTTATAAATTTAGAAATATGGTTTAATATTACTTACACAACCCATTCAGTTGTCTTGATATTTCCTATTGGGCAGGTATTTTTCCATCTGTCAGTATCCAAACATCCAGGGTCCCTTGAATTTCTCAAAGATGAGTGTTTTCCTGTGGAGATAAGAACAGAACCCTGCCCCCATTCTATATGTTTTTCTTACCACCTGTATGAATATCATCGTTGTGGATGAGTTGTCATTTCTCCTTTCCAAGAGGTTTCTCCTCTTCAAATCGAAACTTTATTAATTTTGATGGTATCCACAATTTTTCTTCTCCTGTGGAAACAAGAGCAAAACCCCTTCCCCAACGTAGCACATCTCCTGGCTTCCACTGAGAGGTCAGCACATCTTTGAAATAAATCGGTTGATTTAGTTCAGCAGACTTTTCCATTATCCAATGTCTTTCTGCTGCTGTCGTTCCTTTCTCATTAGCGTTAAGAAAATTCGAGGTTAATAAAGCATTATGTAATCTATTTCTGGGGGTATTTTCAGTCCCTTTCTGTTTGTTCAGCATATCCTTTATAGTACGATTTGATCTTTCTATAACTGCCTGACCTGTAGGATTATTTGGTATACCTGTAATGTGTTTTATATTATAATAATCAAAAAAGCATTTCATTTTCTTAGATACATATGCTGGACCATTATCTGTCTTTATTTGCGCAGGTATACCCATGATGGCCATAACTTCCAATAAATGTGTGATTACTGAATCAGCCTTTTCTGAGCTCAGGGCAGTAGCCCATTGAAAACCTGAATATGTGTCTATGGTGTGGTGTACATATTTTAATTTGCCAAATTCTGCAAAGTGGAACACATCCATCTGCCAGATTTCATTCCTTTGGGTGCCCTTTGGATTAGCCCCTGCAGGCAGTGGCGTTTGGTTATAGAAAGAGCAAGTAGGGCATTTCTTTACAATCTCCTTAGCTTGTTGCCATGTAATTGAAAACTCTTTCTTCAAACCTTTGCTATTAACATGATGTTTTTTATGAAATTCAGAGGCTTGTAGCACACTACCAATCAATAATTGATCAATTTCTGCATTACCTTGTGCTAGAGGACCTGGCAGACCCGTATGGGATCGGATGTGTGTTATGTACATAGGGCAAAGCCTGTTCCTGATCAAATCTTGAACCTGGAGGAACAATGAGGTTAGTTCAGTATCATCAGGTATAAATTCAGCAGTTTCAATATGTAAAATAACTCTTTCTGCGTATTGTGAATCTGTAACTATATTAATAGGTTCTTTAAAATCCCTTAGCACCATAAGAATGGCATATAATTCCGCCTTCTGGACAGAAGTATACGGACTTTGTTCCACCTTATCCAAGTCTTCTGATTTGTAACCTGCCTTCCCTGATTTATTGGCATCAGTATAGAATGTACGGGCTCCAGTTATTGGAGCATCACGGACGATTCGAGGAAGAATCCAAGAAGTTCTCTTTATGAAGTTAAGCCGCTTGCTTTTTGGATAGTTGTTATTAATGTCTCCCAAAAAATTAGCACAAGCTCTTTGCCATGGTTCATTATCTTCCCATAATTTCTTTAGTTCATCAGCAGTGAAAGGCACTATAATTTCTGCTGGGTCTATGCCTGCTAGTTGACGAAGTCTCAGCTTGCCTTTTATAATTAACTCAGAGACTTTTTCCACATAAGTTTTCAGTTTCTTACTTGGTTTATGTGGTAAAAAGATCCATTCCAAAATAATATCATCTCTCTGCATTAAAATTCCTGTAGGAGAAATTTTTGATGGTAGTATGACGAGAATACAATCGAGCTCTGGATTCACCCTGTCCACATGTGCCTGTTGTAATTTTTCCTCAATCATTGTCAGTTCCTTTTCTGCTTCAGCTGTTAATTCTCTGGGACTGTTTAAATCCTTATCACCATCCAAGGTTTTGTTCAAATGAATTATTAGATCAGGTGTTATTCCAATAGCTGGTCGTAGACTGGAAATGTCTCCTAACAGTCTTTGAAAGTCATTAAGAGTCCGTAGGCGATCTCTCCTAATTTGTGCTTTTTGTGTCTTAATTTTTTGCAAACCTATTTTATAACCTAAATAATTAACAGAATCTCCCTTCTGAATCTTTTCAGGAGCTATTTGCAATCCCCATTTAGGTAAAAGTATCTTTATTTCTTCAAACAGTCTGTTCAAGGTATCCATGTTTGAATCGGATAACAAGATGTCGTCCATGTAATGGTATACTATAGATTTGGGAAATTTCTTGCGTATTATTTGCAATGGTTGGTTCACAAAATATTGGCACAGGGAGGGGCTATTTAACATACCCTGGGGGAGAACGGTCCAGTGGTACCTCCTCGAAGGTTGAGAATTGTTGTAAGTAGGCACTGTGAAGGCAAATTTTTCTCTATCTTCTTTTTGCAAAGGTATAGTGAAAAAACAATCCTTTAAATCAATAACTATGAGAGGCCATCCTTTTGGTAATAAAGAGGGCAAAGGAATTCCAGATTGCAGAGGGCCCATAGGTTGAATAACCTTGTTGATGGCCCTGAGATCTGTCACCATTCTCCATTTACCTGATTTTTTCTTAACCACAAATACAGGAGAATTCCAAGGGCTTGTAGATTCTTCTATATGTCCAGCATCTAATTGTTCTTGTACCAGCTGTTCTAAAGCCTGTAACTTTTCCTCAGCTAAAGGCCATTGCTTTGTCCATATTGGTTTCTCAGTCAACCATTTTAGAGGCAAGGCTGTTGGTATCTCTGAAGGGACATCAATTGCTTGTTCTTGTACAGCCTGAATGGCCGGTTTTCTCCGTTTGTAATATCTTTTAATATTATTCTCAGAAATATAGGCTCTAGATTTAGCAGGAATGTTAATTTCAGTATTCCATTGTTGTAATAGGTCACGACCCCATAAATTCATTGCGATATTGGCTACATATGGCTTTAATTTTCCTATTTGTCCCTCTGGCCCTATACATTCAACCCATCTCATGCTCTGCCTTACTCGAGATAGGGTTCCAATTCCCAGGAGCTGAACATTTACATTCTGAAGAGGCCAATACGGATGCCAAGATTCTGGGGTAATGATACTTACATCAGCACCTGTGTCCAGCAGGCCAGTAATAAAAATGCCATTTACACACACTCTCAGTTTAGGTCTTTGATCATTTATAGAAGTTTGCCAAAACACACGTAACTTATCTTTCTGATCATTATTGCTTGTAACAGTAGGCATGGGGCTTCCTAATTGTCCTGATGAGGCACGTTCTCTGCAGAAACTGGATATGACTGAACCATGTTTGCCATGGGGGCCTGTGAGGCCCCCCCTCTCACGTTTCCCGGCTGTATCAGGTTGCCTTGTCTATCTCTTGTAGACCTGCATTCATTCGTCCAATGTCTGCCCTTTCCACATCTTCTACATAAACCTGAAGGCTGAGTCCTCCTATTTCTGTTATTTCTAGAAGATGATTATTATTATTTCTGAAAGATGCATTATTATTATTATTATTATTATTTCTGAAAATCCGTTGTCTACAATTCCTTTTAATATGACCCATTTTTCCACAATTAAAACATTTGGTATTCTGGTGTCTCCTTTTACCATTGGAAATTGCTTCTTCTACCCATGCTTCAGTGCCATAATCAAATGTATCAACATTGAGTGTATGCAAGACCCATTCTTCCAACGGCGCTGATCTGAGCTTTAAAGGACCCAAAATCCTTTTGCATTCCACATTTGCATTTTCATAAGCCAAAGACTCAATCATTATACGTCTTGCTTCTGGGTCAGATATTCCTATTTGTACAGCCTTAGTTAATCTTTGTAAAAAGTCACTAAAGGGTTCTCTCTGACCCTGTTTAACTCTGACAAATGATTCCATTCTCTGTCCTGGGTCTTGTACCCTGTCCCAAGCCCTTAAGGCTGCTGTAGTACACATGGAGAGTGTGTTTTCATCCAAATTAGCTTGTTCCTGAGGATCGGAAAAGAGCCCTTCACCTAGAATTTGATCTAGGGAAATGTCAATTCCCTTCGCTTTTTCCTGCTGTTCTAAGAGTCTAGCCTCTTGCCTGAATAAGCATTTCCATTTCAATTGCGGTCCACTCTCCAGTACCGCAGAGCTCAGCTGGAGCCAGTCTGAGGGGGTTGCTCTGCTTGTCGTGGCCCAAGATCTTAGCATCTCTTTAACAAAAGAGGCTTGCATCCCAAAAGTCATGACAGCCTGTTTTATTTCCTTGAGATCATTCATACGCACAGGTTCCCCATGTATCCTCCTTGATGACCCTAGGGTTTTTGGAACCAATCACCTTCTCTGTTGTTATTACTGGAAAGGCAGGTAGAGCTGTAGGTAGAGCTTTGTGGAAATTGTCCCGGAGAGACTTACCCACAGATGTAGTTAAAATTTTCCTTTCTACCCTTTGCTCTTCCTCATCAGAATTTAGAAATTCCTCAATCTTTTCAATTCTATTCACCATTGCTTTCTGCAATGTCTGAATCTCCTGTCCAGAATTATGTTCCAAAGCCTTCATTGAGGATTCTAAAATATGAAGTTTGTCCGTTAGAGATAACATCTCATCTTTGGACATAATTTTTATGGCATAAACCGTGCCTTCTTGTATTGACAATCTTTCCGTCAATCTGTCATAAGCTTTAGACAAAATCCGATTGTCACATTCAGCAGTTTTGATTCTCTCAGTTAATGTTTCATTTCCTACAGAAAGGGACTGAATCTTATGGTCCAGATCAGCTGTTCCCTCTTCCATAGTAATGAATTTCTCCTTAACATCAGCCTGAAGAACTTCAGCCTGATTCTTGAGAAGATTGTTATCAGCCTGGAGAACTTCAAACTGATTCTCAAAAAGATTGTTATCAGTCTGGAGAACTTCAACCTGATTCTTGAGAAGATTGTTATCAGCCTGGAGAACTTCAAACTGATTCTTGAGAAGATTGTTATCAGCCTGGAGAACTTCAAACTGATTCTTGAGAAGATTGTTGTCATTCTCAATTGTTTTTAAGCGTTCAATCTCTACCTTAAGAATCCTGGATTCGTCTTGTAAAGACTTTATCATATTTCTATTATCAAACCATTTGGAGCCAATGAAAACTACGAATCCCAGAAGGATCCATATATGTGGGGTGATAGACACCTCTTGTAAAATCTCCCACATGGTACAATTAAAAAAATCATTAAATTCTTGAACAGTAATGTGTTCAGACATTTTATTTATAAAAGAAAATTTTTTTACCTGCAAAGATCGGTTCCTGCCAGTGGTGGTCTCTGTGTTTTTGGAGCCTGTCCTAGAACTACCTCTTGTAGACCAGGCTGGCCTTGAACTCACAGAGATCCGCCTGTCTCTGCCTCCCAAGTGCTGGGATTGAAGGCGTGCACTACCAAGGCCTGGCAGGCCTCAAACTCACAGAGATCTGCCTGCCTCTGCTTCCCAAGTGCTGGGATTAAAGGCGTGCTCTACCACTGCCTGGCCGGCCTCAAACTTGTGATCCTCCTGCCTCTGCCTCCTTCAGCAAATCCTACCGGCGTGGGCCACCACAACCGGCCAAGTCACTTTGTAACAGACCAAATCTGACGCTGTGGCAGCTTTTGTTGCAAAACCGCAAGTACTTGAGCTTCTGCTAATTCAGGCAGTGGGGTTCCGCTGCAAAACTTAGCCAAGGCAGGCAGAATGGGCCTGTGTCGCCGAGTGTGTCTCGGACTCGGCACTGGGGCCGGAGTCACGAACTGAAAAACAGCACCGGGGAGGGTGCTGTGTTAGCTAGTGGGCTACCCGCTTGAGTCGGGGGCAAAATAGCCCGACGTTGGACGCCAAAATGTAACGGCGTAAATGAATGCAGACAGAGTGTAAATATATATATATAGCTTTAATGTAGAAATAGACTTACAGAACCACCGTTCCCGCGGAGACCAGGAAAGCAGAAGCAAGCTCTCGGAGCTTGCTCGCCAAATTTATAGGCAGACATTAGCCCGAGGCGAACACGCCCCCTAAGGGGCGGGACTTATCCCTACAGTCAATGACCACTGCTCTATCGTCCTTGGTTCCCATGTCCGTAAAATTCCACACATCTTGGCCAACACTGTGATGGCAACTTACATTTTAGCTTTTTCTTTGACATAACATGACAATGACCTCCCTGGAGATATTTATGTACACGATACAGCGTTGCTCATTAAGGTCACAATGTCATACAGAAGAGCTCTAGCGCTTACTCCCGTGCCTAAGAGAGACTTCGTGCTTTATTTTCTACTACTACTAGGACAAAGCAATACCAGCGCGTGAATGACTTATGAAAAAACGCTGTTTTGTTCATGCAACTTGGAGGATTAATAATTAACAAACATGTTACCAGCTGCGGTGGGCACTTCGACCCCTACATGTGTAATACTGGATGGCATCGTGACGTCAGCACTTGAGGAAGGCAGATTACATGATGTCCTAGGTTGCTCTCTTGTTAGAGTGACCAACAGCAACTCAGAGTGAAAAGGGTTTACTTCAATTTACAGGTTATGCCCTATCACGAAGAGAATCCAAGGCAGAAACCTGGAGGCAGCGACTGAGGCAGGGACCACAGAGGAACATTCCTTACTACCTTGCGTCCTCTGGCTTGTTTCTTACACAGCCCAAACCCACCTGCTGGGAATGGCGCTGCTCACCATGAGCTGGGCCGTCTATCATCAGTTAGCAATTAAAAAAATATGTTACAGACATGCCAGTAGGCCATTCTGATAGAGGAAATTCCTCTTCCCAGGTGTATCTGGGTTTGTGCCAAGATAACGAAAACTGTGATGTGGTGAGACAGGAAGTCAGACACAAGGACAGCCCATCTTTTCTCTATACTAGCTCCTCTCACAGAACTAATTTGTGGTGGCATATGAACTCCTAGTCCCCGCTGAGGCCAACACTCTAAATAATCCACTACCTCAGGCCACACTCTTGAAGGTCCCAACACCTTTTAGCATGGCCACATTAGAGACTTGGAAATTGTCGCTCTATGTTCACCTTTTCGGGGTTTCACTACTGGATTTCAGCTTCTATGTGTTGACCACAGGAAATATCTCTCTGATAATTTTAACTTGGTGATGCTGGCCTCTTGTTAATCACAGCTTATTCTTCAGCCCCAGCTAGCCAGCCCTGATTGTTCCAGTAAAGCAAATTTTACCACCACAGGTTTTCTTTTCTTCCTTTTATCAAAAATAGATTGTTTCTTCCATATATAACATTATGGTTTCCTGTCCCATCCAGAGTCACCTCTTTTCTGTCTCTCCTTAAAAAAATCATAACAGGCCTGTAAGGAGTAATGGAATATAATATGATAAAACAAATAAATCAGAATAGGACAAAACAAACAGTAGGAAAGAGACCAAGTAACAACACAAGAAATAAATATAGATGCAGAGACCCACTTGTTCACACACTCAGAAATCCCACAACAATACAAAACCAGAAGCCAAATTATATACAAAGCCTGTGGGGTAAGTAAATAAATTAATTATTTAAATAAAAATAAATTTTATAAAGCCCCAATAAGGACGTTATGAGACAAGGACCCTTTAACGGTGACCTTGAGTTTGTTTTCTGTTGCCATCTACTGTGGAGTTCGTGTTCTCCTCTTAAGAGGAGTTTTACCAGTGAGACTCCCTTGGAGAAGACCAAATTTCCATTTGCAAATGGTTATCCTTTGGAGATAGCTTCAGGTTAGGACTGGGGATTCTCCTTTCCTCTCTAGGACGCCACCTGGTGCAGAGCTGTGCAGACAGGCCCTGGGCATGCTGCCACAGTCTCTGAGTTCACATGGGTCAGGGCTGACGTCTTTAGAGGGTCTTGTGTCTTTGGCATCCTCCATCCCCTTTTGTTCTTATACTCTTCCTGCCTCCTCTTTCTCATGGTACCCTGAGCCACGAAGAAAGGGATTTGATGGAGACATCCTATTTAGGTCTTAGTATTCCAAGGTCTCTCACTCATTGCATATTGTCTTGCTGTGGGTCTCTGCATTGGTTCCCATCTGCTGTAGGAGGAAGGTTTTCTGATGGTGGCTGAGGAAGGCACTGACGGATGAGTATAGACAGCAGAATATCATTAGGAGTCATTTTATTGTTACATTACTTTAGCAGAATAGTAGTAATTGGTGCACCCCTAGGTGCCTGGGCTATTTGGTCTCAGATTCTTTGTCACCCAAGCAGCAATGAGTATAAGTTCCATCTATGTAGTAGGCCTTACATCAGATCAGACATTCGAGTTTGGAAAACGCAACTTCTCTGCTGTACTAAGAATGTCCTGTGGCTTCAGAAATGAGCTATTGATCTTAGATTTTAATTTAGATCAGTTCTTCACTTAAAAGTGAAATAAATGGCAGTGCTCACATGTTAGACTCCCAAAGCAGCAATTATTGTAAGAAAAACAGCCATCTGAACTTCCAGTTTAATCCAGTCCCTTCATACAGTTTGCAGGCGGTATTGGGAAGAACAGTATCACCTGTCTGTGAAAAACTGTTTTGAGTTGCATGTCAAAAGTTGAAGAGAAATTAGAAAAACAACTTGTGGTTTTCAAAGACCAATGGTGACAGATGGGCAGTAGCTTTTATTTTATCTGTGAGCAACTGTTGTTTGGAAGGATTTTTTTTTTTTTTTTTTTTTTTACTTTTGAGAAAGAGAGTAAAGGTGTAACTGGAAAAATAAACTAAGATGTCTCTGTGTTAAATTTACAAAATTTTTTTTTTTTTTTTTTTGGTTTTTCGAGACAGGGTTTCTCAAAGTTGGGAACGGAGCAATTGCATGAATTTTGTGACTTCCAAAAAATGAATTCTTGAGCACGTTCATGGGGCAAAGACAAATGCCACTAAAAAAGTAAAAGAAGAGATGGGCTCACATTTTACCACAGAAGCCATATATTTAGTCCTAAAGACATTTGCATCTGATCTCAGGCCTCCCCACGATGTCATCATATTGGTCCTCGTAACAAAGATAGGTCTCTGCAAAGACAAAGACAGACCTGCCTCTCGGGTGTGAGGCCTCCCTTAAGCTCTGTAAAAATCTCTCTTGAGCCATGTTTCTTGACATCTGTACATAAAACATTATAATAGAAACTGCATCTGGGTGTTTTTTTTTTCTGAAGCTCTATTTCACAGTTTAATAATTAAGAGCTGGAAACCTCTCTCACACTTTATCACATTCTTTAACAAGAATAAATTATCTTGATACAGCATCTTTCTCCATAACAGTGGAAGCCTTCGGCTCGTTCTACAAAAATGAGTTTGGCGATTAATAAATCATATCCTGTGGGACTAGACTTCATGTTTGAAGCTTTTATTGAAACTATGTCACATATTCAGACCTCCCAATTGTCCACATATTTATATGGATAAACTTACCACAAGTGCCTCTTTTTTGTCTGGAAGATGGGGGTGGCAAGAGTCCGTGCTCTACAGGGCTCTTGCAAGAAATAAGTGAGTTACTATAGCTGAAATGCTCAGACCAGCGGCTGGCACACAGATGACACCAGAGGCATTGGCTTCTGTTTATAGATGTTCCTGTGTGTAGCTTAGTCAGAAAAGCCTATTGGCATCATGCAAATGAAAGCTTCTTTCAAGAAAGATCATTCTTAGAAGTACAAAAACAATCATGATAGCTATGAATTATTGCTCGTTGCTTTGGGGGCCCTGGTATATTTTTAAGAGCCACAAAGAGAAGTAGATCTCAGTATGTCTGGCCTCTTCTCATAGTGCAGGTCTCAATTCATTTATCACAGCCTCAATGAACAGCCCCCCAGCCACTCTGGAGACAGAGACCCCTAACCTTTACCCCGTCTTCAGCCTGGTATCTTCTGAGCTGTCTTCCCACGTCTTACGAACTGAGAATTCATTCGTTTGGTGGTTTATCTATCTATCTGGTTCCCTGAAAGAAAAAATAAAGAATCTTGATGAAAGAAAGGACCATTTACGTCTTTGGCCTAATATCTAATATACAGCAGCAAGTGCTCAATGCCTACTTATGGGAGGAAATAAAACCACAATTATGGGAGGATGATTTTAATGAGAGCATCCATTGCTACTTTTAAAAGTTTGTAATAAAAATGTGGAGGGGGACTTGGACTTGTGACTGAGGAGATTCACGTAGAGCTTATGCATGTCTGAGATAAGATGCCAGCCCATGTCAGGTTTTCACTCCTGTGGTAAAGAAATGACCCAAATCAACTTATGGTGGGAAAGGGTTTGTGTGGCTTAGAGATGATACAGGCTACCATCAAGGGTAGCTGAGGCAGGAATGAAGGCACGAACCTGAAGACAGGAACTATAGAGACCATGGAGGAATGCTGCTTTCTACCTTGCTATCCATGACTTGCTTGCTCAGCTAGGTTTCTTACACAAACAAGGACAGGTGCCCAAAGGTGGCAGAGCTCAGAGCAGTCTGGGCCCTCCCATATCAATTATTAATCATGAAAATGCCCCATAGACAGGACCACAGGCCAGTCTAAGAGAGGCTGTTCTCAATTGAGGTTCTCTCTTCACAGAGTACTCTAGTCTGTGCCAAATATGACAAAAACTAGCCAGCACAATGGCACCCTTGTCATCCGGACACACATCGATCACATTAGTAAACTGCAGAACTCCCTTTGTTTCTCCCAAGATCTCATGTTAAAATCACAATATAAAACATTGTAACACTGTAAAAGTACCACAGTTCTTAAAAACTCAAACATTTTAAAGTTTAAAATATCCAACGTCTCAAAAACAAATTAACTGCTTTCTTACTCCGAGAGGGAAGAAACCGTGCATCAAAGCAATCTCACTTCAGAGATGGAAAGACACTAACAGTTAAGAGTACTGACTACTCTTCCAGAGGACCTGGGTTCGATACCCATGCTGACACTCAATCACCTGTAACTCCAGTTCTTGGACAATATCCCATTCTCCTCAGGTACCAGGTACACATGTGTTACACTGACATACATACTGGTGAAACACCCATGCATATAAAATAATAAAATATCTTTAATAGCAATCACACTTAAGCAAAGTCAAGTTCACCAATGTAGCTACATATCTTGTAACTGAATGGTCTGATCTGTGGTCTCCACTGAAACCAAGGCTGCTCCTTACCAGTGGTCTCTCCCAACCTCTCCAGGACCCCTTCTCGATCCGATGACTTCAATGATATCAAAACTGTGTGGAGATGGCTGCAAATGAGTAAACTTCTTTGACAGTTAAGATGCATCTTTGCCTCCCTTCTGCATGATAGCTTCTATGTGCTGACTACGGGAAATACTTCTCTGATGATTTCATCTCAGTGATGCTAGTCTCTTATTAATCACCGCTAATTCTCCAACCCCAGCCAACCAGCACTGATTGGTCCAGTGAAGCAAAGTTTTACTTGCACAGATTCTTAATCCAACACTTTGCATAAATGGCACTGAAGGAGTCTTTGCTTCCCTCTGAAACTTTACAAGCTAAGTCTTCAATTGTCCAACCTATCATCCGTGCTCCCCTAACCTCTCCTTAAGTTGAGTACTACCCAAGAGTTCCACACTAGGGATTGTCCCATTGTTCAGCCCTAAAATTTAATGCCCACATTGATTCCCACTCACTAGCATGGGCAACACCAAATCTTTTCACTCGCTATCTTAACACTGCTTTTAATAGAGATTCAGAGGGGCAAGACAGGAGGAGCTATGGAACACGAGAGAGCATTCAGCTATAGTTCTTGCCCACAGAATCCTGACATGGCTTTCCTCATCAAAATCCTACTATGATTTTGTCCAACAATTTTTTCTAGTGTAGAAACAAGTCAAAAGCTATTTTAGTAAAATAAGTAAAAGCAGTTTTTTCTGAGAGTCTCAGAGACCACAGGGAGGAAATTAACCCCTACTCTTACATGTTTTATGTCCTGAGCCTTCATAGCCAAGAGCGGGTCTTTGCTCCCATCAGGAGCTGGCTTTTTCTAATGATCTAACAAAAGTTTTCTCATGAAATGTCAGAATGTCTCACGACATTTCTGCCCAAAAATTTGCCCAGGCAACAGTAATAACAATGTGTCAGTCTATTGTGTTGTTTGGTTTACAAATCTTCTCTCTTATAAATATACCCAGTGCCTTCACTTGTTTTCTATACCAGGCCCATAATATCCTGGAGCATACACTACTGTACAGTGGATAATTTTGTTTATCCCAGTCCCAATCGAAGCTTCACTTGAGGGTGGAAACCAAGTAAGCATGACCTGTGCTCAAGCCCTTGGTTAGTTTTACTGAAATGAATTGAATGTAAAATGTACGAAACAGACTATTTCTATTTACTCAGATCTTAAGAGCCCTGGAAACTGACTGCAGATTGGCCCATCAGAAGACTTTTTCTGAAAAGTGAAAATAAAAATGCCCTTACAGCGAAGCACAATGGGGAATTTTGAAGTCAGTATTATATCCCAGTTCTTGGGCAAGGAAGCCAGGCCCGATGCACAGACATTTCTCGAAACTCAAAATGATACAATAGCCATGCCTAACTCTCAGATGGAACTAACTGTTTGCAGCCACTTTTCCATTCGGCTTTTTACAATAGCGCATGAAGGAGGCAGAGCAGCCACTGTCATTTCTGCTCTGAAGTCACACGCTCAATCCTAATATAGATAAGGGGCTTGTTTCAGTTCCGACCAAGAAGCGCAGAGCAGAGGCAGCCAACCTTCCAAGCCACTCATTCATTTTCTCTCAAGTAGATTCCTCTGTACCACACGCTTTTTCTTTCAGTTGTTTCTCTTTTCCTTTGGTGTGTGTGCTGGCAAGTGGGGGAGGTGTATGCTCCTGGGTGTGTGTGTGTGTGTGTGTGTGTGTGTGTGTGTACCAGTCAGAAGATGTCAGGTGTCTTCCTCTAGTCTTCTCTGTCTTGTTCCTGGAAGACAAGGGGTTTTACTGAAACCTGGAGCTATCTGGGTTGTTTGTGGCTAGGCCAACAGCAAACAAGCTCCAGTTTTCCTCACCCCCTCAAGGCTGGTCTTACAGGTACTGGAGATCCAAACACAGGTGCTCACACTCGCAAAGCAACTGCTCTTACCTCCAGCAATCTCCCCATCCTCTCGCAAACCTTCTTAAAGCTGGTCTTTTCACATCCACAAGCACACAAGTTACCTGGAATCCTGTTAGGATGCGAATTCTGGTTCAGCTTGTCGAAGGTGGGCCTGCGGACCTGTTTCTCTGAGAAAATCAGACGAACCTGTTGATCCTATACTACAATTTGTGTAGCAAGTCTGGGTAGTAAGAGGGCAGGGCTGTGGCTAATCCACCTTTACAGCTTGACTCCATGGCATAGGGTGGATGTTTAACAAGTATGTTCTGACTCAATGAAAGAACAACCATGCTCGGCCCACTTTTGTATCTCTAGTGCTGAGCACATAGGAAAAGCCCTCGGGAAATAAGTCAGGAATTAATGACCTAATTAGCCGTCAATGAAAGCACTGACAACACAGACTTCATGCAACAGCATTCTACAAAAAAAAAAAAAAATAGAGGATTTGCAAAGCAAGAGAGTCCTTGGGACAACCCCCTGAGTTTATCCAAATTAGCTACTGAGTCCCTAATAACACAATTTCTTCATGCGACCACATCCACTGGAGTGAATTCTTGAGTCTATAAGCACTATGATGACTTTTTCCCCAAGTGTTTTTATGTTTAGAGACTTTGCCTCCCAATCCTCCTTTGCCACAGTCGAGTGAAATAAGGCAATTTCGGCATATTATTTTTTTGCTCTGGGGAAAGAGGACTGGGTTGGTGCTTTCTGTCTTATTGCTGAAATCACAGCCTAGGCCTGGACCTTTCGGGGATTCTCAAGGACACATTCGTACCTTCCACCTCCTACACAATACTGCAGGCTCGCTGTGTGATAGCTGGGGCCTGTGCTACAAACACAACACTTTCTGTTCTGAATAAATCATGAGATAAAGGGCTTTATCAAGAGTAAGGAGATGAACACAACAGAGCTTGGTAAAACTTCTCTCGACAGGGCTGAGAACCTTGGCGTTTAACCTCTTGCCTAGCATACACATGGTCTTTGGTTCAGCGCCGGGGCTGTAAATGAACAAACAAGCAAACATTTGCGAACAGTTGGTTAGAAATGGCACAATACAATAGACATTAAACCATGTTCCAGCAATCCCACCTCACACAGTGTAAGATGCCATTTTAAATCTGCCAGATAAAGCATGACGTCATCTGGCATTTATAAAGGAGCCTATAAAGTGGTGTTTGCAAACTCAAGCAGCAGTTCCTCGATATGGAGTTAAAGGAGAGGAAATCAAAACATCACTAGAGAGGAACAGAAGAGCGGTCCCTTTCACTTCCTTTAGAGATGTGTTTACTTTTACGTGTAGGGGTGCGAGTCTGTGCATCACACGCATGTCCCGTGACAGCTGGAGGTTAAAAGAGGGTGTCAGAGCCTCTGAAACTGGAGTTACAGATGGTTGTGAAACACCATGTGGGTGCTGGGGATTGATCCCAGGTGCTCGGGAAGAGCAGTCACTCTTAGCCACTAACCCTCCAGCTCGACTTTTCCTTTCTCTAGAAATGAAGCCAGTGGGAGGCTGCTGCTTGTTGGGCAGTCTCCATAGCCTTCATCTTCTTACCCACTGTGGACCTCCCCAAGGTCACTTCACTGCTTAGTTATTTCCGGGGGATAATTGAGGAAGATGCTTTAGTATTAATCAAAGTATGCAATTAGAAAATGGAAGCCGGAACTGCTTCAGCTAGGAACAGAGATGGTTTAATTGCCAGCAAACTCAAGCCATGTCACTGGAGGGCTACTGGCTCTATGTCCAGGCTTGCACCTCTCCAAGCTGACTTTGCCACCAGTAAGTTGCTTCTCTTTTATGGGCAAAATGGCTTCAGGTTTTTCCCATCTTAATTCCCCTACACAGCAGTCTGAATGGAAAGATGGTATCTCGTTAAAATGTCCCAAAATTTGGGACTCAAGCTGTAGCTCAGTTGATACAGTGCTTGAATAGTGTGCCAAAAATCCTAGGTAGATCTCCTGAGTAAACTTGGGGAGGAGGAGGCAGAAGGAAGGATGCAAGGGAGAGGGGAGGAAAGAAGAGGAGCAGAACCTGGTAGTACTTCATCCTTTATTTGTTCCTGGACCTGTATTTTCTGTTTTATCGTCATGAACGCCGGCAAACACGTGTTCATCCTTCTTCTGTCTTTAGCTGAAAAAAAATCAGGAAACATATTTAGTGAGCTCCCCTAAGAACACAAGAATAGAAGAACCCAGCTTCGGAAGTATTTGATTTCACGGTCCAACCCATTAATCACTAGGCTCGGTTTCAAGGTTATATTGTCACAGATTTGCCCGCAATTAATGCTTGCCTGTTTGAGCACAAATCACCTGGCGCCCTCTGACCTCAGCATCCTTTTCTGCGAAGTGAGAAAGATGAACCCTTTCCAAAATGCTTATCTCATTTCATGGTGCTATTGTGAGGCTTTAATGAGGCAGGATACATAGATGAGGAGCGTGATGATCCTAATTAGTGCTCACATACTCCAGGAAAGTTGCAGAAAGACACAGAGAGCGATGAAATAGAAACACCAGTTCATCACTTCTAGCCCAGTGGAAAAGGGAATCGTTTTCTTCTAACTCTCCCGGTCATCTTTTATTTTATCCATCTAAAAGCAAAGCACACATACATACACAATTTATTATCCTTTTACCCTAAGAACACCCTAGTATCCAGCCAGGTCAAATCCTGCTCTATACATCTGATGACTGCCTCTAGAAGGATGTATCCCTATTCTCCGAGGCATTGTTTCCTACCCAAGGCACCATGGCATGTGCTAAGCTATGGCACCACACACACACACACACACACATACACACACACACACACACACACACACACACATACACACATACACACATACACACACACACACACACACACACACACACACATACACAATTTATTATCCTTTTAGCACTTACACAGATTGTACCCTGGGCACTAGAGTGAGGTCATTATCTCTAAACAGAATAAACAAGTATCAGAAAGCATGGCATTAGACTACACTTTGCACATGTTTGGTAAGATTTTTTTTTTTTGGATTTTTCGAGACAGGGTTTCTCCGTATCTTTTGGTTCCTGACCTGGAACTAGCTCTTGTAGACCAGGCTGGCCTCGAACTCACAGAGATCCGCCGGTAAGATTTTTTAAAAAGAAAGGAGGTTGTTGAAATTTAAAGACTAAAAGGAATTTGAACATGCCTCCATTTCTCTTTCAAATACCCACTCCACACAGCAATAACAATATGTCTTCCTCTTAAGGAAAAGCCATTTATCCTAATACCCTTAGCAGTTGTACTTGGAGGAGAAGTAATTAGCATAAAAACAATTGGGAAATTATCCTTTAAGGGAGCAAAATGTTTGGTACTTCTATTCGGTTTTTCAAGAAAGAGATGACTTGGAAAAGTCGAAGAAGAAAGCAGGATTCTAATATCTACACCATTCAGGCATTGAGGTGACGCTTCTGGGATGTTTCCTGCAAGGTACCCATTTCTCTTGGAGCAACCCCTCAAAAGAGTTTCTTCTTTGGGCTGGAAAATGTCTCAGTAGAGAGAATGATTGCCACACAAGTATGAAGAACTGAGTTTAGACTCCCAACACCCATGTTTAAAAAAAAAATAGGTATGGTGTTACCCACCTGTGATTCTAGAACTAGGAAGCAGAGACTGAAGGGCCCTGAGTTCAGTGAAAGGCCCTGTCTTGAAAATCAGCAAGGTGAACATAACAGAGGAAGACACCTGACCTCAGCTCTTGATTTCCAAGTGCAAACACTTAATACACACACAGAAACACACACATATATATGAGAGAGAGAGAGAGAGAGAGAGAGAGAGAGAGAGAGAGAGAGAGTTCTGAACTTGTTTTAGGACAGTTTTGAGATGCAAAGGAGACATTGGATGGGAGGATTTCTTTTCCATTTATCAATCAGGACTAAGCATTGAAACATCTCCATTCTTTCCCTCTCTCTTTGGAAAGCAGTTCTGTGAACTCACCCTTCGAGTCATTTCTGATAATTCTGTGCACAAATAAACCTGGAAAAATCTGAAGGTAACATAGCAGACCTGCTATGTTCTCTATGACACATCATTCTAAATACCATTTGCTTATTTTAGCATCTGGGAATGTTCTGTTTTACTTTGCTTATTTAAATACATATTAGGTTCTTCTATAGATTTGCTATCTAGTGGTCCTTTGTGCAGGCAAAACTCCCATTGACTTTAATAAAAATTTAAATATGAAATATTGTTAGAAGATATCTGATATTTTATTCATACTGCTGATAGCTATTTAAATGTTTTAATTACTCCACTGGTGCCCTACAGCAGGGAAAGGAAAGAACCTAATTTGCTCTTCAAAATAAAATACTATTCACATATTAAGTGAAGCTAGTAAGCAGTAAAGAATAAACCCACCAGAAAATTTTTTTCCTTAAAACTCAGGAACCTCATACATCACTAATTTTTACATGTGAAATCCATTTTGTAAAAGAATAGAACAGAAGATTAGGGGAAAGGAAAGCTTGTTTGGATCTTGTTAATTTTGTGGCACTCATTATAATTTATAATATTTTTCCATGGCAGCAAAATAAAAATAATTATTCCAATCTCAAATTACTATCTGTGAACTACAGTAGATTTTATAATGGTATCTTAGTTAGGGTTTCTATTGCTGCAATGAAATACCACAACAAAAAAGCAAGTGTATATGTGTGCGGGGTGTTATTTGACTTACACTTCAGTATTGCTGTTCATTACTGAAGGAAGTCAGGACAGGAACTCAAACCAGGCAGAATCTCAGAAGCAGAAGTTGATGCAGAGGCCATGGAGGGGAGCTTCTTACTGGCTTGCTTCCCATGGCTTGCTCAGCCCATCTTCCTGTAGAACCCAGGACCATCAGCCTGGGGATGGTACCACACAGGTGAGCTGGTCTCTCCCACATTGATCACTAAATGAGAAAATGCCTGACTGCTGGATCTCAAGGAGTCATTTCCTCCTCTGAGGCTCCTTCCTCAAATGGCTAACTTCTGTGTCATGTTGATGCATGAAACCAGCCAGAACAAACAGTTTATCTCTATCCCAGAGATGATATTTTTGCAGCTTTAGTTGTTGATGTTTTTCAGTGGAGCAGATTTGGGAGAGTTAAACATATGGCTCAAATATCCAATCTACTTTTGATTCAATGATAGCAATGAAAGGACGACGGATTTTTCATAGGAATGATGGGACTCGAAGAGTCATGTCAATCACAGACAGTGCGCCGGATGTCTCTCCCCAAATAAGAAAGTTTTGTACTAAGAGACAGTATCATCTCCTTCCTCTACATAATAATCTTTATTTCTAGCTGGTACAAGAAATGCGTCTTCAATAATTGATCAGGATGACAGAAAAATCTGTTGTTGGCAAAGCATGTTCAAAATTATCCTGTTCACTAGCCCTCATCCCAGATGTTCTCCATCTGCCCCTCTGATCTAACGCACACTGCAAAGCAAACATACTTCATTCTGGAACTGACTGCCCTGATTTTAATTTTCCTTTCTCTAAAAAGAGCAAAGGGAAGTGTCCTCAACATGCTTGATATTTAAACATAGAATTATGGCATCATAAGATCGGTTCAGGGCAAAATGGTTTCAAGCCAATCTTAGTAAGGATTGTGTTTTTGGAAAGTTGTGTTTTCAATGTGATTTTATTCCACTTTGCCCAAAGGAAGTGAACAAAGGGTGGCTCATGTTACAAGAAGGAGATCGATGGCCCTATGAGAAACCTCAAAATCTTCTGCTCTATCATTCAGAGATGGACCAAGAAAGACCCTCGTATGAATCAAAGGCTCCTTCCAAGAAGATCCTGACAGTTAAGTGCTTCACAGATAAAATGGTGCTCCCTCTTCAAGAAAGCCTAAGGGGGCCCTGCATCACTAAAGAGAGTACCCTGGTGGAATCATTGTAGGGTGATAGGTGTGCCCTAAGCCAGCTCTCTGGTCCTCTTCCTTGGAGCCAGTAAGATGCAATAATTCTGAAACCATGCTGATGGTCATGAACACAATATTTGTTAATTGTAGTCAAAGTGGGCTGGGGAGTCCAGTGGAAATCAATCGCTCTGATTAGATGAGGATGCAGTAAAAGCCAGGGGGATGGATGGTGGCTTGACAGAGGATCCAAGGGCTGGGACCTACATGACTGCTAACATTCTCTGACTTTCAGCCTTTCGGTTCACCTCTGAATCCCCGTCATCTACAAGAGATAAAAATCCTTTGGTTTTCTAGCATACTCTGAATCAATAATCAAAATTAGATTTATCCTTATGTCTTTGTAAAAAAAAAAATCAAACAACTATGTACAATATAGTACTCTCACTTGAGTATTTAAACAAATTTAATTAAAATTTAAGGTAAAATTAAATAAAATGCACATACCCTTCCTCAGTCACACAACCTATACATCTAATGTTTAACGCCCTGGGTTAATGTCGAACGATTCTGGGTTCGAAAAGAAAGCACATTGAAGAAGCGATGGAGAGCAAGCCAGTAAGCAGCACCCCTCCATGGCCTCCTGTTCAACTCCTGCCTCCAGATTCCTGCCCTGCTTGAGTTCCTCTCTTGACTTCCTTTGATGATGAACTATGATATGGAAGCATAAGCTGAATAAACCTTTTCCTCCCCAAATTGTTTGGTCATGGTGTTTCATCACAGCCATAGTCACCCTGAGTAAGACAGCTTTATAGCCAGTGTTGGGAGGGCAGGTTCCTGAAGCTCGGTGATTTGTGAACCCATCATAACCACATAACTAGTGAGCTCCAGCCCAGTGAGAAACCTGACTGTCTCAAAAAAAGAGAGAGGCAGGAAGGAAAGAAGGAGGGAGGGAGGGAAGAAGGGAGGGAGGGAGGGAGAAATGAAGGAAGGAAGGAAGGAAGGAAGGAAGGAGAAGGAAGGAAGGAGAAGGAAGGAAGGAAGGAAGGAAGGAAGGAAGGAAGGAAGGAGAAGGAAGGAAGGAGAAGGAAGGAAGGAGAAGGAAGGAAGGAAGGAAGGAAGGAAGGAAGGAAGGAGAAGGAAGGAAGGAGAAGGAAGGAAGGAGAAGGAAGGAAACTGGTAGGTTATTTCTAAGGAAGAGGGACACCTAAAATTGTCCTCTGACTTCCACCCACCTGCATATATGTACACATGTACATATGCATGCACGCATGTGCGCACAGACACACACACACAAACATACAGACATAAAAATATGGAAGCAGGAATCTTGGTGCCAAAAGCAGGGGTGTGACAAAGCTGGGGAGCAACCACCATAAACTAAAAGAAGCACAGCAGGAGCCCAGCAGTTGTGGAGCACGCCTTTAATCCCAGCATTCCGGAGGCAGAGGTAGGCGGATCTCTGTGAGTTCGAGGCCAGCCTAGTCTACAAGAGCTAGTTCCAGGACAGGCTCCAAAGCTACAGACAAACCCTGTCTCAAAAAAAAAAAAAAAAAAGAAAGAAAAGAAAAAGAAAAAGAAAAAAGAAAAATAAGCACAGCACAGAGTTACTCCCTAGCTTTAGAGGGGGCGTGGTTCCACCAACAACTTCAGACTTTGAAACTTCAGAACGAAGGAGAATAAATTTCAATTACTTTAAGTCACTCGATTTGTAGTGATTTTTGAAAGCAAGATGACAAGGAGAGAAATTGAGAGCCAAACAGGACTTCTTGCTTTAAAGTCATATAAATGTAGTGTCATAACTCAACTCACGCCTTAAGGTCAGTTCAACACATTTAGAGTTCTCTTCTTGAAATGTTACGCCTGTGGTCTTCTTCCCATCTGAGCAAGGGCAGCTTTACAGTGGGGTGTTGACCTGGGAATATCATGGTTAAGAATTTCTGGGTCTTTTCATCTAGGATTAGATGCTCACAGTTGGCTGGGTTTCCTAAAAGGTAGCAGGAGACAGAATTGAGAAATGTTCCCAGACATAAAAAGACTGAAAATGTAGGCAGAGTTGAAATAGAAATTCAGCTCAGAAAAAAAAAAAAGCAACACTACCTGGGGACAGAATATCAGAAACAGACTCCAAGTAGGTGAGACAAATCCTAGAATACTTGCTGCAAGAATGGCCTGGAAGCAGCGGGCAGAAAAGCAGATTTGATTTTACAAGGGTATCTAGGCACAGTCAATAAGCAGACTGCTTGCGATGGGAAACATACAAAATGGGATCCCAGCATGCAAGGGAGATTGTCCTTCTGTTCTCCAGTGTTACAGTTCTCAGAGAAGGGGCTATTTCATCTCGATAGCTCACCAGCAGAAGGGCCAAAATGAATTGGAAGAAATTGTAAGCAAAGCAGTGAGTGGATGAGCAATTGGCTTCTGGCGAAGGAGCTGATGATGTATAATGCTTTTAAGGGACCATCATCATAGCTTCCCATTACAATGCTAGAAACAGGAGACACCAAGTACAGAATGAAATTACTTGGCTGCACGGAGATTTAGTGGAAGATGATTGCATATGGTTAAAGATATCAGGAAATAGTTTAACTTTGGGAGAATCAATTTATCAATAAAACGAGTAACCAAGCAGGAAGTAGGAACACCTGATGTAAGTATAAGATAGGTATCTTTCCCTTATGTACTCCCGGCTATAGACTGCCTATGACAAAACTATATTCCCTTTTTCTCGAACATTTTTTTTTTGTTATTTCCTGAGGGTCTTTAGACTTGCTGTTTCTCTTGTCAGAATTAGCCATTTCTCACCTCTGGACTCTTCACACAAGATCTTCAAATGGCTAAATTCTTTTTCTTGTTGTACAGATCTCATGTCCCACAAAGAACTACAGGCAACAAAGTAATACTAAAAGTGGGAGAAATAGTTTTCTCCAGGGTAAAGCACACCAAATAGTTATTCAATTACAAGTGGTCACTTTTGAAAAACATAAATGCAAGTAATGCTATATAGGTGGAACAGGTTGTATTTGTGTCTTTTGGAATATATGTATGTAATAACAATGAATGAATTGACAGGTCATGAATTTGAAATAGTAAGGGGTGGTATATTACAGAGTTTGGAGAAAGAAAGAAAGAAAGAAAGAAAGAAAGAGTGAAATGATGCCATTGTTACTATAATCTCAAAAATAAAAGAAATAATTTTAAGAGTCCATTTCAGTAGTAGCAAGCTTGTCTAGCATGCACCAGGACCTGTGTCTGCTCTGTGGCATCTCAACAAAGACAATTATTCCCACTCCTTGACCTTAACTCCATACACACATGCTCACAGAAGGGAATGATAAAGTGTTTTCCTAGTTTGGTGGATACACTTTAGAGAGTATAGTTATAAACTCCCATGGCTGAAATTTAATCTTACATTTCAAAATACACTTCATGAATAAATAAGGAGTGCTACACTGAAATGATCTGGGGGTTCATGGACACATTATTTCCCTCTTGGGAGCACCTCAGTTCTGTACACAGACGGAAGTTCAACAGCAAAGTCCCATAAGCAAGAGACTCAAGACCAAGTCCCGGTTTAACTCAGAATGGCTCATGAAGATTCATAAAATTTCTATTACCAGCCATTGAATCAACTTTGGAAAAATCCAATTTTAGACTAATGGAGTTTGAAAATCACATTTGCTTTGTTTATCCATGTGCTATGGAAGACCATAACCCTGCCACACTCTGCTCTGCCTGCATATTAGGTCACTGATGAGTTATAGGATTTCGGACTGGATCTCAGCTTGTTTGATTGAAAAAAATATCTTATTGATTAAAAAAATACAGTAATATGGATAAGCGACTGCATGCCTGTCTACAAAGGATTAATGCAAATGGAATTCCCAAACTGTGTCTCCTTGCAGCGCTGTTTCCCACATATTTTCTATCTGAAGCTATGAAGTGGTTCTCGACTTCAGTGGTTTCCTCTGAAAGTACGCCTGCTCATCCTCTAAGGAACATCTTTTAAATTAAGTGAATGAGTTGCTTAAATAATTTATCATTACATAAATTTTCATTACATAATTTATTTTCTTTGATCATTCTGACTTTAAAAGGGTCTAATGTTGTTAGTTTTACTTGGCAATTTCTCTCCTGTCATCTTGCTTTCAAAAATCACTACAAATCGAGTGACTTAAAGTAACTGAAATTTATTCTCCTTCGTTCTGAAGTTTCAAAGTCTGAAGTTGTTGGTGGAACCATGCCCCCTCTAAAGCTAGGGAGTAACCCTGTGCTGTGCTTTTTTTTTTTTGAGACAAGGTTTCTCTGTAGCTTTGAATAATATTCAACCCCTGATCCTCTCACTGACTTTTTCCAGATTCCACTCTCCAAAACTTATATTAAAAAAATAACTCATAGAGCTGATTTTGTGCTGCCAATACATTCTTGAATATGGGACTATTCACTAGAGCACAGTATTTAAATAAAATTAAATCTTCCTCTCCCAGAAGCCATCAACTCTTCGCTGCTCCTCAGATATAAGTAGGGGCTTGTTAACCCCTTCCCGCTCCATGCTGGAATATTGACTGGATTGATCCTGTACAGGTCGAGTGCAGGCAGCCAGAGCTACTGTGAGTCCATGAGTTCATGGCTCTGTCACATCCTGGAGACACTGTTTTGCTCCAATCTTCCATGATCTCTGGCTCCTACAATTGTTTCTCTTCCACAGTAGTTCCCACACCGTGGGAAAAGGTGAGATATCTCCTTTGTGACTGAACAGTCCATGGATACTTAGTCTCTGCACTGTGACCAATTGTGAGTCCACTGCACAGAGAAACTTCTCTGAAGAGGTCTGAGAACTGTATTAACCTGTGGAAAGATTTGCGAATTTAGAAATCAAATTGGTATGATGTCCATTTTGCAAAATAATAGTAGTAGGTTCACTCCCTGAGTCTGGGAATTAAACAACCACTGGTTCTTGGCCAGATTCATGGCTCCAGGAATGTGTTTCCTTATGCTGAATGATGGGTCCTTGTTTTTGCTACTCTTGAACACTATTAGCACCATTAAATTTATTTATTTATTTGTTTATTCGTCTATTTCATACATCTCTCCCTCTCCCAGGCTGAAAGCTGCGCAAAGGCAAGGATGAGGTTGACTTTGTTCAATTAATTTTTAATCCTTCTGGCTTCTCATTAGGAGGTGAGAGCTGTAAAGCCATGGTTATTTTTATTAACATCTAATATCTTAGATTCTGGTGACACTAATAAAGCAAAGCAGGCCAGACGGCCCTTGCCCCCATGGCTCTATGGGTAAGAGGGATATTGAGAAATCCATTCTACTTGTTCAGAGACAAGTAGAATGTGGAGTAAAGATATAGCTAAGAAACCTGGCAGGGCAGCAATACAAAGCATTATACCGCTTAGCAGTTTCTGTTTCATACATAATAGGGATTAGTGGTGCCCAATATCTCTACCAAAGTCAGCACTTTGGTGGAAAGCAAAGGGAGTTTTCAGCCGCATAACTAGAAAGACTGGGGTTCAAGTAACGGCAGTGCAAAGAAGGACTACCAACAGTTAGTTATCCTTTAGCCTTTGTGGACTCGCTGGCCATCATTGGTACCACAAGAGCAGGTGGTAAGCGAGATGAAGAAAGCATAGGCATGCGATTGTGTTGGGAAATGCTCAGACCTTTCGCTGTATCTACAACAGCTCAGTATTTTGATTCAACAGACTCTAACAAAAATATGTTCCCTAACTCTCGGGCCAACTAGGTCTGACATCCCC
Source organism: Microtus oregoni (assembly GCF_018167655.1). Lineage (NCBI taxonomy): Eukaryota > Metazoa > Chordata > Mammalia > Rodentia > Cricetidae > Microtus > Microtus oregoni. Next base: position 37,454,849 of record NW_024543081.1, read on the forward strand.
TTTCACGGTGCAAATGTTCGCGTATTTGTTTCACGGGGCTAAGCACAATATGCAACTGCGCGAACAATCGGTTAACAAAAATATGTGTCTTCCATCAGACTCAGCAAAGAGCCCTTTGAGCACGGAAGCTTGTTCGCGTCATCCATATCCCATCCCGTCTCACTGCCTAGAAAGTACATGGACTTCAATAAACACTGCACGTGTAACCAAATGAACTGATAAGGAGTGAGAATTTCTAGAGCCTTTTGGAGAGGCTATGAGCAGCTCAGAATACCAGGAAAGAAAAGTTTGAAGGTTTTTTGTTGCTTTTTGCTTAACTCGCTTTTTGATTACCTGGATTTGAGAGCTGAGGAAAGCCAAAACAAACAAACAAGTTTGTTTGTGTCACAAGAGTACCATTTAAGAAAACTTTAAGTTTTCTTTAAAAAAAAAAAAAAGTCTGCGAGTTTTAGTTCCTACTGGTCTTGAATTATTGTAATTATTAAAAAAAAAAAAACATTTGAGTGATGGCCAAGCCTCAGATGTTGATCAGACAATATGCGTACCAAAGACTTTGAGGAGGTAGGGAACACTGAGTAGAACGGTAGAGAAATACATGCTTTCCAAGAACGACAGGCAGTGATGCTTGATTAAAATGTAGACACACTTGCCATCACTGGTGGAAGTTCTAAACCATATCTTAACTCCTTGGATTTCCCTTCCCATGAAGTCATGGACGTAGAGGTTTCAAGCCGTAATCTAAGAGGAATTGCAAACGGGGCTGCCATCACCTACTTCCATCCCAAGATAAAGAAGACACCAGGCCTGAAAGTATGTCCCTCAAGACCAATAGTGGGAAATTAGAAAGTCATCTAACAAATGCAAGGAAGAAGGATCATAGTGTGTGTGTGTGTGTGTGTGTGTGTGTGTGTGTGTGTGTGTGTATGTGCTGTAAGAGATGTTCCAAGGCCAGAAGAAAATAATCAGATGACCCACTTTATCCTTTTCTGCTTTATTCCTCTGAGTTACAACGAATTAAAGCTGCCCATGCCCAGTTTCTTCGTGGTGCTAAGAATCCAAACCCCGCTCCTTTTGCTTGCACAGCAAGCTCTCATACCCACTGAGAAATCTCCCCAGTTCCAAGAACCTGTCCTTTTTTTTTTTTAACAGCCTAGTATTAAGAGATTAATTCTATCAGCCTCTGGTGAAGATGGATTAGAATGGACTGGTGTGGACTAATAGCCCCCTGCTTAATTTCTTCAGTTAACACAAAGAATACCTAATATCCCTCCCAGGAGGATAAGCAACAAGCAGAGAACTCAGAATAAGCCTTGTAGCCTGATAAAGATGTTAATTGCTCAGGTTAGTAGTCCCTTCCTACATTCCCAAGCCAAGAGGCATAACAAAGCTTCCATGAGCACCCACGGGAGCTTGCTCAGACATCATCCGTGGGAGCTAAGTCTCAGTGACTCCTAGGGGCATATATGATCAGGAGCCTTCCCGGTATACAACAGAGTATCACCTTAGGGGCACTCGTCTCGACTGCCCAGGTTCAAGCCAATTTTTCTTCTCAGTTACAGTTATCTGCTAACTAAGCTATCTTTCTAGACCCGTGCACTAATCTTTGCTCTGTCAATATTTGTCATGTGGGTAAATGTTCACATCATCAATCTGAAAGTCAGGAAGGGAACGCTACACAATTTGCCTAGCTCAGTGTAAAATTAAAATGCCATGTAGGGCTTCTTACTCAAAAAGCCAGGGAAAGGGGGGTCATTAAAGGTTTAGATACAAAAAGATTGCTCCTTCTTCCATGTCCTCGTTCTCAACTGGACATTCATAGTGTGTTTTAATTTGCTGTTCAATTAATTCTAAGAAAACTTAAAACATTCAAGTTATTAGCATGAATTTCACCCTTGAGTCATCCAACAACCGTTTTCAATGCAACTATAAAAATATCCATTAACATATGATCACTGAAATTATTGAAGTGTTACTTCATAATTTGTACAAGTGTTTCAGTCTTGTGAAACAGTTGAAACACAACCAACCCCAGACTAACTCGATTGACTCTGTTTTACTTCTTGCTATAACTAATCAATACCTATCACTTCAGCTCGCTGATTCCATGGGTTGACTAAAGAAGCAGAAGAAGAAGAAGAAGGCAAAATTATTCCATCTTTCCCACTCTTTCTATAACACTGTTTTTAGGATAAGTGATGGACAACGCAGTAAATGAGAAAGAACAGTTATGGTGGCATCCCTTAGTCTTTCACGTTTCCTTGAATGACATCACCTGTTCTAGGAATCATGGGAGAACTTTGTGTGTATCTACTCTCTTTCTCTGTAATGTGTACCATGTATTAGCAACTAGATCAGCCCTGAACCTCTCGCCAAAGTCTAGGTGAATTGAATTGTTCTCATAACGCCCTGAGAAATACCTTAATGTTATTTCTTTATAAGATTGGCCTCTGATGAAGGAAGAGTAGATAAGGGTGGAGGGGAGGTGGGAGAGGAAACAAGAAGAGAGGAAGGAAGGAAACTGCAGTAGGGATGTAAAATAAATGAAAAAATTGAATTAATAATAAAAGAGAGAAAAAAGGTTGGCCTCTGTGGATAAAAAAATGTAGAAAGACAATAAGGAAAATATCTAATGGTGAGTTCTGAAGCTAATATTTATCCATAACAGTTATAATCCAGAAGGTTCCAAAGTGATTAAATGCAAGCAAAGTTCCTGACCAAAATGGTTTTGGGGGGGGTGCTTAACAAGGTTTATTTCCCTTACCACCAAAACAATCCAAGTCAACAAATATTTATTGAGTTTTACCATATGTTTGCTGACTGAGTGCCAAGATCAGCGAATGAGACAGGGCAGAAACTGAATGTAAATTGAAGTTTTTCCTCCCTCAGCACCATATTGATAATTTTTTAAAAATAGAATAAAGGGTTTCTGGAAAGTATGAGGGCAATCTTATACAGAAAAAAGCACATTGCCGTTTCCAGTGTGTGCACAGTTACACACTTCTTCTCCCTGAAACTCATTTTGCCCTTGTCTCTGGGGACGCATTACAATTGGTGGATTGGAGGAAGAGGAGGAGGGAGACAATGTTTTCAGATTAATTGTAAATGTTTCTGCTTCTTTCCATTTTCCAGAGGTGACAAAGGAATTTGAAAAGACGCAGTGTATAAAAACTTATTTCAGAACTATTTTCTAAACTATTATCTATGCAGCCCTAAAGTGCAACAGAACAACCAAGAAAACGTTAATTTGCACAGAGAGTGTTTTCAGTTGAGGCAGAGGCAGACAAAAAGCAAATACGCTGTGAAAGTGACCAGACATATTAGCGATGGCATTAAAAACAGTGGCTAGGCTTTTGGTATCTCTGCTATAAAAAATCATTGTGAGTTATCTCCATATATTATATAATAATATAATTATATACTATTAATCCATATATTAAAATCCTAAGGACCAATATAATGGTTGGTATCAGAGGGTGATGTTTTTAGGAAATGGTTAGATCATGAGAGCCATGGCCCTAAAAAGAAGGCTCAGAAATCTCTCACCTCCTCTATTGTGTGAAGATTTAGCAAGAAATGGATATCTACACAGCAGAATTGTAACCTCCCAAGATGTCAAATTCACTAAGCTTTGACCTAGAATTTTTCATCTGCCAAACTGTGGGAGATAAATTTTGTTGTTTACGAGACACTCTCTTTGTGGAAGATTTTAGAGCAGTTCAGACTGACCAAAGAAAGCGTCTGGCACACAGTGGGCCCTCAACAAATATTCACCAAGGGCATGAATCCTTGAGCAAGTTCTGAACAGATGTCTTTAAGGAGATTGTAGATTTTAGTTATTAAAAATAGTTTAGGAGCTGGAAATACAGGTCAATGGAATAATACTTGCTAAGCATACTCAAAGCCCTGGGTCCCAGCACCACTAGAACATACAGAAAATGATCCAGTTATCCAAGAGGTTTTTCTACACTAAAAGAACAAGTGCAAAAGTTAGCACAGCATGTTCAATGAATTCTAAATAAATAAGCAAGACCGTCCTGTGTCCTGTGCAGGGAAGCACTTATATAACCATGACAGCAAGAGGCAAGTATACAGGAGTTCCACATGTCACTCTGGGGTGACTGAGCTATGCACAAAAGCCAAGAAGAACCCCTGGAAGACTGGGGGCCGAGAAGAGTGTGATGAGTTTGTCTTAGGGGACTCACTCTGCCTTTAGTGTTAAGTATAGACTGCTGATAGCCTCCATATAAAAATGGAAGCACAAGTTGAGCTCAGTGTCAGAATGGGGACTGAGGAAGAAGGAGACAGAAAATTCAGTCAAAAACAGGATTGGAAGTTGTTAAGGGTACACTTAGAAAGCCAATATATAGTTACCTAGATGAACTTAAGACTTATCCTGTTTCATTTCAATTGTCTAGGATAACGTTCTCAGAAAAAAAAAAAAAAACCTTAAGAGGGACAGGGTTTATTTGGCTTACAATTTCAGATTATAGTCCATCATCACGAGTCAGGAACCTCTAGCACTAATCACATCTACAGTCGAGAGCAGAATGAAAAAGAGTGTTCCTTGTACTCAGCAATCTCTTTGTACTTAGATAGTGTAGGATGCCATGCTTAGGGAATGGTGCCACCCACAGTGGACTGGGTCTTTCTGCATCAATTACTACAATCAAAACAATCCCCTAAACATGGTCACAGAACAACATGAACTAAAAAATCCCCCCACTGAAACTGCCCTTCTCAGGGGATTCTAGATTGTGTCAAGTTGATGATTAAAATGAGGCACTCCTGAGCTATAAAACTTTTTATTAGAAATAAAGAGATACTGTGGTTTCATAAACACTAATGTCACAAACTTAGGAGAGATCACTTAAGGACAGTTGTAAAGAAGCCCAAGAAAGCTAGAAACCACAATGTCCATTCAAATATAACATAACAAAGAAAAACATAAAAGAAGGAGATGCCAAAGAAAATAATACTTCTGGATGAAAGAAAATAACGAAATGAAATACACAACTAAGTCTAACAAGATGAGAGTCGGATATTGCTGGATTGGGAAGAGAATTCATTTGATCTCTTATCCTAAAGTCTTGGGTTCACTCCCAGAATAATATGCAGTTGGTGCAGCTGCCAGGCTCCACCTGCGTGCAGATGTCATGATCACAGGATATGGTAAGATGACTGTGAACTCTCTAGCCAACATCTGGACTCATGACCTATCACCACCACCTACGAAGTGTGTGACAGGGTCTACACAGACCCTTTTAGCTAAACACACCAACACCGTACAAGGGTCTGTTTGAACTACTTTTGTTGTCTTTTCAGTAGACAATGGGAAGAAAAACAAGTTCAGCTTGGATACCCTGGGTTTGTAAGATATTCGACCTTTGGCAAGTGTAACTAGAAAGTCTAGTTCATGAAGCAGGAGTTGAGGGGAAATCCATGTGGTTTCAACTGTCAGCACTTTAGGGTAGTGACAGACTACTTACCAAGTGGCAGCTCTCAGCAGATGCTCAACTCAAAAATTTGCATGGCTGGAATGCTGCAGCTTTGCAATTTGAAAGAAATCCGCATACGCTAGGAATAAAGGACAGAGACCAACCTGGGGTTCTGTGGCTTGGGATATCCACAAACTTTCATAATTTCCTCTTTCACAGTTTCCTAAGTCTCTCTAACACTTTTCCTTACATTACTATAATAAGTGGGAATATTTTTAGGTACCTGATTTGTATTCAATTTTCTGTCTTCTTCAACTTTTCTTGGCTTTCTGTCTCTTTACCTTATGCATTCTCTCTATGTGGTTCCCCCCTCCCTCCCTCCCTCCCTCCCTCTCTTCCTCCCTCCCTCCCTTCCTTCCTCTCTCTTTCTCTTTCCATCCCTGTCTCTCTTTCTTTCCCTTCCCTTCTTCTCTCCTGTTTCTTCATCTTAACATAATAAGGAGATAAGCACATAGAAAAAATAGTAGAAATATGTTATATAAGTTATGAAAGTTATTCAACAAACCTTGAATTATACAGAAATACACCAAAAAAATTCTTATTAGAACTAGAACTCTGAAATATTGAACAGGGGAATAGATTTTTTTCTGAGGATATAGAAAGATGAACTACTTGCCCTATTATGAGAAAGTTCAGTTGATATTGAGCCAGAGAAAAGTATCATTAAACATTAATTGCTAAGTATGGCATATAATGAGGAAGGAAATGTCAAAAGTTCCTGAATCAAAAGCTTACAAGACCAGAGTTACAGGAATTCAATTGGAAAACCAAATTTAGCAGGACAAATAAGGTATATGAATAGTTCAGGAGAAATACAGATGATAATAAAATGAACCCTGCTTGAAAAGTGGGATGCAGGCATGCAAAGTTGCCTGAACAAACCATAAAAAGGGGAAGTATGGAGAAACAAGGATGATGAGATATCCTAAGTGAAAGCTACAAGACAACTGCCTCCCTAGAAGACAAGGTGCTTTCCTACTACCTCTCTGTGGTTTACTGGTGTCCACACCAGTGAATTCAACACTGACTGTCTGTGGTTAGGTACCTTAACTTTGTCATTGGGCTACACACATCCAGTTCTCAGTGAGATGGTTCTTATTTTTCCTTATTGTAAATTCCTTTTCTGGACTCCCCATTTGGCTACAGTTACATCTTAGATTTGTGGCGAAATTAAACACCTGATCACATACTCTTTTCTCCTTCCTGCCATATTTCTGGAGCCTGTTTCTCATAAACCCCATCACAACAGTTTGCCTACCTTGGGATAGGCTTTCCATTTTATTTAACTTTAGTTATTGAACCTAAGATGGAGCTCTCATGTGAAATTTGTAAATACACATCAGTGAGAAGTAAAGACAAATAAGTTGGCCAAACAACTGGTTTGTCTATGACAGGTTTCAGTTGTATCTCTTAGCACTCATGAACATTCAATTTAGTTATATTGTGATGGTTTGAATAAGAAGCATTCCCCATAGATTCAAATATTTGGACAGTCGATGATGCTGTTTGGGGAGGTTATGGAACCTTTAGTATATAGAGCCTTGCTAGAGAAAATTGGTATTGCAATAGCAACAAAATGTAGCTAACACTGATGGGTTCCAATTCTTCGTGGATTTTTTTCATGACATCGTGGAAGGCAAGCGTATCTTCCTGACATTTAACTTTATTTTTGTTTGAATGACTTGCCTTGGCCCACACAGTGTCAGTGGATATGAGATAAGCAAAAGGTTAAGCTGTACTTGCATGGTTTAACTTCTCCTCTTGTGTTTTTCCAAGGAGTCTAAGACAATTTTAAAAGCTCTTGTTGGGTGTCTAAGAAAAGAAAGACATCCATTGGGAAAGCCATAATTCTTAGAGTCTGAGTATTTGATCAAGGGATGACAGAATCAGGTCAAGGCTCTCCTAGGAATGGTCACAATATACGATGCTAAAAATAGAAGATTAACTATAAGCAGATACGCCATCCCTTGATTCAAGGTTGTTATCTGACTGGGAGACAACCCCAGAGATGCCATAATCCTTCATCAGCCGTATCTTCTTGGGAAGTAGGAAATGTGAGTGCACATCCAGGATAAAGACACTTACCTTTGGTGCAAGAAGAAGAGCACTCACTCCATCTGGCTGCACAACACAAGATACCTGGCTCTTAAACATACATAGGATTTGAAGAAGTTGAAGAAGTTGAAAGCATGTGTGACTTTAATTTTTTTTTAATATCTGTTCTCCAACAGTATGCCTGTGATTTAAAAGTCTAGGTGGAATTCCTTTGATTTCTCATACCATCGGAACCAGCTACAGTGGTGATTGTGCAACCAGCTATTTATAGCAGAGACCTTATTTCTGTCTCAAATGTCTGTGCATTCGCTGAAGATGAGTTGTTTTAGACTGGGTTAAGATAGATTCATCTGCAAACTGTAGAGCGGAGTCTAGGTTAGTTCCAGGTGTCCCTCATTTGCCCTAATCCACCAGACACATAAAGTACATTCTTTGAATCCAAAAGGATAGAGACACAAGCGGACACAACTTCAGTCCATTGGGGTACCACTTGCGGATCCATAAATTTTGATAAAATAATTGAATTATTCAGATCCCAGTTCCACCATCTGTAAAATATAAACAATAATAATTTTTGTTTGCAATGGTTACCTTGAGAATGAACAGGATCATCCCTGGAAATTCCTTAGGACTACTGATGATACTAAGGAAGATTTGATAAGTAAAAATTATGATGGTGTTGATAGCATTTATTCAGATAAAACTCCGGATTTTTTTTCTGGGCTTTTTGCTGTCTACACTTATATATCTCAGGGCATTCTCCAGTTGTTTTATATTGTTTCTGATCTAAGTAACTCTAATGTTATATTGTCACAATCATAAACAACTTACAATTCTGTTAACTGTAAGATATAATGAGATCTCTAAAGGATACATGATTTCTATAATTTCATATTCATTACAGAGATCAGTGGCTGTCCCTGCAAAACAAACTGCATCTGAAATCCACGATATGCTAAAAACTATCAGTAACGTGGCAATCTTGAAGAACTTAACAATTCTTGTGTCTTTAGAAGCAGAATTTTCATGAATACTTAAAAGGTGTATAAACTTCCTGGCACACAACCCGTCAATAAACTATCTAAATTTTGCAAAAAGCCAGGAGGAAATAAAGATAGTATGGCAATGGGTATCCCTCTTATTTCTCTTATATGGGTGTCTGCTTTGAAACAGAAAAATGCCCCAAATCTCCTCTAAGAAAATATTTGGGTGTAGAAAATTATTTCCATTTCTTTGGGGCTGAATCTCTTGCATCACAGAGCTCAGAGGCATTTTGCTTTATAAAAACTTGTGCGACATCATCAGGAAGGAGTCAGATAACTCACGCAATACTGTTGTAACTATTATTTCACCAGGAGAGAATTATGTTCTTTTCACAGACAGCTAGCCTTTCTTCTCTGCTCTTTGTGACAAGATGTGTTTGGCTTTAAGTAGCTCACGTGAAAAGTAGCTATAAATACATTCCACTCGTGTTAGAGGTTCTACTTAACTTCCTCACATGCTATTTCCAGGTGGAATCTCACATCCAGTCTAAATATAAAAGTCAGAGAAACTAAAGGCCCATCCAAGACCTCAACTAGTGAAAACTAGTACTTTCCCAAGGATAAAAAATTTCTGTAGAAATAGGCTGGGCTTGACCAAGGGGCATACAGGAAATACGGGACCACCTACTGGGTCAGAAGGGAGATATTTGTATGAGTCAGCTTTCTGACTCTAAGACATAACACTCAAAGAAAATCACCCCCCCCCAAAAAAAAGACTTATTTTGATGTACAGGTTTGGAGTTTTCCATCTATAGTTGGCTGACTCTAGTGCTTTTAGGTAGAAACATCTAGCAAAAGGGCATGGTAGAAAAGTACTGGCCACCCCAAGATGGCCAAGAAGCAGAAAGAGTGGAAAGGAAGGGTGTACCCCATTGACCCATTCTCTCCAGTTGACACTGCTTCCTAAAAACCATTCAATTATTCACTAATCAAATTGTTGATGAGGTTAATGCCCTGATTCTCCAATCACTTTCTGTAATGTCACCAGCTGACAACCAAACATCAGTGCATGACCCTCTAGTGCAGGCTGTGGTTTCCAGATTCAAAGCACAGCATGGTTGCAGCTCCTGTAACATTCTAACAAAAATGTAGATCCTTCCTGATCCTGATTTTTTGATACGGAAAGCCATAATATCCCACTTGTACCCTATAGAGTATTGGTTTAATTCCACTCTATAAAATTTAGAGAATACTTGCACGGTTTCATGTTTGGCAAATGGGGCATCCAAGGCCTCCTTGTGGGCGACTATGGGAAATAATTCTGTCAAACCCCACAGAAACGGGTTATTAGAAGGGCAATCTCTGTGACCATCTCTTCTTCACTTGTCCTCCAACCTTAATAATTCAGGAAGAATGACACGGTGCAGAACAGAAAAGGGAGCCATATTACATTCCATTGGCCTGAAGTACTTTCATTTATTAAATAGAGCCATTATATTGCTCTCAAAAAAATATCACAGCCAAAATAATTGAAGTCTTCAAAACCACAGAGTGTATAAATACTCTCTTTCTTAATCTCTGGCCTCTTATCTTGGGACCAGCAAATTCCATTCGGGTTATCTTGGAAGTGACCTAAAGCACAAGAGACTCGGATGCTGCTGATAGGGCTCCCCCCGGGAGATCAAGACCATAGGAGATATTGTGAGTGGGTCTGTTAGTCCAGAGAAAGAAGCTCAGGTTGTTGACAGTAAATTCGCCCCAAACCACAGTAACTTGATACAATAAAGTTGTATTTAGCTCTCATAGGAGTGTCTACCGCAGAAGTATAAGGAACATTTTTCACTATTAGAGCTGATTTCGTTTAAGACTCTTTGTCATTGAATTCTGGAAGTCTTAGTTCCTTAATTAGTGGGAGAAAAGAAATGTCTCCAAACATGTTACCTGGAAAACAGAGAGATTTTGTGTACAGAAAGGTTATCAGGCTGTGAAGTCAGAACAGGTGTGTTTGACAGAACAAAGGAAACAGGTTGAGCAGAAACCTGATGGGCTCTGATGCAGTAATGCTAAAGGCCTTTGTCAACCCAAGAGGGACATCTGGAGCCACGGTGGTGTTGTGACCATGTCACCTTAACCCAAAGGGCTCGGGCCTTGATCGCTCAATTTAAAGCAGTCATTTAATTGGCCTGACTCCAAAGTCAGGGTCTGCCCTTGAGGAATGTAGTCTGATCTACGGAGAACTCTTGGAGAGTAATTAGCCGAGAACATTGCCCTGACAGCTTCCTCAGCAGCTGGAGGGATGATAGCCTGAGTCCTGAGGTACAGACCTAAGTGACATGCGACAGCCGCTACAACAAAGGGAATGGGCGTGTGTGTGTGTGTGTGTGTGTGTGTGTGTGTGTGTGTGTGCGCACGCTCATGCATGTGTGTGTGTGTGTGCACGCTCATGCATGTGTGTGTGTGTGTGTGCGCACGCGCACTCATGCATGTGTGTGGATTTCAATGTCTCCAGCTAGCAGGGACATATGCCTTGTTTCTATCAGCTCTTTTCATTGACGAGAGCAGTAGTACGGCCCCACCAAATCACAGGAATCTGACTCTGAATTTGCATGGAATATTTAGAATGTGCTCTTCCTTCTGCCACAACATTGAAGGCATGTCTCTGGAGTCACTCATCTGGACTGCGAATGCTGTCTGCCTTCCAGCACAGTGCAGCTGAGATGGGACATCCCATGACTTCGTAATAACCTAGCTAGTTCCTACCTACACTCTTTAGGCTCCCTGTCTCTCAACTGCAAGTTCAGCTCCTGATACCGTATTATCTCCTGATATCCCATTATCTAGGTAGCAAGACAACTTTCTCTGGTCTTTTCTTCTTTACTTCTTACATTTTTCATACAATGTTTGAGCCATATTCTTTCTTCTCCCCCAACTTCTAGCAGATCATCTTCTTACCTACCCAGCATGATATTCTTTCTCTCTTAAGAAAAAAAAACTCTTAAAAAGCACAAAAACAATACAAACAAACAAAAAACTGAAGTCTTGTTATGTGTTGTCCAATTATTCCTGAACATGCACATGCAGCCTGACCTGGAGTAAGGTTGATATACCCAGAGTCACTCCATTGAAGAAGACGGCTTTTCCCTCTCCCAGTGGCTATTAATTGCTAATATCTCATTGGTTATTGGTAGGACTTTGTGCCCATTTCCCTTCTCCATGCTAGGACTTTGTCCAGACTGAATTTGTGTAGGTCTTGGGCACCAGCTCCATTGTGTCTGGAAGAGGCTGTTTCTTGGCGTCATCCATCACCTCTGGCTCTTATCATCTTTCCACCACTTCTGTATATATCCCCAAGCCTTGATGATGGGGTGTCAGATGCACTCCAGTTCAAACAAGCAAACAAGGAGAAAAAAGAGGTTCATAACCTAGTGACTGCACCCTTACCTTGTACCATAGTTTTCCCAAATTAAGGGGATTTGTCCCCCATCCATTCTCTCCCTTTATTCTGTGTTCTGGAGTCCTGGATGTCCTAACGGGCCCTATAGCCTGGCATTGCATTCTTCTCTAATCTCCCACTCTCCTACAATACATCATTGAGATAATCATTCTTTCCTGGCCATCTTCCAACTGTCTCTTGTAAGATCTTTTCAACCGTTCTCCCTAACTAACCACGCACCTGAATGGATTTCTGGGACTGGAAAACCCCACATCCTTGGGACTGAGCCCAGACTACTAAATTTGTATAAAAATAAAACAGATATCTTCTCAGCCTGAAAATTATTTGAAATTGCATTTTCTCTGGTCAGCTATTTCTCCCCCCTCTTTTAATCACTGGGTTCTTTCTAGCAGTCCCTGTATATACACATTACTTTTCATCATTAGGGAGTCATTGCATACTTCATCTAGACAGTGCCCTGTGCTTTAAGGGCTTAGAGCAATTACAATTAAGGCGGGGTATGGATCACTGCGTACACAGCATTAGTCCTTGGACACTCAGTAGCTATTAACATACTTTAATATTTGACTGAAGCTATTGATTTTTTTTTCACCTAACTATATGTTTCCATCTTAGTGGAACCAATTACCGTTTATAAGTCTACTGAAGAACAGCTGACTTCTCAAAACTTGACTTTGTCTCGTGGACTTGGGAGATAACTCACAATAACTGTGCAACCTGTGATCCACGGCTCACTGAGATGGGGCTACCGCGTGAGTTCAGCTCCGTGCTCCATCAGTATCTCCGAAGAAATGGTCCCTAAGAGAGAGGGAGGGTAAGACGACGTAGTGCTGATGAGAGAAGCCTCCACTGTAAATTCATCATCATAGTTAGTCCATGTTTCCTAAACGGACATCTGTTCGCCAAAGCACTTTTTAAATTGCCAAGCTTTTGAGATTGGAAATTTTCACTTAAAATGTTGTGATCTGGGTGTGAACTAACAATCCCGACTTGACTTTGCTGTGCCGTCATTCTCAGGGCTATGACTGAAGGCTCCTGAGTAGTAACGGCTCTCCTTAGGAGGACCAGAACTTTCTTCTCCCAGTTGATGACTTTCTCCTACTCCTGTGAAATGAACTGTGCTTTGAGGGAGGAAAAAATCTCACTCTGAGCTTCTAACTCCGGTGTAACTGTTTTGGGGATTCTACCCTTTAAATAGGTAATCAAGGGTCAGTGAGGTACTAGGGTAGACCTTTAACCCAATCCAGCTGTCATCTTTGAGAAGAGAGATATGCAAGGGTGTTGCACCCAGAAAAAAAAAATGCTACCTGACTCTACAAGAAGATACCTTCGATAAGCCAAGGAGGGGGAGCTGAGGAGAAACCAAACAAACCTGCTGAAAGTTTCCTTTACTTATGCCACCCAGTCTCTCATGCCATCTTCTGGAATTCCACACAAACCAATGTGCCCATTGCACCTTCCACAGCTGTTATGCTGCGCTCCGGAGATTTTCTTCTACACTTTCTTCCTTCCTTTCACTTTATGTGAGTTGAAGAACAGTCACATGCAAAAAGTGACCAGTATGACCCACACCATGCTGTCGTGAATATGTTAGCATAGACCAAATATAACTGTATTAAACCTGTGAAGAAAGTTTCTATAATGGGAGATTTGTCTAGCCCACTATGGGCTACCAGAAACAAAATTTAAACAGATACAAATATATAAAAAAAAATACAGTGGTTAAGATCCTTGACTGTGAGGGCCCAAGGAAAGGAAGCTGTAAGTTCATATCTCCTATGAAGGCTTTGTGGTTGTGTGGTTGTGTGGTTGTTTCCTCGGCTTTAAAATAAACACAAAAAGGAAGGAAGGCATGCAGTATGCCTAGCATGGGTCTAAGCAAATAAAAGCCATGGGAGCTATTTATTGTATTGGGATGCTTCCAGTGACAAACAGCAGGAATTTTAAACCAAGGACGTCTAAAATACCAAAGCTTCAGCTTGCCTTGACATCTGGAAAGCTAAAGCTGTATTTGGGTTCCAAGGTTGACTTCGATCCATGGCTACATCTGGTTCTAAGTCTCCACGGCTCTCTTAATTCTTCCTCTGTCGCATGCCACCTTCCCTTTAGGCCGGTAGCTAAATGACCACCCCCAGAGGAAAAGATACCTCGTCTCTGTTCAGCTTTCCAGAAGTACCCACAAACTTTTTTTCATAACCCACTGAGTTAAATAGCCCCTGCCACTTTATTGCTTCAGGAACGCAATTGTCTAACTGACTTGATCGTAGATTCCCAAACCCATCAGCCAAAAGAATGGGATCACAAGCCAGAAATAATCAAAGATCACAGTCTAGCTCTGGTCAGATAAGCTTCGTGGAGGCTCTCTGGCTAATTGGCAGTGTTCTACATTTCTGAGTAAACCCAAGGTCCTGTTGTGAAAGAAAGTAGAGATTGTGTAGGCAATTAAGAGCTGGCTACCAGGCTGAAATTTTTAGTGAAGAAAATTCACAATTTAAAGTATTGAAATCTTGCTTAAACATGGTATTACTAAGTACTATAATGTAATATAAGTATAGTCAAATTATTTAACCTTCAGTTGGATGAAGAGTTTTGAAATGGTCTTCAGGACATCTGTTTTACACACAAGGAACTGGGTGTTTTTAAAGGAGAAGTACATCCTTGGTTAAATATCTGGAAAAAGAGCCAAAAGTTAGAATCACATTTCTGACTTCATTTCTTTGTTTAAGATAAAAAGTGGTGCCGGGAGTTGGTGGCGCACGCCTTTAATCCCAGCACTCGGGAGGCAGAGGCAGGCAGATCTCTGTGAGTTCGAGGCCAGCCTGGTCTACAAGAGCTAGTTCCAGAACAGGAACCAAAAAAGCTACGGAGAAACCCTGTTTCGAAAATCAAAAAAAAAAAAAAAAAAAAAAAGATAAAAGGTGGTGCTAACACATAGCTCATATGATTTTATGAGAATGGCCGGGCAGTGGTGGTGCGCACCCCTAAGCCCAACACTCAGGATGTAGAGGCAGGCAGATCTCTGTGTTCAGGGCCAGCCTGGTCTACAGAGCGAGTTTCAGGACAGCCACGATTGTTATACAGTGGTGAGACCCTGTATCAAAGAAAAAAAAAGCATTCCATGAGAATGAAATTCCTCAATACACTTGATATGATTTGATGGGGTCAGCACAAGGTCAGGAAGCCATCAGCGCAAACTTTGGCATAACTTCACTTCTTGGAATTTCATGCCTATTGAGGAAAAGGGATTTATTTTGTGCCTCCTCTAAACAGAAAGAAAGATGCTGCTAATTAAATTCTAACATAAAACTTACTTTCCATTTACGGTTTCTACAGCATACTTATTGAAGGAATAAATTTATCTTCAGTGGACAAGTATTTTATCATAAAGTGCCTTATGCATACTTAAAAAGAAAAATGTGAGTGAAATAAATTGTGAAGGTAGCATCAACTTTATTTAAAATTCACTATTCGTCTTCACCCTTCTACCATAAGAATAACAGTTCTTCCATCCAGCAGCATCCTCTGCATGTGATCGTAAAGACGATAAAGATCATACTAAGCATGTCCTAAAATGTGGAATTTATGAAAAGTGTATGCATGTATACATTCATCTTAATGTGGTTTTGTGATTTCACAGAGGTCATCTTCTTTGGCTCCAGAAAGAGCAGAGACAACACCGAACAGTTGGTTTCTGGTAGTTTTTTAAAATGGGATCTAGTTGTGGTTCAGGATTTTCTTCCAAGCCTTTACTATCCATCTAGTCGGTTTTGATGTTAACACCTCAAATGCATTTTCAGGTAATGCCAACCCCTGCGCTACTTCTGCCTTTTACAGAATCCAGTGCCATCAGCTAAACATGCCTCTCAGCTTAAGGATTTCTCTCTGTCTCTGTCTCTGTCTCTGTCTCTCTCTCTCTGTCTCTGTCTCTGTCTCTCTCTCTCTCTGTCTCTCTCTCTCTCTCTCTCTCTCTCTCTCTCTCTTTTGAGATAGTGCTTCTCTGTAACTTTGGAGCCTGTCCTGGAACTCACTCTCTAGACTCAGCTGGCCTTGAACTCAAAGAAATCCTCCTGCCTCTGCCTCCCGTCGAGTGCTGGGATTAAAGGCGTGCGCTACTAGTGCCCAGTCAGTTTAAGGATTTTAAGATAAGAAAGATGTGGCGGGTGGTGGTGGCGCATGCCTTTAATCCCAGCACTCAGGAGGCAGAGGCAGAACTCTGTGAGTTCGAGGCCAGCCTGGTCTACAAGAGCTAGTTCCAGGACAGGAACCAAAAAAAGCTACAGAGAAACCCTGTCTTGAAAATCAAAAAAAAAGAAAAAGAAAAAGAAATAATGTGCATCTCATTCTGTCTCTCACTGGAAAACAGGCTTCTAAGGAATAATAACATTATTCTAATACTTAATATTATATGATATGATAAAACAAAAGCTAATACATCGAAATAGGACAAAACAAACAGAAGGAAGAGAACCCAAGAAAAGGTACAAAAAAAAAAAAAACAGAGACCCACTTCTTTATACATGGTGGATCCATATGGGAGGGGATATAGGGAGGAATTGGGAGGAACAGAAGAAAGGAAAACCATAATCAGGGTGTATTACTTGAAGAAAAAAGCTATTTTCAATAAAAAAGAGAAAAATAGATATACATCTCACTGATGCTGAAACAAAATAGTCTCATTTTATGGTTAGGTTTTTCTCTTTTTTGTCTGTCTATCTTCAAAGAACATCAGCATTTTGTAAAAATTCAGACCCTGGAAGAGACCAAGGACTCAATAAATAGCCAGGAGCAGAACAAGTGTCCCACTGAATACCTGCCGAGCCAGTCGAGAAGGGAAAGTGACCAGGAATGTTCAGCAGGAAAAGATGTCTTATTTTATGTTATATAAACGAGTACAGAGATTTATTCAGGCAAGTTACCCTAATATAGGCCTCCTTTTCTTCTCTGTAAAGCAAGTTCAGAGGGCTAATGTACAGAAAGAGTAAAACGTTCACCCAAGGCTGCTGCTCTGTCGCTGTGAGTAAAAACACTACTCTTGGGGTCTTTAACAAGGTCCTCAGTGAAAACTGAAGCTTGACCCATCCAGAAAGAAGAGAGCACCAGCAGAGAGAAAAGTGATTCAGAGATGTTCCAGGGGCACAAGCGGTGATTCTTCAGAAGGTCTTAATTACTGATGTCATCCAAGAAGAGTTCAGAAATAAAGCATCATGCTAACCAAAAGGCTATCACAAGAGGACTTCTCTCTTTTACCAATGCCAAAATGTCTCTTTTTAAATTATCTTTGTTTTCACTATATCCTGAGCTCACTTCCCCGCCCTCCTCCCTCCATTCCTCCCATCCCCTCCACCCCATCTTCCCTCTCCCCCAAATCCACTCCTCCTCCATTCCCTTCAGAAAAGAGCAGCCCTTCCGGGAATATAGTATAACAGATACAATAAGACTAGGTATAAACCCTCATACCAGGACTAGGTAAGGCAACCCAATAGAAGGAAAGGGGTCTCAAGAGCAGATAAAAGAATCAAAGATGCTCCCTCCTGCTCCCACTGTTAAAGGTTCCACAAAAACATCAAACTAACAACCATATAATATATGCAGAGGATCTAGTACATGCAGGCTCCACGATTGCTGCTTCAGTCTCTGTGAACTCATATGAGCACTTCTTAGTGGATGTCTATGGACAGTGTTCTGGTATCCTATACCCTTCTGGCTCCTACATTCATTTCTCCCCATCTTTCAATGGATTCTCTGAGTTCCAAAGGAGGAATTCCGTGGAGCTCTCCAGTTTGGGCTCTTTCTCTGCCTAATGTTTGGCCATGAGTCTCTGCATCTGCCCCTATCAGCTGCCAGCCGTAGTCTTTTTATGACAATTGGGCTAGGCATCCATCTATGAGTATATAAGGGTATTATGAATCATTTTTCTTATTTTTTCTATTATTGGTCTCTGGGATATCCAGTCTCCAATTCCTGGCCATCCAGGCAGTGTTGGGCATGAGTTCCCTCAATTGGTTGGCCACTCCCACAATTTCTGTGCCTCCATTGCCCCAATGCATCTTGCAGGCAGGATAGATTTTGTGAAGGTTTTGTGGCCGGGCTGGTCCCACCTCAGGAAGCCTTTCCTGGTTACAGAGGATGGCTGGTGGGGACTCCAAATCCCCCATTACAAGGAGTCTTCTCTGGGGTCACCCTCATAGAATCCTGAGTTTCTACTGGACTAGGTTTTCACATCACCCCTTCCCTGTGTCCTCCAGTTCTAGTCATCTCTCCTAGGACTGCCTCTCTCCATCTCTCCTCGCCCTGCCTGATCCCTCCTGTTCCCATCCCCACTTGCCCCACCACGGTCCACCTATAAAATCTAATCTAGTTCCCCTTCCCAAGGAAGTCCATGTAGCTCGCTTAGAGTCCTCTTTAGGACTTAGCCTTTCTATGTCTGTGGATTGTAACATAATTATGATTGACTTAAAAGCTAATATCCAC
Organism: Microtus oregoni; assembly: GCF_018167655.1. Taxonomy (NCBI): domain Eukaryota; kingdom Metazoa; phylum Chordata; class Mammalia; order Rodentia; family Cricetidae; genus Microtus; species Microtus oregoni. The sequence goes on from NW_024543081.1 coordinate 37,473,307, forward strand.
TTATAAATGAGAACACACGTGTTTGTCTCTCTGTGTCTGGGCTACATCACTCAGGATGATTTTTTTCTAGTTCCATCCATTTGCCTACAAATTTCATGATATCATTTTTTTATCGTCTGAGTATTACTCCATTGTATCAATGTACCACATCTTCTTTATCCTTACTTCAGTTGAGAAACATCTAGTTTTTCCCCCATCAGAATTCCAACATTCCAACACAATTCTTTACAGACCTTGAAAGGACAATACTTAATTTGATATAGGAAAAAAACAGGATAGCTAGAATGATCCTAAACAATGAAAGAACTTCAAGAGGTCTCACCATCCCTAATTTCAAGCTGTACTATAGAGTTATAGCAATAAGAACCACGTAGTTTTGACATAAAAATAGGCACACTGATCATTAGGATTAAATCAAAACCCCAGACATGAATTCACAGACCTATGAACACCTGATTTTTTATAAAGAGCCAAAAATACACAATGGAAAAAAGAAAGAATCTTCAACACATAATATTGGTTTCACTGGATATCTGCATGTAGAAGAACGCAAATATATCCATATTTTTCACTCTGCACAAAACTCAAGTCCAAGTGAATCAAAGACCTCAACATAAAACCTGATACACTGAATCTGACAGAGGAGAAGGTAGGGAGTAACATTGAATACATTGGCACAGGAGACAACTTCCTGAACAGAACATTGATCAGACACTAAAATCAACAATTAATAAATGGGATTGCAAGAGACAGAAAGGTTTCTGTAAGGCAAAGAATAACATCAATGAGAAAGAGTGTCAGACTACAGAATAGGAAAAGATTTTTACCAATTTCACTTCTGATAGAGAACTAATATCCAAAATATGTAAAAACTCAAGAAACTAGATATCAGCAAACTAAATAATCTAATTAAAAAACTGGGGTACAGATCTAAACAGAGAACTCTTCAATAGAAGAAACCAAACTAGCTGAGAAATACTTAAAGAAATGTTTAACATCATTAGCCATCAGGGAAATAAAAATCAAAACTACTTTGAGATTCCATCTCACACCTGTCAGAATGGCTAAGAATCGCAAGCAACAGCTCATGCTGGTAAGGATGTTGAGAAAGGGGAACACTCTTCCATTGCTGGTGGGACTGAAAACTTGTACAACCACCATAGGAATCCATATAGCTCAGAAAACTCAGAATCCATCTATCTCAAGACCCAGCTCTTCACTCTTGGACATTAACCGAAAGGACATGACCATCCTACCACACAAATACATGCTCAACTTTTTTCATGGCAACTTTATTCATAATACCCAGAAATTGCAAAATGTCTCTTCTAACGAGACTTTGCAAACTTCATGATCATCTTTGTGTATTTCTGCTATATGACATTAATATAATTCATCAGTCTGGCAATGATCACCACTAAAGTAAAAAGTACTAAAATGCACCTTCATCTCAAAGAAATCAGAGTCTAGTGTAGGGGAATAAGTAAGATAGCAATGAAAAGACAGTGCCATGTGTAGTTAAATTGAAATAAATAGAAAAGATGGAGAAAGGGAAAAAAGGAAAGGGGAGGGAGAAAAGGAGGAGGAAGAGACTGACTCCAAACTTAGGAACTGGAAGAAATGTGCACTGCAGAAAAGAGTCTGTCCTGCGGTTTATCCAAGCCCATTTATGCTGAAAGTGCTTCATCCATTCTCCTTCAAGACATCAGAGTCCAAGGCAAGCTGTATGGTGACTGTGACAGATAGACCTGCAAATTTTTCATCCCCCTTGATAAGTAATTGCATTTCTCAGAATTGACTGGAGTTTAAACTTCCAAAGCCAAGAGGAGATAGAGGAACCAATTTCATATCTGATTAGTTTTGGTGTTCTTGCCCAAAGGAGTGAAACAAAACAGTATCTCTCCTACTTCAGTAAATACTGAAAAACAGCTCCTCTTCTTGAGATATTTAACCAGGTATGTTTGGAAATAAATGCTACCCAGTTGTTTTGGTCATCAGTCTTGGACTTCAGTAGCTGAGCCCTCTCATCAGTCCTCAGATATTTTAAGTGCCAAGGAATACAGTGATGTCATTAAGAGGAAAATGAGTGACTCTGATGGATAATGGGCATCAGTTAAGATGAGTCAAATGGAATGTGTCTTTAGATTCATTCAAGAGAATATGAAGTAGGTAGCTAAAAATGTAAGTGCTAAGTCAAAACACAGAAATGTACTGGCCAAAAAAATTAAAGGTTAATATATTAATGATAACAGTGAGTATGCCATCAATGTTCACTAAAATAATCCATTTGAAGCACATTTATCATACAATAATATCTTATCTTAGGTGAGCAGTTGTCATCTCTTGAAGCTTAAGTAAGAGAGACCTCAAAGCCTGTCCCAACAGTGACACGCTTCCTCCAACAAGGCCACACCTTCTAATATTCCCACTCCTTCTGAGAGCCATTTTCCTCCAAACCACCATACAACCATGCTTAGGCAAGTATAAACAATTAAATAAAAAGTAATTTAAAAAATTAACAACAACATTGGAAATAAAAAAATGTATCTATATTAGATAGGTACAGATTTTGCTGTTATTTTTCCCCTGATTGATACAGCATTACACACAACTATTGCATGTGTTAAAAACCATCTAAAGCTCATTGAAGCATATAAGAAGATATGCACAGGCTTGGCTATTCTTATATATGCTAACTATACTGCTGCCTGTAAGAGACATAAGTATTGTCAGATTTTGGTACCTTTGGGGATCCTGGAAACCAACCCCTCATGAGGACTCACAAGCAACTGTATCCTCTAAGCTGAAAATGGAATTCTTGTGAGAAACTGGTTTTTTCCATAGAGAAAGTACATATGTCAGACAAAATGATACTCTATGGAAAAAATGGTATTTCAGGAGAAACTTTTTAAAGAATGATAGTTTACTGCAAGGCAAAAACCAAGAACTTTGCAGAGAAAAAAAAAAGAAAAACTGAGGGAATCAGAAGAAGAAAGAGAAGTCATGCTACTAGGAAAAGTACTCATTTTGGAACAAGAGTGCACTTCACCTTGTAGAACCACATGTGCGCTTTAAAACCAAAGTGCAAATGGACACTCTCAAGTGGAGACATAATGATGGGAAATGCAGCAAACTGGCCCAGAAATTGAAAGGTACAAGTGATCCCAGCACCTGAAATAAGTTCCCAACACAACACTACTCTCACATCACATATAAATGTCAGGCGTGTATTTTATATCCGAAAATATAAAATTTCATGGGAATTTTACACACCAAGGACTCTAGAGTTTGAATACATAAAATTGAAGATTTAAATTTCTAACCCTAAGAATCGATCAGATCTACTTTCTTTGAGAAAGGAGAATTTGGAGTTTGAATTCTGTATTTTATTATTTGGTGTGGAGGTCAATTACCATTGTTTTATTAGGGTATTCTCAGCAGGACAACTTTTATAACTTTAAATGCAGAGCCTGACAAAATAGCTCATGTAGATGAGTCAGTAGAATATCCAGGGATCAATGGAAGGTGGGTAACGACTATAAAGGGCTCTGTGAAGAACACAGTGTTGAGAGTTGGTGAGAACTTAAAAATAAGTGAAGAGCGTGAATAATTGAGAAGCCTTGTTGTGGCAAGCTAGAGGGTATTATCCTTGATCAAATAAGCTCTCTGTATAAAGGGAGAACCAGTTTCCTTGAAAAATACAAAAAATAATGTGAGAACAAGCATCTTCTGTGTGCCAGTGTCACTAGGCTTCAGTGTTAAAGATTTTCAAAAATGTATTCACTCTACCCGCATTTCCTATGTGGTATGTTTGGTTTCTGTAGTGGGAAATGCTTTGATTTAGAAAGACATAATCTTTTTTTAAGTAAAATACAATTCAAGCATCATGAGGTTTTATAGCAACGGCACCTTTCATAACATGTCCATACATAATATCCACAGTGTAGGAAAGTACTGAATACAACTCATAACATCTGCATTCTCATTCCCATCGCCAGCTGTGATGATTGACTTAAATGTGTTGACTTGACCAGGCTAAGAGATGCTTGGATAGCTGGTAAGACGTCATTGCTGAGTGTGTCTGTGAAGGGATTTCTGTCATCAATAAATAGACTGGATAATGAAGGTCTTCCTCACCATGTGAATAAGTATCATCCAACTTGTCCTAATTTCACCTCTGTTGCTGTGGTCAAATACTCTGATGATTTAAAAAAAAAAAAAGCAGCAAACTGTTTACTCTCCCTCACAGTTCCAGAGTACAACCCATCACTTCAGGGAAGGCATCGCAGCCAGAGCTTGAGCTACTCACAGCACATCAGAGTCAAGAGCAAGAGAAATGAATGTATCAAGACTTACCTTCTTGCTTCTGATTCGCTCAATCTCTCTACTCGTATATACATCAGGACTCCCTGTATAAGAAATAGTGCCACCCATAGTTGGACACACCTTCCCATGTCAGTTAACTTAAGACAGGCAATCATTGGAACTCTCTTTTCAGGTGATTCTGGGCTCTGCCAAGTTAACCATCATACAACTTGCTGAGGGCTTACATAGCCCAAAAAGTTAGGAAAGAAGTAATTCATTCTCCCTCTCCTTCTCCCTCTCCTTCTCTTTTCTTCTCATCCATCTCCTTCTTCCGGTCTCCCTGTCCCTGTCCCTCTCCTCTCCCCTCTCCCTTCCTCTCCCTCTCCTCTCCCCTCTCCTTCTTCTCTCCCTCTCTTCTTCCTTTCTCCTCTCCCTCTTCTCCCCCTGACTCCTTTTCAGCTTTGGCACTTATGTGTTTACTGCCCTTAGGCACTTGGTACATCTGTCTCTCAGGCCTGCAGAGTCACTGACACCATTGACCCCAAAGGTTCTTGGGCCTTCACATTTGGATTGAAGCCAGGATACTTAAGTCTCCAGATCTTATACAGCAGATCTCGGGACTTAACAGTTTCCATAGTCAAGCAAACAAATTCCTTACAATGTCTCATCTAAAATTCTATGATTACTATTGCTTCTGCCTCTCTGGAGAACCCTAACAAGTGCATCAGCAGAAGAATGGGGATAAAACATTGTCCTTTCTCTGTTTCCTTTTAGAATAGGAGAAATCATCAAGAGAGTTTTTACCCTTTTGCTCCACAGAATTATGAGGAACAGAAGATAAAATGTATTTCCAGCTGCGAGGACACAATCTTAATGTGGTGTCACTCATTTTTAGAATACCCTAGAATGTTTTCTTCAAATAAAAAAATGTAAATATGCAAAGATAAGCCTTTAAAAGTCAACCATAAATATCACCATAATAAAAGAACTTCTATTAATATTTTAATACCTACATATATTTTATGGGTCTATAATTTAATTCTTCCCAGATGGCCAAACCATCCATCTTGCAATTTGTTACGGGAAATCCTAAACAGGTTGTAAACGGCATTATTGCTTCCTGTCTTGCTCTGGTTCTTCTTTTAATTTGGAAATTATTTTATTTTTTTTTTTTTTTTTTTTTTTACAGAAACAGTAGATGTATTTATTTCTATTGTGAGCATTTGGTGAAGGGGATGTTTAAATTATAGAGATCCCACGCCAGGACCATCCACGGTGGGATTTTTTTTTTTCCTTTAAATTTATTTATTTATTAAGGATTTCTGCCTCGTCCCCACAACCGCTTCCCATTTCCCTCCCCCTCCCCCGATCAATTCCCCTTCCTCATCTGCTCGAAGAGCAATCAGGGTTCCCTGACCTGTGGGAAGCCCAAGGACTGCCCACCTCTATCCAGGTCTCGTAAGGTGAGCATCCAAACTGCCTAGGCTCCCACAAAGCCAGTACGTGCAGTAGGATCAAAAACCCACTGCAATTGTTCTTGAATTCTCAGTATTCCTCATTGTCCGCTATGTTCAGCTAGTCCGGATTTATCCCATGTTTTTTCAGACCTAGGCCAGCTGGCCTTGGTGAGATCCCAATAGAACATCCCCATTGTCTTAGTGTGTGGGTGCACCCCTCGTGGTCCTGAGTTCCTTGCTCGTGCTCCGTCTCCTTCTGCTCCTGATTTGGACCTTGAGATTTCTGTCCGGTGCTCCCGTGTGGGTCTCTGTCTCTGTCTCCTTTCATCGCCTGATGAAGGTTAATATTCCTGAGGATGCCTATGTGTTTGTCTTTGGATTCACCTTCTTATTTAGCTTCTCTAGGAACATGAATTATAAGCTCAATGTCCTTTATTTATGGCTAGAAACCAAATATGAGTGAGTACATCCCATGTTCCTCTTTTTGGGTCTGGCTTACCTCACTCAGGATAGTGTTTTCTATTTCCATCCATTTGTATGCAAAATTCAAGAAGTCCTTGTTTTTTACTGCTGAGTAATACTCTAATATGTATATATTCCATACTTTCTTCATCCATTCTTCCGTTGAAGGGCATCTAGGTTGTTTCCAGGTTCTGGCTATTACAAACAATGCTGCCATGAACATAGTTGAGCATATACTTTTGTTGTATGATAGGGCCTCTCTTGGGTATATTCCCAAGAGTGGTATTGCTGGATCCAGGGGTAGGTTGATCCCGAATTTCCTGAGAAACCGAAACACTGCTTTCCAGAGTGGTTGCACAAGTTTGCATTCCCACCAGCAATGGGTGAGTGTACCCCTTTCTCCACAACCTCTCCAGCAAAGGCTATCATTGGTGTTTTTTATTTTCGCCATTCTGACAGGTGTAAGGTGGTATCTTAAAGTTGTCTTGATTTGCATTTCCCTGATTGCTAAGGAAGTTGAGCATGACCTTAAGTGTCTTTTGGCCATTTGAAGTTCTTCTGTTGAGAATTCTCTGTTCAGATCAGTGCCCCACTTTATAAGTGGGTTGATTAGCCTTTTACGGTCTAGTTTCTTGAGTTCTTTATATATTTTGGAGATCAAACCTTTGTCAGTAGCAGGGTTGGTGAAGATCTTCTCCCAGTCAGTGGGTTGTCTTTTTGTCTTAGTGACAGTGTCCTTTGCTTTACAGAAGCTTCTCAGCCTCAGGGAGTCCCATTTATTCAATGATGCCCTTAGTGTCTGTGCTGCTGGGGTTATACATAGGAAGTGGTCTCCTGTGCCCATGTGCTGTAGAGTACTTCCCACTTTCTCTTCTATCAGGTTCAGTGTGTTCGGACTGATATTGAGGTCTTTAATCCATTTGGATTTGAGTTTTGTGCATGGTGATAGATATGGATCTATTTTCATTCTTCTACAGATTGACATCCAGTTTTGCCAGCACCATTTGTTGAAGATGCTCTCTTTTTTCCATTGTATACTTTTAGCTCCTTTATCGAAGATCAGGTGTTCATAGGTTTGTGGGTTAATGTCAGGGTCTTCTATTCGATTCCATTGGTCGACTTCTCTGTTTTTATGCCAATACCAAGCTGTTGGAAATTATTTTAAATAAAATGTTCTGCTAGCTACTTTTTCTCTAGTTGTTTTAGTAATGAATGTCTAAATGGTGTGCCTTCCTGTCATATTTTTAAATGTTCAAATCACAATAAGTTCAGTAAGTATATTTTAATTTTGTTTACCATTATCAATATGTGTGTGAGAGTGGAGTGTGGGCACAAGCATACAGCAACATTCGGAATTCAATGAGCAACTTTCTGGGGTCAATCCTTTAACAATGGATTCTGGGGAGCACACTCAAGTCATCAGGCTTGCCCAGCAAGTTCTTCTTCTACCCACTGAGATCTCTCATCACCTCTCATTAAACACATTATATAAACTCAGAATTCATTGTTTTGTGACTACTAAGTGTAATTTTTAATATAACCTATAGTGACACCTAAAATGGGTTATTTCAAACCTAGATAAAACCAGATGGAAATATAAGCTAACAATCTGAAAGTAGTTTTGCTGTGATGGTCTTATTGATTGGTGTCTTTTTTAATAATCAGTTCTTTGGGTACATAAAGAAACCATGATCCAATGGTAGGTTGGGGAAGCAAAGCTACAATATATGACAGACACTCCCAGTTGATAGTGGGCTCTATTTCACCACCCCATAAGCCTGAGGCTAGTCTTGTATGCTTCAAACAATAAAGAAAATGTGGCAGACATGATGCTCCAAGAACTCCGGAGTCTATGGTCTCTGAGACACGGCAATTTCTTTTCCTCTCTAATGGCACTGACCTGGCATAGTTATGTAAGGATGCTAGTCAAGCCTGCTGAAACCGTGAGGTCATGTGGAAGAGAACTATATGCTAGTCTAGGTCCAGACCATGAATGTGACAGCGAGGTGTCACTCAAGAGCCAGGCATGCGCATGACACCTCAATGGATCTTCTAGTACAATTAACCTTCTGTCTGAATGCAACTACATGAGAAACCCTGAGCCAAACCAGCGGTGGAACCTCACAGGCAAAGACCATGGTAGAAAGTAAATTAGTATTCACTTGAGACACTGGATGGGGGGGAGGGGCAGTTTGTTTCTCAACAACTACAGGAGACCCTAGACCTGTCTGTATCACTGATGTGTTTCACTTCCACCCTAAAACAGAAGACAGCATAGATCATGAAAATTTTCTTGAGTTTGGATGTGAATTAGGTACAAGATAGTCAAAATCAAGGGTTGTTTTCGTTTCAGAAAGAAGGATTCACGAGATGGAGTCATATATAATATACATAACCGAAGTGAATCTGGCCAAAGGGCAGAAGACTGCTTCCATGTGCCGTGAAGCCATGAAGGGACCTCAATACTACGGGTTCTACTCCCATGCATGAGGCATCTCACGGTTGCGAATACAGTTGCCATGTGAAGATAAGCAGGGAGAAGAGAAGGTTTCCATGGTACTATCACATTTTAGCACAGGCCTTTAAAGAACTCCAGCATTCTCAATTCAAAACTGGGCTTCAAAGATATAGTAGAAATATATCTATTTGCCAGAGTATCAAGATATCACCGTTCATTTAGCTTTCATAACTTAATTTTACATATTAAAATATTTAGACCTCCCTAAAATGAGTTTGCATTCTCCAGACCCCCATGAAAGGTAAGCATGGCTCTTTTGCTCACTGATATAGGGTTGACTGGCACCAGGGATCAGATACACTTTTCTATCACACATTCGCTTTCAATGCTATTTTCATCATTTGCTTTTCAATTGAACATGTATGGAGTAAACTCCTCCAATAAATGAATCCTCTGTAAAGAGGTACTCAACAACTACTGAAATAACCCTTCATGTGAAAATAAATATCTTCCGTATTTTTAATTTTGCTATACCATGGAATGTTTTTGTAAGACTTCATATAGCTTCAAGCGATTTTGTTCGCCTTTTATACTCTCATTTCTAACTCCTTTTTAATAAGAAACTGAAATGTAGATGAGAGTATAACCATCCTTTATAGTTTTCTTGTGTATATTCTCTTGAGTTTTTTTAATAACGAGTCTGTGTTGCTATGCAATGAAACAAGTGAAAGAAAAATCCTCAGCCGGCAAACAAAAGGATGAAGGTTTTCCATGGCTAATTCGCTCCACCAGGCAAGCAGCAAAATTCGCAGTAGGAAAGGATGGGTGGAAGGAATGTTGGGTAAGTTCAGACAAGAGGGTACAAACAGTGATAGTTATGAGACGGTTGGGACGTAGAGAGATGGCAGGGCTTCTGGTCTGAGTAGTTGGGAGGGAGGCACTGTCACTCCCTGAAAAGGGAAACACGGGGAACCAGCTGAGAAGATGGAGATCGTAATTAAGTACCAAAGTGCTGCAGGCAGCAAAGAAGCAAGGAGGCGGGGCCTCCCATCCCACCAGTACTCGTCTGTCAGCTAATTAAAGCCACGATCAGCTGCTGGTGTTTGTTTGTTAGTTTTTTTTGAAACATCACCCCATTTGTTTTCTTTGAGCATGCCCACTCAGATCTAAAGCCATTTCTTGCTTACATCTTGTATGACATTGTATATTGTTAGTGAGGCACCCCTTCTCCCAGTATCAAGCCGGTTCAGAGGAACTCACCTGGAACCCCTGATGGAAATGCTGCAAGGAATAAAAAGTGGGTTCCAGCTTGTCTGACTGTAAGGCCTCCTCTTAATGGATAGCAATGTAATATTCATTAAAAAGAATTCAGACTTCAATCATTCTAATTATCATGAAACTTCTTCCATCGATGCATAATAGAACAAAAAGATTGATTTTCATAGGAATGACTTTCAATATTTTTTACTTCTATATAAAAAATAAATCTGCTCAGAATCATAGAAGGTGCAAGATTTTCACCTCTGCTAGGAAGAACGAGGTAAGTTTTTATACTATTTTCTTCCTTTCACCACTACAGTCAAGTTAAAATATTCCATTCTCCAGTACAGTCAAGTTAAAATATTCCATTCTCCGGTAAAATTTAGCAGCCTGAAAAAAAAAATGCCTTCAATTGAAAGCCCCTTACTGCTCAGGAAAATGTCATTCTTAAATGGACATTTGTTATGACCAGTCCATTGCATTGCTCCTCTTCTCGTGGTGATGAGCTATTGCAGAAATAAGAATCAGACAGCCCTCAATAGTGTCATTTCATTGCTTATATGCACTCCCTAAAAATTAGAAAATGATTACTTAGCAATTTCCAAGTGTCAACAAAACCCACAATACCTCATCAGAATAACTCATCTCCAGGCAGCCATCTTCACGAGGTATTAAATGAACGTGAGCCCCAGACTGCATGGCCACTTCAGATTGTATAGACTTGTCCTGGACTGTGAAGGTGTACTCTAGTTAAACTTAAAAGCTAATGTGCTTCCAAACTTAGGAGAATGGAATTAAAATGGCCCACGGAAGTCACACAGTCAGACATGCTTAATCAGCATCACACTCTGTGGCCCACAGTTATTGAGCCAAGAAAGAAGATGGGACCAAGTCAATGGAGAGACATGAGGAGACCGAGACCAAAGCAGCTGAGAGAGACTCATACAGGTTCCCCTCTCACAAGAATCACTTGAGCATATGGGATGGCTGATGTGTGTTGGGATGTTTGGTGCTAAGTTGGGAGCATTTGGATGAATAAAAAATTGAAAACAGTGACAATTAGAGATATTTTAGAGATCTTTCGAAATTGCAGAGAAATAGGTAGCAGAAAGTAACCTCTCAAAGAAATAAAGAATAATAACAACTCTTCAACTGGCTTAATCATGAACATCTGTTGATTCACACAGCAAAAATCTGGTAGAGGACATTTCCAGGCACAGCTGGATACAAGAGCCTAAAAGTTGTCCCCAAACATTGGCTTCTCTTTATTTCTCAGCTCTGTCTTTCCGGGACATTGGTTTTACAATGAGACTTTACCTGGTAGCCTCAGACGTCCATATCAACCTATTTCTTGTTGGCAGAAGCAGCACAGACAAATGGAGCTCGTCCTCTCATTGGTTTCCTTGAAGTCTCATGCACCACACTGTGGTTCTCTTAATCTGAGACTGGATTATAGGGGGCTCCTGAAGTATCAAGGAAGAGAGAACTGTATGCACCGGCTAAGCCTGCGTATTTAAGTCAATGTGTCATCTCTCCCTCCGGCTGCTCTTCTTCCTCCTCTTCTGCCCCACCCTATGGTTAAAAATGAGCCAATCAAATTGCACATCACCATGCATGGGAAACAGAGAAACAAAAAATCCTATGAAAGCCCTGCTCACCGTCCTTTCTAACAAGAGTTCTGCTGAGGCTTCTAACATAATTAAAAACTGTTTACCTGGGGAAGCCTCAGTGTTCACCTTTGATCAGAATCCCTCATGTCTGTGAGTGTTGGAAAGAGGAAGACTCCTTTATCCTTTGGATAAAATTCTTCCTGTGTTCTGTTTTTTTTTTTTTCTTTTTTCTTTTTTTGCTTTGTTTTCTTTTTCAAGACAGGATTTCTCTGTCTCTGTGTATCTTTGATCCTGGAACTCACTCTGTAGACCAGGCTGACCTCAAACTCATAGAGAGCTGCCTGCCTCTGCCTCCTGAATGCTGGGATTGAAGGCATCACCACCATGCCCGATTCTGTGTTCTACTCATACGTGGCTGGCCTAATGACGTTCTTAAAGGGGACGGATGCCTGCTAGAATGATAGGATCCATCCATGGCAAACTTGTTAGTGTTCTCAGTCTTATTCACGGCCAGCCAGACTTTCTCAGCTTTAGTTGTATTTATAACGGTAGGCCCTGCCTTCCATGTCAGCGCTTGCACAGCCAATCCCATATAGCATGAGATGATCTACTTTTCTGTTCTTACAGTGTGTGTAAAACACACAGCTAAGACTGTGATCAGTTTTTTCTTTCTGGTCATGAATCCCTGGGGAAAGGAACTGGCTGTCCCAAGCTGGCACATGTACCTAATGTGAACCTTCAAACTCTAGCCAGAGTGAAACAGAGGAAAGAAAGTAACAGTTTCCATAGTGACAGTGGACACAGAGAAGAGATGGCTCCAAAGTCGGTGAGATGTTGAACAACTAACTCAGCAGGTGTCCAAGACAGAGAAATCCCACTACCTCTGTCTAAATCAGTGTTCTTCTCATCCTGTGGGCAGAGTCACATATCAGACATCCTACATATCAGATATTTACATTACATTTCATAACAGTAGCAAAAGTACAGTGATAATATAGTAACAAAAATAATTTTATGGCTGGGGGTCACCACAAAACAAAAAACTGTCTTAAAGGGTCACAGCTTTAGGAAGCTTGAGGACCCCTGGTCTAGAGACTCCTACTATTGTAAGTATACCATTTGTTTGTTCCCGGATGCTCAGCCCTGAAATAATCACACAGAAACTGTATTAAGTCACTGCTTGGCCAGTTAGCTCTAGCTTCTTATGGGCTAACTTTTACGTCTTAATTTAACCCATTTCTATTAATCTGTGTATCACACATGGTTGTGGCTTACTGGCAAGGTTCCAGCATGTCTGTTCCTCACAATGGCCACATGGCATTCTGACTCTGCCTTCTTCCTCCCAGCATTCAGTTTAGTTTTTTCCCTCCTACCTTTGTTCTGCCCCACTATAGAACCAAAGCAGTCTCATTATTAATCAATGGTAATCACAGCATACAGAGGGGAATCCCACATCAAGTGGCCAGTGTTATTGGTGGTGCCTTTTGCTCTATATTTGAAGTTGTTGCCTCATTTGGAAGGAGTTGGCCATGTTTATATGTTGTTCCTATTTCATTAGAACTCAAATATGGGGACCTGTATAAAGGAAGCATGCGTGTGGAATGCTCTGACTTATTCCAATGAGAAAAAACTCTCATCCGTTTGCAAACGGACACCAAAGGGCTGACCTGCCCTTTGTCCAGCTATAACTGGGCCATAGCTTTCCTGATAAGAGAGATTTAAAAACTGCTGGAGAAAAACAAATGAGACATTCCCCCTAGTGTAATTAAATTGGCTGGGGGAGAAAAAGAAGCATTTTTGGAAAGAAGGTGATCAGCCATCCAAAGCATCTCTACCAAGAATAAATAATTACAGATTTGTCTATTGATGAGGAGCTTTAGCTCCCGAGTGCACTCTGGCCTGTGTAGTCTCCAAATACTTCCCGTGAATTCACATTGCTGGGCAAGAAGTCATTAAGCATGATGTCCAGAACATCTGTTGCCTGAAGACCTCTCAGGGTACTCGGTAGAAAAGGTCTCACATGGTACAGATGGAGGAAATTCATATTAAGGGAGAGTTTCAGCCAGGAAAGATTATTTCTGCCAAAGGTATTTAAACCCCTGTCACATTATTGCTAAAGACCAGATCAGTAGGTTACAGCCTAAAGGAAATCAGAACCGTCAAAGAGATTCATACCTGTGGTCAGAAAACAGAATACTAACATCTAGCGACTGTAGTGGCATTTCATTTGTATTTTAAAAATAAAGTGTGCCTGAAGACCAGAGAGTAAAACAGTCCCACTGGTCAGCCTTACAGACCAGGCAGTGGTAACCCGCACCTTTAATACCAGTAGCCACACTAGTTGTTATAGAAACTGGACAGTTCATACCTTTAATCCCAGCCCTAGAGAGGATTATAAAATGGGAGGAGACAGCTCTCAGTCTCAGTCTCATTCTGAGATTCCTGGAGGCAGGATCGCCATTTTGGAATGAGATACAGGTAAGAGGCAGTGGCTGGCTGTTTTGCTTTTCTTACCTTCAGGTCGAACCCCAATTTCTGTCTCTGAGTTTTTATTAATCCTGCTTCAAGATACCTCTGGAGACTCATCGGAGTTTAAAGGCCATGTGTGTGTTTCTTACTTCTAACCAGTTTCCTGGTTCTGATCTCAGCCTCATAGCCACACTGACGCTCTGAAGACTGACGCTCGCCATGCCAGTCCCATCACCACTGTGCTAACTCCATGCCTTTCATGGAAGCAAGACTCTTCTGCCCATGACTGCAAAGCCAGCCCCACAGATTACTCTCAACATCTCCCTCCCTGGACATGGCTAGGGTGAACTGAAGTTCTGAGAAGAAAAAAAAAAATGTCACACCTGTATAAAACTTTCCGCAATGCAGATGACTTACTAGAATGTATGTAATATGTAAAGAGCTGGAATATTTGTATGTTCAAAGTCTAATTATCTTGAGCTATCTTAGCCTGTTGCCTAACTCTGTGTATGACCTAACATCCTTATAACTGTTCGGTAAATCCTTCTAGAATGCACAAACAAGACCTGGCTTCAACCAACCCAAAGGCAAAGAACATCCTCAGACAGCACTGAGCCTTAAAACAGAAATTTCTCAACTTTATTGGGACTTGTCTGCTTGATGACTATATCAGTGTGTGTAATTAAATATTCCATAAAGTGACTTGCTTTGTAGGTTATACTGTTATTAAATCTTCATAAAACTTACCATTTTGTAGCATTGTACTGAATGACTTGGATCTATGCTTCCAGGCCACAAATATTTGGCTCCAGAATAATCTCTTATTCTCTTTGAGAAGACTGTTATGTTTCTTATAGCAATGGCTGCTCTGCAGAAGATGCCAGCTCTTCCAAAAGCTAACCCCCAAAAAACTGCTTTGCTTGTGTTAACAGCTTGGGGGCTGTAAGCAAAACTTGTGAAAATAGATCAGAGAAAGGCCAAGAAAGAGGTTTAGCCTTAAATTTAGTAATGCAATGCTTTAACATGGTGATCACATGATCTGGGTCTTACTGATAGATGTCCCAGTGTTCGGTGCCATCCTAAATATCCTTCACCATTCACTCCAAACATGGCTTGGGAATACCACTGAATGCACAATGAAATCTGTATAAATTCAAATTATTTGGGAATGGGTTACTCATGTTATTGGATCTTCAGACTCAGATGTAAACAAGTTTTGTGTCTTATTCTGTTCTGCTGTGAAAAACACAGTCTTCATTCTGCAGTAGCGTAAAGCTTCTCACCTTTATAGTGGTGCTACTAAAATTAGTTGAGAGAATAACAAGCTATTCTGCAAAACTCTTATCATGGCCTGATATCTGATCATTCCTTCTCTGTGTGATACTCAATTGTGCTTTTTTTTTTTTCTGGTCCACGTTGAAGCTTTTCCTTCACTGAGTCTCCTCATCTTGCAACTTCAAATTCTTCCAGCCCTCTTAAATCAACTGTCAGAGAATGAACAATGAAAAATGCCACCTGTTCTGCCTGGGCGGTGGTAGCACACACCTTTAATCCCAGCACTTGGGAGGCAGAGGCAGGTGGATCTCTTTGATTTCAAGACCAGAAGCCCACACATATCTGGCTTATAAACTAAAAAATAATGTGTTTGTCATTATAGTCTGGAAAGTCCTTGTCAGAAGTGGTTTTAATAATTTGGTATTATTCACCAGTAGAAAAAATAACATTTGCATTATTAAAGAATTCCTAAAATTGATTTATAAGATCGTCAGTTACTACTTCTAAAATAATCCTTTTTGTACACAAGGTCATATGGTGGTGTTTATTTTCACTGTAAAAATGAAGATGCAAAACCTCAGATTGTGACTTTTCATCAATGTTCCATTTATCAATTATTTTAAAAAAGAAAGAGAAAGATCTGGCATAATTGAGCACTCCTTGCCAACGGTATATATGCACAGGAGCTGCTCATGTGTGATGTGTGTACATGTTATTCCTCTGAACATCAATAAATGTAAATAAATCATAGGCATTTGATAGATTCAAGTTTTGCTAGTTGGACTTTTATCATGGAAAAGCCAAACTGGAGTTACCATGACAACCATTAAAAAAGAGGGCTTCAGTCACAGAAAACAATTATCTGATTCAATTGACCAGAGGCTCACCAATTTCTCCTGCTCAGGCTATTGATAACAAACACTAAATTCTTGTCTGTACATAAACAAAGGCTTTCTGGGCAAAACCATAGTTAGAAGCAAAGCAATGAAGTCTTCTAATCCTTCACAAACCCAAGAACTCCTAGCTACTGTTCAAAACTAGAGAGAAAGACCAGGCACAGTGAGGCATACCTATAAATCTCAATTTGGGGAATGGTCAAGAGTTCAAGATCAACTTCAGCTATGTAGCAAGTTTGAGACTAGGCACAGTTATATGGACCCTACCATTAAAAACGTAAGAAAGAAGGAAAAGAGAACAGAAGCGACCAAAATTGAAGAGATGTGGACATAAAGTTTGTTGAAATATTTTGTTCCACAGATATGTTTTGAATGAAAAAAAAAAACAGAAGTAAAGTGATGAAAGGGAGAGACGCCTGGGGAGAAACCAAAACGCTACAAATATCCAGTGGTTTCAGGCAGGGGAGGGGATGTTTTTCTTGAGAACATTTATTTCCCCATTTGGGGGAGGTTGAAAGATGTGTGAGATAAAACAAACACATAACCAGGTCTACAGGGAACTCCAGTCGAATCAGATATAGGAAAAGCACAGACATTCTGGGAGTGGGAAAATGGGAAAAATCGGCTTTATAGAGCACAGCAGGAAAGCATTATTTACTCGTCGTCTCGGCAACACTGATAGTAGGCAGGTAATGACATTTTTATTACAATATTTACTACAAATTGGCTTTGTATCCTGCATCAATTTATATTTTAGCTCTGCTATGCCCCTTTGCTGAGCCTCATTGTTCAGCGTGCAGCCTTTGTATCCTCTAAGGTCTTTGTCATTCTCTCTGCTAATACCTTTTTTTCAGCATCAACCCCACTCCCTTGTCTTTCCTTTATTCACTGGGCTTCTTCCAACACACTGTGACATCTATACTGGCTTGCTGAGCTACCCTGACCCTAGTTCTTCCTTTTAAGCTGTTGACATCTGACCTTGGGACATAATAGATTTGTGTCTGCTTCTCCATATTGTTCCGTGATCTCCAGCACTCTGGTAAAGCATCTCCACCCATGGCTGTGACTACTCAAACTTCAAGTCCAGCTAACAATCAAAACCCCACCTGTCCACCAACCCATGACCCCTTGGCTAAACCAGCTGCGTTTCCCTGTTTCCATTAATCGTATCTCAAGCTCAAACCTCTCAGTCAACTCCCACTTTATCCACCGCATCTGCCAACCCTTGTGTTTCTTTCTTCATCCTCCTGCCCCCATTTCAGCTCAAACCTCATTATACTCTGCCTAGCCTACAGGGAAAAAAAGACTTCATTGATCGCTCTGCCTTCACCCACGCCAATCTGTCCTACCCAGAGCAATGGATTAATCATCCCGAAGCACAGCTCCAATCTTCTTGTCCACCCCCAGTCATAAAACTTGAAAATGCCTCACTGTCTTTGAAATTAACGGCAAATCCTTCACCTTGCCACTCAAGTAACTTTCCAAACGAACCGCGGCATATCTATTCCCATGGACCCACCATATATCACCCAACTAAACGAATGTGAAGGAGGAGAAATCAAAAGAGCCCCACAACTGGAGAGAGTGTAATAAAATGAAGAAGTGGCCCAACAGCAGAAAGGACTTTTCAAGAAAGGCCCTGCCAATCGCGTCTGTCTTTCCGCAGCCCCGTTTCTCTATAAATAGTAGGTGGTCCGCGCATTCTTGCTAGGCAGCTCGCCTTTTCTGCATTTTAAGCCAGCACTTCACATTTGGATAAATCACAGGCGAAGAGCAGATGTTTCCTTTTGCCTTTTTAAACCAATGAGGCTTATTATTCTCTGTTCTCTGTTAATACACAGTGTTGCAAATACATTCCTCAAACTAAGACTCATCTATATTTTTGATAGGAAAGAAAAGTCAGCTTTTGTCAAAGCTCTGTGAATAATAGCAAGCCTTTTCCTTTCATCTTTCTGCTAACAATGCCTCCATTCTGTCAACGAAATGTCTGGAGTTTCAAACTGCTTAGTCATGCTTTATATATCCACATACTAATAAATGTGATGACTTAAAAAAAATAAGTTATAATAATTTCCAATTTTAAGTTAAGCAAAGGTTTAGTGGAGAAGTTAACAAACTTTTTCTGAAAAGCCAAATAACTACTAGTTGGGGCTTTGTGTGCCATGCACTTTTTTAGCCTTTAATTTTTTTAATTTATTTATTTATTAAAGATTTCTGTCTCTTCCCCACCACCGCCTCCCATTTCCCTCCCCCTCCCCCAATTAAGTCCCCCCCCTCCTCGGCCCAAAGAGCAATCAGGGTTCCCTGCCCCGTGGGAAGTCCAAGGAACCCCCACCTCCATCCAGGTCTAGTAAGTTGAGCATCCAAACTGCCTAGGCTCCCACAAAGCTAGTACTGTGCAGTAGGATCAGAAACCCATTGCCATTGTTCTTGAGTTCTCAGTAGTCCTCATTGTCCGCTATGTTCAGAGAGTCCGGTTTTATTCCAGTTTAGCCTTTACTTTTATTTCATGTGTGTAAGTGTTTTGCCTGTGTTTGTCTGTGTGCTGCGTGCTTAATAGGCCCTGGAAGGCCAGGAGAGGATACTGGATTCCCTGAGACTGGAGTTGTGAACTGCCATATGAGTTTTGGGAATTAAACCCCGACAAGTCCTCTAGAAGATCACCCAGTGTTCTTAACTTCTGAACCACATCTCCGACTCCACACCCTTTGATGCTGCCAATCAATGTCACTCTGGTATTCTGCCACAAATTATGCATGATAGTGTTCACACAAGCCGTCTAAGGAAGTTAAACTCATTGTAAGCAAAATTAGTACTGTTTGCAGGATCTAAGGGATGGAAGAATTTGGGAGATGTGGATCCGAGGTACAGTTTTCAACTATAACACATGTTCCAGGCTGAGAAGATGTCTCAGTGGTTAAGAGCACAGCACTCTTGCAGAAGACCGTCCAAGTTGAGTTCCCAGAACTTGTATCAGGTGGCTCGCAGATGCTAGGTATCTGACGTGCTCTTTGAGACATGCTTCCGCATACCCACACAAAGGTAACCACACATACACATTCTCAAAGATAACAAATCTTTCTTAAAAGATAAACAAATTGAAGACATCCCTTATAAGCAGATCTGTAATGGGCTTATTAATTAACTTATGGTAATCATAATACAATGTGCAGTAATATCAAGTCATCATACAACCCCACATATGAGTCTACATCCAAGGGGATTCACATCAGAATGTAAAACACTTTCATTCCCATGACTACTAGAATATCATTCAGACCTACAGTCTTAGCCATTGTGAACACATTCAAAATAGATAACCTTTAACCTTTGACAATTCAAAACGTTTAAAAGCACATTCAACTCTGTGAGGATACAGTGAGAAGGCCCCATCTGTGAAGCAGGGAATGGCGAGACACCCAATCCGTTAATGTTCTCATCTTGGACTTCTCTTCCTATTCTAATCCCATCATAATAAAGCCCTGTTGTTTATACCGCATGAAACTAAGGACATATTATATACCCGTGTGAATGAACCAAGACAAGAGCTCTCCTCACTCTATAGATGATTACTTCTGTGGCTCAGAAGTTGATAAGACTTGTGTCTGAAATCACAACTGTGTCTGAGGATTCCTGCGTTCTCTTTGCCAACATCGTCTGACTTAGTGCTCTGCTTACCTTGGCCATTTTCTCCCTGTGAGTAGATGTTGTTGCGCTTCTTAATAAACTTGTTTGCATAAGTCATCAACTTATGCATGCAAGACCTCCTCGTCCCATTGCTTTTATCCCCAGTCTCCCTGCTCAAAACCTCACTGTTCAGGACCTTTATTTCTGCTGGTTCTGAACATAGTTAAAACACACACACTCAGAGAGAGAGAGAGAGAGAGAGAGAGAGAGAGAGAGAGGGGGGGGGGGGAGGGAGGGAGGGAGGGAGCGAGGGAGCGAGGGAGGGAAGGAGGGAGGGTCAGACCATTAAGAAGAACATGAAGATTACCAAGGTCTCCAGATTCTTCTTGCTTTATGTCTGTAGTTCCATCTTACCTTGAGCCAAGCTTGAAATGATTGAGCTGTTGTGTACTACCCTTTGGACTATAGTTCCTTAAAGGTTATGTCCCTAGGATCATGGCTGCCCAGCAACTGTCTGAGACACATTATTTTCCTTCTTCTTAGGATTTAGCTGCTCCTGTCTGGCATTTCTAGAGTTAGAGAAGACTTCATCATCCAAGAAAAAATTCAGACAGTTTTACAAAAGCAGACTATACTCTCACCTTCTGTTTAAGTATAAGGATTTACCCTCATATCAATGGTAAGGTTTTATCAAGTATTATGTATATAAAGTTTTAAAGATCAAATAAGGATATCTAACCATCAAAAACGTTAGTGTCTTCCAATGACCTACTAACAACAATGCGGCTAGTGTTCTATAAAACTGATATTGTTTTGATGGGGAAATGCTCAAATATGTTTTGAGACTCAATAAGCAGCTTTGTGTATCAAGGCTTTGGGTATGCTCCTGCATCAGGGAAAACCAGCAATGGTGTGGTCCTTTTGTCATGCCTGAGGGATTCTTTAATGAACCCTGGGCTTGCTTTAATTCATGTTCTCCCTAGACATGACTACTACCAACATATTAGGAAGACTGGAAGAGCTACTAACTTTCTCCAGCCTTGTGTTGTGGACTGAAACTTGATGAGAGATAAGTTTCCCATTTTAATCATTTATCTTCTCTAATCCTAGAGTCACGTGTATACACTTCATCTGCCTCCCAGGGTAGAATTTGAAGTCTGCTCTCACATAGTCCTCCGCATTACCCTCAGTTAATTGAGAAGATAACCCAGACTTACCTTCTTGATGGTGCATTTCTGGATTCCCACTTTACCTAAGATTTAACTGTCTTCCCCTTGTTGATAACTTACATTTGAACTTCTTTTTTTTTTTTGATTTTTTTAAAATTTTTTTTATTGAAAAAAAATTTCCGCCTCCTCCCAGCCTCCCATTTCCTTCCCACTCCTCTCCTCCTCCTCCCTCTCTTCTCCCCCTCCGTCTCCAGTCCGAAGAGCAGTCAGGGTTCCCTGCCCTGTGGAAAGTCCAAGGTCCTCCCCCTTCCATCCAGGTCTAGGAAGGTGAGCATCCAAACTGGTTAGGCTCCCACAAAGCCAGAACGTGAAGTAGGATCAAAACCCAGTGCCATTGTCCTTGGCTTCTCAGCAGCCCTCATTGTCCCACCATGTTCAGAGAGTCCGGTTTTATCCCATGCTTTTCAAGTCCCAGTCCAGCTGGCCTTGGTGAGCTCCCAATAGATCAGCCCCCCTGTCTCAGTGGGTGGGCGCACCCCTTGCGGTCCTGACTTCCTTGCTCAACAGTTGAACTTCTTTACCCCCCTAATGTGAATTGTGTTTATTCCTAAGGGCAGGCATCAGGTTTTTCCAAGTAGGTGTCGCTACTGTAAACACTCAATAAATAAAAGTAGAAATAAGTCTTCAGCTGTGTTGTGTGTGTGTTCTCTTGTCTGTTTGATAAACTCCCAGGGATATCTATAGGAAAAGAAAAAAATCTAAACACCTAAGGAGATCGTAAGAGATGGCTACAAAGTCAGCATGAAACAATATTGGAGTCTGAACATGAGGGTTCTATAACACTAGCTGATCTACTTCAATAACCAGCTCATATATGCAGAATTGCTCTCTCCTCACGCCTAATGCTCCAGGACCCCAGGTCCCTCAACAAGTCCTTACTAAAGAACAACCGTCCATTATACCAGTGGACATTTTTTTTTAACTATCTTATCACTTCATACCACATGACTACAAGTTCTGTTAGCTAGAATTATTCACATTAGGCTAAGAACATCTAGAATATGGAAAAACAAAGAAAGGTAAGACTGAAGGAAAAGCAGTCAAGGAATGAGGATCTTGAAGTGGCTTTTGGACTCAAAATCAAAATGCCATTCTAAGAAGAGCTGGAAAGGGTACCCTGCTGGTCCCTTGATTGCTGGCACTGATATTAGAAACTGTATTGTGCAGCCCCACAACTGCTGATGTCTTTAGGGGGCTCGACTGGTGATTTGCTTCAGTAGCTGTAATTTAAGAGTAAAGGCGTCGGGAGTCGAAACTGAGCGCTCCGCAATCATATCAGCAAGGAGATTTCTGTCCCCGTGGCAGAAGGCTTGGGTCTCTGCCACAGTTTTTCTGCTCTCTGTCATCTTTTTGCAATTAGAGAGTATATCAAGTAGAAAGAAATGATCACCTACCAGCCATATCTGAAAATTACCAGCTCTGAGCCTCTGTTAGATTCTGAGCTCCTGCACCCTCGAGAGGGACTGGGCAATTCCAAGCACTGATTGAAGCTCATTATTGCCAAAGTGATTCCGTAGTTCAATTTTATCCACCCCATTTCACAGATGGCCAAATTAAGGTCCAGTGAGGTTCACTAGCTGGCACAGTCTCACAGCTACTGAACCCAAGGTTTCTGAGCCTAAGATCGACCTTTAGCTCTCTTCTCTTCTCTTCTCTTCTCTTCTTCTCTCTCTCTCTCTCTCTCTCTCTCTCTCTCTCTTTCTCCTTCATCGAAATATTCTGTCACCGTCACAGTTTAGTTAAAAATGTAGCAAACGGGTTAGGACGCTGAAGAAAATGTTCCACAGAATCCACGTGAGATTTTATCTGCTACTTTTTGTCAAGCTGTTGAAAACAGTTTCTCTGACTAGGACCCTGTCTCTTATCAGCAAACCTTTACCACTTTCCTGGGATACCTTACATCCCAACACTATTTTGTATGCCACCAGCAAGTTTAACCCTTCCTCCATTAATGCTGCCTTGCCACGACGAAAGTCGGTAGCGGGGATAAACATCCATCACAGTAGAAAGTTCTCAAGTGCTGTTCGTTGCACTGGCTAAGGGTATGGGTGTGTTGTCTGTGTTCACCCTGACAATAACAAACTAGAATCTACTAGAACTGCAGAGAGTTTGATTTTATCAGTTACCCCAACTGCAAAAGGAAGTTCTAAGTCCACAGAGTTCAACCAGATTATATGAAAAGGATTTAGGAATGTATATGGTGTGTGTTGAGAGCCTGAGAAGTGTTAGTTACCAGATTTTTCCTGGTTTTTTGAGACAGGGTTTCTCTGTGTCTCCCTAGATGTCCTGGAACTCACTCTGTAGACCTGGCTGGTCTCGAACTCAGAGATCTACCTGGCTCTGCCTCCTGAGTGCTAGCATTAAAGATGTGCGCCACCTCTGACACCACCACCCCAGCTGTTAGCTACCATTTTAGTCACGTGCTAGTCACTTGTTTTTTGTTTGTTTGCGGGCTTGCTTGGGTTTGTTTTATATAAGAAAGCTTGCTATGTAGTCCAGGAGAGTCTTGAATCCACAATGCTTTGGCCTCTGCATTTCTAGTGTTGGGGTGACAGGTATATGCCACAACCTCTGGTTTAGTAATTTCCCCCCATTGTATAGCATCTAACAGGGCCACATTAGATCTCTAGTGCATCAGAATGGCAAGAACTTATGCTTAGAGTTGATGCAAATACCCAAGTTCCAGCGTGGATCTAACAGTGGGTACACTTTCTATAACTTTTCCTCTTCTATGAGTTCTGATATTTGCCAAATCTCAAAGTTTTAAGAAGTATCAGATATACTGGTATTTTGCAGATCTAATTGAAACAACCATGTATGAGGGTGAATGAATTTTTTTTCATTTGCCTTCACCATTATGCCATAACCTTCACTGCCTTCATGTTGGAAAGTATGAATCTAAAACACAGTAGGCTTCGACTCCAATCCTACCACAGATTTGCCTCTTGGAGCCTCATCATATCCATTTCTTCAGTTCAGTTATTAATATGTCTAATAGAGGTTCCTTAAGAGCTGGGTAGGGGCTAACCTCAGACTCCCCGGGATGTGGATCTAGGCAACACAGCCACCATTTCACAATTGTAGTCTATTTGCATCGCACACAGGGAGTCTACAAAAATCTATGAGTACAGTTCAAATACTTATTATCCAAGGAGTGTGTACCAAAAGCTAAATGGTTGCATACAAATTTAGATACTATCTTTGGACATTATACTTCAGATTATATCGTTTAACATCAATTAGGTACATAAATTTAACATAAACAAACGATAATATAATAATTAAACAATACATTGTAGAAAGAAAATTTATGCAAACTTGATGACTAGCCATTATCTATCTATTTATCCATCTATCTCAACAGCCAGGAAGTTGGTGGTATATAAAGTAAAATTCTACCAGACAAATGGCAGGTCAGCACCTGGCAACATAAGATTTCATCAAGCTACTTACAATGATAACTTTCAATGTGTGAATTATTTGTTTCTAGGACTTTCCATTTTTATGTTTGGGGCTGAAGTTGACTGCAGGTCATTGAGACCACAGAAAGCTAATCTACAGGGATGAGAAAGATGACTTTATGCAGACCTGACTTTCAGAATGGGTCAGTATGGATGGAAGCCAGATTCCAAGAAAGAAATAAGAGGTCCTTGGTGAACAAAAGTCTTAGTAAGTCTTTCACCCTCATCATTTTTTTATTTGCCTGTAGTTCTTTGTGTAGGGTTGGAGTCTCAGAGATGAGTACACCAATAAGCTATTCAATGCCATACAACTGGCCCTGAAAGCATACACACAAGTAACATTATACAGACCAAACAGATTTTATTTCGGAATACATTTGTAGATAGACAGATAAATAAATGATGGATGGATAGATAGATGATAGATAGATAGATAGATAGATAGATGTGTAACAATAATTAATGAAAAGAAGAGGCCATGAATTTGAAAGAGAGCAAGGAGGGGTGCGCATGGGAGATTTTGGAAGAAGAAAAGGGAAGAGGGAAATGATCTAATTATGTTATGATCACGAAAATAAAAGATGTAATTTAATAATCAAAATAAAAAGTCTTAATAAATGAAGAACCACGGCCAAGCACACCTGGCCACAGTAAAAGTAAGGCCTCACACAACTTTTATTATCCCAAAATAAAACTCAGAGATTAGAGACTATTTGTTCCATGATGTTTCTTAAAATCAATAAAATGGCTTAACTATGTTATAAAGGAGACATAAAGGAAGAAAACATTTAAAATAGAATCATTTGTACTTCAGAAAATAAAATCTTGGAAGTGACAATCTCTAGAGACCTGATAAAATCAACAGAAACGTGGGCCTCTATACAGACGCCTACACAGCCCAGCTCACCCACAAGGCTATAATATCAACAGCACCTACTTCTGGAAGGGGTGGTCCTATTAGTGATGGACTTCTCCAAAATGAAAAAATTCTAATGTGCTTTGAATAAGGCAAAATGTGACATTATCCCAATTCATTCAGGGACTACATTCATAGAAAATTAAATGTGCATTGAAACTAAGCCAAAAGTTATTATGCTCATATCAAGCAGAGTTCTTAGGCTTGAAAATAATATCTTAGGCTTAAGAAATAAACAAACTTTACTCAAATAATAAATTTCTTTATTGGCATCTAAAACCTGGCAGATATAGAATTAACTTTTGAAAAAACTTCCACACATCAAAGTATTCCTAGCTCATCTACCTTTTATAACCAAGAACATTCCTGGTTTTGGTAACCAAAATAGACTTACACATTTCAAACCACTCCCTAGAGAGCAATTTCCCCATGAGCCAGTGGAATCTTAACATAATCACGAGGCATTGGTACCTTCACATTTTCCCCTTTTCTCTTGATACCTATTTCATTCTAAAAATTGCTAGGTAAAATTTTGTCTCTGCCTGTAAATCAAATTACATTTTCATCTTAAATTCTGTCCACATTAGTACTTCTGCTGGGGGCGGGGGGGGGGCTACGACTCTTCTAAGAATCTGTCATCACCACCATCAAGCTATATTGGAACACTAGACATCAATAACTTTAGCTTGAACTCCATTTCACAAGAAAAAAAGAAGTGTATCAGATAAGTGCATGTGACTCATCCAAGCTCATATCACAACTGTCTGCGGAGACAGAAGTCCCATCCACCAAAATCTTCACTTTTCTGCTCTGCTCCTCCTATTTCCCTATGCAACCTGGGTCTTCATCAGCCTCTTTTGGGAAAGAATAGGTGGGCAGGTAAAAGCTCAAATCTCTTCTTGGTACCTAGCTCTTCTTTTAGAAGGAAGTCAATGGTAGAGGAGAACCCTGAAATGGGTTTCCATTCATTCAAGCTCTCTTCCTCCCTAATATACATAATCCTCCAGAACTTGTCCCTTAGACTCTAAGGCTTAGAGTAATGGTAGCCACCACCGAGCTTGCTTCGCCATGGAGAGCTGATCTTTGCACCTGCTCAGATATCTGAGCAGATCACAAACACACTCAGACATGACAAAGCAGGGTCAGTCATTTGGCCAGGGAACAAGTCGTACACTGTGATTTCTGTCTCTATCGTTGGCAGAGGTATAATAAAAAATAATGATGTGGAAGAGAGCATGCTGCTGCCTTCCAAGGGTCATGTCAGGGCAATTTGTACAGGGTCCTGACAGTTCCCTCACTTTCAGTGAAACATCAGACAAAGGAGACACAGGACCAAAGAGAGCACATGTACCAGGGAAACTTCCAACTCTGTAAAATAGAGGCCATACTAGACAGCCCAATGTATCATGGAGATTGGTTCATGAGCATGAGAGGCAACCTGTGGAAACTGACACATGGTGCCACATATGTGAGTGACATTAAGAACAATAGACTTGTTCTTAATCATGGTTAATCATTCTCATGAGTTCTCACTTCCGAAAAAGTCATTTTCTGATGGGGCAGCTGGGTTCTTGCTTGTTCTGATAAAGAGACCCATCATTTCATCAGAAGGATGCAGAGGATCTAGTTGGTGTTCTCAAGAGTGTCCACTTGGGAATGGACATCAGGCAGTGGGCAAAGAATACGTCAGTTTGTAAAAATAGTTTCAAAGCTTCCAGAAGACTGCTATGTTCCTGAGGGCCTGAAATGATCAGTGTAACTTTATAACAGCCAAATTGCAATGATGTTGCTGCCCCACATTGGGAACAGGGACTGACTGCAGGTGTATTCAGCTGTCCTCGTGACCTGAATGGCACTCTAGCATCTGACAGGCAATAAAGCATGCTGTCACCTTGCGAAAGCCTAGCAACCTCTTCCTTTGTTTCTATAACTACAAGTACACCTACTGCCCAGGAATAGAGAAAATTCTGTAGGTTACAGCAGACTGGCATATGGATAAAATTATGGAGTAACAACCAGGAAAACTAGGAAACCCATAGACACTGGTACAGAGCAGATAAACTGGAAATATGGCTCTATGTGTTTAATCTTAGGAATGCATAAAACTCCCTGGTCAATGTTTTCATTACCATGATACTGTGGCGACCATGCATTTGGATAAAGACTTATCAGTAAGCCCCTGTTTTCCCCTTGTTGATTCCACTCCAAAATGCTATGAAGTCACCTGGTGTGATACAAGAGCTCTCCATCACTTTAAATCACTGGTTCTCAACCTTCCTAAGGCAGCAACATTTTAATACAGCTCCTCATGTTGTGGTGAACCCAACCATAAAATTATTTTCATTGTTACTTCATAGCTATAATTTTGCTACTGTTATGAACCATAATGTAAATATCTGTGTTTTCCAATGGTCTTAGGTGACCCCTGTGAATGGGTCATTCACCAAGGGGGTTGTTTGCTGTGGGACAATAGTCTTTTATCTAGGTCTTAGTTTCCTATTCAACCAAAAACAACCAACCAACCAACCAACCATCAAACTCAAATAGTACTTTGCTCCACCCTCCTGACCAGCAGCAGGACAAAAAGCGGCAAAAGCATGGCAGGGCACGTGTGCACATTTACCTGACTCTGCCATCCTACGCTGCTCCAAAGTGGTGTGTCATTATGCTTTGGAAAATCTTCTCTCAGGTATAGTTGCAAGAATGTCCATCGAGGCTGGAAAGATTGATCCATGGTTAAGAGCACTGACTGCTTTCCCAGACGACCCAGGTGCAATTCCGAGCTCACAGCTGTCTGTAATTCCTGTTCTAGTGGGTCTGACATCCCCACACAGACATACATTCAGGCAAAACACCAATGTGCGTAAAATAAAAGTAAATCCATTGTAATTTTTTTAAAAAAGAATGTCCATCCCCTGTTAAACAAGAAAGGCACCCAGACGTGTGATACAACAGAGAGGTCAGGAGCTGTTGCCTCATCTCTCTCTGTCACTTCCATTGGTGAGCATAGTTGCAGCTACGCACAGATGCATTTAATATATCTATGTAGGTTCTCAAGATCAAATAAGATCTTGATCCACCCATTTGTACGATGTGTATCTGTTTAAAGATTTCCTGAGACACGTACAACAGGAGCGCCTTGAAGAGAGCCGCCTGCACCACTACCACTGAGCACAAGGTGGCAGCAGTCACCACGCAAGGTCGAAGAATCACAGATTTCCATGAGGATTCAATAAAAAAGGCACACAGGGCCACCGTAGCCAGGCCTCCCCCGAGTGTTACGGATTCAGCTCTGAGAAAAAGAGCTGCTCGCTCTCCCCGCTACCCCAAAATGACCAGAGGAGCCATCACTCTATACCAATCACACCACAATGGAGCCACCATTCAAGATGATTTTGGCTTGGGTGGTATTGATCATTCCAGCATCCGAGCTCCAATCATGACTGCAAAGAGTGCACCAGTCGCCACGCAAGCGCCTCTCATCATGAGTTCATAAAAGCAGGAGTTCTGCTTTTATAGAGAGAAAAAAATGAATTTTGTCCTTCACATACTGAAGCCAAATCCCAATGTTTTTCTCCCCCGGTAGTCCTGATCTTCTCAGACAGTCTTAAGCCACAACAACACACTGTATTTAGAGCAACCCATCCAGCAAAGGCTACCTTGCATCTGACCAATTTTAAAGATGTTCCCCATTCCTGGCTCCATGGCTGCCACCTTCAGTTCTTGGCTGGTTTTCTTACAGTGGGCCCCAGTACTTGTCTTGGTGGCATTTCCTATTAGATGCTGAGAGCCACGGGTTCTTCTTGGTGTAATTTCTCACAATGGGGAAAGCATGGGTGAAAACTAAATCGAAGAACATAGGACTGGGAGACATAAGCCTCGGCAGCTGGTATGGTGAGGCGCCAGATTCATCGAGACGATCTGAGATGTTCAGTGTCCAGTCACCTCCACCAATCAGCTCCTGTTCAGAAGCCTGCAAAATGAACACAGCACTTCCTTGGCCCTCGCTTTGTCGCTAAACGTCTCCTCCCTGGGTTTCTAGATATGTTTAGCTTCCAATGCCTGCCAAAGGGAGGCTGTCCTCTCACAGTCCTTGCTGACCTAGTGTCATGTTGGTGACCTGTGCTCCTACTTCCTACTCATCCCCAATAATGAGACCCCCAGGGTAGCCTGAGAAAACTCAACTAATCCAGAGGACCGCTGACAGCCATGACCAAATGGCCTGCCTCAAAAGCAAAAAATACTGACAAGCTGGGCCCATCGAGTTTTCCTTTCTGCAAGACACACTTAGGGAGTGGGGAGACTGGGACATGTAGCAAGGAACGAGAAAGCCCAAAGATGCTAACGTCTGCTTTGCTGCTGTGGCAAGCTGCAAAGTCATGGCCAGGCATAATTTATGAGCAGACAGAAAGTACATGAAGTGGAGATTAAGAAAGGCCGATGCAGAAGGAGAACAAAGCAGACGTGCAGAAAGAGAAAGACCTTGAGGAGAGGACACAGCTTTCTGCCGCTTCCAGGGCCTTTTGGGCTGATTCCACTTCTCAGGAGAGAGCCTTACAATAGTATCTTTTTCAAGGAGACAGCTCAGCTAGAACAAAGGGGTCTGATTAAGCCCGAGATAAATGCTACTTCTCTTGCCTGATTTACTAATACAGTCAACTGTCTCATCACACATTCTGGCACCCATTACTTAATGCATAGATTCCGTTAAAGAATTCCTAACCACCTACCATATGCTAAGCATTTGCTGTATTCCCTCGTATTGAGTACTGAACTTGAATCCTCTGAAACTGTGCTTCTGTTTTCCTGGGCATTGGACAGGGAGAGGAGAAACATATAGGAGTGGCCAAGAGGTCACGGGGACATTTAGGAAAACAGCAGAAGGCTCCTCAAACAGCTCAGAGCGGTCTCCCACCCCTTTATTCTAAGCAGCACCACCCAACTCCTGCATCCCCAGTAGAAGCAGGCAGTAAGGTCTGAGATTCTCCTCTGTTTATCCCCCTGTGGATCTGCCCAGACTTAGAGAGGATTTAGAGCACAGCCTTCACAGCAACTCCCCCCTGAGCTTGTCCTGTGGCTACAGGAACGTGTTCAGTCCTACGGCTTTCGCCTGTCACAAGGGATGTTGACGGCTCAGCAAAAGGCAGCTTTAATTCTGTGGATTATTTTCCTCTGGCAGCTTTAAAAAAGGGGGGGGGGGGCGGGGACGGAGTGCCCTTTCAAAAGAGTAAAGCATTGCAGGAGAGAGATGGGGGGAGATTGTGGGGCCACCAGGTGTCTGAAAGGGTAAGATCAGGTTGGCTTTCAAGTCCAAATGTGAAACAAGCAGATGGCTCCTCTCGGGGATGTTTACTGGTTTTACGGCTCTGTTGGAAAAGACCTGCTGCTGAGCGCAGGGACTGTGGCGCAGGAGGAGACCGCAGTCAGTTGGAGTCAGCCATCTAGGTCAGGGACTCGCACCGTGCTTCAGAGAGGAGCGTGGGAGTTAGAGGTTTGTATTAGACGTCGCCAAAGCCTCACGGGCACAGGCTGCTTCTCACAGTGTGCTAGAGAACCTGTGAGCTGTGGAGCATCAAAACCCCTGTTTGTCGTCTGCAAACGATATTAGCTAAGCCTGGTTAAGGTTTGTAATTCCCAGCAACAGGGCAGGGGTGGGAGAAGTAATTGGCAGTCGAGGGCCTCTAATCAATATCAGATTGGCAGTAAATTAGTTGTTTAATTAAGTAAAGGTAATTTGTTGAATTGCCAATTATCTTCCCAATATGAAAGACCTCAATGCAATGAAAACAAGAGCCCGGTCAGAAGACAAAACCTATTCCTTCCTGACTTTATATAGCCTCTCGCACCGTGAAATCTCCCCTCAGGAGGGAGCTGGTACCGATAGAAACACCAGGACCTTCCACAAGGTTAATGGTCCAGACTGCCACCTTCCAACAAGGCTGCAAAGGTCAAGCCGTGGTTCGGCGGTACTGGGTTTACTCCTGGTTGGATTGCCTAAAGGATTGCTCTTTTCGAACAGAAGGCAACCGAGTACTGAGGAACGAGATGCTGTCAGTAGGAAAATTAACTCCTGGGGGATGCGAAGTGTTAAGCTCCCTGTTTAACTTCGTAATTATTTAATAATAATAACCATAACAATAGTAATAAATAGTAATTTAATGCGTCTTTCTGGAATCAGAGAGCCTTTGGGGCTGACAGCAGAATCGCAGCTGGGCCTGGCGTGCCGGCAGCCTTCCCAACACTAGATGGCAGCTCGAGCCTGCGTTTGGATCCACGTCCCCGCTGCGGCTCTCCAGTACTTCCCCCAACCGCCCAAGAGGTTTTCGTCCTCTGAATTTTAACCAATTGTGCTTCATCTTTTGTCTCCAAAGGACAGAAATAGGCTTCCTCTTTCCCTCTAATTGATTTTAAGTTTCCCTTTGTTCAAGCTCTGCTAAAAAGAGGAGCGAGCCCTATTTTTTCAAGGGCTGGCCTGCTTGCGACTTCTGTTAAGTGGGCCAAATAATTATACCCCGAAGACAAACCTGCGCTCTGAAAAACAACTCCGCGTTTGCCCTCAGAGCAATGTTTGGGCGACTCTGGGCTGCGGCACACTGCAGGGGAGCCGCCTTCCCTGAGGATGTTTGCATCTTCTCTTCCAAACCAAATTGCTGGCTTATTGAACACGAATCATCTGCTCTAAATGTCCTCTCAAAGCCGCTAGTTATCGAAAAGGGTCTTAAGTTTGCCTTTCGGTTCCCAGGCCCCTTTACCGAATGGGTTTCTCAATACCACCCTTTTCAATCACGTCCCCTACTAAGGACAAACAGCTTTGGTGCGGATTAATATCTTCACAATTCCAGCCCTGATCTTCCTTCTGCATTCAAGCTCCTATTGTGTATGACAACAGTCCAGAAAGCAGGGGTGAGTTTTGGCCTTACGCCGCAGCGCCTGGTGCGTTAAGTATGCTATTACTTTCTACCTAAAGCACTTGTCAGCTTCTCAGGAAGGTGATGGCACTTGTCACTTCAGTTTCCAATTTGAGTGTCTCTTTCTTTGTTACCTATCAAGGCCAAGTCCAATGAGTTGACATCATCCATCCTTGTGGCTCATATACTCCCAGGATCTTTACCGTGTCCGAACTTCTAACCTTACAACTGGCAGTTTCTAAGTCCTCCAAAGAATAGCGGCTCCCTGAGGGCAGTGTCTCCATCATAGATTACCCTATTGCCCAAGTAGGAAGTTGACTAATCAATATTTGTTCAGTTAAATAAGTGCAGAACTAAAAATTTGCCTTACAAACATGAATCCAGCCTAACATGTGCTAAAACATAGTTTTAAAAAAAAAATAGAAAATGTGAAAACCTCTTAGTGGTTTATGGGAGTGTGTCATAGTGTCATCCTATGCATATTTTCTAGAAGTGGAAATGGGTATTACATATTACAGAATCCTGTTCAGATATCCCCGCTTAACATGAAGTAATTCTAAAAATTGGCCATTATTTAATATATTATCTTTATTGCCCGGTTAGAGTCTTCCCCTGCCAGGTGCGCCATATATTCTTATGTTTGTCCCTCTCCCCTCACTTTCCTGATAATGGTCTGGCTTAGCCTCCCTCAGGTCGCTCTGATTCTTCAAGTGGGCCTCACAAATAAATCTGCTTTCTTTCTGTCTTTGCTGAGAAGCCTCCTTCAAGGCCCCTCGCTGAGTTCTGGTAACCCTGAATCACCCATCAGAGTGACCACTAGTAGTCACCCATTAGTGACCACTAAAATCAAGACGCAAACTATGAAGATGGATCTTGCCAGGACCTATTATTACACACATTCTATACTAACTGGAAGTATAATATGGATGCATTCCTTATTCTGTTTTTTCCTGCCTACAAACCTATCTTCCCTAGTCAAAAGTAAGCGATCTAAGGACCACTTTATGATACCTGTCTTTCATATTTTACAAAGTTTCTAATATGATCCTAGACATTCAGCAACACTCTCCAAACTAGCTTGTATAAAGAAGGTTATCCTATGAAATGATTCATCCATAACCCCAAATTCATGCCAAAATGACCTACTAATATAGTATGCCGAGTCTCAGCAGCACCTGCACCAGAACAGAAAAAGCACTAAGGCCCTAAGAGATCTTGTGCCTGACACCAGGAGGATTGTGGGCTCACACTTCAATAGACATTCGGTGCTTCCCCAGATAGAGCAGCCCAAAGTCTGACTTCAAAAGTAAGCCATGATATATCATGACAGTCTCCACCTCCAGCCCTGATAGCCCCTGAGGCCACAGTCACTTGTCATCAGTGTGTATGTGAGTGTGCTCTGTCTGTCTGTGTCTGTCTGTCTGTCTCTCTGTATCGCTGTCTCTTACACGCACACACCCACCCACACACCTGTGCACACCCACAGAGTAAGAGAGACAGAGAAAGACGAATATGGGGGGTGCAGTATTTTGTCTGTCTTAAGCCTTGACCAAGTGATCCTGCCTGGGAGTCGGGACAGTCACTTGATTATGCTCCATTTCCTGACCATTCAACCTCTGGAAGACATAAAGCAATTCCGCACTCTGCCCATCTCACAAATTCAAAACCCGAAGGTTTCTGTGGTTTTGCAAACAAAGCCGGCAAAGCCAAAAGCTGACTGATATGGCTCATACATTTATTGGCATTAGGACGTTGCTGTTTTATGGCTGGTATCCGGGTGACATCGTTTTTCATGAAGACACCATAATTGTCTTTGAACGTAATAAAGGTGAAATTTGTTCTAGTGGAAATTAAAGAGGACATCGCAATGCTTCACTCAAAAGGGAATTAAATGATACAGATGATAAAATGTACTGGCTTTAAATTTCTGCCCATAAACCAGGAGTGAAAGTACAGAGAATTAGGCTGGGGATGAAGAGTGTAATAACCTGAAATTAGTTTAGGCATTCCTCTAATCTCATTTGCTCATAATGTAGAGCTATTCATTGGGAAATCTGTTTTCCTCGCTGGCCAATATTTTAGCTGTCTGTGGTTGAAATAAAAATACTAAGCGGGAGGAGATGGTGGAGACACTAACTGAAATAGATCTTATTATAGATGGCAGAAGCAACTCACTTCTCACCAAAACACGGGCAACACCTCAAACAAAGAAACCAATGTGGAATGTACTTTTGCTTAGAATACTTAGATTCCCGTCCAATTGACAGCCAGAACTTTTTTTTTTTTTTTTTTTTTTTTTTTTTTTTTTTTTTTTTTTTTGGTTTTTCGAGACAGGGTTTCTCTGTAGCTTTGGTGCCTGTCCCGGAACTAGCTCTTGTAGACCAGGCTGGCCTCGAATAGCCAGAACTTCTTAATGGCAGATCCTAGAATCCATTACGTACAAACTTCTCCTTCAACCAGGCAGTGGTGGCACATGCCTTTAATCCCAGCACTTGGAAGGCAGAGGCAGGCCTGTGAGTTTGAGACCAGCCTGGTCTACAAGAACTAGTTCCAGGATAGGCTCCAAAGCTACAGAGAAACCCCGTCTCGAAAAACTAAAAAAAGGAAGGAAGGAAGGAAGGAAGGAAGGAAGAAAGGAAGGAAGGAAGGAACAAAGAAAGAAAGAAAGAAAGAAAGAAAGAAAGAAAGGGAAAACTTCTCCTTCAGCCAATCTAGGTGGTGAAGTCTGGACAAGAGCGGAGGAAACCTTTTCTACTCCACGTCTGAATTTCTTCCTCCTTCACCTCAACTCAGCTGGACGCCCACTCCCACCAGCAATTCCCTCTGCTGCCAAGAGCCTCAGAAATCTTTACATTATTTATTTTTCCGTGGATCCGTTGTGCTTTGGAAGGCTCGGAAGAAGCCAAGTGCATAGTTTCAGGGCAATAAAACAGTCGGAGCAAATGGCACACTGTTCGGTTTGGCACTGTGGAACCTGGCACGCGTCCTCGCATTCCTCTCCTTGTGACTGGAAAGGGCTCAAGTCTGGCCCTCAGTCTATGACACTCGGGTCCTTTGGTGGCCATGTGAGACAAAGACTTGAAGCAGAAATTTAGCGTTCATGGGTCAGTGAGTCCTGACTTCCATGTGCCCAAAGGTCTCTTGGCAGGGAAAGGTCTTTCTCAATGTGGAGCCTGCTAGGTGCATCGGTGTTTGCAGCCTGACAGTCTGTACTTCAGAAGTTTCTAGATCAGTGGTTTTCTGCCTATGTGTCACAACCCCTTGGAAGAAGAACAACCCTCTCACAAGATTCAATATCAGATATCCTGCATATGAGATGGTTACATTATGATTCATAGCAGTAGCAAAATTGCAGTTACGAAGTAGTAATAAAATAATTTTATGGTTGGGATCACTACAACATGAGGAACTCAGTGTATTAAAGGGTCACAAGCATTAGGAAGGTTGAGAACCACTGTTCTAAATGATGGTGAGGGTACATGCTACTGAGGGCATTCACACTCAGGCTTGGAAAGGGTTAGCCGCCTGTTCACACCGAGTGGGATTTCTTGAAATTCAATCTGTGCTTGCTTGCACTCGACTCTATTGAAATTAACCTAATCCAAGATGTCCATAAAATTTCCCTTCCCTTCTAAACTCAGCATTTCTTAAGGAGTAAAATGAACACTAGTTAACCCAAGAAGTAGGGAGGCATTCTTTGATCTTTCTTAAACTCAAGTGGTTTTTTTTTTTCATTCTTCTGTGCCAAGTATGCATTTTGCTTTCTTGTTCAAAGTGGCTTGTGCCAGTTTTATCTTGCAGTTTCATTAAAGAGCTCATTTTAGCTGAGTCCAGATCCATCTCAGAAATGTCACTGCAGCCGTGGGCATCGGCACAGGGACTAGACAGCAGAGTTTTGGCATAACCTGCGGTATTCCGCTCACCCGAAAGGAATCTCGTGCTCGGTGCCAACCCAGATGTCATTCGCGGTGTTATTATATAGAAATTCCAGTAATTAAACTCACTAAACTATGACCAGCTGGTGTGAACCCTCTTGTTAGGTCATAAATTGCTTCCTTCTCTCGTGTGAGAAGAGAGCTGAGATTGCCAGCGTGTTGGATTAGTCACACGCTTTCAGGGAAACGACCTCTGAAGACACCGGTTCCGCCAGTTACAGTGATCAATAAGGAACTTCTGTGTGCCTGTGTGGATAATGTCCGTGACTTGGTCCACATAGACACGCCCCCGAGGTGGAGGAATTCAGGGTGCCTTCATTGCAGATGGTATTGCAGGCAAGTCAGCATCATTGCTGAGGTAATTTATCCAACGATACAGAGATTAGAAAAATTTAAAAATCCATTAAAAATGGCCCCAGGGCCTGCCCTATCACTTATGTGGCATTTTAAGAAGCTTTCTTGACTAAACACCTACTGCATGAATACTAGTCAAAAAAAAAAAAGTACAAAGGAGCAAAAAGCAATGTGTTGTTTGGCTAAGTGGAGCCCAAGAACTGATATTAAGGGACCTTGGGTCAACAATATTCTGAATGGGTTACCCCTGTCTTCTCTTGTCCTCAGAGATACAAAGCCTGGTTGGGAGAAACCAATGAGCAACAGTTGCCTTTCAAGTTGTCTACAGCACGAGTCAGACTTTACCTAGTCTACAAGTATCTGAAGGATTCCCAGGGGTGTGGGGGAGGATTCGGGTTTTGCTCCATAGAACATGCAGAAACATAAAGTCGCAAAACTCAGAAATATTTGCCTACTAGGACGCTTTGGTCTACTGTGAAGGAAATAAAAGTGCAAACCAGGCAACCCACCCCTCTCTAAACTTAAGTACCTGCTGTTGTCAAGAAAACGTGTCTCCTCTCATAAGAAGAGTTTGAAAGAATAAGGAAGAACACTGAAGGTAAGATAGAAAATACATCTTATTCCACCCATGAAGCATTGGGTCTGGAACACAATAGGTGCGCTTAACTGTCTAAACAATAAAAATAGAAATATTTATTAATTCTCTTGGTTCTGGGTCAGAAGCCATGTTCTTCCAGTAGTCCCCACTACATCTATCTCGGCCTGTATCTCTCCCACCTTTGCGCCTGAGGTGAGACACCTAGCTCAGCACTGCCTCCTCTGGGAACTTGAGAGTATCTCCCCCTCATCAACCATCTACTTCAGGCTCCTTAAAGCCAGGAATGATTTCTGAAGGTTTCTCAGTGGTCCTTTGGAATCACCAGGAGAAAGGTTTGATAAACACTTCTCAAGTGTTGCTCACTGTCTTAGCAGCCTGTTATCTTGTAAGGTCATCTTACTGGCTTCATGATTACATAGAAAAATACAGGAAACACAGGGAGAAAAAATGAAAACCACAAGTTAGTTTAAATGAAGTTTCCAAAAGGATGTCACACGGCGTATTCGCAGCTGTGGTTGGTGAGAGAACGGCATCGCTCCATCTCTTTCTAGCGCATTTTTAGTAGTGATTGAACATTTTAATTCATGTACCTTTTAACACATCTATGAACATCTCAAATATCTTTCTGTAAGTACCCATGTGCACAATGATCTAATGTTTACAATGGACAAATATATTCTTTGCAGCTTTTTATGTGGCAAAACACTTAAAGCAGATTGCCTTGGGGGCAAGGATGATACTATTCCAGAATGTTCAACCAATAAGTTTATACAGTTTATAAAAACAGAAGATGGGCTGGCAAAGTAACACAGTGGGTAAGGTTACTTGCCACAAAACCTGAACGCATTAGTCCCAGCCCCAAAATCCACATAGGAGAAAGAGAAAAACAACTCCGGAAAGTTAGCCTCTGACCCTCATAGACAGCGGCGCAAGGGTTTCTCATGGCACAAGGTCTCCCCTACTCCACACACAAACACACATACACATAAACACACATACACACACATACACACAAACACACATACACACACATACACACAAACACACATACACACAAACACACATACACATAAACACACATACACACACATACACACAAACACACATACACATAGACACACATACACACACATACACACAAACACACATACACACACATACACACAAACACACATACACACAAACACACATACACATAAACACACATACACACACATACACATAAACACACATACACACACATACACACAAACACACATACACACAAACACACATACACATAAACACACATACACACACACATACACACAAACACACATACACATAGACACACATACACATAAACACACATACACACACACACACACACACACAAATAAATAAATAAGCAATAGAAAGAAGGAAATCACTTCCAAGCCCAACCGCTGTAGTGATATGAAATCAAGTCTTAAAAGAACAGACCTCACTGATGGGTTCAAAAACCTCACACACGTGAAAAAGCATGTAATACGCAGAAAACTAGAAACAATGGTTACTTCTGGGAAGGAAATTTTAGGTTCTAAAAAAAAGCCGTAGGCAAATTTCCCAGATCGTTTGCATTCTTTTATCGTGTATCTATGTTAGGTTTTTTTTATTTTTATTGTTTTTTTAGAAACACTTATGAAATTCCATTGAGAGAAAAGACGTTGGCATACTTGGGTAGCATGCAAGCTGGGTTTCCAAACTGCACAAACAAACACTCCACCAGCCTCTGCTGCCCTGCATGCTGCACAGACACCCCACCAGCCTCTGCTGCCCTGCACTTTGCACACACAAGCACTCTATCCAGCCTCTGCTGCCCTGCATGCTGCACAGACAAGCACTCTATCCAGCCTCTGCTGCCCTGAACGCTGCCTCCGGATGGCGGTCTAGCTCTTCCACTGCGTCCTCTCTCCAGCCGAATCAACAGGGATTCGCTCTGGCCTTTTCCAACTTCACCTTTCCCAGTCCGCAATGAATTCAGTTATTAAGGAACTCTTTCCTCGGAAGGAAAACTGGGTCTGTTTTATTTAATCCACTTGATCTTTATCTTTTCCAGCCCTCTCTTGCTTTTACCCTCTCTCCAAAGCAATTTTTGCCTAACTTAACAAAATGCTGTTTTCCCCTTGCTAGCTTCATGGGTGGTCAGTTTCCAGAATCTCCCTACAGTGAAACAATCCCATTTAGATACCTAATACATGCGCCTTGTTTTCTCATTATTTTGAGTGATGTTTTCATCTCGTTCCTTGCTTGGGCCTTAAACCTGCAGTTCTACATTCTTTCCTATCCAAACTATGGTGGGAATTTTTTTTTCTCGTAGAATACTTTTCATCCAAAAAAAATTATTCATGGGATACCTAAGGAGGCCAAGCTGGCTTCACTGGCTTACAGTGTAACAGCTGCTGGCATGGAGTGAACTGAATCCCCCTGATTAGCCTTTCTTCCACGGTTCATCTCCCCGCTGCTCTCCCGTCTCCCTCCAGCCTGTTTTAGTATCACAAACGGATACCTAAGACTGCATAGTCTGAAAATACCTACACTAGATCAAGCACCACTAAGAGTAAGGGAAATTTCAGCCTGGGTCAGTATTTGCAGAGACAACACTATTGCTGTGAGAAGGGAATGCTCAGCTCTGGAGTTCAGGTCTTCTCCTCCAAGTCGCTGGGAATGCCTAAAACTCGCTATGCAGCCGCCTTCTGGGAAAGACACAGCACACGGGTGAAAAGGCAGAGGAAAGGATTTCTGTCCTTCAGAGTCCTCCTATATTTTTTTTAAGAAACGGGAGCATACAAAACACTTTATTATTTATGCTACCAAGAAAATGCTATAAAAATTTATTTCAATATAACTTGTTTTCTTGACATAAAAAATTAATTGAAATGTTAGAACTATGTATTATTCTTTATCTATTCTATCTCTCCCTCTCTCTCCTTTCTTCTCCCTCTTTTTTCTTAGCTGCAAACAGGACTAGGACAATCATCCAGTTCTCTTCCTTTGTCAGTGTGTCAGTGTGAGAAATTTTTATCAGAAAGCAATGGGGTCTTGGAGTCCACGTAGGCACACACTCCAGCCTCCTATAAACCCATAGAGCTAAGCAGCCACCTGAATCTCAGCTGCTCTCTTGTAAACCTCACCTCATGCCCATGAGCATCCCAGTGACGCAGTTACAAACACAGAGTCTGCAACTCAATGGTGTGGATTCAGATCCTGGCCCCAGGGCCTTCCAGATGTGCTAGGTGAATTTCCCATCTAGAGAACAGAAAATGCAAGTACCTTCTAAGTAAGTACTAGATACAAAATGTTTAAAATTTCAACATGGATGAGCAGTATTTAGCAAAATTTAAATTTTACCTGAAACAGGTTAAAGAGAAATGTAGAACATACTAGCAACCCATGCTTCTATCTCAAACCCTCCTGGTCTCTGTGAAACACATTTTGCTTTTTTTGTTTTGTTTTTTATTACTATTACTTTTTAAAACAATCTTTTTTATTTTATATACCAATCCCAGTTCCTTCTCCCTCCCCACACCCCCATCCACTCCTCAGAGAGGGAGGCGTCCCATGGGGAGTCAACAAAGTCTGTCACATGACTTGAAGCAGGACCAAGGCCCTTCCCGCTGTATCTAGGCTGAGCAAGGTATCCCTCCATAGGGAATGGGCTCCAAAGAGCCAGATCATGCACTGGGAATAAATCTTGATCCTACTGCGAGCGGCCCCACAAACTGCTCAAGCCACACAACTGTCACCCACATTCAGAGGGCCTATACAGGTTTCCCAGCTGTCAGTCGGGAGTCAGTGAGCTCCCACTAACTCAGGTCATCTGTTTCTGTGGGTATCCCCATCCCGGTCTTGACCCCTTGAAGCTCAGTTTTATTGCTGTTCACATGCATTGTTTTTTATACCTTTAAGCACTTTAACAAATAAAATCCACAGTCCTAACTATGAGACATTGGTTGAGTTACTTTAGTCCCTTGAATGCTTTTCCCCTGCATACAATGAGGATGATTGTGCTCCTCGCCCCTCATGTCCTTCTGTTCTCTTTGTCTCCTGATGGAAACACTGTTTCTAGAGTCTGCACAACAAGTAGCATGTGACGCTGTTAGTTGATACGGTGGCCTTGGCCCCCTCAGCATCACAGTAGAACTAGAAGAACTCTGAAGTTCTTTTCAACAATGGGAACAATATGTGATGTTTTGATGCCTGTATCTTAGGAAGTTACAAATGTTCCATCTTGAACTTCCATAATGCAGAATCCCACGGGATCTCACCAGGCAGAACCGAAGGCTGCGCTCCTATCTAGAGCTTCAGGGCTGTGCTCCTATCTGTAATGTCCAGGGGAGGAACGGTCTCTTGCCATTTTCCAGCAGGGTTAACCTCCCCTGTTTCCTTGCTGAACCTCCCTTCATCTTCAAGGCCAGCAGTAGCTAGCTGAGTCCTGTTCATACCCTATCACAGGGACCTCTTATTTGAATCCATACCCTCCAGTTTATTATTATTATTATTATTATTTATTAATCTAGGCAAAATTTCTGTAACAAAATTAACCATTTTAGAGGGAATAACTCACTGGCAGTCATTTAATTCATTCACAGTGCACTAAATATTCAGAAGACTGCTCCCCATAAACCTTTTGGTACTGGCATACACAAGTCAACACCATTTCTGTCTAAGTCCAAAACACTTCATCATCCCTGAAGGCAACTCTACACTGAAAGAGCAAGAACTCTTATTTTCCACACCCCCTACTCTCTGGCATCCACACTCTACTTTCTGTCTCTTAGGTGTTACCTATTCTGGACAATCGATGAAGTCATACAGTAGGTGATATGTTTGACTTCCTTCACTTGGAACATTTTTGAGGTTCATCTATATATTAGCATGACCCCCTTCAGAACTAAAAGTAAATACCCCCAAGGTTTGGGACTTAGCTTGGGAGCAAGGTGCTGGCTGTGCAATCGGGAGAACCTCATATGCCCTGCACCATGTAAATGCTTAGCAAGGTGGCACCCATCTGGAACATTCTGTGGGGCTGTGGAGTGGATACAAGAAGAGCCTTGGAGCCGGGCGGTGGTGGCGCATGCCTTTAATCTCAGCACACGGGAGGCAGAGGCAGGCGGATCTCTGGGAGTTCGAGGCCAGCCTGGTCTACAAGAGCTAGTTCCAGGACAGGCACCAAAGCTACAGAGAAGCCCTGTCTCAAAAAAAAAAAAAAAAAAAGAGCCTTGGAGCTCCTTGGGCAGTTATCTAGAGCAAATTTATGAGCTCAGGATTTAGTAAAAGACCCTGTCTCAAAAAAGCAAAGTGGGGAACAAAGGGTATACTCAATGTTGACCACTGATATTCACATACATGTGCACCCACATGGACACAAGCACACACCCACACCAGTGCATACATACACCTCTACACACACATGCACACACACACACCAATGCATACATACACCTCTACATACACACACGCACATACACACACCCAAGGGGGATGGGAAATGTGCCTTGTTTACAAAAAATCTAGGAGAACAGAAAGCACCAAGTGTTCTGTTCATACAGAGCATCTTTATCTGGTGAAAGAAAATGTCTTGATGTTTTTTAAACAGTAAAGCATGTCACTATGAAAGCAACACATAGCTCTGATTTGCCAAACATCTAAAAATGTGCAAAACTATTAACTTACTAATGGGTAGCCACATTTCCTCAGAGAAACCACCGAAGAGTTGAGGATCACGTCCTCACTTTCTACTGCTGTTCCTAGGCTTCTCTTACGACTGTGATCTGCAGGGAATTTCCTGTGATCTGAAATGTCTATGATTTGCCCTTAACAAATGCTACATTTTTATTAAATTTAAAAATGAGGTACATGTTCTTTCGTTTAAAAGCAAACACCATAAAACATGAGCAACTATCATACTTTAAATCTTGCCTTTGTGCTGAGAGGGGAAAAAAATCCGTTTGTGTGGTCTGATAATTGGTTTCCCAGTGATTGGTTAAGGAGTGAATTTTTTTTTTCAATGTCAAATACACTGACACTGGACTTGATTATTTTGAATTTGTTCACAGTGTTAGATGATTCTCAGCAAACCAGAAAACTCTGCACAGAGGAGAAACTGTGACTTAAAATTGGTTTTCTGTTCAATTCCAATAATTTACTTGTTTATAATTGTCTTTCCATTACATTAGCTGTTTTTCTTTAGTGAGCGGCATGGCTTCATTAGCCACCACAGTAAGCCCACAAAATATAAAACTATCGATCCCCTCCTGGCACCTGGAGGCTGTGCGAGTGTTGGGTTATGTACTGGAGAGTTCAACAGCTTTTATTCTTCTGTCAAAGCAAATCTAAATTATTTTTTAAAGTTTGACTCTGTGGTTGTTTTTTCCAGAGCTTTGCCCTGACGTTCTAACCTCGAACGTGCAACTCGGAAACTGAAGTTCTGATCATACTGCAATTCTCTTTTAAAAATAAAAGAGGTCTAAGCACAAGAAACACAGTCCACAGCAGAGGGTGAATGGGTTACCAAAATGAGAATGTGGAATTTCTCACCATGGTGACTAGGG
This sequence comes from Microtus oregoni, assembly GCF_018167655.1. Lineage (NCBI taxonomy): Eukaryota > Metazoa > Chordata > Mammalia > Rodentia > Cricetidae > Microtus > Microtus oregoni. The sequence goes on from NW_024543081.1 coordinate 37,517,099, forward strand.
CCTAGGTATCAAACACAAAGTTAAAACAAAAATGAAAAGATTGATTATCCTGATGAAATAACTACATTTTGGTTTTTTTTGTTTTTTTTTTTTTAAGTTTTTCGAGACAGGGTTTCTCTGTGGTTTTGGAGCCTGTCCTGGAACTAGCTCTTGTAGACCAGGCTGGTCTCGAACTCACAGAGATCCGCCTGCCTCTGCCTCCCGAGTGCTGGGATTAAAGGCGTGCGCCACCACCGCCCGGCCAATAACTACATTTTGAATTCATATATTGAAATATTTCACCATAGCCCATGAATTGGACAACTATTATGCTCATCAAAAATTATTTTTAGAAGATATTTTAGGAAATGTATACATTAAGACTCCTATCTCATCACTGCATCTCACATACGAGTTAAATTATCATACTCCATCCCATTCACATATACAATTGTGCTAATTTTAGAAATTAATTTTGAAAGTAGGCAATTTATCAATTCTTTCACCAATAGAAAGGTTCGAATAATCAAAGTAATTAAATCATGGGAACAATAGTACTTATAAATAAATACATGGAAGAAAGAGAATGACCCTTTTTAAACTTTTAGAAAAAGAATCAGCTTGGGGCTGGGAGTGTGGCTCAGTGGCAAAATACTTATCTTGCATATATGAAGCTCAGGGATCAATTCCCAGAGTCACCCCTAAAAGTAATAAAGGACCAGCTGAGTACTGGGGACATGTAACCTCACCTCCATGCAGGAAACACTTTCAGCCTTGCCTCTGCTCACACTTGCTATGTGGTATCTTCACAGACCATTGCACTTTTACAACACTGACTTTTTCTCCGGTAGACTCTAGTGCAATGGTTCTCAGCCACTTTGTTAAACCTTTATCTCGTGTGTGTGTGTGTGTGTATATGTGTGTGTGTGTGTGTTACAATTCATAATAGCATAACTATAGCAAAATTGCAGTTATGAAGTAGCAACAAAAATAATTGTATGGTTGGAGGTCACCACAACATGAGGAATGGTATTAAAATGTACTTATAAATACATGGTCACAGCAATAAGAAGGTTGAGAACCATTGCTCTGTGGAATAAAATACCACTAAAATCATTTGCGCAAAAGAAAACAGTGTTATTCAAACTGCACCAAAAACTTAGCTTGCCTTCTGACAAAAATAGTCTTTCCTATTGCCTTACACAGAGACGAGTCACTTGGTAACTTTTATCTACTGATTGCATTTGCCCTTTATTATTTACAGTTATCCTTTGTATTGTTCTTAGTGAAGGATATGACACCACCATATCTTTAACATACGTAATATCCATCATGCTTCCATCTGAGGATTTAAGCTAAGAAAAATTTACTTAGGGTCAGGCTAACTTTTTATGTTATAGTTTGCAATGTTCTCCTTTTTTATATTTTAATCTTTGTTTTCAGAGAGGAGATCAACCAAAACAAGAGCTTCTGTTGTGCTAGGCACGTGCTCCGCCATGGAGCCCCACCCCAGCCCCTTAGGTTTGGGGAGAATTGTCTTTTTTCTAAATAAGGAAAAGATAGTCCTTCTTTGAAGCACTCTTCCGACTTTACTGATAGTCGGGAAATGGAATGTGTTGATGTTGAGGCTATGAAGAGATGTATACACATCAGAAACTCCAGGGTCACGCACAGTAGTTCGGGTTTCTAAACATAAGGCTTCAGGAATGGTTAGGATCTAGAGACTGTCTCCCTAAGGGGACGCCACCATACTTCATGTTTCTGATGCTTTTCTATTCTTTAATAGTTTCATAAGATGTTTGTTGTATGTACTTTTCAGGGCAGTATTCTAATTCGTTCATTACCTAGAAATTCTGAAGTTTTCTGCCCAGTTATTAATATCATTGTTAAACACCTTTACCTGAAATTTTTTTCATATGTGTTAGGTAACAGCCTAGTATTAGCGATTGTGATCTTACATCTAACAAAAACTCAGGCCTTCAAGGAATTCACAATCCCACCACAAATTCACCTCTTTCTCCTCTTCTGCCTAGCTTTCCCTCCATGAGCGGTAATCAAACAGCAGTCAACTAACACGCAGCATCCGCTGAGACCAAAACTTATTTCCAAGAAAGTGAAATAACACACAGAGTTTGCCAAATGCTGTTTTAAAATTCTTTGCAAACATCTTAATTAAGCTCAGATAATCCTGTAATGTATGAAGAAGCTTAGGCTTAGGGAGCTATCTGTGGACATATCCAAGGTCACCTTGCAGGAAACATAATTAGAATTTATCTCAATTTTTGGGTATCCTCAACCATCCTGCTCTTTCCCGCGACTTCGTCCTTCTCCAAAGGCATTAGTAACCGTCTGCGTAGAAAGTGAACAAGAGAACAAAGAGAAAAAAGTCTGTTCATAAATAATGAGATGAGAATTGTAGTCCCACAGTCCTCAGCTGCATATGGCTGCAAACTAAGAGCAAAACAAAAGAAAAAGGTTGGCACCTAACTAAGGCCCCTGGCCATGCTTCTGGAGTCTCCCCAAGGCTCCCACATCAATCTCCCTATTAATCACTAACGCACTGGGCTCCAGTGAGAGCCTTGCATTGCCTAAGTCGACTATAGAGCTCAGCATCAAGAAGAGCAAACAATTCACCAGGAAACAAACAAAACATAAGCTAAACTGCTAGGTGGGCTTGATTTCTTCTACATTTGAACTGAGTCGTGGAGAACCAGAATAGGATGGCTGCAGGAAGAATCTTCTATGGAGAGATGAGCAAATACAAAGACTGCATGACAGTGTGGAAAAGGCTGTAAAACCAGCTGCCATCAGCCTTAAAGCAGCAGGGCTGGAAACAGAGAACAGCATGGACTGGAAGGCATGGCCTTTGGGCAAGATAAGCGTCGTGTTTTTCCTATATTCAACTTTGCACCTCCATTAGCAAACAACCATGGGCCCTTTGAGTTTGGGTAATCTTCCAAATAAAAAGTACTCTATATATAAAATAGAGTACTTTTTTATTTTTATATATTGCTTGATATTTCCTGAGGATGTACCCTTCAGTAGCTACTCAGGGCTGCTCGGGTTCTGTTTCTTCTGTAGAGAGAATTTGCTAATAGCCACTTGCACTCAAGTAGCCTCTTGGCTCCCCACTCTCAGGACTTCAGAGTAGTCCGGGGCACCGGGGCTTTGAAGGCAGCGACATCTTGTAAATCTTCTGTCACTTCACGAGCTCGGTGACCTCAGACAAGCCATCCGGTCTCTCCAGGTCCCACTTTCTCCTCTTTACAACAGGGATGCTTTTCTTCTCGTGTTTGTTCTCTGAGAATGAAGTAAGATGAACTATCCCGGCAGGTGACTAGTACAGGATGCACTCACGCGGGTTAGCCATTTTCTCCCTGCTCTTCAGGTAAGCGAACAAACAGTCAAAGAGATGAATTGACTTGTCGAAAAGACTGCACAGACGGAACTAGAGAAAACTCTGGGTGTTTTATCTAAGCATTCTGCTCTCTAGATCCCCAGGAATCACGGTACAGTGAAAGGTTACCAAGCCCAGTTCCACCCTATGTGACACAATATCAGGTACAGCAAGAGGAAGGTCAATTTCTGGAAGTGTGGCATTAGTTTGAGCATTGATCTAAAAGCTTTTATGCAAGAATTTCTTAAGGGCATGCTTGCATTCCATTAAGCATTTTTCTTTGCTGTTTCTGCTGAGCAAAAGTGAGAGGTGAAAAAATCCTTTTCTGTACTTTCTTAAAAGCAAAAACAAATGGAAGTTTCACAAAATTGTGTGGGCGCTCTTGACTCATCTTTATCCATCACTCTGAAATGTACCCATATGGAAGACAAATAGTGTTATTACATTCCATGCTCGGTACTTAGTTCCCCCAAATGCTGACAGGTCACTAATACCAATAAAATATATGGAACTTAATTATAACTGAAGCCCACAAAAGTCAGACAGGAGATTGCAATCAGCAAGATTCACAGAGCGAACGCTTTGTTCTCTGCTGGGTGGAGTACACACAGTTCTCATCTCTCCCGCCACCTGCATCTCCCTCCTGCCTTGCCGTCCTAACTCCTCAGCCCCACTCCAGGGCTATGCCGCAGCCCCAAGAAGAAGAGAATACATTTTAATGAGCTCATTCATAGAAGCGCCCCACTGCAGATGGCCAGGTGTTCTCTCTGTAGTCTGAATTCGAAGGCCATTCTCGGTCTCTTCCCAAGAAGAATGTTCTTTGGGGCTTCAGCACAGAAGCATCACGGAAGTAGGATTAGATTCAAGGACCCCAGAAGGTCAGACAAATAGATACAGATTGGTCCTGCAGTGCGATTAGGTTAGGTAAGAGATTTCAAGAGTCGTGATTCCCGGGAAAGGATCACAAGATTATATACCTGGAGATACAGCATCTGTCAGCCTGCCATCGAGGAAAAGTATGGGCCAGAGTGTGAATGGAGCCAGATGTGTGAATTTCTGCTGCCTGTTTTTGATTGGCTAGAGAAGCAGAGCCGTTCATTCATTTGTCTACATGTAAAAGATATGTGGACACCATCCTCCCAATGTGTAACCCAGGGACCGTTAATCATTTGAGAAACTCATTGAAAAATCTACGTTTTCAATTCTAAGAATAACTTCTGAAATGCTAGCTACTAGAGCCAGTTTGGAAGTCTCACGATTCTGAGAAAAGTTCTACACTTAAAAAAAAAAAATGATTGATTTTGTTTAACCCAACTGTGTCTCCAGCTAACAGGCTAACGACCCCTTTACTCCTTTTCAACCAAGCCTGATAAAAACCAATGAGCTAGGGTTTCAAAAGCACCCTGTGTAAAGGCCATGGCCCTGTCGCTTATCATTCCTAAGACCACCTTTTCAAATCTTTATATTTTTTTTTTAGCTTTTAGTCTGTAGTTTTCTGACAAATCCCTTTTCTAAGACATGCATTAAAATTACTATTAATTTCTTTGTGCTTCCTAGGAAGGTAAAATCCTTAAGTCCCTGTAACAGAGTATAAGTGTAGTGTTAATATATATGCACATATAAGCATATATATGCTTAAGTCACTCATTAAACCTAAATTGCTTTTGATGAGCTCTATAATAATTTAGATTTTTCTCTAGTATACTATGGTGTGACATTTTGCTACCTCTGCAATTATTTGATATTACCATGATTTCAATATTTGTTAATTTTATGAATTATTTATTATTTAATGTATTTGTTCTTATTTATCACTCTGTTGGTTTTTCACTAGAGAATGTGGACTACCAGAATGTTCTTTATCTTATTTATAGGGAAATATAAAAGGGATTTTAAGGATTTCTTAGACTGGGGAAACGTTTGTACTCCTTATTAGTTGGAGGCTAGATTGTAAGAATTAGCTGTAAGTAAATTCTCCCCAATTCGTTGGAACTTGTCTTACCAGAACTGCCCTCTTGCACACAAGGGACAGACAATTCTATTCCATCTTCTTGTACCTGGTACTGTTCTTTCTTCCTGGCCTTTGCAAGCACGTAAGAGCTGAGCCTGCAGGATAAAACCTGACAGCGTGGGGATGCCCACATCTCAAGGTGCCAGAGCTACCTCTGGGGCCTCACCTCCTATGTTCTACCCTGCCATGCCCCAGCATTTCAGCTCTACCGACTGCTTGCAGTTCTTCAAAGAAGTCTTGATTTTTCCGTCACTCTTGCCCTCAGCATCTCAGTTTATGCTGCTAAAATAGCTTCAAACGCTTTGTCCCTACAGATAATTTTATGTATTTTATCATGTCTTTAATACTTTACTCAATGAGCACACCTTGTACTGGTTCCCTGTGCTAGGTGATGGGATTATTGCTGTGGCCAATATTGGTCCCAAACTCACTAACGAGAAAGAATGAAAATGGGAACAGTAAACAGACAGAGCAACCACCCTGCGACCATTATTACTGGTACTCAACTTGACATTATCCAGAGCCACCAAAAAGACAAGCCTACTGGCACACCTGGGATGGACTCTCTAGATCAGACCAGTCTCGGGACACACCCTGAGGGATTATCTCCAGTAAGTCTCGGGAGCCTAAGTGTAGGCAGTAACACCAATCCTGTGGACTGGGTCCCTGTGCTGAATAAAAAGGGAAAACGATCTGAACAGGAGTGTCCATCACTCCTTGCTTTCTTTGACTATGAATATGGTGTGACCCATTTTCCCAAGCTCCCGCTGCTACACTTTCCCTACTGTGATGGAGTGTGACCCGGAACTGTGAGCCAAAGTAAGTCCTTTCTCCTTCAAGGTGCCTTTGCCAGTTACCTTATCACAGCAAGAGGAGAAGAAGCAAGGATACATCCTGTAAGACATATGTGGGCCTGAAGTCAACAGGTATGACAGCTGCATTTATTGTCCTCTTGTGACTAAACATTGATTTAAAAAAAATCAATAAAATGGGAGAGAGTGGATACACACCAATGTACACATACACGCACACACATACACACACATATACACATCCACACACATAACACGCACATGCACACATGCACACATACACACATGGAATCCTTGAGTGAAACTGAAGCAGAGGGCTAGCCAGAAATGTACTTAAAACCAGTGGCTGCTCTATTTCCATATGAAATTATAAGAAAACCACTAGGAAATAAGTAGGTTTTAGTCTGAAAATAACCCCATGTAACTGTGAGCAGTAGTTCATATTCTTATAGAAATTAATTAAACATTTTTAATGTTTAGACTTCAACTGAGTCTGGCACTGTGCTGAATTCTAAGGACAGAAAACATAAGGTTGTTCCCCATCTTACAGTCCCACAGCCTTTATGGGAATGTGATCATCTAAGTCAAGGGTCTGAAAATTTTTTCCTTAAAGAGAGACTAAATATTTTAGTTTCCAAGCAAAACCAAACCTTATAGGTAAGTACTTATATGACCATTTAAGATGTAGTGTTAATGCCAAATAACACAGTCCATAGCAGTGGTTCTCAACCTTCCTAATACTGTAACACTTTAATTCAGTTCCTGATGTTATAATGAATGCTAAACATTAAGATTATTTTGTTGCTGCTTCATAACTGTAATTTTGCTACTGTTATGAATTGTAAGGTAAATATCTAACATGCAGGGTAACTGATCTGTTGCCCTTATAAAAGGGTCATTTGACACAGGTTGAGAACCACAGATCTAGAGTGAAGGAAGGCTCAGTGGTTGCAAGCAGATATTGATTTTTCATAGGACCTGAGTAATTCCCAGTACCCACATCAGGCAGGTCACAGCTACCTGTATAACTGCTGCCCCAGGGAAATTTGACACCTCTGCCTTCTGCTGGTACCATCACTCAAATATGGTGTGGGAAGTCCTTATGTATATGTGTTGCTTTTATTGGTTGATGAATAAAACTGTTTCAGCCAATGTCTTAGGCTTCTTACTGGCTAGTTCTCACCATTTAATTAACCCACTCTATTCATCTGTGTATTGCCATGAGACTATGGCTTACTGGTGTGGTATGTTACTCCTTCGGTGGCTACATGGTGTCTCTTTGACTCTCTACCATATATTAAAAGCTAAAAAGGAACTCAGGGAAAAAATCTAATATGTTAACAAAGCTGTTTTTTAGAAGCTGAGCTATCAGCGTGCACATGATTTGTTATCAGGATCCAACCACCTTTACAGAATTGCTATTATCCCCTTCGTGGTCAGCTTCCCTGGGCACATGTAAAACAGTCATTTGCCAGAGTTCACGAGGAGGTAAATGAAAACATATTGATAGTCCATATTATTCTTTATTCGAAGACCATTCTTAGGTTGAAGACTCTGCAGTCCTCAAGGCTCAAGGGCTTCATTAATTTAAGTGCTAACAATTTATGCTTCCATCTGTTACCACTGAAAAATGACTAGTAATGATTATTTAATTCTCACAGACCTACAGGGAGAATTTGTTCTTTTAATGTGTTTAGAGAAAAATCAAATTGTTATCTTTAAAGTGGAGATAAAATAGGAAATAAAAGTTTTAAAAAAAGAATTGAAGACGTCTACTTGTTTGAAAATGGTCATGTCCCCAACTTCCTGGTCACTTAAACCACTCTCAGTCCCTTTTATTGTCCCTGAGAAGATTTTCTGGCGTCTTTCTAAAGTCTAACTCCAGTTCTGAATTTATCCATGGCTTCTGTTTTAAAGCTGTAAAATGATGACGTAAATCTCAAGTATTTGGGGATAGCATATATTAACGAATGAGAAAAATGGACATTATTATTTTATTATTTCTTTCTTTTGTGTATGTATTTTTCTTTGAATTAACTTTACAGCAAGACCAAGTTCCAGTCTAAAAGTGCTCAGATTATTTGAGAATATTTGCTACTTACATCCTTTATCAGTTCTTGATTGCCATGTGTTTATTCCTGGATACTTGTTTTTCCTTTTCAATTTTTTCCAGGTGTGAGAATCCAAAGGACTCATGCAGGAGACACAGAGATAAGGCAGAGAAGTGGGCTCTATAGAGCGATGTGAAAGTTACAAACACTGACAATCCTTCTCATCACTCTTACCAAGATACCTGAGACAACAATGGAAAAACACGAAAGATTTATTTGGGCTCGGGATTTCGGGAGTTTCCAACTGAAGGCGCCCCCCCCCCCCCATATTGCTATGCGCTGTTAGTGAGCTAGGCTATCATGGATGCAGGAACGTGGTGGAAGACAACATGCTTAGCACATGATGGGAAGGAAACAGAGAGATAAAGGGACAAGAAACCAGGTACACCCCTCAAAATCGTGTCCCTAGTGATCTGTTTCTTCCAACAGGGCCTTGCCTCTCAAAATTCCAAAACAGCACCACCACCACCTGGGGACTAAGCCCATCAGCTTCTGAGAGACATTTCCTATACAAACCAAATGAAAATCAAATTGGAAAGATTAATTTGTAAAGCCTTGTAATTAACTAACGTTAAAATAACATCATTTAGAGGAGGAGTGATGGCTTAGTGGGTAGAGCTTGCTTCACATCCATGAAGATCTGAGTTCAGGTACCTGTTACCCGTTTAAGAAATGAAATACACTGCAGGTACCCATAACCTAAGTACTAGGGGGTCAAAGACAGGCCAATTCAGAAAACTCGTTGGTCAGCCAGCCTGAATAAAATGGCTAGCTCCAAGTTCAGTGAGAAATCCTGTCTCAACTAATAAGCTGAAGGATGACAGAGGAATATTTCTGACATTGACCTCTGACCTCTTTGTGTGTATGCATGAGTGAATACACCCCACACTCATGCCCATTTATTACACACACACACTAAAAATCCAACCCAATATTAGTTAAAAAAAATACAGAAAACACACAAACCAAAAATAAAGAAGTGAAAACTTTGTAGGAAGAACTCTTTTTAAACTTTGTATCTAATTTTTTATTTACTCATATATGACTTTCAAATAAAAAAAAACAAAGTTGAAATACAAGAAGACATATGCTAGATACAAAACAGACAGTCTGCATGTGAGTATTCAAAGCTCAGAAGAGAAGGGGTTTGTTGACCATCCCGATTCTCCTCTGAGTAAGCTAAGTACATGTTATTTCTGTCCCTAGGAAACCAAAATCAAGGGTTTATTATGTCGTGAAGAGGAAAACTTAGTCTTACGGAACAATATGGAACAAAGAAACTCCTGCCTTAACTAATTAATTTCTGAATACATTATACACAGGCTTCTGGAATAACTTAGTCTTAACACTTTCATAAATATGCATAAACTAGCAGCTTCCAAGATATTTGTCAAGTAGTATCTCGCTTATGTTTTATTGAGTAATTAACATGCATTCATCATTAAATGATTATTAACTTGCAACAACGTTCTGGAAGACTTCTTTAAGCTTTGGAGAATACTGAATATCCCAAAGAAGGTCACTATCATCCTTGGTTCCATTTTTTTCCCCAGCAAATTTGCATAGTCACTTTTTAGTAGGGTCCAATGTCATGCATGGTCCAACACAGACTCTTAACCCCTGTAGCTAAAGCCATCAGAGGGACAGGGAGTGACTGTAGATGCCAGCTGCCAATCTTCTTGCTGTCACACCTTTACACTGTCAAGCAATGTGGACACATTGAACTTGGCAACTCTACTGCTTCCCTGGTTTCCTTTTTGGGTGGCTCACTGAACAGAGCGTCACAAAGAACTTCTCAATAATCAGGCAAACAACAACAAAAAAGATTCTTTCCATTTAGGAAAGAAGACAAAACTTAAAAATAAATGAATAATGGCCACAGCTCTTCATTATAAGTGATAGAAATCCAGTTAAAACTTGCTTAGGCGTTGGCAGGATGGCTAAGTGGGTAAGGGCACTTGCCACCAAGCTTGGTATCTTTATAAAGTTCCCCAGAACTCATGTGGTAGAAGGAAAAAGCTGAGTTCCCCAAGTTATTCTCTGATTATCACATACAAGGTAACCTGCACGCACACACACACACGTTAATAAATGTTAAAAATTAAATTAAAAAAAAAACTGTTAATGAAAAGGAGAAACGATTGACGTCACTTTACTTTGAAGTCCAGGTAGAAAGCTGGCTTCAGGGTCTCCTTGTACAAAATGTTTTTCTCCTCTCTTCCTGCTCTGTGGTAATTTCTGCATGTGGTCGGCTTCACACTCCCACAGGCTGAGCCTGGCCTAGATAGGAGTTGAGTACAGAATAGAGGAACTGGAAGAAGCTGTAGCACATCTGAGCATTAGAAGCCAGGAAGACGCTGAGATACATCCTATGCACTCAGAAGAAAAGTCTTAAGTAATATTTTTCACAAGCTACCATGTAATATCTACTGAGCTTCACCCACAGGCTAGTGAAAATAGTTAAACTCACAGACTTATCAAAACCCAGGAAACAATCTCAGATTTAAATACAGGAGAAATTCCTACATCTGCTAAACCATGGGCCTAGCAGATTTCCTCTTTAAACAACACAGCTCCTAAACCGTACATTGTAGAAACTTGCCACGGTATTAGTACTGCGGACTCACATCTATCCTCTATCATTATTTTTTCTTTGCTCCAGGTTATGGTCCATGTAGGAAGTTTATGTGTCCAAATTCTCTGCCTCAATTAAAAGAGTATAAGGAGCTTATTGTGGGGACTACTGCGTTCCCTGTTGAGTGACATTCAACTTCAACCTCTCCCCATGCCCACTCCTACTTCCCCTACTTCCTCACATGCACCAGTCACATGGACTTCCAGACAGAACTTGTGTTTCCAGGGGCTCAACTGTGAAGAAGTCCAAAGCCCATGCTCCTGACTTTTCCACTATCTGCCCCTTTGAATCAAGCCCATGGACTCTTGTCTACTCCACTCCTTAAAGACACTGAGAAATGAATCATGAAGTTCATAAAATGAGCCATTTCCAAACGGGGGACCACATAAGTGCTTGTGTGATACCTCAGAAAGGTAGCATAATTTTATGTGAATTGTGGCCCCAGCCAACAATTTTTCAAGGTAAATATTTTATGATATCTATTACAGAGCTGAACAGAAGAACTTTATCATATCGGTCCCCCCCCCCCCCGATTCTGTCTCCGTGGTAAATTAAACTGTTTGACAAACAGCTCACATTTAACAGTAGCTCATTTATGAATTTTTTCCCCACCCAGGTCCCCGGAACATCAGAATCTTTTTAGATACAAATTGTTTCCATAAGCAACAAATCTGGGATTCTGAGCTCTAAAGAATCAAGAATTTGTTGCTATTCACTCAGTTCCCATGGAATGCACAAGTCCCCTAGACAGTTATCAGCCCCTAATCACTCTGAGCTGCAACAGAAATCACACAAGAAACAAAGGCATTCTGTGTAGCTAATGTTTGAAGGGACCTTCAAATTCATCTTGCTCTTTCAACGTTTTCAAGTAATACACTCTTTTTCTTCATTTCTCTTAAAATTCTTCAGTGTCAAATGCTGGTCTCCCTGCTATGTTTTTGTAGAATTCTAAAAAAATCCCCAGTGCTCTTCCAACTCTCTCCCCTCATCGACTTTGGGATTCTCACAATTCCACCTGTAGAGATACTGAAGTCAGGTAGAGGGATCAGCGGGACTAGGAACCTTCTTCAGAGTTTGGGATGGTAGTTATGACTGGCTTTGCCAGCAATGTTGTTATAGAGAAACAGTTTTCATTACTGAGCTCTTGGATAGAAGGAGGAGGTGAGGAAGGAACACGGTAGAACTGTTCCCATTTGGATATAGTTTCTCACACTAACACCTTTAGAGGGAAGAAAACCGAGATTTAGCAAGAAAGTAAATGGATGAATATGTTATAACTCCAACACAGCACACAGGGCCTGCAGGTGTGGGCCTTACCTAACTTAAAAGCCTCACACCCTAGCAACACAGGGGATCTAGATGTGGGCCTAGCTAACTTAAAAGTCCTATATCTCAACAACACAGGATTCCCAAGAGGGGGAAGATGATCTTGCGAAAAATAGCAACAAATCCACAACACAAATATTTCACTTTAGATGTCCTTGGAGCAGGAAGGATCTAGGGCTAAAGATTACATGAAGCAAGGTACAAAGCCGAGACAGCCTTGTGGTAAATGGCTTCTTCTGAAAAACATACAATTCTGTTGGAGCAGAGATCGGAAAAGCCACCTCCTTTGTAAACAGTGCCGGGAAGGTCAATAAATGCCTTTGCCCCTTGGATGCCTGTCTCTCTGCTCTGAACTGTAGACTCTTGACAGCTTATCAGGTCTGACCCATGTCTTCACATAGCAGCCCGCTTCAGCAGGCACAATTAGGGTGCTCTAGACTGTGGAGGCAGGCACGGAGGAGTGAGCGGAAGGTAGCTGACATACATGTTTCTCTAAGCGGGGCTCTCCATAAGACTACAGTCGCTCCCAAGCAAAAGCACATTTCTCTTGGAGTCTCTACGGCCAGAGGTTACACACAGTGCCTTTCCCTCTAACAGCAGAAGAATCTACATGTTTTCAGTTGAAAACACTCACCTAGAACACGCAGAAACATTTCTGGAGTCAACTCTACTCCTCTAGCAATAATAACCTCCCCCCCACCTTAATAGGATCGGAAGCAAAGTTTATCCAAGTTCAAAATGTTTACATTAAGATCTTTCCTCGCTAACCCCAGATCTAGTCCTGGCCACCTCTGCTCATCTTGGAACATCGGACATAAGGCTCAAACGAAATTGGGATGCAGTAAGGATGCAACGTGGATAAGAATGGAAGCTTGGAGTCAAAGGCTGCTGCAGGAAAGAACCAGCTTTCTCTAGGAACAAGTCCCCTAGCAGGTTATCCAATCCCAAGCAGTCAGCTCTAAACATGTGTGCATACATGCAACACTGCTGGGCTCTCAGATATTCTGTGTGTGTGTGTGTGTGTGTGTGTGTGTGTGTGTGTGTGTGTGTGAAAATAAACATCCAAATGCCTCCACAACCTATTTCCAGGCAAATGAATCACCTGACTAGAAAACAAATTTTAACCATGGATTTCTCTTTTTCTTGCAACAATGTCAATGAGATAATTCTTCACCTGTGGGGTTATGTTTTCCAGATCGACACATCACCTCTGAGTGTGGTAGCATGGACTATAGAATTCTGGCTTCTGCACATCCATCCACTCAGTCAGCTGTGTGGTGTCATGTGTCATCTCTGAACTTTGGCACACCCCTGTCTAAACCAGCAAACTCCATTGCTAAGCACAGCAGACCTGGCAGGATGGTGACTTAGCAACCACTCTTCATCCATGCCACCTTCAAGCCATCCGTGTGCTCCACGCAGTAGATGGCTGGAACTGGCCAGACACTGTTCTTCTCTCACCATTAGGAAGAGGAGTATAACTCTTCCATGGGCACCATAGCCTAAGAGGAATTCAATAAGGGGTATGTCAGGGAGAAATTGTTCTTCTCTAATAAAATAAAAGAAACACGAGCCAAGAGGGTGAGGGGTGTTTTTCTTTCATCTTTCTTTGAGAGAGAGCAGGGTGAGAGCATTGAAGTACAGTTGCTGCAGCCATCTTGTTACCATGAGGAAAAAGCCACAGGAGTCTAGTATAATAGAGTCAAAAGCCTGGACCGTATGGAACCGCCTTCCCAAGACTCCTATCACATAGGAAGGTCAGCCACTGTGGTTTACTACATGTTCCATGTTTTCTGTCCTGTGTTTATAGTGCAAGCATCCTCACTTGTGTATTATCTTTTTAGAATTCCTGGGAAGAATAAATGAGTGAGTTACTTAATTAAGTGAAGGCTCAGAAACTAACAATGCTATGTATAAAAATGGCCTTAACCCTACTGCTTTTTCTGTAAAGGTGATTCTATTCTTCACAATAATTAGCTAATTATTTAATTTGCCACAGCCTGTTTACTCACCTTCAAATCTCAGCTAGTATTTCATGGTATTATTTCGGGAAATTTGCTAAGCAATTGCAACATCCATCACTGGAGAGTAAGCTGGTTGGGAAAAAACGGTGAATCCCAGTGAAGGTCCAGACTTTTGTGATGTTGATGAAATTAGTTTGGAAAACTATTTAGGTTCTCTGCAAGGTCATCCACAAACAATGATCTGACAGAGTTAGATGAGAGAGCAGGCGAAGGGGAAATAAAAATGACTATCATAAATGGCTCTTCCAAGGTGGGAGGAGAGACTCTGGGTAGGAATGTTTAAATGACATAGCTACTTTGGAAACCAGCCTGGCAACTGCCTGAGAGAGTAACCAGTGCAATCCAACAAACCTACTCAAGTACCTAAGCAAATCAGAGCAGGCATTGAAATAAATACTTAGACTTTTTCAAATAGACAACAGCATTGTTCATAACCTAGAACCACAGCCATTGATGAGTTCATAATCGGCGTGCTATTATTCATACAATGGACTATCTCTAAGCAATAAAACAAAGACCTGCCATGCATGGTGGTTTCTGCCATTACGTAAAGCACCATGACCAAAAGCAACTAGGGGAGGAAAGGGTTTATTTCACCTTGAAGTGCTCAGGTCACACCGCCTTTCTGACACAAGTCAGGCCAGCAACTAAAGGCAGAAACACAGAGACAAGAGCTGATGCAGAGACCGTGGGAGAATGCTGTGTACTGGCTTATACCCCATGACTTGCTCAGCCTATGTGCTTATCCAGGACCACCTGTCCAGGGGTGACACAACCCACAGTGGAACAGACCCTTCAAATCATTAATCAAGAAAACGCCCTAGGTCCAAATCAGGAGCAGAAGAAGAGGGAGCACGAGCAAGGAACTCAGGACCGCGAGGGGTGCACCCACACACTGAGACAATGGGGATGTTCTATCAGGAACTCACCAAGGCCAGCTGGCCTGGGTCTGAAAAAGCACGGGATAAAACCGGACTTGCTGAACATAGCAGACAATGAGGACTACTGAGAACTCAAGAACAATGGCAATGGGTCTTTGATCCTACTGCACGTACTGGCTTTGTGGGAGCCTAGGCAGTTTGGATGCTCACCTTACTAAACCTGGATAGAGGTGGGTGGTCCTTGGACTTCCCACAGGGCAGGGAACCCTGATTGCTCTTTGGGCTGATGAGGAAGGGGGACTTGATCGGGGGAGGGGGAGGGAAATGGGAGGCGGTGGCGGGGAGGAGGCAGAAATCCTTAATAAATAAATAAATTTAATATAAAAAAATGAACTGGAAAAAAAAGGAATAAAGTTGGAATTCTAGAACTGAAAAAAAAAATGCCCTATAGATATCGCTACAAGCCAATCCGATAGAGGAATTTTCTCAACTGGTAACTCTAGTTTGTGTCAACTTGACAAAAAAAAAAAAAAAAAAAAAAAAACAAAACAAAACAGGCACCAGAACAATGGATGAATTCTTAAAACATGACCCTAAGTGAAGAAAGTCAATCACAAAGTTCTAAATGGATGATATGTCCTGAACAAAGATATCTTAAGGGACAGAAGACAGATTAGCCATGCCTAGGTTTGGGGTGAAAGTGAACTATGTGATTATATATATGTATACACACACACACACACACAAGTTGTTTTTTGAGATAATTATAGAAAAGAAAATGGTATCAGTGTTAGGAGATTGAGAGGTAATGTTAAAGAAAGGATGAAGCTTTGAATATTTCTACAAAAATACTCCTTTTTGGAGCCAAACCATTAGAATCAAACATGTAATAGAGAACATCACACTATTTGCTCAGAGGAATAAAAAAAAGTATAGAGGAAAAAGAAAATGATTGCAACTTGGCACATTCTTTGTTTTAATCAGTGAAGTGATTCATAGACCCCAGTGTATAAGTTCAAGAGAAAGCATCCTCATTTGATATTACTTGGCTTCCCTATAAAGATAACATCCCTGTTCAGCCTTTTGAAGGTTGAGTGATTATTCACCAGATGTTAGCACCTTTTGAAACCCATTTGATTTCAGAGTCTCTTTCCTGGTTCCAGCTCCCTTAGGTAAGAAGCGAGATTCAGTTCCCACTGATGGGGGTGTGCTCGTGGATGATGTCAAAAGCTCTTTTCATTTGAAGATTCACATCAAAGAACTCAAGGATTCCCAAGAGCAATCACTTCCTGGTCCACGTGCTCAGCTTTGCCATTTTACAGGACTTTCTTCAAAGACCAGACATTATGACAGAACTATTTTTGAAGGCCTGAGAAAGCTCCAGCCAAATGTGTGTCAAGCCCCTCATCTGGCTCGGTTTATTCTGTAGTACCTTCGTGACATTTTGGCTAGCATGTCCTTTACGTCTGATAGGATTTTCCAGACGAAATCGCTCGGAAAAGGGGAGTTAGGATGCGCACAGAGTGAAGAGGCAATTGAAAGGGCTCTTGAGCCTGTTGTTATCCCCTTGAACTTTAAACAGCTGTGCACAGGCGCACAGGCATGGGCATTTACAATGAGATTCTGCTGAGTTTTTCTGGAGCTGTATCCTGATTTTCAATATTGTTCACCACGTCACTGGCTGGAAGAAGGAAAACAGCTCTCTTTTAAACCAAGTCTGAGGAAAGCCTTGTTGGATCAAGTGGGCCTTGCTTCTTACAGCACCACATTCTAGAAGCCTGTTCCAAGGACCCAGAATTAAAAAAAAAAAAAAAGGCATTGTAAGGTTGATAAGCAAAGGCAAAGACACAGAAATCTCTCTGTCGTGTTCACCTGACAGAATCACTAATTGATTGTTTCATCTGCTAGTGAGTCCATGTAGGGAAATCTACTTGCCATGAACTGCTTATATGATTAAGATTCTAAAGAAGCTGCAGAAAATACAAAGTTCCGGTGTTTTTACTTATTAAGATCACACTCATTGTGTAAGTGCATATTAAATGTTATTCTTTCCGTGACACCCTATCTGTCTGTGCTCGAGTTATGTATCCCTGAAGGAAATGAAAAGGCAGGTTGATAGACTTTATGTTGGAGTGTGATACTGCACCTAACACTTCTTCCAAAATAATTTTGTCAAGTAATTTTGCCTTTACTTTTCCTAATAACTAGTTATCTTTCTCCTTGCAAAGTTTTAATAGATTACAATATTTCTGCTCTTTTTAATTAGCCATTATTATTGTCAACAGCAATGCTGAAGAAAGACTTCTTTAAGAGTTTGTACAGAGTAACACGTTCAGTGAGCTAGCTCATCTCCACACTAAACAAGTATGTGTATGCATTCCACTTTATTATTTGACCACTCTCACCCCATCTACCACGGAGTAGGTACTCCATAAAATACTGGTTCTTATAATAAATGCATTGGCAATACTAGTGGTTCACTGAATAGCCACACAGGCCTTAATGAGAAACTTCAAAGGCCATAGTAAACACTGTGTGTTGTAACAGTCTTTGCTTTCCTTCACCACAGGCATTCTGGACCTTGAGTGTTACACTCTGCAGAAATAAAAAGCACAGCTGTAAGAGAAAGTACCAGACTAATGTCCAACAAGATTACATACCATGGCCTTTTTTTTTCCAAAAAAGAATAGAGTCATTCAATCATAGACATAGGATGCGTTTGGCTATCATTTATTGTACTATATCCAAGTTAGTTAATACAGACAAGATCATATACTTCCAAATATTACAACTCATAATTAATGACTGTTGAAAGCAATAATCATCTTTCAATAACAGCACACAGAAACATTATGGTAAATTGCACGTTCGTTTTCTAGATCATTTCTTAAATTTTGAGTTAAGCTGAAAGATTAATATTTTTAGAAGCATTTGGAGCCATGTACGAATTCCAGTTTTATGGACTGTTTCAGCTCTTTTTAAAGTCCTTAGGGCAAGATTCAAATGACAGCTTGAAGCGTGCAGTTTGTGATAGAGTAAGTCCCACTGATAATAAGAAAATACCTGAGTTAGCAAAGTGGAGTTTAGCTCCTCTCTCTCTCTTGCCCTTGGCAATCGTCTAAGATGTCTAGTTCTTGAAAAAGCAGCAAATATATGCTCATATTAAAAACTGACTCTGGTGAAGCTCAGTTTTCTCAGATGATGGCTGCTTGCCTTGGATATCAATCCAAGATACTAGGGCAATGGACAAAAGTTTAATAGCAATGGGGTTGGACTTTGGTTGAATGGAAGAAGTATGGTATACTGACAAGAGCTAAGACATCTGGAAAAGTCAGACAAGGGTATCAACTCCATTTTCGAACGTGCACAGCATTTATTTAACATGTAACCATTATTTATTAAAAGCTCAACTTCTGTTAGGTACTATTTTAGGCATGAGAGTCTAACACCATTTCTTTATATCAAGTAATTCTGCAAAAGAGCTACAGGAAATGCTATCAAAGCACCTACCCAAGCCAACAAGGGAGTGGCTCATAATATCAGTTAATATTATATTGTTGTTTCTATGGCAGAAGTCTGACATCTCCATCTCCAATCCAATATGACTAAAAACTAATTTTACTGTTGTATAAATACAGTCTTAGCCCTATTTTGAAATACTAATAAAAAATTAAGGATAGCTAAAACAATCATAAACAATAAAAGAACTGTTGGGTGTCCAACCATTCCCAATTTCAAGTTGTACTACAGAGCTATAGTGATAAAAACTGCATAATATTGCCATAAAAACAGCCATGCTGATCAAGGGAATCAGTTGAAGACCCAGACATAAAAGACACACCTGTGAACACCTGACTTTTTTATGAAGAAGCCAAAAATACACATTGGAAAAAGAAAGCATCTTCAACAAATAGTGCTGACCAAACTGGATATCTGCCTGTGGAAGAATGCAAATAGATCCATATTTATTATCCTACACAAAACTCAAGTCCAAGCGGATCAATGACCTTGACATAAGACCAGACTTACTGAACCTGATAGGAAAGGAAGCAGGGAATAACCTTGAAAGCATTGGCACAGGAAGCAACTTTCTGAATAGAACACTTAGATAGTGCAGTCACTGAGAGGAACAATTTTTAAATGGATTTCATGAAGCTTTTAAAAATCTTCCATAAAGCAACAGACACCGTCAACAGGACAAAAGAACAGCCAGGAGAATGGGGAAAGATTTTTACAAACTCCACTTGCAATGGAGGACTAATATCTAAAATATGTAAGGAACTCAAGAAACTATATATCAAAATAACAAATGATCCAATTTTTAAAATGTGGTATAGATCTAAACAGAGAATTCTCTATAGAGGAATCACAAATGGCTGAGAAACACTTAAAGAAATGGTCAACACCCACACCCAGACATTATGTGGGGAAAAAAAAGTCTAAATTTGATGGAGACCATCAAATACCACTCCTATGAGCTCAGGGAATCCCACAGAAAAGGAGGCAGAAAGAGGATAAGAGCCAGAGTGGATGGAGGGCGCCAGGATAACAAGGCCCTCTGAATCAACTAAGCAAGATGTACGAGCTCACAGAAACTAAAACAGCAAGCACAGGGCCTGCACAGGACGGGTCTGCACCGGATTCTCTGCATACATACACATATATGTGTGTATATACACTAAGCTAGTGTGTGTGTGTGTGTGTGTGTGTGTGTGTGTGTATTAGCTTAGTGATT
Organism: Microtus oregoni; assembly: GCF_018167655.1. NCBI lineage: Eukaryota > Metazoa > Chordata > Mammalia > Rodentia > Cricetidae > Microtus > Microtus oregoni. The sequence continues at coordinate 37,537,010 of NW_024543081.1, forward strand.
ATGGGACTTCTGACTGTGAGAATAGGTAGGTCTCTGACTCTCAAGTTCCTGGGACTCATTTCCTACGGTTGGGCTGCCGTTTGCTCCATCTCGTTCAGCTTTACTTTGTCATGGTCGGTTGCTATCTCTTAGAGTCTGTTCTTTTCTAATGAGAGACAGAAAGGGAGCGGATCTGGGTGGGAGGTGGGTAGGGAGGTGCTTGGAAGAGGAGAGGGAGGGGAAACTATAATCAGGATGTACTGTATGGAAAAAAAAGACTCTATTTTCAATAAAAGAAAAAGTTGTTTAAAAAAATATAATGGACAATTAAGTTTAAAAAAATAAAATTACATACCCACATAAAAGTGGAAGAGCTCCTTCAGTCCCCGGTGCAGTTTCCCCAGCTCCGTCGTTAGAATGAGGCTGCTTCTGGCACACTGTAGTAACACCTGCGTCTGGATGTTTTCAGTTGTACTCAGGACACAAACTGCTCCAATAGCGTGCCTTTCCAACTACTTTCCCCATCTCGGATCTGAAAAAGCTCAAGCCCTGCATGAGATCAAGGTAGGTAGTTCATGTGAGCAGCGTGAACTAGGCTCAGTTGGCTATCAATAACAGAAAAAGATTTCCCTTCAAAGGACACACTATAAGGAGCTGGGGTGTGCAGGCATTAGTCAGTGTTGGAGGAGGAGGTGATAGATGGATATGGTAATATACATTGTATAAATGTATGGAATTTTTAAAAGAATAAAATGTGTATTACTTTTTTAAAAATAACTCAATAAGCCTGACCTGCTGCCTCAAATAAAAGCTCCCCATAAGCAGAATCTGCCAAACCCTTTATTGACTTGACCACAAGCAGCAACAAAGACACAGACCACTGACTGTGGCCATTTATTAGTTACACCATCATTGGGCACAGCCTCATCATCCCCTTTCCAACATGCCCCGTGCCAACTTCAAGAAATTACAACTACTAACTCCACTCAATGCTGGGGGCCAACACCAAGTAATTCTGGGTCATAGCATTTGAAAGAGATCAACCAGCCCCAGCTCGGAAGGAAAGATATAACCAGGTTCTTCCCTCTTCCTGTCCTCACGGAGGACAGGCATGCACCTCAAAGCACAGAATTTCCACTAAGTAACTCCTGAATATCTGGATGCCTAAGCCCATGGTAGTTCATGAACGTTAACCTGTTAAGAAAATCTTTCTGAAACCTGTGAGGTGGCTCAGTGGGTAAAGGTACTTATCACCAAGCCTGACGACCTGAGTTCAAGCCCTGTGACCCTCACTGAGAAAGGACAGAACCAACTCCCCCTTGTCCTTTGACTTCCACATGAGTGTCAGGGCATGTACCAGCACACACATATACATACATACATACACACACATACATATATATATACATACATACACACATACATATATATACATATACATACATACACAAATAAAATTTAATTTTAAAAAGTTTCTATTTGATTCTCATGGCAGCTAATGAAATACTTTATGATAAATTGTTTGTTTCTGTTCTGCTTCATAGCTTCCTAGCTGTGATTTATCTCTGAGTTTCCAAACTATAATTTTGGTGCTGTTTTATTTCAGTATAAAACATCAAAGAATCTATGGTGTAAAATGGGACAATTGTGGCATGATGAGTGAAAGTCTCATCGTTCAGCAAATCCGTTCAGTCACCAACCCAGTGCATCTGAAGTCCATCTGAGTCAGAGCTGGTTCCGTTCAGTCACCAACCCAGTGCTTCTGAAGTCCATCTGAGTCAGAGCTGGTTTGGGGACAGATTTTCCTACCTCTGATATTCTTAATGTCTTTATACATTCATGTCTGCCAGCTCATTTTGAATAAAAATCTCAGAGTACAGATTTGGTTCTCTCTCTCTCTCTCTCTCTCCCCCCCCCCCCTCTCTCCTTATAACACGTGCTATATTCCTTTCACGCTTGCCAACCCAGATTCCAGATCAGAACCAGCTCATTTTTAAGACGATTTGGAGCAACCTTAATTTCTGAGAACCACTAAAAAATTATCATAATCATTTAGTCTTTCGCAGTTCTGGAGGGAGGCAAAGCCCAAAGTCACAGTCACGGTATCAGCGGGATTAGGTCCTGCTAAGAGCTCTACGGAAGGAAAACCCTTTGCTTTCTTCTTCCAGCCTCTGGTGGAGGCTGTATCACTGCCGTGCCTCTGACCACCCACCTTCCTCTCATTCCTGCCTCCATTTCTTCTCTTTTTAAAAGGACACCACAGCCATCGGGTTTATCTTGAGGCTAATTATTCCTCCCATGACCTCATTTCCAAGTGTCTCCTCTGACGCTCCAGCTTACCATGAATTTTGGAAAGACACTATTCTGTCCACAGTGATGTGTGAACTCCACAATGATACTGGAAACACAACCAGTATCTGAGCAAACAGAATGGTTTCATTAATTTGGCTGCAAGGTCTTTAGGTACTTTAATTTATACATATATCTACAGAATGAGCCCTGCATTGTCTTTGCATGATATAGGAATAATTTTTAATAGAAGGTAGGGGAAGTGTCATAAATAATGAAAGTTGTAAAAATTAATGCTTTTGCATTTTATGGTTCATCTGCAATGTATTATAGATTACATTCTTAAAGCAGACTCCGGGCTCTCATCCCCAAAAGACTAACAGCAGAGTACCAGGCAAACTGCTCACTTGTTTTTTTCTGTGATCCGTTGGCCGCTTGATGGCCATGCTTCTGGGGGCAGGTGGTATGGACGCAGTGCGGTTGCAAAGCCTGACCCCATGGATAAGGCCTGTGTTGGTGGGAACTGCAAGGTGGCGCTGCCTCCGTGGAAATCAGTATGGGAATCTCTCGAAGCTCTACCAGTAGATCTACCATATGGCCCCTCCTGGGTATTTACCGAAAGGAGTCCAAAGTCATCACGTCACAGAGATACTTGGGCGACAATGTTAACTGTAGCACTATTTACAATAGCTGTTCTAGGACCAACCAGATGTCCAACAACAGAGAAGGATAAAGTGTGACACTGGAAAGCCGACACCTCGCAATAGTGAAGTCTTGACAGTCAGAGACCAATTTCATTTAAAGTGGTCCCATCTCATGTCAGCTGAAAGACATGCACAAATCACTTTTTCATACCTCACAAAATAAAGAGAATAGTTGGTAAAAAGTTCCAGTGTCTGCTTTGCTTTTGAGACAGAGAGAAGTTTCTGTTACCATATGATACAGAAAAATTTTTTTAAAAAATTCAACGAATTGTACAGAGACCCACATCCTGCCTGAAAGAGCTCAAGGTATAGCATTACCTTTAACCAATCACTACTTCTGCCTTTTACGATACATATTTTTGGATGTTTCTTTTGTATTTTTGCCATAATTTTATTGATTCTTTGGGAATTTCACATCATGTACCCAATCTAACTCATTTCCCAGTCCTCCCATGCCTGCCCTCCACCCTTGTAGCAACCCCTCCAAAATAAAATAAAAAAAAATCACTCCCCCATCTTTCCACCTCTCCACCATGTCTTCTTTTGCTGTAGTGACCTTGGGAGCTGCAGTGTGTCGCACAGCAGATCCTTTTGCCCAAACAGATGGACTTGCAAACATTCATTGCCATGAGTTGTTAGTCTGGTTCAAGGCTTTTAGTTTCTGGTACACCATTAACACTGGCCCTCCCGAAACGTCTCTCATGTAGTCTGCCATTGTCCAGAGTCATGGAGATCCTGCTGCTTTGGTTCCACAGGACAGGTCCCTTCCCAAGGTCCAGCAGGTCATAGATGAGACAGATGATGGGGTGGACCAACTCAAAGCCCCAGATATGGGCCTGGGTGGTAGCTGAGTTGTTCAGTCTGGGCCTCTACCTGAAACACCCCCCTCGGATGAGGATCAGGTCCTGTGCCCACATCACTGGGGCCAGCTCTCCCATTGTGGCAGGCTATGCAAGAGGGGTGGGGAGCAGGCAGTTCTCCCAGGGGCTGCAAAAGTCAGGGCCAGCTCTTCTGGAGTCTCTATAGCCAGCTTTCCCTTGATGAGGGAAAACTCTCCCATTCTGGCATCCAGCAAGGGGCAGGACCAGTCCTCTGGCTCCCTGGCCACTTGGGCCAGCTTGTCATGGCCCCGGGTGATAACATGACCACATACATCAACACGATCCCAGCTACAGTAAGACCATGAATCCAAACATGTCCCTTAGCTGCAGTTCAAACCCAGATGTAACTATGGCACTGGGTGGCAGCTCAGGTCAGTCAGAACAATATGGCCCCAGCAGCAACATGGCCCTAAGACATCAACATACCCTCAGTTGCTGGCCCAGACCATAGGCAACCTCATGGCTATGACTGGTAACACAGGCCATCCATGGACATCAGTACAGACCCAGACATGGCCCTTGGTGGCAACACAGTCACAAAAGTCACATGGCCCCAAATGGCAGCATAGGCCACCATATCAGTCTGCTCCTCACCACTCCACTTCTCCAGCTGTCCCATTTCTCCCCCACACACCTGTCCATCATAGTGGCACCCACCCGCCTGGGCCATGTGGTGCCAACTAGTCCTGTGGCTGTCTGTCAGCTTGCCCAGGCTTTTTTTTTTTTTGAGACAGGGTTTCTCTGTAGCTTTGGAGCCTGTCTTGGCTCTAGCTCTTATAGACCAGGCTGGCCTTGATCTCACAGAGATCCTCCTGCCTCTGCCTCCCAAGTGCTGGGATTAACGGTGTGCACCACCATGGACTGGCTGAGATGCATATTTCTTAACATGACAATAAATGCCTAAAGAATTGTGTGTTGTTTCTATATTTGTCTTCTTTCAGTTGACATTAATTCTATGAGTCATCCATGATGAAATAAATAGCCATAACTTCTAATTGCTATATAATTTTCTATTGTGTGACTAGCTACAACTATTTTACCACTTGACATTAAATTAAATGCAGATTCTTTCCAAACTGGATCATAGTGTATTTTTATAACATATGATTAATACATTGACTATGTTACTTGTGAACACTGTTTTGCACTTTATTACTTTATTCTTGAAATTTCAACTTTCAGAACCAATATTGATACAGGTTTGAATCTGTTAACCTTGTCTGATTTTGTATCTAGTATGTTTTTAAGCCCATTCTGTTGTGAGTGTTTTATTCTTTTGGCTTTTGGGGAGGGCCCTCCACTCAGTCCCAAATAAATCACACACAGAGGCTTATTTCTAGTTTTGAATGCTTGACCTTAGCTTGGCTTCTTTCTGGCCAGCTTTTCTTATCTTATTAAGGCATCTACCTTTTGCCTCTGGGCTTTTTATCTTTCCCCATTTCTGTATTTTTACTTCTTTCTCGATGACTTGTGTAGCTGGGTGACTGGTCCCTGCTGTCTTCCTCTCCTTGTTCTTTTGTTGCTCTTCATTCTCCCTCCTCCCAGATTTCTCCTTCTATTTATCCTCTCTGCCTGCCAGCCCTGCCTATACTTGCTCCTGCCTTGCTATTGGCCATTCAGCTCTTTATTAGGACCATCAGGTGTTTTAGACAGGTAAAGAATCACAGTTTCACAGTTAATCAAATGCAGCGTAAACAAAAGTAACACACCTGAAAATAATATTCCCCAACACGATTCAATGAGTACTTAGTTATATATTTTACAGTTCATGAATGTTCACTTAATTCTTATAAACATTATAATGGCTCTTTTAATCCTCCATATTTTTGTGAATTTGTTCTTTTTTTCTGTTTTCAACATAATAATCAAAGTTATTCTGAACACATTAATTTAATTCCAGTATCTGGATGACCTCTGCCCTCGGGATCTAGATCACCTTTGCTCTTAATAACTGTTCATTTTTCCTGCATCTTTTCAGGGCCATCATGTTTTCCACGTGGTAACTGTTTTAAACTGTGCTGTCTACTAATTTCCTTTCTCTCCGTGATGCCAGGATGTTCTGATAGACAAGAGAGTTCTAAGATAAGGACCTTGCTCCCATCAAGACTTTAAATATGCAAGTTTTAGGATTAACTTCATCCCAACTCTTGGACAACATCCTCACTCCTGAAACACGACCCAGGTGAGAGCCCGAAGTGTTCCTGAGGTTACCACAGTGTCTGACCTTAACTGCGTACTTCCTTTCTCTAGTGCCAAGCAGCCTGGGAAATATATGTTCAGCTCCTGAGCCCCATAACATGCTGTCTACAGAGCATCTCAGAACTACACACATTTCCAAGTAATTTGGGGCTAGATCAAGGCTTTAGCATCACTCACCCAGATTCTGGAGGCTTTCTTCTCTGCTCACTAGGTTGCCTGCCTTTTGTTGGGGAGTAGAACCACCTCTACATCCCTGCCTGTCTGGAATTTCAGTCTCTAGCTCCTTTACTCGCCAAATCCATCACTTCCTGCACAGGTTCTGTATTCTTGACTTGTCATAATCTTGACTCTTCAACCCAGAGTTGGAGAGAGAAAAGGAGAGAGAGAGAGAGAGAGAGAGAGAGAGAGAGAGAAGGAGAGGGAGAGAAATAAAGAATGAATCATCTATTACATATTTCTTCTCTCAAAAAGTAAAACGTGGGTTTCATTGCTCACCAGACTTCCCAAATAGCAATTTTGCATGCCATGCCCATGTTCTATACGATTATAACAATACAGTAAGGACAATATCAGATGCGTCTACTCTCTGCAGCTGTTAGCCAAGCCCACCCCTCCATTTCAAGTGCTTCCATAGTTGCAGATGCCCTTTGTAACTAGCAGAAGTATAATGCAGAGGTTACACACCAACTCTTGGGCTCACATCTCTTAATTCCTTTAGGAGTCTCCCTCTCCAACTTTGGTCTCCCCTCCCAGTGAGATTGTCACAAGTTCCAGGCCAAAATGTTTTCTTACTCAGTCTTTTCACCAGTACAGAGAACTCTTCATGGCGGATAAGCGACAGCAAATGAGGGCATGCTATGTGTGTTCCTTATTATCTGTTTTGTTTCCATATTTCTAGTCCCCTTTGTCTACTTCTAGTGACTGCAAACAATGCTTGCTTTGATTTGAGCTCCACTTCATGTTGCTCTTGGCAGAAGCGCTAGTCTGATATTTACTCTATAGCTGTAAAAATTCCTCCCTTCCGTTCTATATCAACTTTCCAGTTCCCAGCCTGAAAGTTAAAATAGACCAAAATCCAATCAAGGGAAGAGAAGGTGTGACTGGTTTTTCTACACTTTGTCGCCCTGTTATTTTTTTAATCCCTTCCTACGTAATTTATACCATGTTTCACTTATAGTTCACTGATGCAAATAATTTCAATGCATTTTAGTCAAATAAATCTCCCTGGTGAGATATTCCAAGTTAAGACGGAACACATAAAAACCCAGACACGTTTGCCAGAACCATAAATTCTAAGGTAATTTTATAACTGTTGGGGAGCAGAACGTTATTCCAGGCTTTAGAACTATCATGCATGGCTGATCTCCAAGGCCACAGGATCCTACAGAACCAAATGGCCCTGGATAAGCCTTGTGCTGTGTGGTTTTTGTGTTCTCCCTTTGCACACAAACAGCTACCCCTTGCACAATACTCAGGATGCAGATAGAGGAAGAGTAGTTGTGTCTTCAGAAAATGGGTTAAAAACATATTGTTAAAATGTGACAAGTAGCATCATCAGGAAAAAAACAGTAATGAAAGACAGGGTTTACACACTCACACATCAAACCTGAACACACACCCTATTAACACACTCAAATGCAAATACACATTCAAAGGCTCCCACTCAAGAGTACACTTATACACACACAAACATGCATACACACACTTTAACATACTTATACACACTCTCCCAAATACATTCATATATACATTGCTAAACACATTCACTCACATGCATTCACACACAAACACACACACATGCACATGTACACATCAGAACAAGAACACGCACTCACACATGGCCAACCTCTTCTTAAAATAATTAAATTTTTGTTTAATTATTGAATTTTGCAACTGGTGCCACAAGTGATAACAAAAATGCCTTGCAACGCTATATAGAGTGAGAAGAGGAGGCTCGAGTTTTATTCTTCTACATGTAGTTATCCAGTTTGACCAGCACCATTTAGTGAAGATATTGTCTTCTCTTTAATGTGTTCCTTCTTTGTCAAAATCCAGCTTTCTGGGACTGTAGGCTTATGTGCGGTACATCAATTCTGTTACATTGATCAATGTGTCCGTCTGATGCCATTTTCATGCTGTTTTCTTTACTAAAGCTCTCTAATAAAACATAAAATTTGTTATGGTGATATCGCCAGTAGTAGTAGGTGGTGGTGGTGCTAGTAGTGGTAATACTGGTGATGCTGGTGATGCTGATGCTGATGCTGATGCTGGTTCTGGTTGTGTTGGTGGTATTTGGGATGTTTTGGTTATCCTGGTTCCTTCTCATTTTCACATAAAATTTAGGAATGTTTTTCACTGTCTGATCAAGCATCTCAATATAGACCTGATACTCTGAATCTGATAGAGAGTAAGGAATATGTTTGAACCCATTGGGATAAAAAAGGACTTTCTCAACGGGGTCCCGAAAGCACAGGCATTAAGACTAACATTTGGCCCACTAAAATCAGGAACACGACAAGGATGTCCACTCTCTCCATACCTTTTCGATATAGTGCTTGAAGTTCTAGCAATAGCAATAAGACAACATAAGGGGATCAAGGGGATTCATATTGGAAAGGAAGAAATTAAGCTTTCATTATTTGCAGATGATATGATAGTATACATAAGCGACCCAAAAACTCTACCAAAGAACTCCTACAGCTGATAAACACCTATCGTAATGTGGCAGGATACAAGATCAACTCCAAAAGATCAGTTGCCTTCCTATACACTAAGGATAAGGAAACAGAGAGGGAAATCAGAGAAGCATCACCTTTCACGATACCCACAAATAGAATAAAATATCTTGGGGTAACTCTGACCAAAGAAGTGAAAGATCTATTTGACAAGAACTTTAAGTCTCTGAAGAAAGAAATTGAAGAGGACACCAGAAAATGGAAGGATCTCCCTTGCTCTTGGATTGGGAGGATCAACATAGTAAAAATGGCAATTCTACCAAAAGCAATCTATAGATTCAATGCAATCCCCATCAAAATCCCATCAAAATTCTTCACAGATCTGGAGAAGACAATAATCAACTTTATATGGAAAAACAAAAAACCCAGGATAGCCAAAACAATCTTATACAATAAAGAATCGTCTGGAGGCATTACCATCCCTGACTTCAAACTCTATTACAGAGCTACAGTAATGAAAACAGTGTGGTACTGGCATAAAAACAGAGAAGTCGACCAATGGAATCGAATAGAAGACACTGACTTTAACCCACAAACCTGTGAACACCTGATTTTCGATAAAGGAGCTAAAAGTATACAATGGAAAAAAGAGAGCATCTTCAACAAATTGTGTTGGCAAAACTGGATGTCAATCTGTAAAAGAATGAAAATAGATCCATATCTATCACCATGCACAAAACTCAAGTCCAAATGGATTAAAGACCTCAATATCAGCCCGAACACACTGAACCTGATAGAAGAGAAAGTGGGAAGTACTCTACAACACATGGGCACAGGAGACCACTTCCTACGTATAACCCCAGCAGCACAAACATTAAGGGCCTCATTGAATAAATGGGACCTCCTGAGACTGAGAAGCTTCTGTAAAGCAAAGGACACTGTCACTAAGACAAAAAGGCAACCCACTGACTGGGAGAAGATCTTCACCAACACCGCAACTGACAAAGGTCTGATCTCCAAAATATATAAAGAACTCAAGAAACTAGACCGTAAAAGGCTAATCAACCCAATTATAAAATGGGGCACTGAGCTAAACAGAGAATTCTCAACAGAAGAACTTCAAATGGCCAAAAGACACTTAAGGTCATGCTCAACTTCCTTAGTGATCAGGGAAATGCAAATCAAGACAACTTTAAGATACCATCTTACACCTGTCAGAATGGCTAAAGTCAAAAACACCAAGGATAGCCTTTGCTGGAGAGGTTGTGGAGAAAGGGGTATACTCATCCGTTGCTGGTGGGAATGCAAACTTGTGCAACCACTTTGGAAAGCACTGTGGCAGTTTCTCAGGAAATTCAGGATCAACCTACCCCTGGACCCAGCAATACCACTCTTGGGAATATACCCAAGAGATACCCTATCATACAACAAAGGTATATGCTTAACTATGTTCATAGAAGCATTGTTTGTAATAGCCAGAACCTGGAAACAACCTAGATGCCCTTCAACGGAAGAATGGATGAAGAAAGTATGGAATATATACATATTAGAGTACTACTCAGTAGTAAAAAACAATGACTTCTCGAATTTTGCATGCAAATGGATAGAAATAGAAAACACTATCCTGAGTGAGGTAAGCCAGACCCAAAAAGAGGAACATGGGATGTACTCACTCATATTTGGTTTCTAGCCATAAATAAAGGACATTGACCCTATAATTAGTGATTTTAGAGAAGCTAAATAAGAAGGAGAACCCAAAGAAAAACATATATGCATCCTCCTGAATATTAACCTTCATCAGGCGATGAAAGGAGACAGAGACAGAGACCCACACGGGAGCATCGGACAGAAATCTCAAGGTCCAAATCAGGAGCAGAAGGAGAGAGAGCATGAGTAAGGAACTCAGGACCACGAGGGGTGCAGCCACACACTGAGACAATGGGAATGTTCTATCAGGAACTCACCAAGGCCAGCTGGCCCGGGTCTGAAAAAGCCTGGGATAAAACCGGACTTGCTGAACATAGCGGACAATGAGGACTACTGAGAACTCAAGGACAATAGCAATGGGTTTTTGATCCTACTGCACATACTGGCTTTGTGGGAGCCTAGGCAGTTTGGATGCTCACCTTACTAGACCTGGATGGAGATGGGTGGTCCTTGGACTTCCCACAGGTCAGGGAACCCTGATTGCTCTTTGGGCTGATGAGGGAGGGGGATTTGGTTGGGGGAGGGGGAGGGAAATGGGAGGCGGTGGCGGGGAAGAGACAGAAATCTTTAATAAATAAATATATAAATAAGACTACCATTTGGTAAGTGAGATTTCATAATCTACTATATGTTCTGTACAGGAAAAGACACACAATTCGAGTAAAGTGGTGGCCTACATAATGGAGAAAATTCTTTCCCAGCTATACATCTGACAGAGGGTTCATACCTAGAACATAAAGATCTCAAGAAAAAAAGCATCAAGAAAAAAAAACAGTCTAAAAACTGGGCATAGCACTAAGCAGAGAGTATAAATGGTTAAAAGGAAATAACAGAACAAGAAGGGTTAATATGGGTCCAGAGAGTAGGGAGTAGTTAGTATAGAGGAAAGAATATGGGGAGGGATAAATAACATTAAAGATATTTTGAAAACGATACATGGAAATCTACTACTGTCAAACCTTCTCATTGTATATGTATTCATGTATGTACATAAATAGCCAAAACGGAGCTACCCTGTAACAGGACAACAATGCCCATACTAAAGGATTAAAAATTAAAAAACCCCAGTAACCTCCCCCCACATCCACCCTCTACATCTGAAGCAGGTGGGAGAGCTGGCCCTGAGATCAGCAGAGTAGGAGAGCTGTCCCTGCCCCTCACCAGCAAAGAAACTGGCCCTACCCCTTGCCTGAGCAACACAGTGGAGTTGGCCCTGAAGGTGGCTCGGTCCTAAAAGAATATGTACACTGCACCTCCACCAAAGTTCAGAGGTTGCTGTGAAGGAAGGGGAAGAAAGAGCGTAAGAGCCGAAGGCAGTGTGGATGACTGCAAGGGAACATTTTCCTAGATACAGCAGGGCAGCTCAATGGGATGAATAAAACCTGTGCAAGCCTAAGACAGACCAAATGTGAGTACGGAGAGGGGACTTGCGACACAATCCCATCCCTAGTCTTGGATCCATTGGCAACAGCTAGTCGCTGGGAAAGGAAGTGACATACAGCCCCTAGTAAGTTGGCTATGCTCCAGTGAAAGACCACACATCCAAGGATGTTTTTGGCTCCACAAACTGGTTTTAGGAGGTTTTTTATTTTCAAGGACACAAAAATAGATGTGTATGGAACAGGGTAGCTCGAGAAAGAGTTGGCATAGTGAATATAATCAAAACATATTGTGTGAGACTTGAAACTCTCAGAGAAGTAATAAAATAACCATAGTAGAAAATGATCTTTCTTAATTGGGTGTTTGTAGATGGCATAGACCTGAAATGGTAAATACATAAGCATGTTATTTCCACCTTTGGGTCAGACATCACTAATCAATTGAGCAATACTATGATAATGCAATACTTCCATTATTCTTTTTTTTTTAATTTATTTATTTATTAAGGATTTCTGCCTCGTCCCCACAACCGCTTCCCATTTCCCTCCCCCTCCCCCGATCAAGTCCCCCCCCCCCCTCATCTGCTCGAAGAGCAATCAGGGTTCCCTGACCGGTGGGAAGCCCAAGGACTGCCCACCTCTATCCAGGTCTCGTAAGGTGAGCATTCAAACTGCCTAGGCTCCCACAAAGCCAGTACGTGCAGTAGGATCAAAAACCCACTGCAATTGTTCTTGAATTCTCAGTATTCCTCATTGTCCGCTATGTTCAGCTAGTCCGGATTTATCCCATGCTTTTTCAGACCTAGGCCAGCTGGCCTTGGTGAGATCCCAATAGAACATCCCCATTGTCTTAGTGTGTGGGTGCACCCCTCGTGGTCCTGAGTTCCTTGCTCGTGCTCCGTCTCCTTCTGCTCCTGATTTGGACCTTGAGATTTCTGTCCTGTGCTCCCGTGTGGGTCTCTGTCTCTGTCTCCTTTCATCGCCTGATGAAGGTTAATATTCCTGAGGATGCCTATGTGTTTGTCTTTGGATTCACCTTATTTAGCTTCTCTAGGAACATGAATTATAGGGTCAATGTCCTTTATTTATGGCTAGAAACCAAATATGAGTGAGTACATCCCATGTTCCTCTTTTTGGGTCTGGCTTACCTCACTCAGGATAGTGTTTTCTATTTCCATCCATTTGTATGCAAAATTCAAGAAGTCCTTGTTTTTTACTGCTGAGTAATACTCTAATATGTATATATTCCATACTTTCTTCATCCATTCTTCCGTTGAAGGGCATCTAGGTTGTTTCCAGGTTCTGGCTATTACAAACAATGCTGCCATGAACATAGTTGAGCATATACTTTTGTTGTATGATAGGGCCTCTCTTGGGTATATTCCCAAGAGTGGTATTGCTGGATCCAGGGGTAGGTTGATCCCGAATTTCCTGAGAAACCAAAACACTGCTTTCCAGAGTGGTTGCACAAGTTTGCATTCCCACCAGCAATGGGTGAGTGTACCCCTTTCTCCACAACCTCTCCAGCAAAGGCTATCATTGGTGTTTTTTATTTTAGCCATTCTGACAGGTGTAAGGTGGTATCTTAAAGTTGTCTTGATTTGCATTTCCCTGATCGCTAAGGAAGTTGAGCATGACCTTAAGTGTCTTTTGGCCATTTGAAGTTCTTCTGTTGAGAATTCTCTGTTCAGATCAGTGCCCCATTTTATAATTGGGTTGATTAGCCTTTTACGGTCTAGTTTCTTGAGTTCTTTATATATTTTGGAGATCAAACCTTTGTCAGTTGCAGGGTTGGTGAAGATCTTCTCCCAGTCAGTGGGTTGACTTTTTGTCTTAGTGACAGTGTCCTTTGCTTTACAGAAGCTTCTCAGCCTCAGGAAGTCCCATTTATTCAATGATGCCCTTAGTGTCTGTGCTGCTGGGGTTATACATAGGAAGTGGTCTCCTGTGCCCATGTGCTGTAGAGTACTTCCCACTTTCTCTTCTATCAGGTTCAGTGTGTTCGGACTGATATTGAGGTCTTTAATCCATTTGGATTTGAGTTTTGTGCATGGTGATAGATATGGATCAATTTTCATTCTTCTACTTTATACTCATAACAGGAACAATTCATCAGGAGGACGTCTCAATCCTGAATATATACGCCCCCAATATAAAAGCACCTACTTATGTAAAAGAAATATTACTAGAACTCAAGGCAGACATCAAACCACACACACTAGTAGTAGGAGACTTCAACACACCTCTCTCTCCAAGGGACAGGTCAATCAGACAGAAACCTAATAGAGAATTAAGAGAATTATTGGAGGTAATGAAGCAAATGGACTTAACAGACATCTATAGAACATTCCACCCAAATAGGAAAGAATATACCTTCTTCTCTGCAGCTCATGGAACCTTCTCAAAAATTGACCACATACTCGGAAACAAAGGAAACCTCCACAGATACAAAAAAATATCAGTGTCCACCTGTGTCTTATCAGATCATCACGGATTAAAGTTAGAAGGCAACAACCACGCTGCCCCCAAAAAACCGACAAACTCATGGAAACTGAACAGTCAACTACTGAACCACACCTGGGTCAAGGAAGAAATCAAGAAAGAAATTAAAGTCTTCCTTGAATTTAATGAAAATAAAGGGACAACATACTCAAACCTATGGGACACAATGAAAGCAGTGCTAAGAGGAAAGTTCATAGCACTAAGTGCCCACTTAAAGAAAACGGAGAATCCATTATTCTTTATATTACCAACTGACTATAATCACTGACTCACAAATTGAAAAATATTTGCCATTCCTGGCACATGGGTACAGAAGACTGAAAACTGGATCCAGGAAGAGGCTCTTCCCCACAGCAAATTTCCTAATTGCTTTTTCTGTATACGCCAACTTCATAATGAAGACTGGAAAGTCTGTGTGTTACCATCTCTGACACACAGATGACACACATATCTGATGATACTGCATCCTAATTTATCTACATTTGTCCCAGTGTTTTAATTACTCTATACGTTATTACCTTCTGAGTGAGGTCACAATAGCCCCACGATGAGCGAGATGGTAGAAGAGAAGGACAACTTAGGTAGCTCCACCCACAGTTTTCATGCCGTAAGCTATGAGCCGTAAAATCACTGAACTAGTCCAAGTATACTGTACAGATTTTAAAACGATTTTTAATAACCTATGAAAATTTTGTGCAATTATTTTGATCATATTCACACCCCACTCCCCAGCTTCTCCCAGACCCACTTCTATCTCTCTACCCCCAAATTCATCTCTTTATTTTTAATAACTCATCAAATTCAATTTGTGCTGAACTATACAAAATTTAAAGATGCTTTCTGTTAATTGTGAAATATATGTAATCCTAAACCTGAGCACTTGCCAGTATGGGGCATTAAGGATGTTCTCTGCCTTACAATATCTAAAACATAGGCCCTATCTACTACTACAGAAGTTCCAGGTGGGGATAGATAGAAAGATAGATAGATAGATAGATAGATACATACATACATACATACATACATACATACATACATAGATTAGTAGACAGGTGAGAAGGAAATGAACGATACGTATTAAAAACAAAATAAAGGTGTTAAGTGATGACTTCGCCTGGATCACAGGCTGTGAATATGTTTATCAATCTCTTTGTCAGATGGTGGTTACATGCCTGGATCAGAGATTGTTTTAAAAGCATCAGTTTAAAAAACATATGAAGAAATAAAAAAAAAATCCTATTCCAAATCACCTCAAAAAGAAACCCTAAGGAGAAATGTAACCAAGAAGAAAAAGTTGCATCTATAATAAGAACTTAAAAATGATGAATAAAGAAATTGAAGAAGACACTAGAAGATTAAAAGTCCTCTCATATTGATGGATTCATAAGATTAACTTTGCCGCATTACCAATTGATCTACAGACTCAATGCAATTAGTCCTCACCAAAATGCTGATAACATCATTTTTTATTAATTAAATTTGTTCTTTGACAATTTGATATGTGTACATAGTACATTCTGAATATTTTCACCCACAGCCCTCTCCTACCTAATTCCCACCACTGCCTCCTTGGCTTCATCCTTACAAATCCTTTTCCCACATTCATGTCTTTTTGTCTTGTTTTGTGACCTCTTGATTTTAATGAGGGCCGTCTGTGTGATGATGGGTTTGAAATTATCCATTGGAGAATGATGTGTGCTCTGGTCAGTATACAACTGAAGACAATGGCTGACCACCCCTATAATCCATCAATCAGTGGTTCATCAGGGAAGCATAGGGACTTGTAGTTATTAATGGTGGTTGTCAACCATTTCTAATTGAGTCTGAAGCCCACTCCATGAAATGAAACCCATACATAGCCCTGTTAACAGACCCAAGAACCCGTGGGAGAATGTAATACTATTACCCTCCCAAATGGAAGTAGTATTTGGAAATAGTATTAAAATAACTCCTAACGACTTAGTGCAATACCCATAGATTGCCAGGGTGCTACACAGATCTTAAGTCACATTATCCCTAAGAGAAGATGGAAAGGTTGCCTATGACTTGAGAGTGCATATGTTCAACTATTAATAAACACCAGATTATCCTATGTCTAAATGAAAACAAGGAGATGGGGTGCTGAGGACTAACTGTTGATTCCTATGATGTGCTTTGCTGCTCACTCCTTTGTCTGCTACTTTGAGATGATAACCACAAATGTCATCCATCCAGTTACTACACCCAGCTCTACTTCCATGAACGGTTCGTGGTACTCAATAGATTTCATTGAAGGCCTCATTGTTCGCCATGGCGAACAATGAGGGCTGATGAGACTCAAAGGACAATGACACGGGGGTTTGATCCTACGTAATGTGATGGCTTTGTGGGAGCCTAGCCAGTTTCGATGTTCACCTTCCTAGATATGGACGGAGGTGGGAGGTTCTAGGTCTTACCACAGGGCAGAAAACCCTGACTGCTCTTTGGACTGGAGAGGGAGGGGGAAAGGAGTGGGGGGAGGGGGAGAAGGGTGGGAGGAGGGGGAGGGAAATGGGAGGCTGGGAGGAGGTGGAAACTTGTTTTTTTGGGTTTTTTTTCTCCTTTTCTCAATAAAAAAAAAAAGATTTCATTGAAGGCTAGCTCCTGATCAAGGTTTAATTTGAATCTTCCTCCTTTCTAGCCACACCAACCTCCACCCCATCCCACCCCCTCAACACACACACAGCAGAAAATGGTGGAGTAGGAACAGCCTATCTACAATTAAAAACTTTCCTTTAATAAACAAAAGAATAGAAACAATAAATCCTTGCTGGGAAATACCAGCAATAGCATCCTGTTAAACGAGGCTTATGTGAGGATGTTTTGCTTTATCGGGGAGTATAGAACCCATCTCTGTGAACAATTCTCCTAAAGATTTCCCCCCTTGGACCACGGATTTGCTCTCCGACTGCATCTTCCTTGTCCTGTGGCTTCATCCAAAGGCAGAGAGTAGGAGCTGCCAAACAACTCATTTCCTGCTCTTGCGTATATAAAAAAGTCTGATGGATACTATCAGGGTGAGAAAACACCCAAGTCTCTTTCAGGTGGGCTTGCCATTTCTTGGGAAATGCATTTCCAAAATTCAATGGATTGTCTGTTTCTTGAAGTTAATTCATCACGGAGGTGTTCTTGATCTGTTTGTGACCTTATGCAAGCAATGTGCTTGTTAGTTTGGTTTCCAAAGCCATGTAACTCATGGCTTTAACCCGAAACTGGCCTGGGATTTATATTTATAGCATGGAAGTCAGAAGACACTAAAAAATCAAGGCATTTTCCTGAACAACCAACTAACTTTGGTAGGAAATATTCACCAGTGCAGTTCCCAAAAGCAAGCATACTCTATATCTCTTTTAGACAGTCGCCCCAACCTGATGGATCTCCTTTTCTTTAATGATATCTATCATGGCTCATTCCCCTCTCTTATTTTAACAAGCACTATCCGAAACTTGAGTCAAAAGAACGTAACTTTTATGTGCTTGCTGTCTAAAGGTCACCTCCCACTAGGTGGAGAGTCTTCATGAGGCATTTTTGAGGGACACTATGAATGAGTTTTATTTAACTCCTGCTGTTTCAGGAACAGAGAGAGTTGCTTTTTCCAGCCTTGAGTCCGTAGCCCTACAGCCTAAGCAATGGATCAAAGGCAAAGACACAGTCTCTCTTTACAGTTCTATTTTCTTCCCTCTCTGCTTCAAATTGGCCAATTCTCATTTGATTTCAGTTCTTTCCTCTCAAATCTTGCTAAATGTAGCAAGAAATAGCCAACACACATGACAGTCTACCTGTATTCTAACTTCTTTACTAGCTAAGTGTCCTGCCCACGCCAGTCATTATAGGTGACACTTTTACCTATTGCGTTAGCAAGACTTGGCAAAATAGTCCTAAGCTTTCCAGCCTTCTACCCTTAATACGTTTCCTGGTTGGATTCAAACTGATGATTAAGACAGGCCACATATTTTAGATTTCATAACATTAGCAGCATAGTTTCAAGTAGGGATTTCTAAATTAGATATTGCAATAAAGATTCTAAAATATAATGTTCTAAATTAATATAATTTATTCTTTGCAGACTATTTTAAACAATTGAAGACTGGTGGTGTAGCCTTGATATTCTCAACTTGTAGCCCTAGTTGCTCCATTAGCAACTAGATATTAGCAACTTAGCAATTAGATATTAGCCCCTCCATCTCTTCTGGCTATAATTAACTTCACTCACGGGAAACTTTCCATGAATCTGTTTGAGCCACCACAGTAGACTCACATAAGCCAAGTGTCTAAAAGCAAAACAAATTTATTTCTTGTAGTTCTTAAATCTGGGAATTCCAAAACCGAGGTGCCAGAAAATGTGGTGTCAGTTGATTGTCAACTCTCTAGCTCATAGATGGCGCCTTCCCCTTGTCTTCGCTTAACAGGAGAACTTCTTTTGTAATGCCACAATCCATTCACAAGGGCTCCACCGTCGTGATATCATCACCACCCCAAAACCCTACTTTGTACTGTCACGTTGGGAGTTAGGTTTCAAGACATGGATCCAGGAGAACAGAAACATTCAGAATGTGGGTGACTAAGGGGTGCAATGTGCCCAGTGGTGGAAATTCGCATGTCCAATTACTAATAAGGAAAACGTGTGCAGCAAAAATTGACAAGCTCTGGTAGTGTTTCCACAAGCAAAACACAAAGAAAGCTTCATGGACCACCCACCAGGCCCTGTAGACCAGCTCTATAAAAGAGTTCTTGTCTGAACACAGGGGAAGATCTTATACTGGATTTAGTTGTTTTAGTCTCTCAGATAGTAACATGTCTACTACTAATTGTAGATCCTCAAATGACTCTCAGTTAAGTAAAACATAATTCCATACCGGTATAATAATCAAAACCCAAACAATAAGGAAACTTAAAGCTTTCCCTTCTCGTGGGATCAGGTCTCCTAACCAGAAACCTGGTTGAGAAATGAGCAAAGGGTTTGTTTCCTTTCCATTTCTCTTCCTGCCTCATTTGTCTTCACCCAACTATCCCACAGAAGGCATTTTGTTCCTCGACAGTTGAGTCGCATGTCTGTTGACCCCCTTCCTCTCCTTGAATGCAACAAGAAAACACAATCCTACCTCACTTATTTTAGCAGAAGGGTCCCCAGAAATCCACTCCGGATATTTGGTTCAATGCAGATATTCAAACAATCTTCCCAAGAGCTTTATAAATTGTTCTCCAAACACCTGAGAATAATAATGTACACTATGTCTGATGAGTAGAAATGAGGTATAACCATATAGCTGGACATGATTTGTGAGAAAGTAGGCAGACTTGAGCACAGGTAACAAGTTCTTTCAGCACTGGCTAGGCTTCTGCAGTATTTGAAATGAGCAATGCTGGAACTGAGTTGATTCTTCACTAGGTTGCTTCCTTATGACAGGAAAGCTTATAGTATTCTTAAACATGTGTGTGTCTTGGTTTATGGCTACTTTTTCTTACCTAATAAATTTCGAAGGTGCAGTGCAAAAAAAATTAACCCTAAATTTTGAAGCGGAATCTGTGACTCAGAGGAAGTAAAATATGCACAATTCAATTTATGAGAAATCTTCATTATAACTCTGAGTGTTTGTATTAACACAGATAAGAGTTATTTGGGAAATTGCCTGCTTTACTAGTCCTCAAAACTGAGTACTAAAATAGTAGAAAATGCTCACGTGTAAAGAAATAAGCACAGAGAAGAGAATCATTTGGGATTTGATCTTTCACACATAAAACTTCCACTGCCTTCACTAATACATCTCTGTGATTGACATGGTTGGCTGTGTGAATTAACCAATGAAATACTAGTCTACTAAGGCCCTGAAGATATATAAAGTCCTTCCTGCTTTCTATAGTTTCTCTCTCTCTCTCTCTCTCTCTCTCTCTCTCTCTCTCTCCCCCCCCCCCTCTCTCTCTGAAGGCAGAGGCAGGTGGGTCTCTGTGAGTTCAAGGCCAACCTGGTCTACAAGAGTTACTTCCAGGACAGCCTCCAAAGCTATAGAGAAACCCTGTCTCGAAAAACAAAAACAAAACAAAACAACAAAAAAAAAAAACAGTTCCCATATGTCTTAGTTAGGGTTTCTATTGCTGTAAAAAGATAGCATGTCCTTGGCAACTCTTATACCATTTCATTGGGGCTGGCTTACAGTTTCAGAGGTTTAGTTCGTTGTTGTCATGGCAGCATGCAGGCAGACATGGTGCTAGAGAGGAAGCAGAGAGTTCTGCATCTTAATCCACAGTTAACAGGAAATAAACTGTGTGTCACACTGAGTGTAGCTTAAGTATATATGAGACCTCAGAGCCTGCCTTCACAGTGATATACTTCCTCCACCAAGGCCATACCTACTCCAATAAGGTCATGTCTCTTAACAGTGCCACTCCCTGTAGGCTAAGCATTCAAGCACATGAGTCTATGGGGCCCAAACCTATTCAAACCACCACAACATGTAGAGGCAACTTCATCTGGTCCAAATCTGTCAGCGAGTAACAGGGGTAATAAACGGTTCAACAGTCTTCTGCTAAAACCTGGATGCCATTTGTTGCTACAGCTGATGACTATGCTTGTCATGGCACGGCAACGTGAGTTGAAACAGATTCTTGAAGCCTCAAAGTCTGTTACTTCCTCTTCACTGTTTACAATAAAAGAGGGAAGGAGGGAGGGAGAGAGAGAGAGAGAGAGAGAGACAATCAGAGAGATAGAAGACAGACAGAAAGGGCATTTTGTGTTTCTCAGAAGTAGCAAGAGCCCCAGGAGGCATAAATGCCCTATACAAAATTTGTGACATCTGACTTGAAATTTTATCTGCAATCTCCAACTAACCAGCTAGCACAGTTAGCAGTGCCCTAAAAACTGGATATATCACAGCAGCATCTCCTTTACTCTTAGCAGCTGTGATAGTTAAGGAGCGCCAGCTCTTTCAACTGAAGCTTGTAGGGCCACACTTTACAGCTGTGGTGGACGGCCATAAGGAAACGCCAGCCTGGGTCACCAGTATCCCTGGTTTATTCAAGCACAGGCTTGTTACCTCTCTAAATTCTAAAAGAGTATGACATTTTGAAGATTTAAACCTCCTGTTCAGGCTGAAGGTCAAGTTACAGAGGTCAACTTCGGATTGACCAGCACAGAAATGAGAAAGCATCCCATTCTCGCTAGTTAATTGCTTTCCAGAGTGGACAGTCTCCATAGAAGCATGGAATGAAATACGTGTTTGGGCAGTTTGCACCAAGGAGTAGCTGTATACTAGCTTGGCTGAAATTAACTCCCCAGGCAATTTACAATGCATATGGAAAAGATAGTTGGCTGTTCTGTGCTGTTTCTAACTGCCGTCATCTCCTCTCCTCTACGTTCTTTTTCATACCAGCTAAATTAGGTTTTGTGAATTGTGTCTGTGTCTCTAAATTTAGGTTGGTATTTAAGATGGGCAATTCTTAAAAATTCACTTGGCTCTGCATCTCTAAAAGTCCATTCCTTCAACTACGGGACTGTGATTTGAGACGTAATATTGGCGTGTTTGTTTATAGAGTGTCCCCCTATTACTTTTCTGACAATAAGATATAGTAGTTTTTTATTACTTTTCAAAGTTTAAAACAAGCAACTGAGCTGTGTAGCCAAAAAAATTATATATGTTTAGGGAATGAGAACAGATTACTGCAAATTGTCCTGAACCTCCCTTTACCAAGTGAGCCAGAGATTAATTTTATTCAAACCTGTGGTCCTGGTAGTTAGATGCACCTTTGCACGCTAGCAGATTAGCAATGAAGTGCTGTCTGGGACTCAGCTCCGTTGCCTTTGCACCACTGACAGCCTTTTTATTGCTCTTGCTTTGTACCTGAGTAACGGCGACCTCTTCCCTTATTTCCCTGGTAATTTTCTTCTATAATTGAGCAAATATTTTACAAGAACCAGATGTCATCCTAAGAATATTGGGCTTCTCTTTCCTACTTTCTAAAAAGTTCAGCTTTGTCAATGCTTGTCCTTTAGACACCCAATTTCACGTGAATATAAACTATAACTTCTAACCATTGCCGCAGAGATCTAAAATAACACATGTAAAATGTGCAGGACACAGTAGGTACAAAAAGGCTTCATTGTGCATCTTAAAAAGTGTGGGCAAATGGATGGATCTAGAAAATGTCATATGGAGTGAGGTAACCCAGACCTAGAAAAACAAATATAATATGCACTCACCCATAAGTGGCTTTTAGACATAAAGCAAAGAAAAACCAGCCTACAATTTACAATCCCAGAGAACCTAGACAGCAAAGAGGACCCTAAGAGGAACATACATGGATCTAATCTACATGGGAAGTAGAGAAAGAGAAGATCTCCTGAGTAAATTGGGAGCATGGGGTCATGGGAGAGGGTTAAAGGGGAGTGAAGAGGAAGAGAGGGGAGGGAAGAAAATATATAGTTCAATAAAAGCAATTTAAAAAATAAAATAAAATGCTTAATTGTGTAAAAAGGCATTCATACAAGGGTGAGTTATTTTTTGTTCTGATTTGACTTTCATTTTGGTTAGGGTATCTAGATACTAGCTCAATGACGTGGGGCTTGAGTGTGTTCTAGAGTGACATTAAGTGTATCAGACAACTGTGAAACCATCAATTCCAGAGAAAAATAGAGTGGTCTTGACATCTTCCTCTGGTTCCTGTGCCTGCGGCATGAGTTCCTAGTATTACTCTGAAAACAATGGATTAATTCAAGTCCAAATGGATTGTTCTGAGGCAGCCTTGCATTCAGAACCTAAGGGTGCTCTATTCCTTCCAAGTTACCTTGGAAACGCGCAGTGTGTTTCATAGGTAATGAAAACTGTCTGTCCCTTACCGCGAGATTTTTAGATATGGTCTAAAGCCACAACGTAGTTGGAATTTGTTTTTCATTTTGCTATCTGACAGAAACTATTATGGAAGCCTGTTAAAATACTCCAAATGTCATTGTTTCAGGGCTCTTTTGCTTCTGTTTTCACAGCAGCAATCTTCTGTTTTAGTTCACTAGAAAGTTCTGGATAGAGATAAATTAATCGATTGTGCTAGCAACTAGAATCAGTGTGCTTATATCTCAAAAAGATAAAAGGCTTTTTTTTTCTCTCTCTCTCTCTTCCAGCATCTCATTAGGAAAAAACAGATCAAATCAACACAAACTAATTCAACTCAATTTGTCTCTTTTTAGCTTCAGGTCTTCTCAGACTATAAAAGTCCATACCTTTCCAAATTAAATTTTGTGCAAATTTATTGAACTATCAAACTTCTTGCAAACTACACTAGAATTGCTGGAGCACATAGTATCTTTAATTTATATGAGAGTTGCTTGGAGAAAAGCCTTAATAGTTTCACAAAGGTTATTAATCCTCAGAGCAATCCTTGGAAGTTGGAGGGAAAATAAATTACCGAGGCACACAGCATCCTTAAAATAAATACTTTCTCATTAAATATAAGTTCAGTAAAGTGGTATAACTGAAGTAGCTTGCTGTTTGACAGTTCCTTTGTAAGTTGAAAGTAAAATTACCACATGAGTCAGTAAGTACACTATTGGTTGTACTCCAAAAACTGAAATCAGGTGTTTAAATAAAAACTTGTGCGCAGTGACTTATCATAGAAACACTACACACAACAGGCAAAAAGTGAAAGCAACCCAAATTCCATGATGAGTGGAGAAATAAAATGTGATACATCTGTGCAAAGCTCAAAAATGAATGAAGGTTTGATGTAACATAAATGAAATTTAATAATATTATGCTAATAGAAAAAAAGCCTGTAACAAAACTTATACTTTCACTTATATGAAATATCCAGATTTGATATTGCTGAGAAATAGAAAAGTAGATTGGTGGCTGTCAAGATAAGAGGGGAAGGGACAATGAGGTGTTTGTGTAACAGAAGCTTGGCTTCATCTGAAGGTTATGGATACGCCCTGAAATAATAGTGATGTCTCCTCAATGATAAGAAATATTAATGACAATTAATGTGTTAGGGCACAGACTCTGATGCTCTATAAGGTTCATCTAAACCTAAAACCAAAGGAAGAAATTTTAAGCACCCTCTGGACCTTAGGTTCCAGATGAATGAATAAATCTCATCTTGGCTTCTTTTCTGTTATCTTTCCAGTACTGACAATCTCCTGTGTAGATCACTCCTACTCTGAACTCTTCTAGGTCTAGGACAGCTCAGCTGCTTGCAGATCTCTCCCCAGTGCTATGGATGGCATATTGTGTCAATGTTTTCTGACACCTCTTTCTAGCTTCTTCACCAGACTCAGCTCCTTGCAGGCTCCCGTATGTTCCTTGTAACCTGCTTTGGCCCATGGAAGGATTTTTAGGAACTATTCTACCTCAGGTAAAACTATAAAATTAAAGCATACAAGGATTAATATACTTGTATTAATATTATAATTAATATAAGGTCCGCATCCTTTAAGACAAATATCAGAAAGTAGACTTTTCCAGCACTAACTCCTCATTACAGATGTGAATGCCTGTATTTCCTTCTGTTTCTCATGAGTGGATGCTTCAATCCATGCAATTACTCTTGATTATACTAAGTGTTCCTAAAATAAATACACAGAAATTATGAATATACATGTTTTCATATATTCTTCTCAAACATGTTTAGTTTGTTATTTGAAGGAGTTTATAGAGTATATAACTGGATGTCTGCCTGACTTGAGGTATTCTCTATTACTGTTATTCTCTGAGTAAACATCAGTCTAGGGATTTCTGCACAAAGGAATTCCCAGTTCCTCCTAAACTGAGCCTGTAGCATCTTAACAATTACTCCATGTTTTTATTATTATGGGGGGGGGGAATCAATGATTGACATCAATTTAAAAACAAAGATGTGTTGGGCTTTCTTCCTCTCCTCTGTTAGGGCAAGAAAGAGTCCCTCTTACAAAAGGTAAGGGTCCGGTTTACTATTCCATTCTATCCAGTAAGATTGCGTTTTGTGGCCCATGAATTCATTGATCCATCCAAACAGTGTTCCTGAAGGATAATGGAAGAGGCATTTCAACCACACCTTTATGTATCCTCCCAGCTGGAAAAGAAAGCAGAACAAAAACAAACCAAACAAAATGTATGATATTAAACACCAAGCAACGAAAGTCATTGTTCTCTGGAATGTAGAAGTAGGCATGGCCATCCTTACAATAGACTCAAATCACACCTTGAGTCATTTCCAAGCTTTTTCACACGTGGGAGGATCCTGGTAGAGTTGATAGAATTGACAACATGATGAGACCTATGCTGGAGATGAATGGACAATATATAGAGTGGAAAATATATAGGAAGAGACTATATTTTCAGAACTTCCTTCTTGGTATTTTACCAGAAGACTTATCAGTAGATACATGTAACAAAATTGCCCATAGGCATAGGGTCATCCAAAAGAATTAATACCAGTGTTCACAGAGGACTATAACATAAACACCTTCCTCAACAACCATGCCGGAAAACTTCATTGCTCATAAGACATTAGAAAGAGTACACAGGAGGGTCCTCAGTAGTTTGGAATAATTCTCTATGGACTTGGTGCCATTTTTGTCTCATCTAACAAACCTTAAATACAAGATATAAAATGATCAAATGGCTTCTAACCAATGCTACTGTATCTTGGGGAATAATTCAATTATTTCCATAGAAGCATACAGAGAAAGAGAAGAAGAGGAGTGGGAGAAAGTCTGGCAGATAACAATGTGAAATGTATGCTGTCTAGCAGAATTAAAGTATATATATTCTAAGTATACTAATAAGTAGAAAAAGTATTCATTATGAGAAGAAATATTAATCAGTTGAACCCAATCCAGGGTGAAGATTTCAGAATTTACAGAGAAGTACTTTACAACAAGCATTGCAAATATAATTGTTATAATTAAGATCAGGAGTGCCTGCCAAGCCTTATGTCTTGAGTGTCTGGAATACAATGGGGCGCTGTCTCTGCAGCCTTCAAGACCAGCAAAGGGATGAGCTGAGGGAGGCATGAAGGCAGTTGGCAGTTCGGCACAACTTTCAGCAGCTGGTACTGCCTCAGACTTCAGGAGGAATGAGGTGAGAGGTTCCCAAGAACGCAAAGCAAAATCACAATCATTAGAAAAAGAAGAACTTACACAAGAAGACAGTATGTCATCACAGTCCACTACTTGACTCAGCAGATGGTAATAATAAAAACTGTGAAAGCAAAATGCAAGGGGGAAGATTACTGTATTAAGAAGACTAAATAGTAAGTATAAGAAAACTGAAACACCCTACTCCCTGTGTCATGACTGGAACGCATAAGCTCTAACGTCAGCAAAATAAAGAAGCATTTACAAGGCTTTCTTTCTTGGGGGTGAGTGGTCATCCCATCAGAGGACCCAAAAATACTTTGTTTTAGAATTATTTTATTGCAGTGTGTTGGAGAAAGTCTGGCTACAGCAAAAGTCCCATTTTAAGGTAGTTTTCAAATATCAGCTACATAGCAGGATGTGTTACAGTCACCCAGTAGGGTCCACTTCAGAAGCTGCCTCTAAAATCATAACATGTATGAGTTCCCAGGGCTGCTTGTCTGTCTCTGAAGTGCAAATGAGACACCAGTTTCCCTCAGATATAGCTATGGGCTGTGAGGAGAGCCGAGGGACAACTGAACGTGATCAGAAATGTCTCCTGTCATCAGCAAGACTGCAACAGCTGGGCCAGTGACCAGAACAAGAGAGGTCCCTGGGAGAGTCCACTTCCTGGCCAGATGTGGTGATGAACAGATAGTAGCTAGTCCAGTCACAGCAGGGAGAATTAGTTGTTTCTAGATCAAAGGAAAGTCTTTGGATCATTTCTACCCTCCCTCACATCTTCAAAAGATAAAAAATTAGACAGATACATAGTGATCTGTCCAGTCTCCCAACTAAATTCTATAGGTTGTAAGACACAATTGAAGGTTTTTATTCGGGTGGACACAGTTCCTGGGAGGTATGCCTTCATTGAAGACTGCCTTAGAACTCTAAATATTCTTCTCTTATAATTTGTGTTATAATACTGAGTCTATTTGTTCATACTTAGTTTCCTCGTCCCAGTCAGGGTATGTGATTCCCAAAAGCTCCTACTTGCTAGCTGAGAGATCAGCGGCCAGTTTTATCCCTTCTCAGATACTTCCTCTCTTTCTCTCTGAAATGGGAAAACCACTGCACAGGGTTATTAGGACAGGTCAGTTGAACTGTACCTGGCACTGTGTGCTGGGCACATCCAGGGATTGGAGAGGGGCAAGTTTTGTTGATTTTATACCCCCTACTCTTTATTCCCATATTTGAGGAACTAGCTTATCAGTCAAGAGAGAAGACTGTCAACAGAGCATTTAAGATGTAAAGATGAAAGGCAGAAGAGGCACAGGAAAGGTCCAAGTCCAAACTGCCAGTCAGATTCTGTGGAACTGAAAGTATGGGAGAAGAAACTCCACAAAAGTAGAAGAAAGCTCCTCCATCAGAAAGGGCAAAACCAGGGCCTGGGGAGATGGCCCAGACAGGAATGGATTTGCAGCACACTCATAAGGACATGAGCCTCGTCCCTAGCACCCATGACAGCATGCACCAAATGTTTGTAACCTGAGTAGGGACCTGGCTTGTTCAGAAACAGATGGAGCTCTGGGACTTGCTGGTCACTCAGTCTAGCCAAATTACTAAACTCGGGGTTCAGTGAGAGATCCTGTCTTTAAAACTGAGACAGGAAACAATAGGGGAGGACACCCAACTTTGACCTCCCACACCCACGTGAATACACAGACACACACACACACACACACACACACACACACACACACACCTCCAGGCTCTACACTGATATGGCTAGTTTTAGTTGTAAATTTGCACAACCTAGCATTACTCTGGAAGTGAATCCAAAGAGGGATTATCTAGATCAGGTTAGAACCTGTGGGGATGACACTGGTGGATGTTCTTGATTCCGTTAAGATGTGAAAAGACCCGGTGCCCTGTGGGCAGCATCATTGCCTGGATTTGGGTCCCAGACTGTACGAGACTGGAAGAGGCTCGCGTGATCACATCCACATGTCTCTGCTCTTCAGTACGGCTATGCTGCGATTAGCTACTATAAATCCTTGCTGCCTTGACTTCCCTGCTACAATGGACAACCTGGAATCACAAGCTAAAGTAAGCCTGTTCTCCCCACAATTGCTTTTTTGTTGGGGAGGTTTATCACAACAACAGAATAAAGCTGATATAGACCCTTCAGTGTAGTCTCCTCAAAATTTAAGCAAAGTATTGTCGTTAGTTTTTTTTTTTAATAAACCTAATAAACTTTAAGCATGTGGCTGGTAATGGCAGGGCTAAGATGAACCACCAGGGTCAGAGAGCTCTGCAAACAGGTCTTATAAATCACTATGCGTATTAAACAAGATAAAAACAGATGCTGTCCTTGGCACAAAGGCTAGTCCACGAGCAGGGGCTAAAATCATTGCCAGCTTCCTTATATCTATACACTGCACACATCCCTCTTAGACTGAGCCCAGCAGAGAGAGATGGTGGCACTCCGGCTCCTAAGGAAGTGGAGCCTCGAACCCTCAACATTCAGCAGCATACAAAGAAGAATTTGAATGGTCTATACTGAGGGTTCACCAATCTTAAAGTTCTTTAACCCACCCCAACTTTGTTCTGGTAGATCCAAATGCTGAGGCAGGTGCAGTAAGCCAGCTTGAACCCTAAACCTAACCACGTTATTTCTCATTGTACCCTGACCTTCTTCAAAAGCATGGGCAAAGAGACATTGGCAGTGATGGCAACCACAAAGACAAGAGACAAAGCAGCTGGGATTGGAGAGTCCTCTGCCAGGCCCAGAACCCAGGGGGAGTCAGCCATGATTACAATGGTAAATAAAGTTGATGCCTACCCTGGGCGCTGGACCCTGCCAGGGAGGGATGGGGAAAGAGGATTCTTGTAATTGCGCTAGTGCAGGCTCAGTTCTCATGAGATTCTCCACAGCAGCCTCGTCTGTCCCCAGGCTGGGTCCTACAGCAGCACCTGTTCCAGCAGAAGTAGTTTGGCGAGCCAAAAAAAGAAGTGATTCATGCAGGCCACCTGTAAAGGAATCTGATGCCTAACAACCTGTGTGATGCTCCTAATTGCTTAATTTGCTTGGCGCCTCTCACTGATGGGTGCTAGCGCAGAGTTAAAGACCATTGCCTGCTAATGTGGTTTTATCCCCTGTGCCATCGTTTACCACTGTGAGAAACTCGGTCATTTGAAAAACCCAAGCACCATATTTTCACCCACCAACTCATTTTTAGTATCGCTCATTTTTAGTATCCCTTTATCCATTCTGGTTGTAAACATCTTCCTTCCTTGGGCTTTTTCGGTTACTTCTTCCCTGCTGCCTAATTTAGAGTATAACGATTTTCTCATTTTCCCCTCCAGCTGGTACTAGCCTTGGTTGCTTCCATGGTGTGTATCTTCAAAATGTCACACTGTTGCCCTGGCTTATTTTTAAACCCCAGAAAGATGGCCATCCTCACACCTCTTAGAGAAGTTTTCCTGATGGCTTCCCACGAGTCTCCACCGCAATGATGGTACGGCAAGCCAGCAACACACAGCTGCACACCCTTGCAAAGGAAAGACAAGGAAGCAGTTGTGTGCCTTCTGCTACTATTAAAACACCAAGGTGCGTGATAATCAGAGCAGAAACACGTGATGAGCATGTCCCGCGAGTCAAGCTTCTATTGTATTTTCATGTTGCATTGTCAAAATCCAAGGCTAACTAAACTGCTTAAGACGCCCATCAATAAGACTCCATTGAGACAAAGAGTTTATTCTGCTTCTGCACCTCTGGCCCCTAAAAAGGCTTGGCGGTCCATTGGTTGTTTCTGAAGATAGAGGGAAAATAGTTTGTGACAAAACTCTACAATAAAATAATAAATACTTTATCCTTTTTGTCTGACAATGTAAGGACCAATTTGATGACTTTCAAAGTTCTCTTTTGGATTTTCTTTCTTTTTACACCAGTATACATTACCAGCAGAACCAAGTTCTATAACTGAGGAATGACCAATGTCAGCAGTTTGTGCTCTGTATGAATAAAACTCATACAAAGACTATTCCAGTGATTTATTAAGGTTAACCCTAGCAATGTACTCGGGAACGACTGCTCCAGCACTTAAGTTGCAGTTTTAAAAAGAAATTAAAGGAGATCTCCAGTAATATTGCCAACTCTTTCCTCAAAATTCAAATAAAATTGGGCTGAGCAAATAGCTGAGTGTGTAAAGACACACTTGGAGCACAAGCCTGATGTGAATACACACACACAAAGACACACCCAGAGCTGGATGGAGCAGCCCATGAGTCTACCACCTCACCATGGCTCGGTGGGGAGATGGGAGCCTGAGGCAAGAGACCATCCCAAAGCATAAATGAACCCTGTCTAAACAAGGGGGAAAAAGAAAGGCCCAATCCCTGAAGGTTACCCCCTGCGCCCACACACATGGACGACAAACAAGCAGCAGCCACACCTCATGCATCCCAACACATAAAGCCAAGAGCTTCTTTCAGAGTGCTTCAAGGAATCCAGGGGTCAGAGGTCAGGGCACTGTATATTGCTCAATCGACAATGTCCACAAAGTGAATTCCAGTCTTACAGGGACAAGAGATTAATTATGAAGGTGTTACAATAGTTAACTTATTGGCAAAAAGAGTTAAAAACAAACTAAACTTGACCCAGACAGTCCCCTCAATCCTTACACACAAGTTGGTTTTTTTTTTCTTTCTTCTTTTTAAATTATTTTTTCTGTCCTGGGGCTTGAACTGAGGGACTCACACAGGCTAAGCTACATAGCCAATCCTAGCATTTGTTTTTAAGAAAAAGCCTAACTCCTTTCTGTTCTCTTTTGTCTTAAAAACTAATTTTAATTTTCGCTAACATTACACACATTGGCATAATTTCATAGATAATAACAATTAGGAACACCAATTAGGTTTGCAACTTTTTTATTGTTTTTACTTTTGCATTGAAAAAGCACTTTTAGGGCACAATAGATCTTTTAATTCAACAGTAAGAATGATTTAAATTCCTAAGTTACTTGAACAAAAGAACTACATTAGTTAGGAATTGGGGGGTGTACCTCAGGAAACTCACACTTGAACCAACTGAGGCAGAGATTTTAGGAGGATCATTACCTATTTTGTCTTTCAATGACATCAAGGCCTGGAGTACTTGTCTAAATGCAGCAAGAAGCTGAGACACCCTTAATGGTGGCCACATTGGGGGCATGGCTGGAATCCAGGCACTAATAATTCTCGGTTTCCCGAGTCAGAAGAGTACTGGATTGGCTACTTGGTCGAGCAAAATTAAATACAGGAAAAAAAAAAAAAAGCAAAGCACAAAAGTACAGAAAGGAAGGCGATAAGGCAACGGGCAGCATTGTAAACTGGCAATAAGGCAGACTCGGATGCTTTGGTTTTTCTTCTCCCTCCTATTTCTCTCCTTCTTCCCTTCCTCCTACTAAGATAACAACCAGTCAAACCAATGGATAAATTATTTTTTTTTTACTTCACAACAATGTCTCTCTCCCCTTTCTTAGATCCTTTCTTTCCCCACTTCCCCCTTACACCTAGGTTTTTGCTGGACAGGATGCCCCTCAGAATGCACAGACGGCATCACTAGTGTTAATGCTAGAACGGTTTCAGAGTTGCCTATGTTATGGTGAGGGTTGGGACTGCTTCGGAGTTGCGGGCGTGGGCTTTCCACTACGCATTTCCACACTTGGGGTTCATGGCGTCATCTTCTGGGCTCTGGGATTTGGATGCACGCTCCAGGTCCTGCTGCTTCTTCAGCTGCTGCATCTTCACGTTCAAATCCAGTAAAGTTCGGGCCATCTGATGGTTCTGGAAACGCAATTCCAGCTAAAGAGAAAAAGAATAATAAGGGATTTTATTAGTTTGAGATATAGATTAAATGAAACTTCTCTCTGGCTGCACTTGAGAAATAAGGAGTTGGTAGGAAAGGCAAGTAAGACAGAGAGAAAGATGAATTTCTCCTCTCGCTCTCCCTTTCCGACCGTTGGCTCCGGCTGTTAAAGTAGCTTCGTCAACAACAAGGTAAAAACCCAGATAAATAAATAGCTTTGGAAATGGCCCTGAAATGAAAACAAAAAGAGCTGATGCACAACGTTGTCCGTGTGAAAAATATCTACGCACCAAAGGCTGTTTTCAAGCAATGGCGTGGGATCCCACTGACATCATTTATCTTTATGAGCTTTCGGAGCCTCGGGATAACTGCCGGAGGCCACCTGAGTGCTCAGGAGCCGGGCCCATTGACTTGATTACTTGTCATTTCAAGTTTTCAGGATTTTAAATGGCCTCCCTGCTGAGGAAAAACCTATAACGACACCTCGGAGGCACATGTAGGGTTATATGCCCTTATATAATCTAACACTCTTCGCTCTAGAACAAAGCCTGTTCTGTAGCAAGACTGATTCATGACCTCCTCCAATGGGAGTTTATGAGGCCCCCGTGTGTTCCAATAAAATTTTAAAAATTACATCTCCAAGGACAGGTTACTTAGGAGGCAGGCTACCAACCAAGTCTGGTCCAGCTGTATTATAACCTAAAGCTAAAGATCAACTACTTGCATATTTCATCAGTTGAAGTCACGCTTGATGCAGTTTGTATAATAATGTTTTCCATGTACCATCATCTTCTATCAGCTCGACATCAGTTGCCCTCGGGATAAGCCAGGGCACTGTAAGAGGAAACCGCAAATACTGCATTGGCGAGTCTTCCTCAATTTGCAAACGAAAATGTTGGGCAGCGGCATCTTTTTATTTTCCTCGGGTGTTTTTATTTTTTATTCTTTGCACTTGGAACCACTTCTCCGGAAGCAAGAACTAGAGATGTTAAAGGAGACGGACATCCAAGGCACCCAGCAAACAAACAGAAGGCAGATCACATAGCCATCGCCATAAAAAAGCCCCATAAACTACCACCAGACTGTTGTCTGATGTATTCCTCAGGCTCTAGAATCCTGCCCTGTTCTCCTTGCTTCACTTCCTAGCACTGTTCCCATGACAGCTTTTTTCACAGGGGGTCAGATACCTTGCCAGTCTCCAGAGACATGCCGTGCTGAGACACACCTGCATCCCATCCTCTGTTCTAAGACTCACTTTCCCTCTTCTCTTCCCACGGGATGCAAATAAAAATCAATGCTTTCTGAAACTCCCCCGTCACCACGGTCAGGCATCGTGGCCTCTTAAACGTGTTTCCATGGCGTTCCGTTTCCATGCCTCTGATAACTCACAGACTACACGAGACCCTACTGCTGAAGGTGGACCTCGGCTATGTGTGCAGTGTCTTGGCATCCAGGGTCTCGTTGTCCTTGATAGAACACTGAGTGACAGAAGGGATGAATCAATGAGATGATGGATATCTGTCCTCAACTTTCATGCCAAGTATCAAGGTATAAAATTACTGATAAGGATTCGCCCATCTAAGTAAAGGATGTGTAATTCACACTTATTTGCGAAATTCAAACACTTGTGGTTTTTAAACTTCTTTCATCACGGATCCCTTTGAGAGCCTGATGAAAGAGGCAAAACTTCTCTGAGGGAATGAAAAAAAAAAGACTATCTACATAGAAAACTTTAGGTTTAACTCAGATATCCAGTCAAAGAACTTAGAAATTAATGTCATTCAATAGTAAGCTAAACAGAACATATTATACATAATGTTACCATCATTGCTCCTTACATAAACTCCATTGTTAATACATGATATCTGAGCATTCTATACATGAGAACACTGATTCCCGTAGAGATCTAGCTAATGGCCCAGATCAAAATCTACTTCTAGTAGTGATGATACTGAGCTAAGTATCCATTCCCTTCGCTTCACAGGGACTAGGGAATTCCTGCAGATACGGACCAGGCCCTACACTCCAGGGAAACAGCATCTGGCTGTGTGTAAGATTCTCCACTTTCTTTCCAGAAATTTTAGGTTCTGTTTCGATTTTTTTCATCTCTTTACTTATGCCTGTCTGTGTTTGCATGTGTGAGTGTAGGCATGCTTGTGCCACAGTGTTCCTTTGTGCCCATCAAGGAGTGGGTTGTCTCCTGCCACCTTGTGGGGACTGGGGATTGAACTCAGGTCTTCAGGCCTGTCCACAAGCGCCTCTAAAGCGCCACCTCCTTGGCTCAATCCTCAGTTCTCGGTATGTTCTTATTTGCCCTTTAGGCAAAATCAGCTTCCAAGATCTATAATAATTATAAAAAACAACAACAGTCAACAAAGAGTGCGTATGGCCTAGGCATGCTTATAATATAATCTCATACAATTATTACAGTCCTCTCGT
This sequence comes from Microtus oregoni, assembly GCF_018167655.1. Taxonomy (NCBI): domain Eukaryota; kingdom Metazoa; phylum Chordata; class Mammalia; order Rodentia; family Cricetidae; genus Microtus; species Microtus oregoni. The sequence continues at coordinate 37,571,652 of NW_024543081.1, forward strand.
GAGAGTATCTCTGCATTGCAGATGGATAATCAAACTCAATTCGACTAGTTCACATTCTCAAAGCTGTAGGGCCAGCAAGTATTAGCAGACTCTGTTAACTCACTACCTTCTCTCACCCATAATGCATTACTTGTCTAAACCTCCAATGGCAAAGCGACTTGTTGGAATGTTAAGGTTAAAGGTGCCTCAGCACTTGTCCGGCAGGACTTTGCTATGAGTCAGCAAGAGATGGGGGAAGGGAGTGACATAACCCAACTCAGCAGCATAGAGGGTTCTGCCAGGTCCAGGCATTCCAGGGTGGCATCCTGACCCACAGCACCAACCTCCTGGTGTGCAGTGAGGTGACTTCACCAGGCACCAAGGCAGCTTCCCCATCCAGCTTCTCGGGCTCACCATTTATACTCCAGATGAGAGCGTAATGCATTCCTTATCAAATCCAGAATGCTACTGTGGCTGAATTGGATTTATTATCGTGTTGCCCTTCTCAAAATCAGAAATAAAATCGATCACCTGCCGAAGTTTCTAAACTCTGTTCTGAAGGGGTGGCTATTTGTCGCATTCGATGCAGGGAACTTTCGAAGTTTCCATTATGCAGCATTCATACGCATCACCATTTTAAAGTCTGAGTTCTTTATACTTTTGCCCTTTTCAAATTGTCTAATTTAAGTTTTTTTTTCATTAAAAAAGTCATCTAAAGTTTCTACAAACACTCCTTCCTTTTAAATGTCCAGTCGTTTTCCGAATTCTTAGCAAAGGCTAGAATAAAAATAATTGGCATGCCTTGGAGTTTCTGATAGACTCATCCTATCCTTCTAGGTTGTCGGTTTCACTGAAACTTCCATCTCCACACGCTAAGCATAAATAGACTAAGAGTTCGCCATTGAGAAGCTTCTAGACTAGAGGATGGAAAAGTAGAGAAGCAGTCTGAAGGGTTCCTGGAGTCTGGGCCAGCACTGAACCTTGGGCCAAGCCCTGCTCTATGGAGTTGTGACCCAATGAGGTCTCAACACCCAGCCTGGAGGCAATCGGGCGCCCAGGAGAGATCTCCCACCCCAGCCGCAAGCCTGTGCCCCCTACCCCGGGGTCCTCCTATGGACTACTCCCCAGCTTCGGAGCCGAGTACTCCGTTAAGGAGTTCGAACCCCGCCGTGCAGCCCGCGCTCACCAGCTCCGCGCGCAGCCGGGCCAGCGCGCACTTCATGCGCACCCGGGTCCGCTCCTCCCTCGCTGCCTCCGCGGCCGCAGCCACCGCCGCCACCGCCTCCCGCGCTCGCCTGGCGCGCCCGCGTGCGGCCGCCCGCTGGAAGGCGCGCTCCAGCTGTCGCCGGAGGTGTTCCAGTACCGGGGTGGAAGCCCGGGCCTGCTCCTGGGCCTCGATGCGCCAAGTGCCACAAGCCGTGCGGTGCACGGAATGAAAGGCTGGAAACCACAGCGCAGCCCTGCCAGAGACCCCGTGGAGTCCCCGGGACATCCGCTGTCTGCAGTGGCTGTAGTCACCTAGACACATCGCGGTTCTTTCCGGGGCGCTCTGACTGGGGATTTGGTTGCAAGTTGGAGCTTTTTAAGGCAGATGGGACGGGGGCGGGGGCAATTAACGGAACAGGCAGGACCCTGGCCTTGGACGCTGTTACTTCCCGGCCACTCAGGGCGCTGCTCTGTTTCTTGTCCATCTCCTCTATCTTCTCTACCTCATGGCAACAAGGGAAGACCTTGTGACTAGAGGTTCCGACTGAATCGTTTGTAATTTTTTTTCCAGCTCCTTAGAGCTCGGTCTTTGAGAATGCATAGGGACTGGAACAGTCAACCCGTGCAGGTGGAATGCAAGGAACAAGCTGAAGGTTTGCAAGGCAAAGGATATTTGACAAAAAGTCTTCCCAGTTGCCTGATTTCTTAGTACTGTGCACTTTTGGAATAGTTTCTGACTTTCTACACTTTGAACCCTGTGTCTGGTGTGTTAGAAAGTCTAGATGCCCAGAGAGTATGGCAGCCCACCTGTAATTCCACCCTTGAAAGGCAGAGACATTGTGTTCCCACAGCAAGCTGGCTGGGGAAACTAACTGTATAGAAAAACTTTGAGCTTGCTTTAAAATCTCTGTCTCCAAGCATAAGGTGGAAGAGCTATCAGAGCAAGATTCCTAACAGCAAACTCAGAACAGCCACACGCACTCGCAAACAACACACACACACACACACACTCACACAGGTGGGGGGCAGTGTTTATTATCATTCCTCAGTTTGTATGTGAATGATTCTGGAGACTGCCTGAATGGCAGTCCGTGACTTTCATGACACTGTAGGCAAACATCAGCCAGCTGTGCTGTCCCCTGAAGAGGAAGTCAATATATGAGCTAGGAAAAGAAGGAGGCAGATCAGGAGAAAAGAGCTGAGCAGACCAGCCTGGCACTGAAACAAACGTGGAGTATCCAGAATGGTTCCAAAATGAGAAAGAACAGGGTATCATCTCACAAACAAAGAAGCAACTCCTGTCCCTGTAGTGTGTTTCTTCAATGCTCTCATTCGAAGTGGGTCACACCGTCACTCATCAGTCCCAAGTGCAAGATGCTGACGGCTCACTTTCTTGAACTGTGGTATGCCTGGAGCCATACAGTCAGCAGGCAAGGAAATGGAGAATCAGGATTTGATCTCACATCTATATGACTCCAAGGGTCATCGTATTTCCCCTCTGCCACACCAAGCTACATACACTTGCTTTTCGTTGCCAGCATATTTCCGCCCGTAAGCCACTTCCCTGTGTCCTTTTGGACACCAGGAGGAGTTTGCATCTCGTATCGTGTTTCCAATTTATACAGTGCAGGGGCGAAACCAAAGCTGAGAATTCTGAAGCCTAACTCCATCTCGGAATCCCTCTAGGGAAATGGGTTGGTTACTAAATTTACCTCCTTGATAGATGAATAAAATGGGTGAAGCTCATGTCTATCTACGTCCTTCAAAGAGCACACCTACAACAGGCTGCTTCTGCCTGGTCCCCTTTCCCTGGGAAATAGTCACCCAGATCCTTTCACGTGTCCTCTAACTGTGCTGGGAGCCTCCAGGCTAAAGTCACGTCTTTGGCTGTCCTCTTCACAATCACTCCTTTGAGCAATAAGCTCTGATTGTTCCCTCTGCACACACAATGTCCTTGAGCACTGCTTGCAAAAAGAAGCAAATATTTCTCCGGGCTTCTGAGAATAGAGAATGTTCCTTAAAAGCCTTAAAATAAATATTTGTAATATTTTCACAAACCAGCTTAATAATTTGGCCCATTGAAGACTCAGTGGAGCACATGGTCCTTTCACTCTCTGGTTAACTAAGGGCTGAAAAGCATTCCTCTTTGCTTGTGGAATGTCCAAAAGCCATTCACTGTCTTCTTCATTTCAGTTGCCAAGATTGTGGGAACAAAGGCTTCCCAGCTCTAGCCCTTGTGGCCTTGTGACTTTGCATTAACACTGTGGGTTACTTTGTTTACAAGCAAGATAAAGGGGCTAAGCAGCATCTCCTCCCTACCCAGCTGGATACATTAACTGAAGCTGCCAGCAAGGCACAAAACAGTGCTCCAAACATCATGGGAATGCTTTAAAATAAACTTGGCATTCTACTTAGATGCAAATAAACTACCCAAAACTGATTTCTTTCACCAAAAACAATATTTTCAGGATTATTTCTAGATAAGCCACAAAACCACCATTGTTATAGATTTTGCTTATAAATGAAGACAAGGCAATCGCTACAATCATGGAAAAACTTCAGAAGAAAATAAACAAGCCAGTTATCTTGACGCATGGCCTCCGACTCTTGTCTGAAACATGTAGCAGAAGTCTCTGACATTTACCATGCTAAAAGGCTTACAGAGAAAGCAAAGGTTCGCTGAAGGAATGCAAGCGGCCGCCACCACATACAGAGCAGGAATGTCGTCTGCACTTCTGTCTCCACTTTAACTGTAACTTGCTTCTTTAAGGTCATCAAAAAAATGACAAAAAACCCACACCGGCCCTCGAATGGGCTCACAAGCTTCTCTCTGGTGATCCCCATAGCTGTCCATTCTAGTTGTGTTTGCTTGTAGCTGTCTTATTGTTGCGGTGCAGGGCCATGTGCATACTAGTAAATATTCCACCACTGAGCTTTCTTCTCTGTCCTTGGGTTTTTTAAGAGTTTCCCTGTGTAGCCCAGGATGCTTTGAGTTCATTCTGTACCCCAGACTAACCTGAAACTTAAATTCTCCTAGTCTACTTCCCTGGGGCAGCCGTTTCAGATTTTTAACAACACACTTAGAGCTCCGACTAGTGGATCTTTGTGAATCCATGGCAAGCCTGGTGCATATAGTGAGCTCCTGATCAGCCAGAGCTACATAAGGAGACCCTGTCTTGAATGAATGAATGAATGAATGAATGAAATGACTAAAACAACGTTAGAGTACCACCAGCAGAGATCATTCACAGAAGTGTGGCCTCATCAAGGCCATCCTCTGGAAGAACAGACAGGTATTCAAAGCATCAGAGTTCAAACAATGACCATTTTAGGCAGACCCTCGATGGCAGGTATAGGCATTCTAGAGGCCTATAAGCAGATATTTGGTGAGTCAGTAGCCTATTATGCCTACTTTTCTCCCATGGTCAAACATAAGAAGTTTGATTTGGGTTTGTTTTTTTTTTTTTTTTTTTTTATGATCTTGACCTCCCCCTTGCTCACATAATCCCTCCTCCTTCTCTTCAACTGAACTCCAGAAGCTCAGCCCAGTTCTTGGCTGTGGATCACTGCATCTGCTTCCATCAGTTACTGGATGTAGGTTCTACGATGACAGTTAAGGTAGTCACTAATCAGATTACAGGGGAAGGCCAGTTCAGGCACCCTCAGAGAAATGCAAATCAAAACAACTCTGAGATTCCATCTTACACCTGTAAGAATGGCCCAGATCAAAAACACTGATGACAACTTATGCTGGAGAGGTTGTGGCAAAAGAGAGAAATGCCAGTTCAGGCACCCTCTCCACTATTGCTAGGAGTCTTAGCTGGGGTCATCCTTGAAAAACACACAAACTTTTAAAGGTAACACACATGTCTGCTTTAACACAGTGTGCACAAGTCAATTAAAGCTGATTTTTTTGTTGTTCTATGTTTGAGCTGGTAAAGGCATCTGTCAACTTTGTAAGTCTGTTTGAACTGCATAACCAAATTGTAATATAAATATCTATTCATGCCATAAGAAAGGATGGCACATAATAATAAGTCATGAGAACTCTGTAGCCAGCAAGATTTGTCATGTCTCACCTCATCTCCAAGTTGTTTCCGAGCAGATGGATCAACTTACATGTCACCTATCCTGTACGTAGTCTTTCTTGGCATCCTCCCCCATGTCTATAGTCAAGATACTCAGGAGTTACCCCCCAGTCAAATCTGATCTCTATTAACCCGGAAGGTGTAGCGCCTGCACCGCGAGAACCATTCGTGAGCCTCGGGCAAGGGCCTGGAGATTTAAACACAAAAAGAAACACAGACAGAGACACGGGTTATCCTTGAAACAGAATGCCCCAAGAATGCCCCCTGTATTGTGTTCAGGGGCAGCTTATATAGAGATAGCCATGCCCCAGCCAAAGCACCAGAAACCACTCTCCTGCCATCAGGAACTCCCTAGAGTCTCGCTCTCAGAGCAGCTAGCTGCATGTTGTCTCAGAGCAGAAGAAAACAAGTAAAAAGTTACCATGAAAACACGTGTAGAAGTAATTTACCTCAGACAATGAAGACCTAGTTTTGGAAGATACGGGGCGGGGGGAGTTCTATTTACCATCCAAACACACTTGCTCTTTTATCAGATTGAATTGTCGGGTATAATAAAGTATAGAGACCATGATTGATGAGAATATATAAAACCTCTTATATGTGGTGCTGTATAATGTCAGACTGCCAGTTTCCAGTCTGAGAAGATCATCACAGCACCGTCTCGGCATGAAATGGAAAGAGACTGTGTCTTCTAATGCAGTTTTATTATTTAGCACATCTCTACACTCTTCATCTTGAAGACATTTCCATTCCATCCCTCGGAGATTCAACAAAACCTGGTGCCCTGCAAGTGTGGAGATGAAAAGGCTTAGAGCATTGTTCTGAAAGGCCTTTTATGCACTGTGCTAATCAAGAGCTTTGAAAAATAAAATAAATGTCAAATTTATCTATATAACAATTTTGATACTCACTGTAATGAATCTATTTCCATCTTAACATACACAAATACTCAAGTGCCTGTTTTCTTTGTAGACCTCCATTTTGAAATGTCTGTGTATTCTGACAAAAATATTAACTAGAGACTATCGTATCTGCCACCAATGAGCATATGCTTGCAGTACTGCACGTAGCAGGATGCACAGTTCAAAGACACCCAAGCTGAGAACGACACCCAACAGACACAATCTATTTTCAATGGATGACACAGATTAAAATTTGCCAAAACGGTCTGTCCTTTTAACATTTGCGTGCTGAAATGGCTTCATCTGTTTATTACATATGTGTATTGGTTTTATACTTGGAATGTGCGTGAATGAAGTTCAAAGAACTTTTGGGAGTTGCATCTCTCCTTCCACCATCTGGATTTGGAGATCAAATTCAAGTCATCAGGCTTGGCAGCAAGCGCCTTTACCCACTGAGTCACCTCACTGGCCTGGATAAAAATTTAAAACATGGTAGTTGGCAGAGCCTTTTTAGGATTTGTAGCACAGCACCTTTAAAATGACCCCCAGGGACCTCTGCCTGGATGTGGTAACTCCATCCCCACAGAGGCAGATTAAAGGGACAGAACACTGGACCGCTTCCGAGATAATGAGCTTTCCTCTATTTACCGTGTTCATTTCTTTGGAAGGGAACCTCTTGTCATGCCTTGAGTCGTCTCATGGAGAGTCAAAGCCTTGTAGAAAGGACCAAAGGGAGATCCCAGCCAGCAGCCAAACAGGGACTAAAGCCCCAGGTCTACAGCCCATAAGCAATGAAATCTTGCCTCACCCAGGAAAGTGAGCGCAGCTGGCGCTCCTCTCCCGAAGGTGCCTTCAAGTCATACCGCAGACACCGAATACTTGATTACATCCTCGGGAGAGACCTTGAGGTGTAGGGTTCTGAGAGTTCTAAATATAGAAACTTTGAGAAATAGCTGTTGATTCCTTTCAACTTCTGAGTTTAGGGATCATTGCCACACAGTAAGAAATGGCCATTGTAGTATACTTAAGTATTGGAAATATTTCTCTTCTCTCATGCTAAGTCGTAAATAGTTTTTGCAGTCCTAAAAAAAAAAAATGCTACAAATGCAGGTAGAATGCACTCAAGTGAGGACCGATTTCCTGATCTCAAAAGTTTCACGGTCTGTGGGAAAAAAAGCCATACTGATAACTGGCCACATAGCTCCCAGCACCACTGAGCTCAGCAGTCCATCTCAAGATGCTCGGATACACTGCCATTTTTGTAACTAACATGCACTACCGGTCAGTCCTCCTCAATCACTATGGGCCGGTGGGCTATTGGCCCATCGGTCTCTTCTTGTCTGTCTTAGTGACGCCAAGAAATGAAAACTTTCACTTCATAATTTGCTGAAGACTGTTTCCTCCTAGGCCACTGAACAATAAGCAGCTTAAAACTAATAAATACCATCACCTTGTATATAACAACCCAAAGCACATTTGCTGGCACATACTAGGTGACCATCCATTCCTATTTAATCAAACTGAATGAAATGGTTGGGTCCATCTATTTCCCTCACCTTCATCTCTACCATTTATTTCTCTTGGCTCTACTCGGATGAGATACAGCTGAGAATTCATCTTTGCCCAGGCTGGTGTGTTCAAAGGAGCTACCAAGTGTGTTCTGAGATATTCTCCTTCTTCTGTCTCCTTTATTCTCTTATCCCATTCTGATGCTTTCCACCTCGTTCCTTTTGGCACCCCACTTACTTAGTCTACATGTTCGTTGTTATTGTTTGAATAGAAAATGTCCCCCAAAGGCCTCCTGTGTCAAATGGTGGGGTTATTTAAGAAGCTTGTAGAAACTTGGGGAGGTGGGGGAAGATCGCTACCAGTGAGTCCTTGAGATTATCTTGTTCTCCGTCCCCTCCCACCCCTCCCCGTTTTGCTCTTTTCTTCCTGTTTGCCAGGAGATAATGAAACTTCCCAGGCACACACGCCTGTCAGCACAGCATTCTGCCCAACTGCATGGGGCCAAGTGTTTGTGGGCTGAACCTTCCGAGACCAATCAGTTCTTCCTCCCTTAGGTTGTTTATGTCAGGGATTGTGGTCGTGGTGACACAAAGCTTCTGCACCCATTGTCTTCAGCCCCATTATTAAGCTGTCTTGGCATTGCCCTGGGTCCATGTTTCTCAGAAGCATGTACTCTTAATCCTAACCTTCCTCTAATCTTGCTCAAGGATCCTTAAACTCATTATTCATCGGACTCGCCTGATCTCACAAATAAGCTGATCTTGGCGAAACTCGAAACGGAACCTTTCCTCTCACTTCATTCTCCCGTTCTCACTCCACAGGATCTTTTCTTTTTAAAATCCCTGACACAGCTGGCGGTGGTGGCGCACGCCTTTAATCCCAGCACTCGGGAGGCAGAGGCAGGCGGATCTCTGTGAGTTCGAGACCAGCCTGGTCTACAAGAGCTAGTTCCAGGACAGGCTCCAAAACCACAGAGAAACCCTGTCTCGAAAAACCAAAAAAAAAAAAAAAAAAAAAAAAAAAAAAAATCCCTGACACAATAACTAACAGCTGTCAACACATATTCTGCACTTACTAAACACAACATTTTTATTGTTTTTTTTTTAGCTATATATTTTTCTCTGCTCCCCTCCCTTTCTCTCCCCTGCCCTTCAGCCCTCTCCCATGGTCCACATGCTGCTAATTTACTCAAAAGGTCTTGTCATTTTCTACTTCCCATGAAGACTAGATTCATGTATGTCTCTCTTAGGATCATCTTTGTTGTCTAAGTTCTCTAGGGTTGTGAATTGTAGGCTGGTTTCCTTTGCTTTATGTCTAAAAGTCACTTATGAGTGAGTACATATTGTATTTGTCTTTCTGGGTCTGGGTTACCTCACTCATTATGATGTTTTCTAGATCCATCCATTTGCCTGCAAATTTCAAGACGCCATTATTTTTTTTCTGTTGTGTAGTACTCCATTGTTTAAATGTACCACATTTTCTTTATCCATTCTTCAGTCATGGGGCATGTAGGTTGTTTCCAGATTCTGACTACGTGTAAATAATGCTGCTATGAACACGTCCTTATAGTATGATTGAGTATCCTTTGTGTGTATACCAAAAAGAGGTACTGCTGGGTCTTGAAGTAAGTTGTTTACTAATTTTCTGAGAAATTGCCATACAGATTTCCAAAGCTGCTGTACCAGTTTGCACTCCCATCAGAAATGGAAGAGTGTTCCCTTTACCCCACATCCTCTCCACCATAAGTTGTCATCAGTGTTTTGATCTTGGCCATTCTGACAAGTTTAAGGTAGAATCTCAGAGTTGTTTTGATTTGCATTTCTCTGATGGCTAAGGATGTTGAGCATTTCCTTGAGTATCTTTCAGCCATCTTAGATTCCTCTTTTGAGAGTTCTCTGTTTAGGTCTGTACCCCATTTTTTATTGGGTTATTTCTTCTTTTGATGACCAGTTTCTTGAATTCTTTGTATATTTTGGAGATCGGCCCTCTGTCCCATTTGGGGGTGGTGAAGATCTTTTCCCATTCTGTAGGCTGTTGTTTTGTCTTATTGACCATTTCCTTTGACTTTACAGAAGCTTCTTGGTTTCAGGAGGTTCCTTTTATTAATTGTTTCTCTCAGTGTCTGTGCTGCTAGGGTTATATTAAGGAAGCAGTCTCCTATGCCAATGCGTTCACGTGTATCCCCCACTTTTCTTCTGTGAGGCTCAGCTACACACAGACTTTTGTCCCCAGTGCTTTCCTTTAAAGTCACACACAAGTCTCATCAGATAAAGAGCAAAATTAACATTTTTCTAAGAGACAGCTGTTATGTAGCTTCTGAAAGTCATGGAGTCAGGAGTTCCACTGCATCCCTATTCACATGACCAGACTAATCTGGCCTCTTAATACAATAAACTGGTTTAGCCTACCTGATTAGCCTCAGTTCATCTTTCTTTTATGTATGAAATTCAGTGTTATAATAATCTGCTATTATGTTTTTGTCACCAGGTTCAAAGGAGTGAAATACAGCAAAATGAGTAATATGTTTATTATCTTGGCTTTGAGCCAAGAGCAGAAGAAAATAGATGAAGTTGTCACAAGAGAATACAGTGTAGTAGAAGCCAAATAAAATCAACCAAAGTACAAAGCAAAATCCAAAAAAACAGGGATTGCCGAAATTAAAAAAAAATGATTGTGTGTATTCTTACAACACTATTGTAGAGTGAAATTATAAACAATTACAATATATAGCCATTCATTTGATAAAACTTGCTCCTCTCCCATTGACTAATCTTATTATGTGTGGTGTTCATATGATTTGCTAAGATAACACATTCCCCTTAATTACTCACAGACAGGAATACCTATATATTAATATACAATTAATGAGGTATAAATAGAAATCTTGTCATGTAAAAGTCTTAATGTTTAAAAAGTCTTTTTAAAGGAGTTGACTTCACTCAGCAATGACTCTTATTCTATGGTGCCCACTTCTCCCTGCATGGATTGAAGATTAATTGCTGGGAACCATGATGTCACCCTGAGAACGGGCACCACACACAGCATCAGAACACTATAATCGCTCTATTCTGTGATATGAATTATTATATCTTTCTAGAATTGCTCAATTCTTAACATATGAGAAAAATAAAACTTCTAATAGTGTAGGAGAAACTTTTCCCTTAGTGTCTGATAGTAACATCCAATTTATTCCTTTTTTTTTTCTTTTTGGTTTTTCGAGACAGGGTTTCTCTGTGGCTTTGGAGCCTATCCTGGAACTAGCTCTGTAGACCAGGCTGGTCTCGAACTCACAGAGATCTGCCTGCCTCTGCCTCCCAAGTGCTGGGATTAAAGGCACGCGCCACCATCACCCGGCCCAATTTATTCCTTGAACAATGGAGAGTCATCAGTGATCAATAGTTCTTCTGGTAGGCGGGGCCTCGGGAGACCTTCCAACACCAGTCCTGGAATGCGGACTGATTACGATCTTTTGTAGGTCTTACTCCGGGCAAGCACAGCTGCCGTGTGTTGATGTGTGCATCAGTATGTCATGTTCAGAAGATAGCATCTCTGCTCCTCACCCTCAGTTCTTGTATTCTTTCTGCCCCCTTGTTTCCTGAGGCTTAGATGGGAGAAGAATGATATAGATTCCCCATCTGTAAGCGCTCAGCGTCACTTATTCTCTGACTTTTGAAGAGTTATGCGGCTCTCCACTAATACTCACTGCCAAGGGAAGCGTCTCTGACCAGGGTTGAGAGCTGCACAAATATATGGGTATAAACATAACTATTTGAAAAAGCCATCTGACAAAAGGGCAATTTAGCAGAACAAAAACAGTAGACTTCCCACCCCCTAGTGCCTATGATCCCCTAAGCCATGAGCTTTTGACCAGCTTTGCAGGATTAGACCTGAAATCCCTCCTGGGGAGCAGCACTAGCGGCCAATCAGAAAGTGGTTGGTTACAGCCACAACTGTCAGCCACTACTGCACCAGCTGGCTGGAATCTTTTATCTGTATATCTCTTTATTATATCAGTGTGCAACACCAAATGTGTACTGTGTTCATTGTGTTACTCAAATAAAGAAACTAGGGCCAGCAAGAGGGCTCACTGATTATATAAAATTGCTGCCAAGCCTCCCAACTTTAGTTGACTCTCCAGGACCCATGTGGTGGCAGGAGAGAGCTGACTCTCCAAAGTTGTCCTCTGACCTCGACATATGCTGTGGCATGTGCATTTCCACATAAGTACATGCCAACACACAAATAAATATAATGTGATTTAACTTTTTCATTTAAAAAAAAATTAGGGAGCTGGAGAGATGGCTCAGTGGTTAAGAGCACTGGCTGCTCTTCCAGAGATCCTGAGTTCAATTACCAGCAACCACATGATGGCTCACAACCATTTGTAATGATATCTGGTGCCCTCTTTTGACCTGCAGGCATACATGAAGACAGAATACTGTATATGTAATAAATAAATCTTTTTTAAAAATTAATTAAAAAAAAAGAAGTAGGAACTAGTGTCACATAGCTCTAGGGTAAAATTCCTATTTTGCATAAACAGAGTACTGGAGGGGGCTGGATGGCTCAGAAGTTAAGAGCACTGACTGCTCTTCCAGAGGTCCTGAGTTCAATTCCCAGCAACCACATGGTGGCTCACAGCCATCTAGAATGAGATCTGGTGCCCTCTTCTGGCCAGCAAGCATACATACATACATACAGAACACTGTATACATAATAAATAAATCTTTAAAAAAAAACAGAGTACTGGATTTGAGCCCGAGGACAACAAAAATAATAAATAAATAAATAAATAAATAATAGCAGTGAAACCAACCAGAACCCATTCACTTAAGCTACTTGGGACACTTCTCTGGACAGTGTTCTGCTTCAGTGACACACAGGACAATGTGCCAAGAATGGTATGCAGTGACCTAAACACATCAGTACTCCCAGTTAAAACATAATCCACAAGCACAAGCTCAGGTCATTTTATTTCAACTTTCTCTCAATTTTTTGGTAGCTTAGTTCGATATTATACATGAATAAATAGTGTATACAAATATATAAACTATAAATGTTTACTCAACTCATTAACCTGCATTTCTTTGCTTGCTCTTGACTGGACCCCAAAGTTACATCTTTTAAACAGGTGTGAGCCAGCAAAGGGGAGTGTGCTGCACAGCTGCTTCCCATTCACTCCCGCCTCCCTCCTGCAAGGACAAACTAAACAATAGAAGAATTCACCTGGTTTGGAAAACTCACCAAAATGCTGTGAGCTTGGTAGAAAAGACACCTCAGTTATCCCTTGTGGTTCTTGGTAAATATGGAAAGTTGTTTGTTTTTGCATTCAGATGATTTTACCCCACTAGTCTTCATTTCCATCAACCTTTCAAAACCCATATTCATTGAAAAACAATGAATTTCTCAGTCCTAAAAGATATTAATCCCGGAAATTAGCACAAGTATATGAAACTAGGTCATTAATAAGACAACTTTCAGTCGATAATGAGTCTGAGGATTAAGGCAAGTCATTCTCGACATGTGGCTTATAGCCCTGTGGAGGGCCTAGCGACCTTTTCACAGGTGTAGACTAAGACCAGCAGAAAACAGATATTTATATTACAATTCATAACAGTAGCAATATTATTTCTGAAGTAGCAATGACATAATTTTATGGTTAGGGTCCCCACAACTGCATTAAAGGGTCCCAGCATTAGAAAGGCTGAGAGCCACTGCTCTCAAGTTTTGCTTAAAGTTTGGCTTCATGGTTGCTGATTAACTTTCTTTGGCTACAGGTCTGGTCACATTCCTTAGGGCAAGTAAGTAGGTAAGTAGCAGATGTGAAGAGAGATGATGAAAATGAAACCTCAGTGTGCATTCTACTTACCGGGAAGACAACAAAACCATCTGCTGCCAAAGAATTCTACTTTACAACTACAGAAACAACCCAGACAACAGTAAACTAAAATTGGGGTGGGGGGCCTACAAAATGCGATTTCTGAGAAGTTATTCTTTGAAAGGGATAATAACATTAAAATATGATGGTAGAAACACCAGGTGTATCAACTGAAGAATCAATAACTTAGTGACTTGCGGCTCCTGGGGCCCTGCAGGGAGGCGAGCGGCAAGGAGTAGGAGGAAGCAGCCTTCTTGTCTGTGCAAGACACTCGCCCTCCACTGTCACTTTTCTACAAATGTCATCTGCCTCAGCTGGAGCATTTCTTGGGCATTTTGCTTCTCCACTCATAGTTTACGGTGACCCTATAAGTTGGAAGCACCCTCGTGCCTTGCCCACTTCTGATGAGTACAGTAAGTCCACAGACAGGGCATCATCCTCCATTACAAGCTCCTTCCTTTCGGTCCTCAACTCCAGCATAGCCCCCTTTTGATGCTAGTCTATTCCCTTCCATCTCTGCCATTCTGACGCAAGCTTCTTCCTTCTTCTATGGGGGCTAATCCAGGATTCTGTATATGCTTCTGGAATGCTTCTGTGCTCTGTCACGGAATGAGTAGATGGACAGTTAAGAATGGGGAAACACTCTATAAAACACAATGGACCTCATCTCTAATGGCAAAAAAAAAAATCACACAATTAAGATTACAGAAATACACAGCTTCTCTTTAACCGTGGCACCCTGTGAGCGCTAGCTCATGATCACAAGCAGTAACAGTTAACAGGGCACAAGACAGAGAATAATTGACCCTTGCTTGCTGCTTTCCAGCACCTGGGAGCCCCCTGCTGTCCGAAGAAACACAGCACTTTGCATTTCTGCCCAGTCTAGCAGGGCAGGGTTCAACATTCAACAAGTAACTTTTAAAAACTTATTTTTACCATTTCTGGCACCAGAATGCCATGATCCGCTATGTTATCAGCCTAAATCAACCAAGTCCTCCTTCTGGATCCTAGAGGTGCCACCATGGTCCAAATCGCCTTGATTCAAGAGTCCACCCACACCTTGCCACCCTTTCTCAAACCACTGGCCGACAAGATCACTGTCATGTTCTAAACTTCTGTTATACGCCAAGACTTGTGCTAAGTTCTCCAAAAGCATTACATGTCATTTGCCTTCAACACTCTAAGAAGAGCTATTATGTTCATTCCAATGCAAAGAGAAAAAATGAACTTTATAATGGTTAGGGAACTGGCTAAGGCTGAAGCTGGGGCATGAACTAGGAGCATAGCTGCGAAGGTCTTAACCCTTGCTTACTTATACGTCATTTCTTTGGCATTCATCCTGAATCTTTTCCCTCAAAGTCCCTGCTACTATGATTTGCCTCTTCATCGCCGCTCTCCCGTACTCTGTCCCCCTTTCTTAGGTCCTCATATTTCATCAGCAGGCCTTTATTAATAAGTTACCGTAACAGCTTAAAAGCAACCCGTCACCATCTTGTCCACCTAACCTGTCTTCTTTCGTTCCCATAAGACCCATTCCACTGCTTTATACAGGTTCTCCAGACCTCCT
Organism: Microtus oregoni; assembly: GCF_018167655.1. Classification (NCBI taxonomy): domain Eukaryota; kingdom Metazoa; phylum Chordata; class Mammalia; order Rodentia; family Cricetidae; genus Microtus; species Microtus oregoni. The sequence goes on from NW_024543081.1 coordinate 37,586,781, forward strand.
ATGGGAGAAAGTATTCGTCATAAAATACAGGCAGACTAGCTGCAGCTTAGAGGCAGGACGAATCTAAATGAAGATTTGTTGGCTCCCCAATAAACTTTAGTTACGGTTTTGACCTAAATGCTCTCCTCATATGAAACTCAGTTCTGCTCATCCACGTTGTCTCAGATTTAGGACGGGATTCTTTTTAATGTGATAGTCACATTTTTCTTCAGCCCGTGTAATTTAATTTTATGACTGGCATCTTTTTAGATTGATTTTTACCATTTATTCCCAGGTATGTTAAAATTTACACGTAGCTTTATTATTTCCTGCCCTGAGTTAGTAGAACTTATTCTTAATTAATGAAATAGCCTACCTAGCTAAATGATATTCATGGGATATTATAATAAAACTAGCAGAGAAATGAAATATACCAAGAGTAATTTTTAGAAAATGAATCAAGATAAATTTTAATCATGGACAGCATTATTTTATATATTAGCTTGATCCTTAATAATACTGCTAGAACCTTGTTACTATTAAGCTTGGCACCACAATGTCTCTTAATTAAAAAAAATGATTGTTCCTAGATTTACAATTTTAGGCATTTTAATATAATAAAAAAGTCTCATTTTATATTTGAAGAATCATAAATATCTATTAAGATGTCCTTAATAACTAAAATAAGGTGTGAAACTATTCTTGGCTACAGCTTTTCTCTTCAAGTAGAGATGTTCCAAATCTGGGAGATAACTTTAAAGCTCTGAGGTAAAGCCTGCCCATTGTCCTGGGATCCAAAGAAAGACCATGTTTCATTAATCAGCTTTTCTATCAAATGCAGAGATGTGCTCTCAGCCACTAGCTAGTGCTGCAGTGTAATAAGCCACGGCTCTCGTTTTCTGTTTGGATAAACTAAAAAAGCCACACAGTAATCGTAGCAGAAAGACACAACTATCAAGCCAATCAGAATGTTCTTATCAGCTAACATGTCATCTAAGAAGAAAATAATCGAGATAGGAAACCAAACGACTCTATCAACATCTGATCTGCAGCAAACATTGTGGGAGGGCGTCCAGAAACCTGTCGGGAGCACCCATCTCTTCTACTCTTGAGTGTTATACTAACAACAAATACCGTCAACAAATTCTTATGGGTTTAGATTATAACTTCTCGACAGCACTCCTGAAAAGTCTTGGCCACAAATCAAGGCCTCCCGTAAAATAAGGTATTGAAATTATTTAAATTACATTAAATGTATTTCAACGGAATAAAAATTCCAAAAAGTAAAGAAGGAATCTGTTTCCAAAGCAAACCAGATGCGCATAACCAAAACATGATTGTATTATGTAACTGCCCCCTCATTAATCTCTTTTGTTCGGGGCACCTTTCTGCGGTATCATTTGGTTAATGCAAACCTGATTTCTGCACGTCTGTCATATCATCAGGGGTTTGGACTTGCTCTTACTGGCCTGAAATAGAACCTTGTTAACACTCGCGCTGTGCCTTGTTTTGTCTCAACACGCTTTTGCAACACTGCCTTATCATGAACAATCACATGGCTTTGCTGGAGGGTGCAGTTATTCACATCCTGTATCCACAGATTAACAGGGTGGAGTGCTTGTCCACACACACAGGCACCCCACACACGGGCACACGCTCGCACAAACGTGATGATCAAGAGCAGGGAGCTATGCTTAAGTTCTTTAACAGGACTGAACCAGAATACATTTTTTTAAATCTGGGTTACTTAAAGCTCTAAGACTTCATTACCTCTGCAAGAAAAGTTTTCCAAAAGCCAGTGTGGCCCTGATGCCTATTTTCTAATGTTACTCAAGCTCTCCCTCTGGTGAGAGTTCATGCTTCTTGATAAAATGCATAAGCACTTTCTGCTGAGGCTTAATAAGTTTAGGATGTGTTCCAGGGATCCACAATCTCAACTGACTCTCACTATCTGTTAATAAAAATTATATGTGGACTGGTAAGATAGCTCTATAAGTAAAGGAATTTGCCATTAATCCTGCTCACCTGAGCTGGACTCTGAGACCTATGTCGTAAAAGGAAGAACTAACTCCTCCAAGATAGCCCCTGATCTCCACAACATAGCGTGCAGAGTACATGCACACACATGTAAAGAAATGCAATAAAATTTTTGGTTGAGAAACATTACTTTCTATATATTGACAAAAAATGAGCTGGTAAGTCTTTTCCTTTTGTTCAATGAAGTACCCTCAGCGGTGATGAATATTTGAATAGGTATTCTAGAAGTCTGATGTGGGATTCCCCTCTGTATGCTGTGATTACCATTGATGAATAAAGAAACTGCTTTGGGCCTATAGCAGGGCAGAACAGAGCTAAGTGGGGAAAACTAAACTGAATGCTGGGAGAAAGAAGGCAGAGTCCGGAGAAACCATGTAGCCCAAATAGAGACAGATACCAGACAGAACTTTACCTGGTAAGCCACAGCCACGTGGTGATACACAGATTAATAGAAATGGGTTAATTTAAGATATAAGAGTTAGCCAGAAATATGCTTAAATGATTAGCTAAGCAGTATTGCAAATAATATAGTTTCTGAGTGAATATTTTGAGGTCTGTACGGCTGGGAACAAACAAGCAGCCTCCTACAACTACAGAAATCTTTCTCCTGTTCATGATTCTGTACTCTGAATGTCTTTCTTTTTCACTATCACAAACCCTCTGTTAGGTTTAGTACGTCATATCTCCTAAGAAATCTCCTAGGGAAGACAGCAGACGTAAGTCAATAGTGACAGCACTGTGTGAGGAAGGCCACGTTAGGGTGGAAGCAGACAAGGGTCAGCTTATCGCAAGAGAAACTGAAGCTCACGGGAGCTTCGTAATTATTTTATAGACTACTTTTTTATTCAGTGGTCATGTTTAATTCAATTATTAGTTTTGATACAGCCACCAATTTTTACCTTATTTTTTGTTTTGTCTTATTTGTTCTTTGGTTTTGTTTTGTTTTGTTGAGTTTTCCAGACAGGGTGTCTCTGTAGTTTTGGAGCCTGTCCTGGAACTAGCTCTTGTAGACTAGGCTGGCCTCGAACTCACAAAGATCCATGTGCCTCCCAATGAGACACCATTGCCCGGCCTCTACTTTGTTTTCTTAAAATTAGTTTGGTTTATCCAAATTGCAGCTCCAACAGGCTTTTGTGGGAAATCCCTGGAAATGTAATTACCATGCTAACATCATTCTTACATAAAAATATTTCAAATTATAAATGAAATATTGTTGATCTACATTTGAGTCACATTCCATTGATAAATTGAGATTTCCTGGGAATCTGTGTAGGATAATATGAAAAGAAATATTAAAGCATCTTCAGGTATATTCATCTTGGCCTTGTTCTACAATATAGTTCTCAGAAAGCCAGTTTCTGGTTGCTTAATTGAAGGACCAAGCAGGTATTTTGGAAGCAGAAACATAACACTGGTGTTAGTCCCAGCAGTCAGATTTTCAGTTACCAATCCACCGCCATTGCTCTAACCTCTTTAACTTAGAAAGCTATGCTAATGCTAGAGTTAAGTGTGTGTGTGTGTGTGTGTGTGTGTGTGTGTGTGTATGTGTCTGTGTGTGGGGTTGCAAGTGTACACCCAGGATAGGCAGAATCAATTTAATAACCTTTGTTTCTGTCCTTGATACTTGTTATTATTCATCTGCTTCCTTACATTTTGCTAATGATTTGGATATAGCCAAAAAATACAGAAGACATGACTAAGCAAGACCAAATATCTACAAATAATATATTAACTAAAAATAAATGGGAGACATGGCTAAACAAATACAGGAAGACATGGTTTACTAGCACAGAGTATTTTCTTTGAGTAAGAGGGGTTTTAATAGTAAGCTTAGAATAACCCAAAGTAAGTTACTACAGACATAATATGAACTCAGCACCATCTTTAAGTGCAGTGAGTATTTAGCAAATGCTTATTTCTTGCTATCTTTGTTCCTCCCATGACACTAGTACCCATTTAGGATTGGGAAAGGGGGGAGATGAATTTCATTCTGGACAGGTTAGACCATCATCTAGAAAATATCTCCCCATTTAAAATCAACGAGACCGGTTCTGTGTGTTGGGGATGCATCTTTGGGCTGGCCAGCCTTCAATGAATACATTCCCCACAGAAGATGTTTTTTTAAAGAAGTGTTTATTACAGAAAGTTGTTAACAGAGAATGTCATGTTATCCATTGGCCTTGAAGGTGAAGTTGTTTCTAAAAGGGAAATGGATCTATAGTACATTGTCTGGATTCTGCCACCTGATGGGTGCTCTTGAAAAGAAGAGCCTGCCCATTTGTCTGTGATGGGAGTCCATTCCTGTCTGAGTCATCTCCCTATTAAAAAGCATTTTCTGAACTCTATAAAGGCAATGTAAAACAGGATGAGGATCTCCTAATTAGCCCAAGGAGCCAGCTGAAATCTTCGTCAAAACCCAGACTAGCAGCAAAGGGCCTTTCTGTGAAGGAGAAAAGAGCTGTGACTTCGCCCTGACTTTAGGAACACTCTACAAAGCATATTTGTGTGAACTAGTAACAGATAAGAGCAAACCCCAGGATGTTTCATGCTATTCAAAGTCAAGGACTCATTTGCCTCTGAGCGACGCTCAGAAAATTTCACGTAGTACAAGTTTCCTTGGCACAGATGAGCTGAGAAAATTACATGAAAGTCAATTTAGTTTCCCACTTGGAAACTTTTGACTTCTGGGATGGAAGTCAAAATGGGAAAAATTTCCGGCAGCATAATGGGTCCGACTACATGAAAATGCAGACACTAATAATCTGTCTCCATGGAAATGTGGGGAGTTTTGCTGACATCCTTCACCTCCACATTAAGGACCAAGGGTTCCTCACGCGGCCCTGCATTTCAGGAAGCAAACTGCTTCGTCTCGATAGCCTATACTTGAGCAAGTCATCAGAGCCATAATGGCAGTCTTGGGTGAGTTATCAAATCGGTCTAAAAGGACGGATTGCACAATTGAGAAGAATTGCTTTCCTTTGACTCCATCTGTGGCAGCGGTTCTCAACCTTCCTAATGCTGCGACACTTTAGCCCCATTCCCCATGTTGTGGTGACCCCCAACCACAGAAATATTTTCATTATTATTTCATAACTGTAATTTTGCTAGTATTAGGAATTGCAATGTAAATATCTGATATGCGGCATATGTGATATGTGACCCCTCTTCAACCCCCAAAGGGGTTGTGACTGCTGAGCTATGTGCTCAAAACAGAGAGGTGTTTATTCCCAAGAAAATTTACTAGAATTGGAAAGCCTTGTAGGATGCAGAAAAGACCACTCCTAAAATCTAATCTCCAAGGCCTGGAGAAGAATTTGCTGACAGCTAAGTCGTGGTGTCAGACAGACCTAGAGACTGAGTTAGTGACACATACACCTAAGCCTTCCCAATCTTCGCGTTTTCCCCTCTATGAACTGAGATAAAATGGTGTCCACTTCAGAATGAATATGTGCTATATATAACATATATTGTATGCAATACTTTCTTTTACTTCTTTCTAGAAGCAAAGTCAACATTTATTTTCACTTACTGCCTAACAAAGTCTTTTATAAAGTAAATATTCAAATATAAAAGAGATCATCTAAATTATGACTGGTAACCATTACCCATACCGGTTCACTAAATCAAAGCTAGTGTTTCAAGTGTGTGGTGTACGTAAGTGCTGGTGTTTAAATCCGAGCGCTTTTCCCATTCTTAGCCACATTCTCAGCCCCTCCTGGTGTCCCTGTTGATGATCGTGGGTAACTTACTTCTGTGTTGTCCCTTTCCTCGTCTGTGTTTGTTTTTCTGACACCTTGGTTCGCAAAGGTTAAGGAGTTTGCTCCCTGAGACATCATGGGGAACCTTTGGTTTCTGAACGGGATGTAGTGGACACCAGCAGTCACTCCCCGCATTTCCATCAGAATGTATGATCAGCGCCTGCATTTACATGGTTGCATCCAGAAAGCAAACGCATATGGTTGTCCTAACAAATAAATGAAGAGTGCTTAGATAAGTGTCTGGTACCCCGAAAGCACTGTGTAAATGAGGTGAGCAGTAATACCAAGTTAGATAAATTCAAGACCAAACACAAATTCATCTGCATGTCTGAGAGCCAGACAAGACAGACGATCACAGTTTTTCTTTGCTGGGGAAGTTGTAGTTGGGAAGTATCTCCTGGTGGTAATGAAGGCTGGCCTTTTATTGTACAGCATATGAGATCAATGTGGCGATGTGGGGAACAGAGCCTCAAGCCAACTTTATGGTCAGAGTTCCATCTGAACAACCCAAGGCTTCAAGCAGCCTCCTCCTTCAACCTCCCCTTCCAGGTTCCTGATTTCATCCAGAAGTGGAGACAGTTTCACCTTACTGTTCTGTGGCATCCTGATCAGTTCTTTCACCAAAACATCCACAAGGCAAGAGCCTGCAAACTAGCTTCCTGTCTCCCTCCCCTTTCCACAACTAGTAAAGGCCTCCTGTGAGATAAATGCAAAAAACATCAAGGGTCCACTCTTTCCTTTCTCCAGATAAAACTGTAATGAATGTTATCTCTTAGAATGATAGTCGGGGAAATAGAATTTTACATAATGGACTGGGTTATCCCCATCTTATGGAACAAGCCATGGTGCTTTTCTGGAACTCTCTGAATTAAAAATTTGAGAAAAGTCCCATCTACCTAACTGTGCTAAAGAAAAGCTTTGCAAGTGTTGAGTCAGTCGACCTTTTCCCTTTACTGCACCTCAGCTTCCTCCCCACGTTGCTGAGCCCACTAGGCCCCTACAAGACGTTTCTCTCCCAGAAGCCCGAGTGAGCACATCTCAGATCTGGTCACATCGGCAACCAGCCTGATCTTCTTCAATGGCTTCTTGTTGAATTTCTCATAAAAGTCCATTATTCTTGACCTTCTATCCAAGACATACAAACATGTTGTTAGTGCTAGAGAAAGGTTGGGGGAGGAAATGAATTTTGGTGGGATGAGTTCAACAACCATTTGAGAATGTGCAGACTTATCTGTGTTAGCATACGAGATTCAAGAGGAACCATGGATCTGCTAGAGTTGAAATATGTTCACTGGTCTCCTTGTCATTGTTAGGTTTATCACTGTTACTATCATCAAAGCAAAAAAATAATATTTAAGTTTTTCAGAATATATACAGAGAGAGAGAGAGAGAACTCAAAGGCAATTTGTTTCTCTGAAGAAAGTAAAAATAAATCTAATTTATAAACCTAAAAAATATCTAAGGAGTTAGAAGAATAATTATATTTGCTAGTAGTACTATAAAGCTGGTAATACAAAATTATCATATAACACTGGTTCGATTTTACTTTTCTCACACTGAAGTTTTCAGTCTAAAGAATTTTTCCATTCTCAAAAATTGATCCAAAACAGCACAGAAGGCATGAGCAGCCCCAGTAAAGTTATAAATTGGACAATGAGAAATTATCTAATCATTACTAAGAGTGTCTTTCTTTGCACTCAATCAACATTAAATTGCTCTCTGCTCAAATAGAAAGTGAACCAACAACACAGAGGATGCCCCTTTGAAAGGTAGCTTCCCACCATTTGAAGGTTTTTTGGACTGAGGAAACTAGTTGAAACAGAAAGATAAAATCTTCACTAATAGTAATAGAAATTGTATTTAAAAAATAAAAATTTACATCTTGAAACACTGCTGCATCAAATGTTACCCACAAATACATCAGATAGTAAGTATAAATAAATAGGATAATCCCCAGAAAGTACCAAGAAGGATGGGGAACAGGAATATGGGGTTGGAGACTGACCCTGCTTGTACGTGCAGAGTCAGACAGACATGAGGTAGAAATGAAGTCTCAAGAGCCTTATTTTTGGATCTGTAGGGCTTGCAGAAGAGTTTGGACTATATGTTTTTAGACTAATCATTAAATTCTATAGCCAGACAATATGATGGTTCAAAAAATACTTGTCAAATAGCTTGACACCTGATATCTACTGAATGCAGAAATAGAGTGTAGTTATTTTTTTTCTTTTTCCTGTCTAAATGGTAAAATGCTGTCTGAACTAAGAAGTTCTTTCTTCCAGCCATGAAGCAGAAAGCCAATACTCTAAGGATGACAGATCTAAAAGACGCGAGGGCATGCGAGACTTTGAAGTTATTAATGAGACTCCTCCAGATAGCTTGTTGCATGAGATCATTAAAGATCTTGCTCCTTGTTTCTGAAACTAATTATTTGTGTCATTTATTCCTTGCAACCGAAAAAAGAATCCTAACTCATAGATACCTAATTGTTAGAGTTTATAGTTTTCAAGATCCTCCCAAATAACCAAGCATGATTTCAAAGATTCTTCACTACATTACCCCCCGGGGGGGGGAACCCTGGCTTGCTGACAGCTGCAATTCTTGACTTAATAGAACACTCATCTTGCATACGGAGTGCCAACTCATACTTGCCTGTATAGCACCAGGTTTGTGCATTGTTTGTAGATGGGAGTCTGAAATAATACATGTCCTCTCTTGGCAGTGGGTGGGATGGGAGAGGGATGGATGTGGCAAAGAGGAAGAGAACAATTGATTTCTCTGTATGGTTTCTCTGAGGCGACTCTTGATGAACAGCCAGCAGAGCCTTCAGGGGTATTCACGTGCTTGGTAGTTTTCCTCACCTCGCTACACAGGCTCCTGGACACCCGTAGAGGGCAACCTTCCCGAGAGTTTTACCCACATCTCCCAGGGATTCCCAGCTAGTGCACTAGTCCCGGGGCGGGTGCCTTGCACTGCTCTCCGCTCTCCGCTCTCTGGTGTCTTTTATCTGTAGCCTCTTTCTGACAATAAATGAACACTATGCTACACTGTTGCTGGGCAGCAGACCTCAAAGGCGCCCTCCTCCTGAGTTTCCCTTCTACTATGGCTAAGTAGGCTCAGTTATTGTAAACGGGTGTTCACCACATCTACCATGCTTGTACCCTGAGGCATTGTCTCAGGCAATCCCTTCTTATTATCAAATCATTACTTACTATTCAGTAGTGTGCTGGCTAGATTTGTGTCATCTTGTCGTGAGACTATAGTCATCTAAGAGGAGGGAACCTCAGTTGAAAAAAAGCTTTCGGAAGAGTGGGCTGTGGGCCAGCCTGTAGAACATTTTCTTAGTTGGTGATTGATGGAGGAGGGCCCAGCCCATTGTGGGTGGTGCCATCCCTGGTCAAGTGGTCTTGGCTTCTGTAAGGGAGCAGGCTGAGCAAGCCATGGTGAGCAAGCCAGTAAGCAACATCTCTATGGCCACTGCATCAGCTCTTGTGTCCAATTCCTGCTCAGTTTGAGTTCCTGCCTGACTTCCTTCACTGAAATGTGGAAGTGTAAGCCAAAGGAACCCTTTCCTTCCCAACTAGCTTTTTGGTCATTTTCTTGCAGCGATAGAAACCCTAACCTCCCTGTTGCTGGGTTCTGAATATCAAGGTCAGCTTTCTCCTAAGACAAGCGGTTATCTTTGTTTAGTTAATTATCCATTCATTGTCATTCTTTTATTCTCTTTCATTGAAAATGGATTCTTTTCTCATGCAATATATTCTGATTATAATTTCTCCTCCCTCTACTTCTCCAAGTTCCTCCCTGCCTCCCCTCCCATCCTGATGCCCTTTCTGTCTCTCATTAGAAAAGAGCAGGCTTCTAAAAGATAACCAAACAAATATAATACGATAGAACAAAAACCATCACACTGAAGTCAGACGAAAGCAAACCAACAGAAGGAAAAGAGCCTCAGAGATGGCACAAGAATCAAAGACCCTGTTGTTCACACGCTTAGGAATCTTCTCAAAACACTAAACTGGAGACCATAATATAAACACAAAGACCCTTCTGCAGGCCCGTGCAGGCCCTGCTCTTACTGCTTCAGTCTCCCTGAGCTCAGATGAGCTTTCCTTTAAGCCAGTGTGGCAGTGTACCTGTAATCTTGGCACTCCAGAGGCCTAGCCAGGCTACACAGCAAGACCCTGCCTGAAACAATAGTCCATTCTGATTAGTGGGGGATCCCTGCCTCCTAACTACACCCAGAGTGGCCCATCATCTCTAGGTAGTTCGCAGAAATGTTGGTATCTATATTTTGCATACATGTCAGGAGCTAAGTAAGTTCTGAAATGAATTAGCCTATCAACTGTAAGGTCAGACGCAAAAGGTCAGACTGCTAAGCCTGGTAACTACCGTATTTAATGTAACCCAAATATATTATTCTGAAAGAGTCCAAGAATCACAAGACTTGATAACATTGGATTTCCATTATACTAAGCTTCTTCAAGTCAATTAATGTTTTATAATCATGATTCCATGCTAAGATTCTGAAGGAAGACAGCCAGGACTACGTTTGTTTGTACATGTTGTTGGGGCTATCCCTCAAGGGTAGAGTGTTCACCCAAATTCAGTTCCTAGTACCACAGAAACAAACAAAAGTAAAATAGAAGTGAAACAACATTTTAGTCAGGAATGGTGACTCATGTCTGTGATCCCTAAATTTGGGAGGCTGGGGTAAAAGGATTGCTGTGAACTGAAGGTCAGTCTGAGCTATACAGAAAGTTCAAGGCCAGTCTGGCTACGTAGTAAAACTTGCCAAAAACAAACAAACAAGAATGCTGAAACTTCAATGTTTAAGACTTAGAAAATGCTCGAATAATACACTAAATGATTTCCTGAAATTTAAAAGTTTGAATAATTGTTTTCTTAGTTCTATGAGCAGCGAACCCACATGTAGACAAACCACATTTCAGCATACTTTAAACTTACACAACTGAGTATCAGAATATTTTGGATTGTTAAGCTTTGTGTTATTGTTTCTCAAGGATATCCAAAAATATATCTGATAGGAGGTTAGGTTCCAGAATGTGTTAAAAAAGAATACAACTCAGCAATCTTAAAAATCTCAATTTCAAATGAGCATAGGAGCCTAGAATAATGTTAAGAGTGCTTGCTGCTCTCCCAGGAGATACAGGTTCCATTCCCAGAACTCCAGAGAATCCAATGCCCTCTTCCAGCCTCTTACGGCATCCACACACATGTAGTGTACACACAGAGACATACACACATAAAATAAAAAGCAAACAAGCAATATCTTTAAAATGGATAAAGGACTTGAAGAGACAGTGTTTCCCTAAAAGATAAACAATGAACAGCATAAACAGGAGAAATCCAATGTCATTTAGTAACTATGAAAATAAATATTAAAATCACAATAAGATAATTTCTTATCTACTCACATGAATAGAATAAAAATGAAAAAAATAACAAATGTTGACGGGGATATAAAAAACATAGAATGTTGACACACGGCTGGTGGGGTGTCAAATGCTCGGCTGCTATGGAAGAGAGTTTGGATGATTCAGAGTAAGTGAGGCAGAGAATTATCATAGGGCTCAACAATCATGCTCCTAGGCATACATCCCAAAACACTGAAGACAAGTATTCAAACGAAAACTTGTGCAAGTGTTCATAGCACCCCAGAAAGTGAAAACACCCAATGACCACCTAACAGACAGATAAACAAACTGTGGTCAAACTAGACAGTGAAGTACTGTTTGGCCCTGAAAACTAAAAAGTGTAGACGCTTTCTTTACTGTGGGTAAAACTGGAAGACACGGTGCTAATTGGAAGACCCAGGGTACAGAAAGCAACATACTGTGTGGTTATTTTTATACAACGTGTTAGCTTCTATGACAAAAACACCTGAGAAATCAACTTAAAGCAGGAACGTTGGGGTTTTTGTGGGGGAGCAGGGGGTGCTCATTCTTTCAAAGAGTTTAGTCCAAGATCACCTAGGTTGGCTGGTTCTAGGCCCATAGCATCATAGAAAGAACATATAGATGAGGAAAGCTGCCTCACAGTGACTAGGAAGGAAAGAGGGAGAGGGGAAAAGAAATGGATGGAGAGAGAGAAAGAGAGAAACTTGCTTTTATAGCAATGGCCCTCTTCCCTAGTCTTTGAATACATTCCCTAGTTAGGAATACACTAATGAATTATTCATTAAGAAGGTCAGCGCTCACGAGCCAATCATCTTTCAAAGGCCTCAGTGACTAGCACTGTTCAGGGGACCAACCTTTAACACACAGGCTGTTGAGACGCTGTTGACGTCAGAGTCTGGAATGATTCCGCAAGCTCCTGTTTTAGATGCTTGCTCTGGAGCTGGTCACCACCACGCTGAGAACCCCTGAAACCTTCAGATGGCTGAGGCTAGCTGATACAAGTGTGTCACTGAGGAGGGACTTTGAAAATGATACTTGACCTTTGGCTATCTCAGCATTCTCTGCTGCTTTTCTCTCTGGATACAAACAGCTGCTCCAGGTCAGACACTCGCTCCCTCACCAATGTCTGGCCCAAGAGCCTGGAGCCAAGCAGCTGTCAGCTGAAATCTCTGAAAATAAGAAGGAAACAAAGTCTTTTTCTCTCAGGTCTTTCTCTCTTTCTGTCCGGTGTTTTTGATACCACAGTGCAAAGATCATTAATGAAAAACATTAATCCAAATAACGCCATCTGAAGTACACAAAAGAGGCAAATCCTCGGCTAATTAATTTCTATTCTAGAGGTTACACATAGAAGGTATGAGCATGGATTTGCTAAGGGGCACAGGGTTCCCTTGGGAGATAATGAAATTAATCTGAAACTAGACAATTGTGACTGTTAACAAAATTTAGTAAGTAAGTCGGGTGGTGGTGGCGCAGGCCTTTAAGTCCAGCACTCGGGAGGCAGAGGCTGGTGGATCTTTGTTAGTTCAAGGCCAGTCTGGTCTACGTGCTCCAAAGCTGTCTCAAAAAAACTAACAAACTAACAAAACTTTGTAAGCATAGTACAATGGCATTAAATTATATAATCCTTTTCATCTAACTAACTACTTATTTTGACACATAGAATCCTGTTTCAAAAGTGCTTCAATTCAGAGGAGCAGCTCTGCAAAATCGTGTGCAATTCTAATCAAAATCTGCTACTGTGTGTTTTATCATCCTCTTAAAGTTTTTCCTCTCACAAATCTGCTGGGTGTCATTGTGATAAGGGCAGGCAGAACACAACTGCTTTATAAAAAGGCTTAAGACAGCAGCAGCACCCAGTTTCTCATCCAGTTATTGTATCAAATCAAGCAAGTCATTACTAAGTAGTCAGAAATGAAAAAGAGATTGTTTTCAAATGAAAGGTGAAATCTGTCAGTTAAATCTGTGTTGACAATGGTTTGTTAAACAAATTCCCTAAAGTTAACAAATCGGTTGTGTTTCCGAAGAGAAGTGGTTCTATCAGCAGCTAACTCCTGCAGTGAGAAATTAGCAATTGAGTACAAGGAACTGATAGGTTGATGCGGGCCAGAAGCGGCTGTTGAAGAGACTCGGAACGTCCAAGAACACGTCTGAGAATCCATGAAGAGTAAAACAAGGGTTAGGTTGAGATGTGCTTGCAAAAGGAGTCTTGTAAAATACTCTCAAAAGTTTCTCCCAGAATCCAGGCATGGTGGCTCATGACTTTAATCCTGGCACCTGAGAAGCAGAGGCAGGAAGATCTCTGTGAGTTCCAGCCCAGCCTGATCTACAGAGCGAGTTCCAGGAGAGCGACATCTAGGGCTACACAGAGAAAGCCTGTCTCGAAAAACCTAAGTACAGAAACAAATACATACATACATACATACATACATACATAAAAATTCTCCCAGAGCCTTGCTAGAACGCTTTGTCGCAAATCTAAACAGACATTGACTGAACCAATTAGTCTTTACTTTTCTGGTAACTTTTTGTTGTTGTTTCCTTCGTCGCTACAAACGTCATTAAAGTACTTATTTTGCCGGGTCCACAGACAAACGGCCAACTGCATCGACTATGCCTTAATTCTCAACTCAAGTTAAAAACTAAACCCAAACAGCTACGCCACTGGCCAGCACGGCGCATGCGCTCTGTGCGGACTCGCCCGCCCGGCGCAGCCCTGCTAGGAACCTTTGCGCCTGCTCCGCGACCAGCAGGCCGGTGGTCCCGAGACGAGGAAGTGGTCAGCGCGCCTGCGCCGCCCCATCTGCGGCGCCAGCGGGCCGCGCAGGCGCACGAGAGCGTTTTTGACCGTAAACATCCTGCCGATTTGAACCGAGGATTTGGGCGGCCGGAAGAGCCGCGCCGTAACGGCAGCCATCTTGTTTGTTTGAGTGAATCGGAAAGGAGGCGGCGGCCGTGGCGGTGGCGCGAGTAGCTCCGAGGCGACACCGCACAAGGGCTCCCCCTTTCCCCGCCCCCTCCCCCGACCCTTTCCCCCCCTCCCCGGGCCACCCACCCCTCCCGGCTCCCCGCGGAGATACAGGTAAGCGGCCCGGCCGACCCCTACTTAGGCTCCGGCTCCTTCTCCCTCCCCCCTGCTCTTCCCCCGCCGTGCTGCTGTCGGGGCGCGGGCCCCGCGGCCGGGAGTGGCGGTGGGAAGGCGACCGGTACCGCGCCCCCACCCCCGCGTGCTGCTGCCAACTCCCGGCCGGCACCGAGCCGCTCCAGGGCGCCTGGGTCCCCCGATTCCCCCCTTCCCGGGCCCGCCCTCGCCTGGGGGGTCCTCGCCGCCCCGGACCGTGCTCCGCGCGGGCCAAGTGACTAATGGTTCCGCTCCGCTCCTCGCCCCCCCCCCCCCCCCAAAGTCGCTGCGCTGTGCCGATGTCGGACGGCAGGAACACGGGGCTGGCGGGGAGGCGAGGGAGGTTTGAACGAGCCCGCTCTCCGGGATCCGGCCGCCCCCTCGAGGGAAAATGGCTGGCCGCAAAGACGCGGGACTCGCCGAGGGCGGGAGCCGGCAGGGAGGCTCCCGGGGCCGTCGCGGTGCTCCGGGTGTGGGGTCCGAGGTCCGGGTCTCGCGCCAGGCATGTGGTGACCGCTGGGTCCCCGGACTCGCCAGCCAGGATGCTGGCTCCCCGACCCGATATCTTTCCAATATTTCCTTTTATTAATGTTCGGAATTCCCAAAATTGGACAGGCTGTTTTAAAACACGACGGGGAAACATTGCTTCCTAGGACATGAGTGTAACTGGATTTCCCCGTAACTTTCTAAACTTTTTCATTATTATTAATGATTAAGGATCGAGTGGTTGTGGGGACGCTCTGATTCTGCCTGCTTATTTCGTGGCACAGGAAGGCTTTTCAGAGTGCTCTGCCAGGATAGTGTAAGGTGGCACAGTCGAGGTGTTCAGCTAAACCAAGCTGCCTTCAAATTTAAGAGGGAAAGGCTGTAGACGATTTCTTCGGGCTCTCTGATTTGTTAAGCTGTGTTCAGCGTCCCCAAACGCGTTGGTGTTTGAAGGGTTTCTGGAAGCGACTTCTGTACGTCACCTTCTCTTTACAAGAGAAAGTTAATATTTACTCCCGTTAAACTGTACGGGATAAGCGTTGTCCACCGTCGGTTCCCCCCAGGGTGCAAAATCCTATTAAAAAATCAAAAGCCAGCGGACTGAGAGACTGCGGGGTTTTGTAAACAGACTGAGGCGGCTTTTTTAAGTTGTAAATACCTTTGATGTTGGGAGCAACTTTATTTTTTTGAGAAGGCATTGGAGAGAGCATGTGCCCTGTCCAGTGTTTGAAGTACTTCACAGTTTGTAAGTTAAAGACGTTGAAGTAGTGTAATGTCTGTTTTTTGTGCACAAGTTGGGAATTTTGGGAATTTCTTTTCTAACTTAGCAAATCATGCAGAGTCTAACTTGGGTAATTGGGGAAACTTTAAATCTTGGGAAATACTTTGAGTTTTCCATTTTGTCTTATAGGTGCTAACTGGGCAGGTTATTTTTTGAGACTCCGTTTGCATCTGCTTGGCACTACATGTGCTGTCCCACTTAATTTTTATTATACGTGATGAGATTGCTCCCACTATGCGGTTGAGAAAGCTAAAAGTCAGTCGGGGAGGGGGTTGGTCTTCTATTTTGTTAATGTTTGGAGAGTTGGAGGAGTCTTATTATGTAGCCCAGGCTGGCCTTAAAGGTCCTCCTGCCTCAGACTCAGGAGTCCTGGGATTACAGACCGTGAGCCCAGACTAAATTTCAGGCATGAAATGATTTCTTAGCTATTGCAAATAACTTAAGTATGGAAGGTGTCAATTTTCAAACTAGAACTGAATCTGTCAATATTGGAACCAAAGGAGAGTCAGTAAAATGCAGGCTAGACATATCCTTTTTGCTTTTATTTTGTTTTATTTTTGGTTTGGTTTGTTTGTTTTTAGCCTTCCATGGCACTTGCCAATAGCTCCATTTTTATTCGAGTTAGGTAGTGATGTTCTCCAGTTAGCAAACAGCCCAGCTATCATCTGAAGGTGTTTTTATGATGGGGAAAGTGAGCTATGAATGAGGTTAGAAAGCATCACTTGCTAACTGATGAAAATCAGGATGATGTTGATTCCTAATGTGGTAGTTTCTATTTTGGATAGGTATGCCCAAGGTTTTTTTTAAAAATCACATTCATGAGTACACCCAAAACAGTACAAAAGTGCAGACCCTCTCTCCGGAGATAACTCCTGTGTCCGGTTTCATAAGTACTCCACACATACTTTGTGCTTATGCAAAATGCTCCTAAGTATATACAGGTGACCTTACATGTTCATTGGCTCCCATAGATGGATTAACCAACCATGGATTTAAAATGTTGTACATCTTTTGTTGCCTTTAATATTTCCTGTGGCGATTTTTGTTTGTTAATTAAACTAGTGGAAGGAAAGTTTGTAAGAACCCTTTACGCATCCAACTTGTAAATACTTTTTTCCAACATTCAGATCATGATTAGGTCATTTAGGTTAATAAAATACTGCCTACTTTATAAAGCTACACACCTTGTTTTCTTAGACATAAAGAGGTTATACAATTAATATCCTAAAACAGTTGACTTTATGCGTACTGACAAACCAAAACCTCCTTTGACTCAGTGGAAATGGTCTAGAACCATGCCTGCAATCTCTCTGAGATATGCATGTGTTCATGTAAACTTGAGGGGGCCACTGTGCCTTAGGGTAGGTAGGAAATTGGCTCCAGGACACACTGTGTTGCTGGGATTACAGCTCCTTCCTATACCAAGGGGAAAAGCCTGGGGATGCTTAAATTCTTGGGCACACCATATTGTTTGGGGAATAATGAAAAGAATAAAAGGCGTACACAGACACATGTATTAAAAATACTTCCCATTGCAGTTGGCTGAACCTAAAAATGTGGGGAACCTTAAGATCTGATGGCAACTGAGGCACCTTTCTATACATAGACCACGTCCATTATATCACAAAGACATCCCCCCACCCACAAGTACTCTAAATTTGGCCTGGACCTTCCTGTTAGTACCAAGCTGACATCATTTTTTAAGTCTGCCTTACATTCTGTTGTATAGATGTATTTGTTTTCAAATCCCTTATTGATGGCCAGGTAGAGTCTTCCTAGTGTTTTGATAAATTTGATAATAATGAGTAAGTTATGCTGTCAAGGCAACAGAATATAGCTGCACTTCCATCAAGTGCTTAGAAACTAGGCTTGTCCTGTGTGCTCTTTATTCCTATGTAAACTGGGCTGGCATTTTAATCATTAGGAAATTTGGCAAAACATTTGGTGCTGCTTAGTTCTTTCTCATTCTCTCTCTCTCTTCTCTCTCTCTCTCTCTCTCTCTCGTAATACACACATCAAAGTATAACTTTAATATTGATTACTGGAAATGTAGTTTCTGCTCAGACTACATGAGTGTGTGTGACCTTTTCAGAAGACCTTACCACATTGCTCTTCAGAGAAGTTGTATTAGTTTATCCATCACTTTCCTATAGGTGAGTGGAGGAATTTTATTTTTATTTTTAGTATTTGAGACAAGGTTTCTCTATAGCTTTGGAGCCTGTCTTGGAACTAGCTCTTTAGACCAGGCTGGCCTCGAACTCACAGAGATCCACCTGCCTCTGACTCCCAAGTGCTGGAATTAAAGGCGTGCTCCACCACTGCCCAGCCAATTTGACTTTCTTCTTGGGAATAGTTTATTTTTGCATTAGCGAGTATGTTCTAAATAACCATCAACAATAAATTGCTGCTTTAGAAAATGTTGGTTCAAATCATTGTATTGACAAGCTCTGCTCTGCCTTCAAATGCAAAGGTCTTTGCAAAGGATCGACACAATTTAGAATCTGCAAAATCTACAGATTAGACAACCACTTTTAAAAATTAAAAGTTTGTATAACTAGGGAAAGGGGGCAGTGATGATGCTTGGGTTTTTCTTGATTCAGATGTGGCTCCTGCCGCTCTGACTTCCCTTGATCGAACGCTCTCCTGTTACTAATTGTTTCCCAGATTAATTTTAGTACTCCTCTGCTTCACTTCCCATATCCCACCCATGCCAGAATCTATTTAGGAGCCTGCCTTCGCATAGCTGGAATGCTTTGGGCACAGTCCTGAGCAGCAGCTGACGTATTGCCATAAACTCCTGACACCTGCTGAAACTTGCTAGGACTTTTAATTTCTAGAATCTCTATAGAGTTTTTGAGATTTCTTAAGAGATCATTTGGTATACCCTGTTTTCTTATTAAGCACATATTTTGTAACTCCTTTGTCGTAACAAGTGTCAACTTATTTGGAGCACAATGTTTTGGGGTTTTCGTGTAGATCAGTGGCCGCATTTCTAAGAAAAATTTGCCATATTGCGTTTCTATAAATTCTCTAGGTTTATTTGGTTTTTGAGGCAGGATTTTTCTCTGTAGCCTTGACTGTCATATAACTCACCCTGTAAACCGGGCTGGCCTCAAACTCACAGATATCTTCCTGCCTCTTCCTCCCGTGTGCTAGGATTAAAGGTGTGCGCCAGTGCCAGGTTTTAGGGATAGTTGAGGTTTTGCTAACAAACTTTATAATGCTTGACAGCTCCGACTTGAAAATGGAAGGCTCCTTTGATTGTGGTAGGCATACTGTTACATAAAATATGAAGTGGCTGATGTAGCTCTGGGAGTTACATACACCACATAGCATTTGATCTGACTGAGTATTTTCTGTTATAGTATTCTTTAGTTCTCAACCTGATATTTGCTAGAAAGTTTACGGTCTTATATTAAATAGTTGATGAAGCTTGTATTTTGATTTCTTTTTTAGAAAAACTTTCTACTGTGAATTAGTGATGCACTTGAAGCATTAGGTGAGAATATGAATTTCAACATCTTTTTTGGCAAAGGGAGAACTGGAGCAAACCTGGTTGTTTTTGTCTTTTTTCCACACTACCATCGCATAAATAATACATAATTTTCTATTTCTTTTTCACCTCTCCAAATCCTCCCATGTACCCCACCTCCTCTTTCAAATTCATGGCCTCTTTTTCTTAATTGTTTTGTACAGGTGTGTGTATGCAGGCATGTGTGCGTATTTGTGCTCCTAAACATAAATAAACCTGCCCAGTCTGTATGTTATTTGGATGTATGTTTTCAGGGCTGACCATTTGCTATTCTCCTTGGGGGAAACTGTTTCTCCTGCTCTCAGCATTCCTTAGCTGCTTCTAGTTCTTTGTCTAGGACTGGGGCCTCATAAGCTTTCCCCCCCTTCCATGTCAGCATGTCTGTTGGTGCTGTCATGTTTTGCCAGCCATCTTGTTGAGACTTCACATTTCTAGTAAACAGTGTCTCGCAGCAAACTTTGGTCCCTCTGGCTTTTAAAATATTTCTGTCTCCTTCCCTAGGTGGTCTCTGAGCTCAGGTGCAGGAGTTGTGTTGTAGATGTATGTATCATTTGAGCCTGGGCTCCACTAGCCTGTATTTTGATGGATTGAGACTTTCTTTCTCGTAATGGTTTTTGTTGCAAAGAGAAGTTTCCCTGAGAAGTGAGGACTGCATTTATCTGGATCTAAGGACAGTTGTTTAGACTGTAGTAGGAATGCGCTGTTTAGTAAAATGACAATTGCAGGCTCTCCTTCAAGATCCACAACTTCACCAGCCTCAGGGACTGACCAGGTTTCCAGTACTGGGCATGATTTCCCTGTATATCCAATTGGAGAGCCTCTCCTGCACCCATAGAGTTATGGTGCCATGCTGGTCAGCATTGTGCTCAGAGACGTCATAACTGGGTACAGCTGTTAGTTACTTACCTTCTTGGGCGCTTTCAGGTAAGATCCAGCTTGGAAGCTTTGGCCTGGCCGTCAACATGTATGGTGTCCTTAGCAGTGAGGTCTTTTCACCTAGGGGAAAGGGTACTAGTAATGTTAAGTCTATGTGTTTAGGGGAGTCTCTTAGACAGTGTTGACCAACGGTTACAAAGAGTGGGGGCTTCTGCCAGTGTTGGAGTTTTGGTTAGGTAGTCTGGCTTTTAGAGAAAGCATTGTCAGTGCAGATGTGAAATTTTCATTTGAATTATATACGTATATTTTTATGACAACTTACATATGTGTAATTTTAGGTAACTAATAATAAGATTCCTTGTGACTTTCAGACACCCTTACTGTTATTTTACTCCCCTTCAGTATTTATCTCCCAATTTTCCCATTTCCCCCTTCAGATCGCTTACACCCTGCTATTCCTCTCTACTGGACGCCCCGCCCCATTAGCTCTTCTGGTTTCTGTGGTTGCTCCAGGTTACATACTCACATCTAAAGATTGGAGCTAGGAGCCTCGCGAGAACTTTTCAGTGTTTGTCCTTCTGGTCTGGGTCACCTCATTCAGTATGATCTTCTCTAGTTCTACCCATTTTCCTGCAGGTTTCAGGTTTTTTCACCACAGACAGTATTTTTGCACACATGAAATCTCCAGGCTGTGATACCTCACGCCAGTTTCATCAGTAGAAAGAATAAGCATGTTGACAGTTACAGTGTAAGCAGTTTTTCATTTAAAATTTACCA
The DNA here is from genome assembly GCF_018167655.1 of Microtus oregoni. Classification (NCBI taxonomy): domain Eukaryota; kingdom Metazoa; phylum Chordata; class Mammalia; order Rodentia; family Cricetidae; genus Microtus; species Microtus oregoni. The sequence continues at coordinate 37,607,548 of NW_024543081.1, forward strand.
TTCCCTTATGTGAAATATGAAATTATAGTTAGTCCTTTCTTGGTTTTTCAGCTACTGTAAAAATGCTTATATATCCTCCAGCATTTGATGTTGCCTTTGTTCTCACTACAACTTTGTAAGGGTGCATTGGTTAACTCGTGGGGCTTTGCTTTGTATTTCCTGGTGGCTTAGAATTGCTAGAAATCTTGTGATGTTCCGGTTTCTCATGGGATGTCCTTCGCTGGGAGAGTTCCATTTCTAATCGTATTTTCTCTCCCTGTCTAGTCATGACAGCTCCTTACATGTTCTGGATTCAGGATGTAGCCAGATACTGGGGTTTATAACTTCTTTTCAGTTAAAGTTCTCAGTAGTCTTAAACAGAGCAAAGGATTTTAGTGTACTGAAAGCCGGTTTACAGAGTGCATTAGTGATGGTGTACTGAAGGCCGGTTTACAGAGTGCATTAGTGATGGTGTACTGTTTTGTTCCCTTCTTGCAGTGCTCTAGTATTCATTAAGGCTGTGGTCTAATTTTTAATTCAGATTCCGTTTGTTTCTTATACAGTAAGTTGGTGTTAAGTTGGCCAGATGGAATTATTTAAAACTAAACTTTGAGTCTTCGACTCTAGGTTTTGTTGCATGTGCTATATATACAGTGTTTTTTTCCAGAGAGCAGGCAGCCCATTGAGTGCTCGGTGGCTCTATCCCAGTATTCCGAGAGGTATAATCTAATGTTTTGAATAATTATTTGTGTGTAGCTTGAGGTTCAAATTTAGCTGTGTGGGATTTGCATTTTGTTTCTGTTCTGTTTGGGTCTGTGTGTGTTTCACTAAATCACTCCAGTCCAGTTGCAGATGTCTTTCCATCTTTGACTTGCTTCTGCATCTTTATGAAAAATCAGTGTGAGATGCACCATGTCTGTTCTGGACTCTGTTTGGTTATAGTTTTCCCTGTGTGTCTTTCTTTCTGCCTGTACCACAGTGCTGACTGAGAGTTGTTTAGGGTTAAAACTGTTGTACTTAGTCTTTCTGTTTTCCTGTTCATTTTTTAAGTTGTTTTAGCTTTTCTAGCTGCTTTGCTGCTCCATATTAATTTTAGAATAATCTTGCCTAGTTGTAAAACATGTAGTTATGATCATTGTATTAAAATATCCTTGAAACCATATATACTCTTATTGTATTGCCTAGCAACTACACTATAGAATGGTTGTTGTAGAGACGGGTTTGGTTGACAGTAAGTGTGCAGTGTGTACATGAGTTTTATCAGCGGGTGAGAGGGTGAGAGTCGCTAAGTAGACTAGTTCATTTCCTCTCACAGAATGCTCCTCAGCCATAAAGGGAATGCACTGTTGGTGAGTGGTAACGTTGTGCTAACTCTGAAAGAAAGCCCACTCTTTGTGACTTAGATAATTTGTGTTCGTATAAAAATACTGAAATGAGATACGTAGGCTGTTATCTGACAGGGCTTGTACGGGGCAGGGGTAGACGAGACTGTTGTATGTCTTGTTTTGTGGTGGGAAGCACATATCTACACATGCAGCATGATGCCGTTGAGATGCACATTTAAGCCAGTGTCACAGTCTGCATTTGGAAGATACCACTATTGAAACAGCTATTTATGCATCTGTAGTCACTTCAAAATAAAAAACCAAAGCTAGGGCCTGGAGGGATGGCTTAAGTAGCTAAGAGCACTTGTTATTCTTATAGATGAGATGACCCAAGTTCAGTTCCCGGCTCCCACGTGGTGGCTCACATCCCTCACCCCAGTTTGAGGGAGTCTAATAAGTATCCTCCCTTTTTGACTTCCATGGGCACCAAACATACACGTGGTGTGGATTCATCCAAACAAAACACTCACAAAATCACTTTAAAAAGTCGATTTTAAAAAGAGAGAGTTGATCTTGAACAGAGATTTTATTCTTAAGCCAAAACTAGTCATTTTGTTAAAGATACGCTTTTTATTTCTTTTAAAGAAAAAAAAAGGCCTCTGGTCAGGCCGTGGTGGTGCACGCCTTTAATCCCAGCACTAAGGATGTTGAATCAAGCAGATCTCTGAGTTTGAGGCCAGGCTGGTCTACAGAGTGAGTTCCATGACATGCTCCAAAGCTACACAGAGAAACCCTGTCTTGAAATATATGTATGTGCCTCCGGCATTTCAGAAAAGGGCAGAATTCATTTGACAAAAGGGGCTGGTGTGCTTACTATCTCCTGTGAAGGGGGAAGTTAACATAAAGGACAAATTTTGTAGTCAAAAGAAAAATTAAAAAGTTAGGGTGGGTTCCATCTGTCCAGCGGAACAGGCCTTCTCCTCAGCTCTGCTACAGAGGCGCAGCTCAGAGCATACGTGCAGCTGCCTGTACAGGTGCCTTTCTTTACTCTGTAGTTTTGGTTTTGATTGGTTTGTTTTTCTTTGTGGTACTGGGGATTGATTGAGTCCATGTCCTCATATATGCTAGGCTTAGACAGTCTTCTTTCTTTACATCTAGATACCAGTTAGTAAGCAGAATTATGTCTAATGTCAATACTTAGATTAGAAATAGAATTAATACTTGGTTAGGTTTAGAATAAGAGTTTTGATGACAGTCTTAAAATAGCAAGTCATACAAGCAGTTTGACCCTTTTACCTGTACATCTTAATACTTGGGGATGGTCCGTGCCCTCAAATTAAAATAATAGGATTATTTTGTACAATGTTTACTGTACTTTCCAGCTGTTCTTATGCCTATACTCAATGTAGGAAACTAGAGTTTTCATATTTTTTACATACTTTAATAAATGTTTCCATCCTCACATAAAACTTTATAACTTTTTTCTTCTCTCCTCAGGTTTCTTGTTAGTTCATAGCAAACAAGAAAAATGTTCTATGCACATTTTGTCCTCAGTAAAAGAGGGCCGCTGGCCAAAATTTGGCTAGCGGCCCACTGGGACAAGAAGCTAACCAAAGCCCATGTGTTTGAGTGTAACCTAGAGAGCAGTGTGGAGAGCATCATCTCACCAAAGGTAGGTGTGGGCTGGGCATGTTTCTCTACTCTGTATTCATGTGTGAAACGGAACTTGTAGAACAACTGTTACTGTGTGTGGAAGCAGGGGGAGCCTGCAGGTAGAGTCTCCAAGTGTCCTTCATGTCTTCCTGTTTATCATTTCAGGGTGATAATGATCAGAATGTGTGGGCTGGCCTTGAGAAACACTCTTTAGCATCTGTAGCCTGACCCACGTTGGTATTAATGTATGCAGAGTTGATCTTTATTGTGGGGGGAATTATATCTGGGGAATAATGCTGAATATGAACAGAGACTTGTTCTTAAAAGTCTATTTTTAGGTGGACGGCTTGGGATTAAAGTTTTCATTCTGTATAAGTTTGGCTGGTTTTAAAATTAATAACTCAGGGAACTGACTGAGATTGTGGGTATTTCTTTAATAGGCTTCCGAGGACAGTTCTAATTTGAAGTTTTAGCAATATGAAGACTTGACAGACAATAAAAGTTATCAGTAGTCCTGTCTTCTAGAGAATCCTTTCATAGTATTTTGTTTGCCTGATAGAATATTGTAGGTGTATATGTTACATACAGATTAGCTTTGCTGTTTACATAAAAGTAAACTATATTGCCTTGTGATTAACCACACTCAGAAACAGCGTGTTTATAGCCCGTTTAATTGTTGTATGGCATCAGAGTTCCTTATCTACAGAATTTACAGGATTGGAAACAGACCCCTGCCAAGATGAAATAATTCCTAAGATCGTTATAGGGTTTCCAGTCTAGAAAAGTCACTGTTTGGGTTGAGTGTGATTTACTTAAGCTTTCTCTGTTGGAAAAGTGTACATTATTTCTAAATTTTGAGCTCCTAATTCTCTGGTCCTGTGGAATACAACCATTTCGAGACTGACAGCAGAATACATGAAGAAAGAGTAGTCTTTTCAGGCCAGAGAAATGATAATGTTCAGGTCCCTGGATCTCAGAGAAAAGCAGAAGGAGGTGGCAGCTGTGTATGATCAGCATGGTAGAGCGGAGTTGAAGCGGGAGGAAACAAGGGTGGTTTTTTCAGTAAGCAGTACTAGGACAAATGCTATTGCAAAAATAAGTTAATTCCAGGTCATGGACCTAAAATGTGAAATATAAAACTCTGAGAAAATAGCTTATTAAAAGTTGCCCTTGGTTTGGTCATCTCTTCTGAGAGATAACACCAAAGGTATAGCCCATCAAAGAATTTACAACTGAGTTCAGTTAAATTTTTCTGGAGTTGGGACTGTATCTCCAACACTGAGGCAAATTCTTACTTTTTAAAAGATACTGTTGAGAGAACAAAAGGACAGTCAGACTGATACTGTTGGAGGAAAATGGTTCACAATGTTCGGAGAACTCTTCAGACTAACAAAAGAAAAAATTATATAATAGGCCAAAAACTTTAATCAAAATTTGATCAAAGAAAGTGTATGCAGAAAGCAAGTAAATATATTTAAAAGATGTTGCTGCATCATGTGGTCAAAGAAGTAAAAATTAAAACAACCAAATGTCATCACATATTTATTAGAATGACCAAAATCCAAAACCCTGAGACTACTAAGTGGTAGTGAGAATGTGGAGCAATGGGAACAGCTTTATTGTTGGTGGAAATGTGAATAGCCCAGTCGCTCTGCATTGTAAGCCATGGGTCTTCTCCCTTGGTATTTACTCAGCAGTAAGTAGTTGAAGACTTAATGTCTGTATTTAATTTTTTTTTAAAGGTGTTTGTAGTAGCTTTCTCCTCAGTAGATGAGCTGATACGCTACTGTATGGTCTGCACTACTCTGAAAGCTGCCTGCTGCATGACTCTGGCTATGGGACGCTCTTGGAAGGGTACAGCTAAGATGTAGTGAAAAAAACGAAAGGTTGAGGAAAGACGGAAGCTACGACAGGCAGACACAGGCTTGATTTTAGTGCAGTAAAACTGCTGCTTTGCTTTAATGGTGACTGTATGGCCTTGTCCATTCATCTAAACTTCGAGGCATTTTAAAACCATAAGTGAACTTTGGGTCTTCGTATAAATGGACCAATGAGTTGGGTGGTGTTGATAGTTACTTTTCCATGTGAAGTTGAGTATTCTTTCTAGGTCTGTGAAGAGTTGTGCTGGGATTTTTGATGGGCATTGCATTGAATCTGTAGATTGCTTTGGGTAAGATTGCCATATTTACTATGTTAATTCTACCTACCCCAGAGCATGGGAGATCTTTCCATTTTGTGGTGTCTTCTCATTCTTTCTTCAAAGATTTAAAGTTCTTGTGATACAGGTCTTCCACTTGTTTGGTTAGAGTTACCCCGAGATATTTTATGCTATTTGTGGCTATTGTGGAGGGTGATGTTTCTCTGATTTCTTTCTCAGCCTATTTCTCATCTGTGTACAGGAGGGATACTGATTTCTTTGAGTTAATCTTGTATACTGCTACATTACTGAAAGTGTTTATGAGTTATAGAAGTTCCTTGGAAGAATTTTTGGGGTTACTTATGTAAACTATCACATCATCAGCAAATAGGGAGTTTGACTTCTTTTCTGATTTGCATCCCCTTGATCTCCTTTTGTTGTCTTATTGCTCTAACTGGAGCCTCAAGAACTATATTGGATAGATATGGAGAGAGTGGACAACCTTGTCTTATTCCTGAATACAGTGGGATCGCTTTGAGTTTCTCTCCATTTAGTCTGATGTTGGCTGTTGGATTGCTGTTTATTGCCTTTATTATGTTTAAATGTTTCTTGTATCCCTTGATGATCTTTGTTATAATTAGAGGTGTCTTAAAATTTACACTAGCAAATTTGTTGTTTTCGCTTCAAATCACATAAGATAACTATAAATACAGAGACTAGATTACAAATAGGGTCCTAGAAAAATGTGGTGTGCACATATAACTTACAGGCACACTTTGAGTAACAATGCATATAATTTAATTTTAGACATATGTTTTAACAAAAACCATGTTTTACCATAGAACTTTGGAAGCTTAAGTTTATGGTATGAGTTGGAAAAACCATCCGGGGAACTCTTGAGTTTATATTTTTTATTCTTTAAGTTATTTTTTCTTGTAGTCAGGAGGACTTTGAAGACTTATGTTTAGGTCATTAATAGTGTGTCTGTTTGGGTCATTATTGTGTCTTCTAATCTAGTAACATAAAGTAATAAACGGTGGCTTAACAAAAGAAACAGTGTTAAAGGGACAGATCTGACTGGCTCAGCAACCGAGGGACATCCCAGAGCCAAGGCCTTCTGCTCATTGACTCCTGTCCTTTCCCTCTCTTCACAGAGCAGGATCAGAAGGACAAAGACATTCTGTTATTTTCCAAGTCTGTCTTGGAAATTCCCCAGCAAACATCACCCTTACTTCTCAGTTGGCCTTGGCCTAAGTGTATAAGCATGCCTGGTCAGTAACAAGTTTTAACAGACAGTGATGAAATAAAATCACTTTAGGGCTAGGAATCTTTGATTCTGAAACAGAATCACAATTCACATTGTCCTTGGTAAAGTCTGGGAAGATTTGCTTCCTGCTTCACGGCTACCTTTATGTCTAAGTGAATTCACGAAATACTACTGTTTAGTCTGTGTTGAGGGTTAGATTAGGGCAGTAAATGGTACAGTGCAGACGTTTATTAACTAACTTTAAATCATACAGGATATAAGAAAAAATGAAAAGTCCCTACAATTTAAAGTACGCTTGGCTCTAATGTTTAAGGACAATGAATTTAATATCTTACTCAGGTGAAGATGGCTCTGCGGACATCGGGACACCTCCTCCTGGGAGTAGTCCGAATCTATCACAGGAAAGCCAAATACCTCCTCGCAGACTGTAATGAAGCATTCATTAAGATCAAGATGGCTTTCCGGCCAGGTATTGTGCTTTTCTTCCTTTTTTAACCTGTGGGGTTTCCCATACCTTGGATGGGAACTACTAAGCACATGTTCTTGGGGTGTGTTTTATTTTCATAGCTAAAGCAACTTTTGTACAACAACTGAGTCACCAGAGCTAATGTGATGACTGAGAAACACAGCTGGAGTTTGGGTTAATTTTCCAGAACAATGTCAATGTACCTTTAATCCTGGGACATCTCATTTAGCACTCTTTGTCATGTTGTTGTTGCTGTTGCCTTGTTTGGGCTAAGATTTGGTTCTAGAATTGGATTCTACCAATCAAAGTAAATCTAAGTAAATGGTACCTGGAGAATTCATAGTCTGTAATTTTAACACTGATGAAATATTAAATAATCTGAATATGGGCTGGGGATAAGTGAGTTGGCAGGGTACTTGGCAACCAAACATGGAAGACCTGAGATCAGTGTCCAGTGCCCATGGGAAAAGCTGGGGATGATGGCACCTTATACTGGAGAGGAGAAGATGAGATCATCCCTGGGGCTCTCTGACCAATCAGCCTTGCAGAATCTGTGGGCTATGTGTTGAGGATGAGACCCTTTCTCGATGATGATGATGATGATGATGATGATGATGATGATGATGATGATGATGATGATGATTTGAATGTATAAGGGGATGCTTTATGTAATAGTTTGTATCAAGACTGTATTCTGATACTTCTATTATAATACATAACAATAAGCTACATATTGTTTAATTTTTGTCTAATAAAGTGTATTGTAGATAGCATGTTACATAGATAGTCTTTTGTTGTTTTTCTCAATACTTATCACTTTATTTTTGGTTTTTTGAGACAGGGTTTCTCTGTAGAACAGGCTTGCCTCGAACTCACAGAGATCCACCTGCCTCTGCTTTCCAAGTGCTGGGATTAAAGGTGTGTACCACCACTGTCCGTCTTGCCATCTTACTTTTAAATGTTTTTTATCCTGGAAACTTTTGAGTGTTACTTCTTTTCCTAAAATAACCAACTACTGAGCTAAGGAGATGACTTAGTTATTAGTTTCCTTGTTCTTTAAACATGAAGGGCATGAGTTCAGTACCCACGGTATAATAAAACAAAAACCAGGGTTCTGTGGCACCTGATTCCAGTGCTGGGGAAGAACAAAATCCTGGGACTTCCTGTTCAGCCTAATTGTTGAGCTTCACAGTTTGTGAGAGACCAGCTCAAGAAAGGGAGTGAGCACTAGTCCTCTGACCTAGACCTCTGGCTTCCACACTGCAAGGAAAACATGACCAGATTAAGATAATGTATATTTATTATACTCCTCTGCAGCCATTCATACTGCCCTTGATAAATTTCGTGGTAAAAGGTAAAAAACTTAACAGTGTTCGTTTGTTGACGTGCCTTTAGCTTAGAGCAGTCAGTCAGTACCTGGACTGTTTCTGTAGAACAAGTGGTGTGGCTTGTGGTAATGGAACAGCAGAAAGCAAGAGTTCTAGCTTCCAGGTGAATGTGCTACCTGCATTCTCCAGTGCGACCTCAGGAAACTGTCCTGTTACCTCTGGCCCACGTGGTACCTGTACTTAGCTGAGCCTCATCTCTGTCTTCCAGGTGTTGTCGATCTGCCGGAAGAAAATCGGGAAGCAGCTTACAATGCCATTACTCTACCTGAAGAATTTCATGATTTTGATCAGCCACTGCCAGACTTAGAGTATGTCTCTCTGTCTCCTCCTCCCTAGCTCCCTCATCTTGTAGATGGTTAGCATGTTGCTGGCTTCCCCTGTATTCATTGCCTTTGTGTTTGATACCGAGTTACTTCTAGCTGCGTAAAGTACATGTCCTTATTTAAGAGTGTTGATCTTAATTATAAGACGTACCATTTAAAAAATGTTCTTCTCTGGGAAAATCATGTACCTATAAAATCTAATACAGCTACAATTTGAGAATCCTGGTGGATTTAGGCAAAGCTTATGTGTCCTGAAGCCTGGTCTGGGTATATTCTCCATCAGTAATCTTGCAGCTTGTTTCAAGATTATATTTTTCAGAGAATCTATTACAGTTTCATACTGGTTGTCTTAGCAAGCAAGTGCTGAAAGCTCTAATTTTTAAAATATGTATGTATAACTGGGTGGTGGTGTCTCACACCTTTAATCCCAGCGCTAGGAAGACAGAGGCAGGCGGATCTTTGTGAGTTCCAGGACAGGCTCCAAAGCTACAGAGAAACCCTATCTCAAAATAAATAAATAAAAAAAAATGTATGAAGACTTTTATCTTGTGAAGGAGTAGGAAAGTCTCATCGTTTAGGATATGTTTCCGAGGAAAAGGTTACGTGGAGGTGTACTGTTGCACGCTACTTCGTTCTCAAGTCAGATCTGGCTGTCATGGGATGACAAGTGTGACTATACATGTGTTTTCCTCTATCTCCGCTTGGATGTCCTGCCTTGCTGTATCTGCGCTCCCATAGGCCTCAGCAGCTTCTTTATTAGCCGATGGTAGTAAAACATTCACAGCATACAGAGGGGCAGCCCACATCAAACAACAGCTGGAGTAAACTCCTATCCGCTACACATGCAGGAGCACAAAAACATATTCTGAGCAAATCTGTTCTGAAGAAACTGGGGTCTCAAAATTTCACATGACTCCTTGAACGGTGTTCCATCATTCTCACTAAATTCTCCATTTATTTCACAACAGATTTTCTTTTTTTTAAAAAAAAAAAAAAAACTCTGACTCCTAATTAATTTTTTCTATGAATTTTCATGTTGTGTCAATTATGGCTGGGCACTAACTGCCAGCTTTCCTCCCTTCCCCCTAAAGATTAGCGCTGTGAGCCTCGGTTCCTTTAGCCTTTTTACTAAGCTGATGTCAGCTTCAACTCACTTCCCATTTTCTGTTAATAGCAGGTGGTCTTTTATCTGTAAAGCTTATGTCTTCAGAAACAAGAAGTCTCAAAGCATCTGTAATAATACACTTTAGAAATTCCAGTGATTCCAGTTTGGTTGGTTGGTTTTTGTTTTTGTTTTTCAAGATAGGATCTCACTAGGCTATCCTGGAAGTGACTCACAGAGATCCATCCACCTGCCTCTGCTTCCCACCACCGGAGGATTAAAGGCATGCACCACCACCTGAGGTGGTGATTTTTATATATCCAGTCAGCATTTAAATGTCCCCAGTTGTCTTAGCACTTTCCCTCTAGGGTTTAGAGTATGTTTTTCTTTTGGGTTTGGTGCTCCATGATGTCTGCAGACTGCATTTGGTTGATGTATCTAATAAACATCAGTCTTCAGGATTCTAGCTCTTTGTCTCTTTTTTCTTTGCCATTTATTGGCCACTTCTTTCTGCATTTGCCAGTAGTGTTCTCATCAATGAATAACATTATGTGCTTTTAAATTATACAAGAGATGGTTGTTAGTAGATAAACAAGTTTCAAAAAAACATCAGAAAATTTAGAGTTCATCTGGATCCTGTTTCAGAACTGGTACTCACATAATTCATCATTTCTGAGTAAATACCATGTTGCCTTAGGTGGTGATTTAATATATTTTGCTTATCTATCATTAATGACTTTAAAAATTTAAAAAGAAATTGACTTTCAAAGCATATTTGGATTATATTGAGATTTGCTGGCCAAAGCATTAGACTTCTGAAAGTTGATAGGGTATAAAGAGAAAATTAGGGTGCTTTATGGAACTTAATAATGTATATTTGAACTTTTTTTACAGTGACATTGATGTCGCCCAGCAGTTCAGCCTAAACCAGAGCAGAGTGGAAGAGATAACCATGAGAGAAGAAGTTGGAAACATCAGTATCCTACAGGAAAATGATTTTGGTAAAAGCAAATTGCTAATTATTGGTTAGATTTTAATTACGTTGTTATATTGCCAGGAGTTACAAAGAATAGTAGGCTTAAAATTATTTCCCTGTGGACAGAAAAATTGTCTAACTTGTGCCCAACAACTTGCCTTGCGATCTGTAGCAAACAAGTAGTGTAAGGCATTATGTCTGTTACTGTACCAGAGTTGTGTTCTTGTGGTTCCTGCTCCCCGTGCAGTGAGAGAGCCTGCACTTGATGTCTGGAAAGTCCAGTTGATACAGTAATGCTCACTTGCGAATTAGCCATTTTGGAATAGTTAATTGCATTATTGTGAACATTATTCAAAAACTTAAGTGGTCCAGTTGGCAGTTCAGTCACATTCTTTTCTGGATAGCAGCACTTTATAGCAAAGTTGAAGTCTGTGAATGTTAATTGTGCATGTTCCATTTCCCTTATATAAATAAGTTCTGATAACCTAAATCTAGATTCAGGTCTGAATTTTGTTAGAGGTGCAAAGTTTAAACCGGATATTTCAATAATTGTCGCTAAATAAGACTTGAAAAAGCAGTGTAGCATCACAGTTGTAATAACTCGGCAGTTTTTGTAGCGATCGCATTTCTGACTGCACAGCTAATGCCGTGTCCCTTGTGTGCAGGTGACTTTGGAATGGACGACCGTGAGATAATGAGGGAAGGCAGTGCTTTTGAGGATGACGACATGTTAGTGAGCACTAGCGCGTCCAACCTCCTCCTGGAGCCCGAGCAGAGCACCAGCAATCTGAACGAGAAAATCAACCACTTAGAGTATGAAGACCAGTACAAAGATGATAACTTCGGGGAAGGAAATGATGGCGGTATTCTAGGTGGGTTGTCATCTCTCTTTCAGTTCTGTTTCAGAATAGCCGTCAACTCTGAGTCCTAAGCAGCTATCTCGATATAAATGGGTGAATAATTGGGATCAGTTGTCTCATAGAGCATTCTAGAAAACAAGCCAAAATTGTTCATCTTTGTGTGCATGCTTTTGTCAGAGTTCTGAATTTTGCTAGTTGTTCAGGCTGTTGTGTTGTTTGATATCGAATAAGTACATGTTTTATGAATGTATGAACTAGAAATAAAAGTGATAGACAAATTTTTTTTCAGATACTGTTTTATACTTTTATAAACTACCTTAGGAGAAACAAGTACAAATTAAATACAGGTTTAAATTTGATCCACTTAAACCTAACATTTTCCCCCCAGGATTAGTTATTGTGGTTTTAGCACCTCTTTTTCAGATCTTAACTGTTACGTTTACTATTTCAGATGACAAACTTATAAGTAATAATGATGGTGGCATCTTTGACGATCCCCCTGCCCTGTCTGAGACAGGAGTCATGTTGCCAGAGCAGCCCGCGCACGATGATATGGATGAAGACGACAATGTGTCAAGTGAGCATTTCATGTTTCAGGATTCTTGGGGTGATGCGCAGCGACAACAGACACCTTACAAAACAGATGATAACATAGCTGTAGCTCTTGGTAAACTGTAAATACCCTTGACTGGCTTGGTTAGGATCGATTGTTAGTTCTCCTGTTTTCAGTATTGTTTACTCTGTGCTATTCCCCTCTTTGTACATTGTACTCCGGGGGCTGCCTGAAAATTTTAGTTTTCTTAAAACCCATGATGTTTTATCTCGCTTCCTGAGCAGGATTTCTTTTTTCCATTTGTAAGGTATGTGTATCATACCCAAGTCTGTTGTGACTGTGTTGCTTTTACAGTGGGTGGGCCTGATAGCCCTGATTCAGTGGATCCTGTTGAACCGATGCCAACCATGACTGATCAGACAACTCTTGTCCCAAATGAGGAAGAAGCTTTTGCATTGGAGCCCATTGATATAACTGGTGAGTGAATCCTTGGATTCCACAGTGTGTAGAATTTTAGATCCTAGGTGTTGTCTTTCTCTGCTGCTTCTTGTACATAGAGTTATCGCAGTCTTCACTTTGTCTGGTATAATTGGATGTCTTGTGAGAGACTGTACAGTGAGCTGCACGGTATAAAATTACAGAACAGGTTTTCTGCTGTTGTGTGTTTTAGTCTTCGGTGGTCCTTGCATACTAACATAAGTAATCTTGGAGCCGGTCAGATAGCTTAGCGGGTAAAGGTGCTTGCCAACAGACCTGAGGACTGAGTTCATTGAATCCCCATGACACATCTGGTGATAATGGAGAACTAGTGGCCCCAAATTGTCATCTGACCATCAATCACATATATTTCTGCAATAAAAGCCAAGTAAATAAAGCCAAAAAAAGATACTAGAACATTTCTAGATACCTCAGACTACTCTAGATATTGAATATTTTACAGCTCCTATAAGTTGTTGGCCTTAATAAAAATTAAGCACCATGAAGTTAGTTCCTTTTCATAGCACACTTAAAAATGTTAGCGCTAGCAGCAGTCAGGGGTGGCACATGCCTAGCATTTGGGAGACACAGGCAGGCAGATCTCTCTGAGTTCAAAGCCAGCTTGATCTACAGAGCGAATTCAAGGACAGCCAGAGTTAAACAGAAAACCATGTCTGGAATGGGGGGTGGGGGGAGTTAGGCCTAGCCAAGTATACTGAAACTCGCCTTTAATCCCAGTACCAAGAGGCAGATAGATGTCTATGAATTTGAGACTAGACTGGATAGACAGGACTACATATCACTTCTGTGCCAGTCAAGGCTGTCCAGTGAGACCTTGTCTCCAAAATAAGAACAAAAATCATTACCAAATGGTCAGCCCTGAAAACATACAACCATACAAGTAACTTTATGTAGACTAAACAGGTTAAATTTATGTGCACATGCACACACATGTTCAATAACAATTAAAAAGCCCATGAGTATAAGAGAAGGGGGACATGGTATAATTATGTTCTCAGAAAGCAAAGACTAAAATAAACAGTAAATGTGTACAATTTCAAAAGAAAAGAGTATCAGAGCTTAGTACGAGTTTACGTTTGGCAGGTGGGGTGTGTGTGCTGTTCACAGAATAAAGCTGTGTGGGTTCTAAGGATTAAGCCAGGTTATTTTATCTGTTCTATGGTAAAAAAAAAAAATCTATGAAGTTAATTATGCATTCAGGGAATTTCTGTTGAAATCTCTGTTGTAAATACTGCTTGAGAGACGTCTGTTGAGTCATGCCATCTTCATGAGGACTTGCTCCTCAGTCTGTGCCTAGAAAGGCAGAAGATAATGACCAGACCAGGATGGGGGTGGGGTGGGGGAGAATGTTTCAGGCTGGTCTCTCAGAAAAATGGCCTTATATTCTTTTGTTCTAGTCAAAGAAACAAAAGCCAAAAGGAAGAGGAAGCTGATTGTTGACAGTGTCAAAGAATTGGATAGTAAGACAATTAGAGCCCAGCTTAGTGACTATTCCGATATTGTTACAACTTTGGACCTGGCCCCACCCACCAAGAAGCTGATGATGTGGAAAGAGACAGGGGGTGTGGAAAAGCTCTTCTCCTTGCCAGCACAGCCTCTGTGGAATAACAGACTGCTGAAGGTAGTGCACTGGGCGGGTTCGTCCTGTTTGCTTCTCACTTCTTATCATGAGCAGATACTTCTGTCGGTTGTGTGGTACCCTTCACTCCCTTAAACATGTCAGCGCTCCCCGAGTGTAAGCGGGAAAGGTTCTTCACGTGTAGGAAGCCATTATTAATGACTGTATTCTCAGCTCCCTGTATTAAGCTGTGTTGTCTTAATTAAACTGTATTTCGGATAGACATACTTTATTTTATGTCTCCATGAACCCCAAACACATACTAATTAATAGTTTTCAGCTCTTCTGGGTTCCAAACTACTACACAATCTGTTTTTGTGGCGTCTTGCTTGAATGGTGCTGTTAGCTGAAGTGTACTCCAACTACCCCAGAGCAGCAAGGTTCTGATGGGTTGCTCTTTATTGGAAACACAGTTTTGAAGAAGGCCACGTTTGTTTACCCTTTGGAAGTGGGCATTTCTTTGGTGGCATAGCCACTAGTAATGTACCCATATTTATATAACTAACCCTACACCCGTGCTCATGTGTGCACCCCTAATTAAACTCCCTATACTACACTTTTCTCACAAAAAAAAGAGAGACGTAGAGGTAATGAACTAGCTTATGTACATGTATTAAAATGCCATAATAAATCCATTTTCATACAATGAATGTAAGCTAATAGATATCTCAAAAAGTTTAATTTTTGATTCAGTTGATTCTTTTTTTTCTAGACAAGGATTTAAAATTTGGGGAGGAACTGCTTCTGCCAATATGTTCATTACATTGCTGTTTATAGCTTAAACTGTGAGTTGCTATTCATTCATGAAATAATCACATATTTTTGTGGTGATGTTGTGTGGTAATGCAAAATTCCACATAGTAGTTAAGCTATGTGAAGACAACACAAGGGAAATCTCTTCAGTCTTGTGATAGGTGGAGTGTTGCATTTATCAATGAAAATAACTGCAGGTAAATACATTTCAGACCTTGAAGCTTAATAGATACATTTGTTTTCAACTTTCTAAAAGGATTGCAATTATAATTCAAACGAATTTCAGATCATTTTCAGATGGAAATGAAGTGTGAGAATGTTAAGTACATTGCTAAAGTGTGCGTTTACTGGCTGTAAACTGTTAAAACGTTCCTTAATGAAAATAGAAAACACAGGTGTTAGTCTTCCATTGGTGTGGTTTTATAGTTGATGTTTTGCTTATTTTTGATAGCTCTTCACACGCTGTCTTACACCACTTGTACCAGAAGACCTTAGAAAAAGGAGGAAAGGGGGAGAGGCAGATAATTTGGATGAGTTCCTCAAGGAGTTTGAGAATCCAGAGGTTCCTAGAGAGGAGCAGCAGCAGCAACAACAGCAGCAGCAGCAGCAGCGTGAAGTCATCGGTCAGTACTGCTGTGAGGGTTCCCGGATGAAGCTTCAAACGCCTCAAAGCAGCCATGATGTAGGATGAGGAATGAGCTTGTTTGGGGGGCATGGCAATGCATGTATCTCCTTGCCTTCGGAAACTCATCTTGACAAAGCTGCGGGGCTTGGGGCTAACTGGAGTGATAATTAAGGGGTGTCTGTGCAGGACTGGGAGGGAACCACTTGTAAAGACTGCTCTCCCAGGTAGTGGTGACACTTCCGTCCCAGCACTCGGGAGACAGAGCTGGGTGGATCCCTGTGAGCACAAGGACAGCTAGGGCTACACAGAGAAACGCATCCCAAAACACCAAAAAATGAAAAAAAACTTCTCCCCACCTGTTACACTTGCATTGTTATAAGCTCGGTGATTCTGGTGCTGTGCTTACTGGCTTTCCTCATTAGGGAACGTAACTGTATCTGTGGCTTAGTAAACTAATTTTCAAAGCAAATTGTTTCAAAATATTGTTGAAAACTAAATTCTTTTCTTGTGATGTTTGCAGATGAGCCCATTTTGGAGGAGCCAAGCCGCCTCCAGGAGTCAGTGATGGAGGCTAGCAGAACAAGCATAGATGAGTCGGCCATGCCCCCACCGCCCCCTCAGGGAGTGAAGCGGAAAGCTGGACAGATTGACCCAGAGCCCGTGATACCTGTAAGTTAAGGAAACATTGGGACAGGGTCCTGCAGTTAGCTCCAAGTGGCATTTAAGGAGGCTTTGATTTAGGAGTGTCTTAGTTTAGGCAGAGAATGGGTCCAGAAGACCGGCAGTGGAGTTTACTGGCACCGTCTTTTTATCTTCTGTGGGAAAGGGACATGAAACTCAGCAGAGACTTCTTGGTTCTTCGTGAATAGTCTTGCTTCACAGTGGGCCAAAATGAGTAACGTTAGTCAGTGTGACGTTCGTGGGCTCTAAACCTGTACTGGGTTATTGGAAAATTCCTACATCTCGCCAATACCGGACAAGTTTTAATAGTTGGTATATTCTTAAATAATTGTAAAACAGTAAATAAGTGACAGCCAACTTTAAGTCTGAGAGATAAATTAATCTGAAGAGGAAAGCAGCCTTTGGTAACATTGGGCTCCTATTTCAGCCTTCAGCATAAACTGTTGATAGGACAACTTGTTGCCAGCCCTGCAATTATTCTCTGTGCCCTTGCTGCAAAGGACTTGTCAGTTAGAGCCCTTTTCTCCTTGAGCACAGAAACCAGTGACTACTCTCCTGGTAGTTTCTTAAATACTTCATGCAGTGGTCTCAGATTCTTATACTAATCTCAAAATGAAATAGCACAAGAGGCACTCGAAGCGGTGCCCGTTTCCATGTTACTTGATGCTGAGTCCAAAGCTCTTGCTGAGAGAGTGTGGGATGGATAGATAGTAAGTGACTGGAGTGGCTTGAAAGTCGTTGACCCTTTCCTACATTTAATGACGCTCCCATGAAAACCTGGATCTTGAATTGCCTTCTGTTTTTGGTTGAAGCCTCAGCAGGTAGAGCAGATGGAGATACCACCAGTAGAACTTCCCCCAGAAGAGCCTCCAAACATCTGTCAGCTGATCCCAGAGTTAGAGCTTCTGCCAGAGAAAGAGAAGGAGAAAGAGAAAGAAAAGGAAGAGGAAGAAGAGGAGGAGGTAAGAAAACTCGAGCTCTACAGTGAGTAAAGGAGATTCCCAATTTAGAAAAGCTCATTGGCCTGACAGGTTTGAGCCAAGCCAGTTAATGTTGGGCATCAGAGCGAAGAAAAATGTTCAGATAGAATCAAACTTGAACTGAATTCTTAGTGCCGTGAATCACTGAGTACATCACATTTTGTACTGTGCAGTAATTTTCTGTTTCCCTCAGGAGAAAGAAGGGACTGCCCTTACAGATTGATCAGTATTCAGTTTAGTGCTATTAAAGCCAGCCTCTGCTCAAACCTTCTACCTGTGGCCCAGAAACCAGCTAACCAGACATATTCTATTTGTCTCAGTTTGGGCTTTGTTTTAATTAGGCCAGACTAAGACCTGGCTCGTGTGAGTGGAAACTTGGAGAACTGTCACTTTTTACAGACTAGAGGTGCTTTAGACATGGCTTTCCTTTTCCCTGGGGTATGTTACAGTCCTTTCTAAAGTTTTCTAATTAAGGTTGTATAACTTAATTAACCCTCTTGATTTGGTGTTTTGTCATATTTGTATCTACTTAAACTTTTGCCTTTAAAATCTTTTCCAGATAACTAAATGAGATTGCTATAATCCTTTTCAAGACCATTGTGTATATATTGGATATAGTTTTGCAAGCAACCATCATGTTTCTAGTTCATCTTCATGGCAGATACTTTAGTGTAACATTGCATTATTTTAAAAGCTAAAATTTAGTTTCCAAACCTCTACTAGATTGAAATGTCATCTCAGATTTTATAATGAATCAGTATTAAAGCTCGATTCCTGTTCCAAGTGAAGCTGCTGATCCCAGCTCCTTAGAACATGGTGTCTAATACCCGTGTGCTGGAGCTATGGTCATTTTATTATTTTAATGGCTATTTGGACAGCTGGTGTAAAGTATATGTTAATAATTAATAGTGTGCCTCTCAATGTGTAGCAGTCTGAGTCCATCAGACATTATGCAGGCTCTTTGTTACTGGTTGGTGATGACAGTCTAGAAAATCATACTACAGAATTAACATTGAACATTAATTTTTCCCAGCATCTGAATTGGCATCATCCAAATACTACTTTATGATGTAGGTTACTTAATTGATCTGTTTTGCTTGGTTTTACTTCCAGCTATATGAAATTGAAAGAAACATTGTACCTAATGTGATTTGAGTCCTGGCTCAAGGTTCTTCCTTTTTTCTGTCTTTTTTCTTCTTTTTTTAAAAATATTTATTATGTATATAGTGTTCTGTCTGCGCACCAGATCTCATTACAGATGGTTGTGAGCCACCATGTGGTTGCTGAGAATTGAACTCAGGTTCTCTGAAAGATCAACCAATGCTCTTAGCCTCTGAGCCATCTCTCTAGCCCCCGGCTCAAGGTTCTTAACCATGGTCCATGTTATGTAGACCACATCCATATAGACCAGTACAGAGGCGTTATATTCAAATGTTTGTTTGCAAATACTTTCCTTTGCTATCAGGAAGACAAATTTCAAAGTTCATAGTAGATGGCAAATGATTTTGAAGCAGCGAGATTATAATTCATGTAGATGCTTCAGACTGTGTTAATCAAAAGCTTTCCAGATAGAGGTGCTGCTCTCCTGTCAGCCGAGCGCAGGTTTTCAACTTGTGGTGGTCATTTATTCAGGATGAAGATGCCTCGGGGGGTGATCAGGACCAAGAGGAAAGGAGGTGGAACAAAAGGACTCAGCAGATGCTTCATGGTCTTCAGGTACGCCAGCATAGTCTGCAGGGAGTCGTTGCCCAGAAAGAAGTCCTACTGGAATTTCGAGTCACACCTTTGTGGAAGTGTTTCCAGGGCTGCGTTGTTTTAAAGTTTTTTAACTACATAGGTGACCTGTAGAGCCAGGAGTAAACCTAGCAAGCTTCTAGGGTGCTTAGCCACGGTTATCCTGAAAAGCAGATCCGTGGCGCTGTGATCGAGACCACTCCTGTGTGCATTTGTGTTTTACGTTCATTGAGCAAGTTACTGTGCTGCGTCATAGAGTGCCAGGTGTCAGTCACAGTCCAGACACAGATGAGGTTTGAGCGAAATGAAATTCCCAGCAAGTTGTGCAAGGTTTCCTACAGTAGATTGAAGGAATGAATACTTGGGGTTTGGGGGGCTGAAGTGGAATTGATTTGAGTTTGCTGTTGTTCTTGCTTTAATCCACTAAGAACTTATTTTTACTGTCTCATGTCTATATTGAAGCAACTTTGCTTATTTCATGAACTTTATTTTGCCTTTAGATGTGCTGTAATATTTTATAGTCCTTTACCTTATTGAATAACATGAGAATCACATAACTCGATGCGAATGTCCAGTCTCAGCCCCAACTGATTGTACAAAATTAGTGTTATCCAGTTATTTCTTTATTGTGCGTGTTATGTTACTTGAATTCATCTGTTTTGCTTTGTTTTAT
Organism: Microtus oregoni; assembly: GCF_018167655.1. Lineage (NCBI taxonomy): Eukaryota > Metazoa > Chordata > Mammalia > Rodentia > Cricetidae > Microtus > Microtus oregoni. The sequence goes on from NW_024543081.1 coordinate 37,627,139, forward strand.
TTCAGCGTGCTCTTGCCAAAACAGGAGCTGAGTCGATCAGTTTGCTTGAGCTGTGTCGAAACACAAACAGGAAGCAGGCTGCAGCAAAGTTCTACAGCTTTTTAGTTCTTAAAAAGCAGCAAGCCATCGAGCTCACACAGGAAGAGCCATACAGCGACATTATCGCGACACCCGGACCAAGGTTCCATATTATCTGAGGCGCTAGAAGCATTTGAGCTAGTGTCCACTCACTAGTACATACAAATCGCCCCATGTGCAGGGCACCAAAACCCTTTAAGAAAGTTTTTAGATTTTTTTTTGTTTGTACAAAATCTTTGCCTTTTCTTTTTTCATCCCCCCCGTCCCCCCAGTGTTTCTAATTTGCTGCCATCTTTTAAGGGGAACTGCTTATTTGACTTGGGTTTGTATTCCTGGAGAAAACAGTACCACAAGAACCCAGAAGATTTTTAACAGTTCAGAACAGATGTGTGCAATATTGGTGCATATAAGAATATGGAGTAACAGTCAAAAGTCCCCATTTTTATGTCAGTTTTACATTACTGTGTTGAAAGGAAAACCTGCCTAGGAAATACCTGACACTTTTAAGAGCTAGTGGTTTGAGTCCCTTGACAGGAAGAGAAAATGTCTTCCCATCAGTGAAACCAGCAGTCTGGTTAACCACTGTGCTAGCACGTGAACACGTTACTGTCTTCTTGATCATGCTTTAAAGTAATCCCATAATGAGCAAGAGTTTGTGAATTGTGTTAGGACTGATCCTCTTGGACTGTTGTGTTCTGAAACCATTCCGTGTGAGTCTTAGGAACTCTGACATTAGCGCAGCTCAGAATGATGAGAGCCTTACACAGTGCTGTGACTCCAGGGGCTGCCGGTCACTTTTTAAAGATGCTTGGGTATGTTTGTTGGAGTAATAAGATCATGAACATAGTAATTCCCCCTGCCTGCTGAAGGGCCGACAGATGAGAAACTATACCAGATTGACTTTGCTTTAAGCAAACAGTGCTGTAAAAACTAATGGCTTCTCTGATATTTATTATAAATGTTAGTGCTGATCTCTTTCCAATGCTGCACACTCCTGTATTTGGAACTCACTTTATTAGCTTTGCAACTGTAATCCTGTATCAGTTTCCTATAATTTAAATGGAGAAAAACATCCAGATTAAGGCTTTATTATTAACAGACCAGATAGCTCCAGAAATTATGTGACTATATGAATATCAAAATATGTCTTCACTTGTAGGGCAAAATTATGTTGAAAGTTCTAGCTTAAGTGTTGGCACTTTTAAGGGGGGGAAATCAGTTTTAAAACTTAAGATTTCCATGTATACCCAGTAATTTTAAATTATGTGAAATATTTTAAATTTGTGAACTCTTAATTACTATTTTAATGATTCAGTTTCTTGAGAATGGTAATTGTATAAAATTGCTCTTGCAGTTTTATTTTCAATATGACGTGCCTGTAAACCATGGATATCCCCTTTGTAAAAAGACACTGTAGATAATTGAATGCTTGATTATAGAAAGGTCATTAGTTTCTTGTTACACATTTTGTTAGTCTGGTTTTTGTTGCTTACTGGGTTTAATATTGTTCTTGAAAATAGTTGACGCTATGTTATGTATGACTTTTCTAATAAAAGTTGTGTTTCGAGCCGTACATTTGGAATATGCTCAGTTGGTGGTCTGTCCCAGGAGAAATGTCAGCTGAAAAAGCAAAATGGCCAAATATTTAATTTGACTTACCTAGAATAATCTGTTCGTTACAAGCGACAACTTGTGTCGAAAGACTGCCCTGTCTTAAGGTAGTTCTAAGCCTAGGCAAGGTACTTGGAGTCCATATACACAACAAATTCCTCTGCCTTCTTAGAGCTGTCATTCCAGCGGGCGCCTCAGTCGCAGGTCCAGGGTGTAGGACCGACTGCAGTGTTAGAGTGAGGAGTCCAGGTAGGCCTCTTAGAAGGTGGGCATCCAGGTGTGGAGAAGGGTAAAGACAGCACAGCTGGAACTGTCCAGGTAACAGACGGAGCAGCTGGTAAGATTCAGACTGTGATGTACTTGACATGGCTGTCCACTGCAGTCACACATCCGGTGAACCTTAAAGCAGACTGGCCTGGGCTCTGCAGAGTGTCCTTGTGCCTCCTGCTTCTTCCTGAGTAATAACTGAATGAATGGAGGAGCTGTAAAGCTTGTGGGTCTGCTGCCACCATCGTGGGGGGTACTGAATGCCGCAGAAAGGTGTTCTTACTGTGTAAGTGAGAGCAATCTCTCCTATCGTGCCACCGTAACTGAATTTAAGAATGTGTCTGCTAGAAAGACTTGATACTTGCAGGTAAAATATACCAGGATTTGAAACCTCACTGTGCCTTTTAGCATTAGTGTGGTCTTGGGTCTTGGTTTTCTCAATTACAAAATTTTGTCTTGAAATCTTCAAAATTATATGACATAAAGAATAGTGAAGTTTCTAAAACTAGGTATTCAATAAATGATAGCTTTGCAAAAATGTTTAAAACAAGGGACTCATTTTTGAAATACGCTATTTTCAGGATGCTGATAATGGTGGGGTGTTAGGAGTTAGGTGAGACTAAAGGTATCGACTAGGAATCCCTCTAAGTCTATTGTCTGCAGTGTGAGTTGTTTGTGTGAGCAGTATATGTAGCTACTTACCGTTTAGATTTCAGCTGAGGGTAAATTCCTCAAGGGAAATTGTGCGGATGCACGCCCTGTGTCACCCTCGGTCAGACTTTCTGGCTGAGTGCTCGTCAAGCCCCCAGGAAACAAGTGACATAAATAATTGGCTATACTTAAAGCATTTAGTTTTAAGATCAAAGTCTTCCTACCATTTTGACTAGTAATGCAAAATGTATGTGAGGTATTCCAAGCTCTCAGAATTGTCAGGGTTGGTCCTTTAGTAGATATCTGTGGTAAAATCCTAGCATCCCAGCAAAGGCAAGTTGACTATCCACACTGTAGAAATTACATAAAGGGATCGGCTGGTGGTGTCTTCTCGAAATGTGGCACTTGAAATGAGTTTATTTTGTTGGGGGGGGTTATATTAAAGCTCTTGATAGAAATATCAGACTTGACCTAGGTTTTAAGCCTATCTCTTGTCAATCACTGATTGGGCCCTGGGTGAACATCGTCTCTCCAAGTCTTTTTCTTCAATAAATTTCTAGAGCAAGACATACTTGGGTTTTGACGCCCATAGGTGTAACTACTACCAAATACAGGGAAGTAATAGTTACGTTCTGCTCATCTTTCTCTTGTTCTTTCAGTTTACAGTGTCAAAAGTAAATAGTGTTAAAGTCCTGTGTGAATAATTTATTAAAATTGGTCTTCTCTAAAAACTGGAGTCCATGCTCGTTTAGTTTATGAAACAGTCCCTGGACATGGTGGCCCCCGGGGGCTTTAGTAGGGACAGCCCCACTGCTGCTTCCGTGAGATCCACTTCGTTCCACACAATATCCTACAGTTGACTCATGTCTGCTGTATGTCACGTAGTCTCTTCCAGGGGCACTTGTGCTGTCACAGATGGGAGCATTTCATCCCCTTAGGACAGTGTTTCTCTGTCCCCTTCCTCCGTTGGTGGGCCATTAGATTGATTGCTAATCCTTGCTATTGTGAATTGAAACATTATTTCTGCCTCCTCCCCCCCTCTTTTTTTGTTTTTGCTGTCCTTTCCTGCTGTCATGAGTACATAAAGTGGTGGGTGTTACTGTGGAACTTGGTCTTGAACACACAGTAGCTGACAGTTTCTATTATGGGTGTATACATTCTTGTGTGTACGTGCATACATGTGTGTTTATTTAGGGCATGCCACAGCATGAATAGGGAGGTTAGAAGGCAACTCTTTTTTTTGTATTTTATGTGCATTGGTGTTTTGCTTGCACACACGTCTGTGTGAGGGTCTTGAATCCCCTGAAACTGGATACAAACTGTTGTGAGCTGCCGTGTTGGTGCTGGGAATTGAACCTGGGTCCTCTGGAAGAGAGAACTCAGTGTTCTTAACCTCTGATCCATCTCTCCAGACCTGAAAATAATAATCTTAAAGTCCATAGCCACTTTTATAGTGAGGATTCAGGGAAGGGGTTACTATAGACATTTTTAAAATAATGAGGCAGTTTTCAACAAAAACTGATTGGCAAGTTTCTGTACTATAATTCTCAACATAGCCTTTCCATCATAACTGAATATACCACCACAGGAAGAGACGGCTCCCTGTATGGTGCTGCAAGAAGACAGTTTACATTCCACGATACCCACGTGTCACTGTTGTCCCTTTGTCATTCTTTCCTGTGGAGACACTTATTCTCCAGGACACAGTTACAGCATGGCTGTGAGGTGCGGTGCCACATCTTTGCCCTTTTTACCTCACCATGTGACTCAGATCTGCTTGATATTCAGTCAGGACCAGTGAACGGTGCAAAACCAGATGTCTTCCCTGACAGTAGTCTGTAGAGCAAGGGGTAGAGAGGCTGTCTTCTGGAAGATGCAAATCTGGAATTTATCCAGACAACGCATAATGTGTTAGGACCATCAAGGTCATAGACAGTCCCAGAAGCATTGCTAAGGAGAATGCAGCTGTTAGGAGTGGGAGTGGGGTGGGAGACTGAGAAGTGACCAGGCAGGCACAAATTTAGGACAGAATGGCATTACCTTAGTCATTTCCTTGTGTATGATTAATACTGATTACCAACTTGGCAGGGTACACAATCACCTAGAAGAAAAGCCTCTAGGCCGGGTGGTGGTGGCGCACGCCTTTAATCCCAGCACTTGGGAGGCAGAGGCAGGCGGATCTCTGAGTTCGAGACCAGCCTGGTCTACAAGAGCTAGTTCCAGGACAGGCTCCAAAACCACAGAGAAACCCTGTCTTGAAAACAAAACAAAAAAAAAAAAAAAAGACTTTTTTTCAAAAAGAAAAAAGCCTCTGGGCACATACATGAGAAAGTGTTTTTAGGTTAGGTCCATTCAAGTGGGACGCTCTATAGTAAGTGCAGAAGGAAATGTTCCAAATGCTGGTGTTTTGGACTGAATAAGAATGAAAAAGTGCTGGGCAGTGGTGGCGCATGCCTTTAATCCCAGCACTTAGGAGGCAGAGGCAGGCAGATCTCTGTGAGTTCGAGGCCAGCTTGGTCTACAGGAGCTAGTTGCAGGACAGCTAGGGCTACACAGAGAAACCCTGTCTCGAAAAACAAGAGAGACAGGGAGGAAGGGAGAGAAAGTGAGAAAGTATAAAAAGCACCAGCATCCATCGCTTTATGCTCCCTGGCTGTGGATGCAGTATGACCAGCTGCTTCCCCTCCTGCTTCCTTGGCCTGCCCACTCTGACGGACTGGACCATTTCAAACTGAGAACCAAGTAAACCCTTCTTGAGCTGCTTTATTCCGGTGTTTTGTTGCAGCGACAAGAGAAGTAATTAATATCCCAAGCCCTAGGAGCGCTGAATTCTGGTGCTAGCTATGGCCGTCCTCCATCAGTTTCTTCCATTCTGTTTTACCCCAGGGGCTAGCTGGTTTTCACATCGACAAATCAGAGTCATCTCAAAGGAGGAAATCTCAGCCGAGAAAACACACCCTTATGGAATCCTCTTAATTAGTGCTTGATGCAGGAAGCATCAAGCCGTCCCTAGGCTGGTGTCCTAGGTCTTGTAAGAAAGCAGACTGAGCAAGCCTGTAAGCAGTACTCTTCCCTGCCCTCTGCATTGGCTCCTGCATCCAGGTTCCTGCCCTGTCTGCCTTCACTGACAAGCTGTAACATTTAAGTGTAAGCCAAATAAACCCTTTCCTTCCCAAGCAGCTTTTGGTCGTGGTGTTTCACCACAGCAGCAGAAACTCTAAGCCACCCTACAATCATTTTCCAGTGAGCCTTTCCGTAGATCCCCTTCCATTAAGGGAACCTGAGTTTCTTCGATTGGCAACCAAGAGCAGTGATTGATTCGAAACCCTGCCATCACTACTAAATCAACTCAGCTTTGCATTCTAGTCCGATCACCGTCTTCTGCTGTCAACCCCTGAACACTTTTAAAAACTTCTCTCCAGCAAGGCTGTCATAAGGGGGAAGAGGGGAAGAAGGGGAAAGGGCTGCAGAAGACGAGCGGGCCATTGGGATAAGGAAACTGACAGGAAGAAAAATTACCTCAGAACGGCCCGGCACCAGAGAAAGCAGACAGATGAATGGGAGGCTCTTGGCAGCTGAGAAGGCAAATGAAAGCCTGAGAAAGATGACAGAGGACCAAGAACAGTACCACCTGAAATGCTCGCTGGAATAGGAGCTCAGCAGAGGGGCTCTGGGGGTTGTCGGCGGTTGCTCCTTGGAAAAACACACTTAAGATGATCCTGGAAACGAAGGGAAAGTGTGATGAGCAAAGCTACCGCACTGCACATTAAGATGAAAAATGGGATGTGGAGAGACTCGCTTCTTGATTAAAGCACAGCCCCGTTGCTTCCAAATTTTAGTATTCCATCAGAACTCCTTTAAGATAACACAGGCTTATCCTCACACACAGAAACCGCCCTGCCTGAAGTTTGCTCTGAGGATCATCTTGTAAAGCGTGACCTAGAGAAATTACGCTTTAGCATCCTGGTCCTGGAGTCATGTAAACCAAATTTCTTTTTAGCCGCTTGTCTTACGTTCTAACATCACCTTCAACGTCTTTCTCGTCAATGTCTCCCAAGCAAAGAGGTCATTGACATAATGACAGCACAGTGGTTATGAGGGTAACTAGCCATCCTCTAAGTGGATTTGGGACCTGCTCCACAGAAGGGAAGTACCATGTGGATACTGTGAACCTTGTCAAAAGCCTATGCCTAGGGAGGTCATAGGTCCAAAGGAAAGAGACAATTATTACACTAAAATGAGTTAGTACTAACTGAGTTTGGTACTAACTCCCTTCTAAATAACTGTTTACGTGTGTGTGTGTGTGTGTGTGTGTGTGTGTGTGTGTGTGTGTAAATCCTAGGAGAAGAATGGTTTATTTCGCTTACAATTCTAGATTTCAGTCAGTCACCAGGGGAAAATCAGGATAGGAACTTCAAACAGCTAGTCACATTCACATCCACAGCCAAGAGCAGAGAGAAATAAATGCGTGTTTGCTTGCTGCTCAGCTGGACTTTTATACAACTCGGGACTGTGCCACCCACAGTGGACTGGGTCTTCCCACACCAATTAACTTAATGAAGGCAATCCCCAGAGCACGCCCCCAGGCTAATCCAATATAGTCAATTTCTCAGTAAGTCTTTCTTCCCAGCCAGTTCTAGGCCATGCCAAGTTGAGAATGAAAGGTAACCATTGCTGTCCACCTCTCCCCACTGAGCTCTCACTGGCCATCCGATATTCTTATATGTCAACAAGGAACAAGAATGCGGGCTGCCCACTGTCACTTTCAGAATTAAGCGATTACTAAGAAGGCACGGAAACTGTAAAATGTTGCGTTTTCTTTCTACAGTTAAACCAGAAAATAGCAGCGTGCGCAGTAAAATTTTCTCAGCTAACAAACGGAAACGTTTTCTCATTGGGTTTATCTTAGAAAAAGAGTTCTGGGTCAGAGAGTATTGGTGTCAAAGAATGACAAGATCAGAGACTTCAACTCCAAGTGACCTTTGCTTTGGACTCGATTTCCTGTCATTCTGCTTTGTCAAGAGTGAAAACTGATATCTGGTCTCTGCAGGAGTTGACAAGGGCAAGATGCTGGAGCCTAGCTGCCTTCTGGCTTCATCACCTGCCCCAGAGGGAGGTTGGGAGGCAGAGGCAGAGGCCAATGAGATGATACAGCTCTTGTGTCCTGAAGGTATTGGATTCCAACACAGGGGATGGATGGTGCTGATTAAATCAAGGTGTAGCCCCAAACTGGAATGTCAGATTTGAAACAGTTTCCTTCGTGTGGAAAGTCATCTTGGCGTGGTCTCATCAGGAAAGGAGAGCTAGCAAAGCCTTGCAGAGAAGTGTCTGCCTCCAAATCTACTGAGCACTGCTCCTGACGGAAGCCATCATGTCAAAATGCTAGTTGCCTGCAGTTCACTGTGCCGGAAATATGTGCAGAGGTCGGGATGTCTGAGAGTCAGGTTACACCCTCAATCTTTCTGCTGGGGCGGAGCGGCTCTGGGATTAGGAACAATTCTAAGCACAGTGAAGACATGAATAAGAGAAAGGAAAGGAGAATGCCAATCTCCATAACATACAGACTAAGACACGGAACAGAAATGGTCCCAATGTAGAAACAGGAGAAAAACATAGAGGAAAGTCAAACCGATGAAAATGCCATTTAAATGTATAACAGGTTACTCACAGACAGTATAAATAGAAATTTAAAAATCCCTAAACTGGTCAGTGGTGGCACACATCTTTAATCCCAGCACTCGGGAGGAAGAGGCAGGTGGATCTCAGTGAGTTTGAGGCCATCCTGGTCTACAGAATAAGTGTGTGGTAGTTTGAACAGAAATGCCTACCTCCCACTGCTTGAACTTAGAAGGAGTAGCACTATTAGGAGATGTGACCTTGTTGGAGTAGGTGTGGCCATGGGGAGGCAGGCTTTGAGGTCCTAAATGCTCAACTTTGACCTAGTGTGGCCGGCTCCTTTTACTGCCTGCAGCACAAGATGTAGAACTCTCATCTTCTCCAGCACCGTGTCTGCCTGCATGCTGCCATGCCTCTCGCCATGATGACAATGGACTAAACCCCTGAAACTGTAAGCCAGACCCAATGAAATGTCTTCCTTTATAAGTGTTGCCATGGTCATGGGGTCTCTTCACAGCAATAAAACCCTAACCAAGACAGAGTTCTAGGACAGCCAAGGCTACACAGAGAAAGCCTGTCTTGAAAAACAAATAAACAAAAAAGCATAGTCCAGGCAGGGCATAGCATCGACTTCCCCTTCTACATAAAACTAAGAGAAGAAGAAATACATGATAAAATGTTTACCAAATCCTGACCCCTAAGCTGCCGAGGCCAGAGTCCCTGCAGAAGCAATCTTGATCCAAGCTCAGCTTGCCAACTGGAGAATGTCTCCAGGTTTCAGTGACGCATAGGGAAACCTTAGTAACTCCCGACTGTCCCACTGATTGGGTTAGGTGGAACTGGGACTTCCACAAAGTCACAGTGACTAAACTTCAGTGTCACCTTTAAGAAGAGGACACTGCGAAGAAATACCTTCAGCATTTGAAAGGCAGCAGCTGGTCTACCTTTCTACATTCATAATGGTCTACATTAATACCATCTGAATGTTAACTGGTACATACATGTGAGCTGTAAGAGCCTGGGAAAGAACCACACAGAGGAAGCTGGGGCTCAGCCCCAGAAGACTACACAGAGATCGGAAGAGTTTGTGTTCCATCACTCAGAGTGTCAACTCTAATAATGACCTCAGAAGGTGGGAACAAGAAAATGACTCAATTTGTTCTGCATCTAATAACAAGTGAAAGACTTGCAAGGAGCCAAGGTTTCCCAAGGAACATAGATATATCATGTGATAAAAGCTCAAGCCGTTGGTGGCATTGCTGTAGGCCTATAATTCCAAGACTCAGGTAGCAGAGAGAGGGAAGAGAAGGAAAGGAGGGAAGTAGGGAGGAAGGGACGGCAAGCAGGCAGGCAATTGGGAGAACACAGAAAAATGAAACTATTCAACATCCAACATAGTACAGTTCAAAGAAGCAAATCCAAAGCTTCCACACTTTTCCTGAAAGAAGAAAAAGAAGACAAAGTGAGTCAAAATGGTACAGACCGCAGAAAAGGTGACAGAGTAAAGGATCCATGGTGACTACTTTCCATATGTTGAAGAAGTCAACGATCCAACAGGGGAAGTGACACTAAAATCAAAATCAAACTCTTGGAAGCGAAAAATATAATGATTGAAATAAAAAAAATTACTCCATAATATTAGTAGACTATGAGCCACTGCAGTTAAAGGAAAAGGGAGCCTGAAGATGTGCCACTAGAACTTTCCCAAATGAATCATAGGAAGAAAACAACTGACAGAAGTTGGACAGTCAGTGAGCTCTTGGGAAAATATGGGCAGCTTTATAAATTAAACAGAGTCCCTGAACAAAAATTTTATGAAAGCAAGGGAGAAAGCTTTCTTAAATGTGCTAAAAACTATAAAGAAAAACAAAAAGGCCCCAATACAATAAACAAGATGAATTCTACAGTTCAATTCATGGCTTAAAACCACCAGTTAAGAAAAAACCAAAAACCAAAGATTCGTTATACAAAAGAGAGCCAAGATGAAAGCAATCGTTTTATTTTCATCAGAAACACAGCAAGTGTTGAAAGCCAGAAGAGTCACATTTACTATAAGAATGCAAATGACTGACCATAAAGGAAAAGAAAGAGGTAGACCATGCAAACAATAATCTCAAGAAAACTGGAGTGACTATATTAATATCTCACAGAGGTTTTCTATTACCAGGGATATTATCTCACATAATCACAAATGTGCCAATTTATTATGACAGTATGGGATCCAAAATGTTTAAACATCTAATACTAGAATTTCATTATTCATGACGTGCGCTCAATGGATCACAGAGCAAAACTGGCAAATCCATAATTAGAGTTGGATATTTTCCTCATCTCTTTCATAAAATCTGTGATGAAGAAGTAGACAGAAAAATCACTAAGGATATGATCAACTTAAACAAGACTGTCAATCAACATGACCTATATGACATTCATAGAACTCTATCCAAAACAGAAGCAGAATACACATTCTCTGTAAACATGTACAGAACAATTATCAAAAGTTGTCACATCCTGGACCACAACGCAAGCTTCAAAAATAATGTAAGGATTAGAAGCGACGTGATCTGTAGTCACAATGGCACTAAGCTAGAAATCGACTTGAAAACTTCAGCTCTCAATAACCGACTTTAAATAAACTGTGACTCAACAAATAAGTCAAAAGGGGGGTCATGAATAAATTGAAATTGGTAGAAATGGAAACATAAACCATTAAAATGTATGAAATTGAGAGGAAAAGGCCTCACAATGTCCTAACCCTGCCTGAGGATCTATGTCAGTTTATAGCAGCAATGGAGGGGCCTTAGAAGGCCCTACCCTTCCCTGAGGATCAATAAATTGTTAATGGTTGCTGAAGGGGCCATTTTCATTAGTGTTGTAGTCATTGGTTAAGTTAGCCATGCTCCTGTAAATAATTCTCTACCAATATTTCTAAGTAACATACACACAGAGACAAAGACATGAAAGTGGAAGAGTACGCAGTTGGAAAGAAGAAGGGAGCAATGGGAACAGAAAGGGACAAGATTTTTAGAGGATGAAAATGGTCAAACTACATTATATACATGGATAAAAATATTACAATGAAGTCCTATATCACATATTATTCATATGCATAATAAAAAATTCGGAATCAAAACCACATGGAATTCAGCTCAACAAGCACGTAGAAGCTCATCACACTGAGGAATAAAGGTTGACCAATGTCCTCTGCTTTTATCTAGCACACAAGAACCAGAACTTATGAAACGTGATAAGCATCAGAAAGCAAGGAGTGAAGACAAAAGAGAGAATTAAAAGTCACAGAGGAAAATCTTAACAAAACTGGAATCCACCTTCCCAAAATGCCTTTAACCACAGATGCAAAGATTCTCAGTGAAGTTTATGCACAGCTAGTCCAGTGTTTTATGCATTTGCTTCTTCACTATTCTTTGACAATTTCATACATACAGAATACATTTTTGTCATTTCAACCCCCCACTACCCTCTCTCATCCCGCTCCTACTTCTGCTGAACCCCTTCTCGGCCAAACCCCTCCTCCTGTCTTACTTTCATGTCTTTTGCTCGTTGTGTGGCTCCTGGAGATGATCAGTTTCCTTACATGGATGTGAGGAAAGGGTTATTTACTGAAGCATGAGAAATTTACCAATGGCTGCATCACTGAAGAAAATGATACCTTCTCCCCCAGTAGCCATTAATTCCTATTTTCTCCAAGGGGAGAGATGGGCCCTTACGAGCCGCACCCCAGTCATAATGGAAAGTGAGGAGCCCTGGTATATGTAGATCCTGTGCAGGTAACCTCAACTGCAGTGAGTGCTATGGATGACCACACTGGGCCTGTGCACAAAGAGGCCCTTCAACTGTCAGGCATGAATGGAGGTGGGACCCCAGGGACTTTGTCTCTCCCCACTAAACTCTTTGCTACTGATAGATTCGGGGAGAGAAGGGAATCATTTGTGAACCCATTGTTGAGCCCCCAGTCTCCACTGGGTAGTTCCAAGCCCAATTGAGATACAGATGGACCTGGTTAAACTAAATGGGCCACAAAACAGAACTGAAACTCAAGGCTCTGAGGAAGGGACTGGAAGCAGGGGAGGTAAGTGGAGGGATGGTAGATCATTGAGATGGAAGCAACGTAGAGAGGATAGAGAGTAGTCAGAATATATCATCCACATGTAGAAAATGGTCAAAGAGCAAACTAAGTTAATTTTTAAGGAAAGGAAAATACTTTCCAATTGTTGTAGCTAATGTAGAAATGTAATTAGATTTTATGTATCAAAACAAAGCAAGGCAAGATGAAGCAACATTCCTTTCTCTGTCCTACTTCAATTGAACTGCAATTCAGTATTTTGCATGACACCTCCAAATCACTGACAGACTCACGAGACAACGCCCTGCTTGCCCGTGTGCCCAGAAGCGAGCTATAGAGAGCACATCTGCTCCAGGAGAATGCTTTCCTTCCCAAGTCTGTAAACAGTGAACATTCCACTGACTTTACTGTCACCATCGATTATAGAATGCAGACCATATTTTAAAAATACACACACACACAAAATTCCCCTTTTCACTTTTTGACATCTCAACAGGATCCAGGTCACCCAAGGAAACTTTGAAACTCCTAATAGCTCCTTAGTGTAAAAAATAACTCTTGGAAAGTTTCAAGTAGAGAGAGTTTTGCTGATCACCTCCACGGGATAAGGGCTGTTCTAGATGTAAAGACTCCCAGGGGTGATGGAGGATTGGTAGATTGGTCCATAACCTATTTTGTCTGTGTTAAGATAGAGTTTCAAATACCCAGCCATGCTAGGGTAGCACAGCCGACCAAGGGAAGCAGAGGTCTTTCTCCAGAAGAAATGCGAGACTGGCAGGGAGGGGATGGTGTCTCAGCAGAGAGAGAATACACCTGTTTCCAGCAGCGAATTGAATACTTAAGAAATTCTGTTTCCACAACCTTAGGAAAAAACTGACTGTGCAAGACTTTTGGCTGAAAGGGAGGATCCGAAGGACTTGGAGTGGGCTTCAGCATCTTGGAAAAAATCTGGGTCACTAGCCGACTCCTGAGTTCTCAGTGTCTCACCCTGCAATTGGAAAAGACAGTGGAGTGCAGAAATATTTCACCCTGCATCAAACAGCCTGTGATTGTCATGCACCAGATAAATCTTTTTGAAAACCAGCAGCTCACGGTGCATCCGTGGTGTGCAGGAGCCTGGATGAGAAGCAGAATGGAAGCCAAGGCTTGATGTCTACTGAGAACCAGCAAATCGTGACGGCCCTGATGGGGAAACTCAGAGAGTGAGCACGGAGGAGAGGAGTATTCAAAGTCTGCTCTCTTCCAAGAGGTTTTTAGGATTCAATTCAACGCAACTGAGGTGTTTGCAACTTAAAGTGACCTTTGCCATCTCATGGGGGACAATGAGTGACAGGAAGTTAGGTCTTTCCTGTCCAAGTTTCTAGAAGCAGTTCTAAAGCCCTGAAAGACAAGGTAGTGGTGGGCTATATACCTGGGAGAGAAGAAAAGGGAGAAGCTTAGTGTCTTAGTGACTCCATTGCTGTGGAGAGACACCATGACATGACAACTCTTATAAAGGAAAGCATATAATTGGGGCTGGCTTAAAGTCTCAGAGGTTTAGTCTATTATCATCATGGTGAAAACACTGCAGCATGCAGGCAGACATGGTGCTGGAGAAGGAGTTGAGAGTTCTGCATCTTGATCTGCAGGCAGCAGGAGACTGTAACCCACCCTGGGAGTAGCTTGAACATATGAGACCTCAAAACCTGCTTCTACAGTGACACCAGGAGACTGCAACCCACCTTGGGAGTAGCTTGAACATATGAGACCTCAAAGCCTACTTCTACAGTGACACCCTTCCTCCAATAAGAGAATACCCACTTCAACAAGGCCACACCTCCTAATAGCGCCCCTCCCTATGGGCCAACCATTGAAACACATCAGTCTATGGGGGCCACACCTCTTCAAACTACCACACTTAGTCTACCCATTAAATGACGCAATCCATCTCCTAGGTTACATTTCACCAGCGTGTCTGGTGGTGGGATAGGCTCTAATTCCCAGAAGACCAAGGTGGCCCATGATGCTGTGATAATGAGACCCTTCCCAGGCATGCCCCACTAGAAACATCTGGCTACTCTACCCCCTGACTGCCCTCACAACAGCTCGTGTAACCACGGGGGCAGGCCAAGTAGTCTTCTTCAGGACCTTTCCTCTGCCAGCTCGCTGTGTGATTGTTTGGGGGCACATTGAGTAACCACCACTCACTGTGCATTCTCTTTAACGTCGGGTCACTGTACTGCAGGCCCTGTAACTCTGTTGTAAAAATGGATGAAGAGAGCAAACACAGAGCCATCGCCACAGGTCTGGTTGGGATGTGGGCATCAGGATCTCCTTTGCTGAGGGAAGGAAGTATGTTGAGCTGCAGATTTTGCAGCAGACCTGCTAGTCCTTCCTGCAGTGGGCAGATGCTGTGGACTACGTGTGTCCAGTGGTATCACCCGAACTCCAGACCAAAAGGCTGTCTTTTGGGAGTTGTGTCTGCCAATGAACTTCATGTCCTGGAACAGTGTTTGCACAAACACTGAACACACAGGAACTGGCTGTGGAGACAGCTGATTCCTTCAGCCCCATAAGCACCATGGAGCACCTGGAGTGTGGCTCAGAACCATATGCACCCAGCAGGAACTGTGCTTCTGAATTAGTTAAGAGCATGATTAGCCTGGAAAAAGGCAGATGGCTTTCATGAATACTTCCTGGTAGCAGATTCCTGGGATAGATAAAGGTAACGATTTTGAGGGCTATTTAAGGGCAAGAGCACACACCACCACCCCTTTATTTTCTTAGTTTATGTGTATGGTTGGAGTTAGCCTGCAGGCTGTGCATGACATTCATCATAGGTCAGGAGAGGGCATCAATTCCCCTGGGATTGGAGTTACAGATGCTTGTGAGCTACCATGTAGGTGCTGGGAATTGAACTGGAAAAGCAGCCAATGATTGCTACCCGTCTCTCCAACCTCAATAAGAGCAGTTTTATCTTGAGCTACTTAACAGATTTTTGTGGCTTTTCCCCCTGTGCTGCTAATAAAAGCCAACGTATGCTAGTCAAGTGGTCTATCACTGAATGGCTTCCCCAGCTTACTGAATATTTTATCAACACTTATTGTTTTCATTATGAGGTTTCTACAAACGTGCATATGTATTTTGACCATATTCACCCCCTTCTCCTCCCTTGCTTCCTTAGCCCTCCTAGTTCTCTCTCTCTCTTGCACACGTACACACGTGCGTGTGTCTGTGTGTGAGCACATGTGTGTGAGAAAAACCCAGTTAGCTTCACTGGGATTGTTACAGGAGCATGGGTGAGGGCATGGGTACCTTGTCTTGGCTACACCACTGGGGAAATAGTTTCTCTCCTGCTCCCCCCTTCAACCATTAACTGCGCAGAAATTCTCAGGATCCTACTGCATATTTTAAGTGAACGTTTTGACTGTAAAACTGTGTGTAATACATAGGAAGGAGAAAAGGACAGGATCTCCTGAGTACATTGGGAGCATGGGGGTCCTGGGAGAAGGTAAAAGGGGAGGGGGAGAAGAGAGAAAAGAGGAGAAAAACACATAGCTCAATAAAAATAAAAAAGCTGTGTGTAATATTTTTATATACATAATTAGAATATTGCAAATGTACACACAAAAATATCTTCAATGTTTCCCTATGGAGTCCGGCTATGATTGGTTTTTCTGCCTTCCACTGATATTGTTTGGGTTTTTTTGTTTTGTTTTTGGTTGTTCGAGACAGGGATTCTCTGTTGCTTTGGAACCTGTCCTAGAACTTGCTCCACAGACCAGGCTGGCCTAGAACTCATAGCGATCCACCTGCCTCTGCCTCCTAAGTGCTGGGATTAAAGGCTTGCGCCACAACCGCCCGACTGCCTTCTAAAGACTTCTAATGTTTTGCGTTTATGATTAGATTAGAAGTTGTAAGAAGCTGTTTGGTGGCTATCATTTTTGTTTGCTTGCTACGTCGTCTCCTACAGTCCAGGCTGGGCTTGAACTTGGGTAGCAGAGGATACCCGTGAACTCCTGGTAACCCTGCTCTACTTCTCAGATGCTGGGACTGCATGTGCCTGTCATTACATCACCCTTACACATTGCATTTTATAGGACAGATGCCAAACTCGAGAAATCCATCGCAGAATTTGAGACTGCATCTCAGAGATCTTTAGATTTTGTCTCCTTTTCGAGGGTTTTGTGAACCCTCAGATCCTGAATTTCTTTTCTTTTTTTTTAAAAAATATTTATTTATTTATTATGTATACAATATTCTGTCTGTGTGCATGCCTGCAGGCCAGCAGAGGGCACCAGACCCCATTATAGATGGTTGTGAGCCACCATGTGGTTGCTGGGAATTGAACTCAGGACCTTTGGAAGAGCAGGCAACGCTCTTAACCTCTGAGCCATCTCTCCAGCCCCTGAATTTCTTGTAAACAACTTGTTTTCCCCTGATCTGAGTGCCTACAGCTGCTCTGAGCACGAGATCTTCAGGAGTTACTGATGGCAGGAGAGTGGTTTCTGGTGGGTTTGGCTGGGGTGTGGCTATTCCTAGATAAGCTGCCCCTGGACACAATAAAGGGGGCATTCTTGGGCATTCTGGCTTCAAGGATGACCCATGTCTCTGTCTGCCCATGAGTCTTTGTGTGTTTCAATCTCCAGCCCGTTGCCTGTTGCGGGAGGTCCTCCCTCCTCCAGCCTATAGCCACTGAGATACCAGCCCATTGGGTCGTGGTCTCTCTCCCTTTAAAAAAGCGGCCACTTCCCTCTCCTTCCTGGTTGCGCAGAGGGCTGACGGTGATCTGTAAGTTTTTTCCCCTTTAAATAAATACCACCCTATTAATCATAATTCCAAACTAGTGTGGCATTGTTTATGACTTACACCTTCAGTTGCCCAGTTCACGAACCGTATGGTGCACCGCACCATTTCTCTTTGCTGTTGAAACAAAGCAAGTCATCTTCCTAGCAAAGGCATGCAGTAGTAGAAGGACTCAGAAACTATGCTAATGCGCAGCTCCGACTCATCCTTCCCAGACAGTCACAGAGGGCTCTTTTACTCATTCAACAAAATTGGTTGTTTCTACACCTCGGGCCCTGTGCTAGTGGGGGAAACTGGAAGTCATCAAAACTATGGTGCCTGCTCTAAAGTGAAACAAGTTTGAAAGAGATGAACATCCATCGAGTCTGCAGGGTGTGAGAGCAGAGTGAGCCCAGCGTGTTGGGCACAGAAAGGAGGGGGTTGCTGTCCTTAGCGGGAGTGAAAGAGCAAGACAGTCTCTACCCTTCTGAGGGAAATGGGAAGCATTTAGCATTGGCCCTGGGAAATCTGGACTGGCCCCTCACCACAGGTGGAAGAGCTGCTGGCCCTTAAAAAAATCAACCAGTGGCGATAACTCTAACCTTTTGTTGTTGCTGTTTTGCTCTTTGAGACAGGGTTTACTCTATGTAACAGTCCTGGCTGTCCTGGAACTCACTTTGTAGACCAGGCTGGCCTCGAACTCACAGAGATCCTCCTGCCTCTGTTTCCCACATAGTGGGATTAAAGGTGTGAGCCACCACCACCGGCTGGCGAGCTCTTAATTCCAGCACTCTTAAGGCAGAGGTAGGTGGATCTCTGTGAGTTTAAATTCACCCTTGTCTATATAGTGATTTCCAGGACAGCCAGGGCTATTTAAGGAGACCCTTTCTCAAAACAAAACAAGACAAAACAAAAAACAAGAAAACTGGATTATTGGTTTGTCATAAACTAGATATGATCTGCATTCATATGAACTCCTAGTGATGGTGTAACCACTTGCTGCTCATACCAACTGAGCAGTGCCAGTAAGAAGTCTAATGTGTTCAGTTTACTGTATTGTGAAGATTACATGAACATCCCATGTCCACGTCACAGAATTCCAAAGCAAAAACTAGTGAATGTCACTTTAACTACCCTGAAGAAAAGAAACATGGGAATCCGTAGTCACTGAACACTATTACGATTTTCCAATATTTTTGCAACATTCAGCTACGCAATCACTTTGGTTGTTCACAACCACTATTTCTTATTTAAAAGTGATCAGAGGGGGAAAAAATGAAATGTATGAGTATATTCAATTCTGTCATCAGAAATGCTAGTTCATAAAATCTTCATTTCAGTGACACTCCGGTATATGGGCATAGTTTTATTGCATAATGTTATTAAATTGTCTTTCTCACTCCAGGTTGCTGAAAAGGATTTGAAGAACACATCTACAAAAACAGTTGCTATCCAATCCATTTATACAGGAATGTGCTGAGGTGCCGAGATCTTAAATGGTACACCTATGTATACATAACCAGGAGTGGCAGGACCCATTTTTTGTGCCAATATAATGGCATGCAGTATAATGTTGTGTACGTATGTACGAATACATATTTCCTCTCCTGGAGGACACAAACCTTGGTATAAGTAAAGAAAAGATGTCTGGGCTGGAGAGATGGCTCAGTGCTTAAGAGCATTGCCTGCTCTTCGTAAAGGTCATGAGTTCAATTCCCAGCAACCACATGATGGCTCACAACCATCTGTAATGAGGTCTGGTGCCCTCTTCTGGCCAGCAGACATACAAACAGAATGTTGTATGCATAATAAATAAATATTTTTTTTTAAAAAAAGATTTCTAGCCGGGCGGTGGTGGCGCACGCCTTTAATCCCAGCACTCGGGAGGCAGAGGCAGGCGGATCTCTGTGAGTTCGAGACCAGCCTGGTCTACAGAGCTAGTTCCAGGACAGGCTCCAAAGCCACAGAGAAACCCTGTCTCGAAAAACCAAAATAAATAAATAAATAAATAAATAAAAGATTTCTGCAGAGAAGAACCAGGAGGGTTAATAATTAGTGTCTTAAAATAATCTTTATTTAGCAGCATGGCAGCTTCCTAGTTTTACGCGTTCGACAGCATTTCCCAGATTTATAAGCTGTCACAACCCTAGCCAGGTAAGTTTTCTTTTTATTTTCATCATTGCTAAACCTGGCTGGAATTCCTGGGCTGTGGGTTCCTTTGGTTTTGATTTACATCCATTGTCATTCCAAGCACACCATAGACTGCTTCCCTGGGTCCTCTCAGCTTCATGAGTGGCCCAGCCAGAGGCTAAGCCGGGTGACCTGGGGCACACCTGGCTGTCTTGGCACCGCGGCTGACTGCACCCATTCACTCATAAGCACTGCACCTGGACAAACAGGCCTCACACTTCGTGGCTCCAAGGACAATATTTCTTTTTAGGATCATTTTCCTGTCTGCATCCTCGGCCATCCCACAGAGAAATGCCTTCCCCATGCTGTCTGTAAAACCCCAGGAATGCCTCTCCTGACACTTGAGCCTTCGTAGTGGTTTGGGCAGTTTGGAAATACAACCAAAGCAATGGTTTAGTGATTTTTCTGTGTTTTTTCTGCTTGTGTATCCTGTTTTTCTTCAAGACCCACAGATTATTGTTTTTCCTGTGGCTGCAAAGAGCCCTGATCTTGTCCATAAAACACTTCTACCTAATGAACAATGGCTAAGCAAAAGGAACTAAAGCCACGAACTTGGAGCCACCATAGCCTTGTACTCAAAAAGTCATTGAGACACCCACCTAAGGGTAAATGTTCCCTTGGTGGCTCTGGGGAGTGTCTTGAGAGTTCAGGGGAGAACAGCTGATGAGCAGAGGAACAAGGGACTCCAACATGGAGGCCCAAAAATGTGAGCCTATTTCTACCTCGCCTGAAGGTCAGAGAGTTTTAGCTTGTTCAAAGTTGTTGAAAATAAGAGCTACACACCCTCACCTAGGGTGTGGTTACTTGGTGTTTGGGACTTTAAGACGGCTCAGACTGGTAGATCTATTCTACCTTGATCAGAAATCAGAGAATTCAAGCATACATCTGCTCCTTCTTTTGAATTAAGAGGTTTGACCTAGGGAGTGGCTACCTTCAGAACACTTGGTCTAGGGTGTGTTCGCTGCCTAAACAACAGAATGCTTTTCTCAGGAATTAATGATTTGACAACTCAAGTACTGAAGCAGGTAACTGTTCTAGCTGTCTTTTGTATCATGTTAACAGCAGTCTCTGTCTTCTTCTCCCTGCTGTATTGGGGGTATAAGAGTGTATGGACAATTAAACACAGGAGAGTTTTCTGTATTCACAGGAACTCCCAATACTATCCTAGGTTTCTGCTTTATTATTTTCACTTGCGTCTTTGTGCTCTTTGCCAACTTTTCTAATCCCCATGCCCCTACCCTGGTAAATGGTAAAGCTGGTGTTCGACTCTCCAGTCTCCACCATGGGTTAGGAACAATGGCAGGGTTAGTCTTACTTACTCTGGGAAGGTACTGACTTTGATGGTTTGGTTCAGAGCTACTGTGGGATAACCCTTCCTTACACTGTGAATATATGTTGCTCTCATTGGTTGATAATAAAAGCTACCTTGGACTATAGCAAGGCAGAATATCACTAAGTGGGAAAGCCAAAGTGAAGAGAGAGAGAGAGAGGGGGGAAAGAGAGAGAGAGAGAGAGAGAGAGAGAGAGAGAGAGAGAGGAGTCACCAGCAGCAAAAGAAACAAGATGGCAGCAGACAGATAACACCAGGGCCACGTGGCAATACATAGATTAAAAGAAATGGGTTAACTTAAATGTAAGAGCTAGATAGCAATAAGCCTGAACTGTAGGCCAAACAGTTTGTAATTAATATTAAGCCTCTGCGTGACTATTTAGACGCAGCGGTTGGACAGAGCAGGACAGAGAAACCTCTGTTTATAAAGGTGTGTAGGCCTTTACATGCCAGTGCAAAAACAGATGTGTATATACAGACATGAGTATAATGTATACATATATGTGTGTGTGTGTGTGTGTGTGTGTGTGTGTGTGTGTGTGTACACATATATGGATACACACACATTCTTACATAAGGTCCTCTGTGGAAAACTTAATCAAATGTCAAGGTAGTAACAGCAACACACCAAACCAAGCATAAGGGTCTGTGAGACTGCTCAAACCACACAGTTAGGAAGCCCAACCTGGAAGGAGGGAACACTGGCTCTGCTGCTCAGAAACATCTGTTATCAAAATGAACCCTCTTATTACACAGCCTTCTGTGACTATGTGTGTACACTCATTATTTGGTTCTGATAGGGTTTTATATAAGGAACATTTAACTAGAATTGGTTACTTGCCCAGCTCTAGACAAATTATTTTTGTGTGCATTCATTTTTAATCCTGAGGATGATGACAAAAATCTCTCTCTCTCTCTCTCTCTCTCTCTCTCTCTCTCTCTCTCTCTCTCTCTCTCTGTGTGTGTGTGTGTGTGTGTGTGTGTGTGTGCTGTCATTCTCATTTTGCAGATGAAGAAACTGAACACAGGAATGATACCTTATTTATTAAAGATAATTTAGTAAAAAAAGAAACACTCAACTTAAGTGTGGAAATGAGAACAGGCAGTAGAGGTTTGTCATGGGAAAAAAAAACTAATGGAGTGTGAAAAACAGTTATGAAGAAAAATATTACATCAGTGTAATATTTTACTTAAATTTATATTGAAATGAATAATTCTAGATTTATTTGGAATCATAAGAAATAATGAGTTAGATACCTTTTGCTATGTTTCTTCTTATTCATTTTGTATTTTTTTTTTATTTATTTTGAGTTCTCGAGACAGGGTTTCTCTTTGTAGCCCTGGCTGTCCTGGATCTCACCCTGTAAAGCAGGCTGGCCTCAAACTCAGAGATCTGATTCTGCCTCCTGAGTGCTGGGATTAAAGGCGTGTGTGACCACAGCCCAGCTAACTTTCTTCTTCTTTATAAAACTATATTCCAATACCACATAAATACACAAGCCTACAAAGGTATTTTATGAATTTCTCCAGCTCCTCCTCTCTATCCCCCGTCCCATCATACCTGTGGTCAGAAAGATGTCCTGAAGAATTAGAAAGTAGTCGGGCGGTGGTGGTGCACGCCTTCAATCCCAGCATTCGGGGAGGCAGAGGCAGGTAGATCTTTGTGAGTTCAAGGCCAGCCTGGTCTACAAGAGCTAGCTCCAAAACAGGCTCCAAAGCTACAGAGAAACCCTGTCTCGAAAAAAAAAAAAAATTGGACCCAAGCATAGAGAATTCAGCTTCTTTTTCAAGCCTGTTTTGGTGTAAGTGTGCCTGATGCTCAAAGCTCTGTTGCCTACCCATCTGTATTACTGAACATCATCTTTAAAGTCATTCTTTTCCTTTGCTCATTATCTTTGTTTTCCGCCTAGGGCTTACTCATGGTTGGACATTACCTTGGCTAGCAACAATATGAAAGCCATTTGCTTTTTAATAGAACGGGCACCAGACCAGCCCAGATGCACGTCCGCACAGGTGATTTATGTACGGCGGAAAAAAATTTCACAGATGATCAACAAAATGACATCACATGATAATGGCTTCACCCTAGTCAGCCCATTGTGTTGTCATAATTACAAACATATGGGAGGACAAATTAGCCAGTCGTCTAGAACCATGCAGGAATGGAGCCCAAACCATTTCCTTGGCAACGCCATATTTTCTTGGTGTGCTTCAGACAACTTATGGCTAGTCCAGTTTGAGGTCTTGGCTGTACTGGTTTAACTACTTCATAGTGGGAGAAACTGTCGCGCACGAATACTGGTGGGATCAGGAGTGTGGCTCTCCGTCCTGTGGGGCTGGGTGTTTTCACTCTCAGAGGACTGTTCTTTCTGTTCCCGCTTGCTGTATCAACCTCGATGACTGTTCAGTCAACACAGACCTTGTCAACGCCAAGAAAAATCAAAAGAGGCCAATAAAGCCACAGTAAACAGCCCTTCTGAAGGGCATGCACGCCACCTGGGCATTGCTACAATGAAGATGACTCGTTACTTCTCAGCGGTGCTCCTGAGGTGTTTCTGATGCTGCCGGTATATGTTCTGTATTCTGAGCAGCAAAGATCTTAATCATTATCATCAGTAATTGAATTCAATTGCCATCCCTAGTTGAGGAGACATTGGCAACTGATACATGCTGAGAGAAGGAAACCCGGTTTTCTCTAAGATTGGGGAGTCTCTTAGGTCAGGTACACTGTAATAGATGATCCAGTGTTCAAGAGTAAATGGGCAGCACAAATTGAACTTGATGTATTTTTTAAAAAAAGACAGATGGTAGGATAGGTAAGAAAAGAGAGGGTGGCCTCTGGCAGGAGTTACAGGGGGATGAATATGACCAATATACATAGTATGAATTTCTCAAAAAAAAATTTTTTAAAAAAATTTTAATGTCCAGGCCATTGGGGTACTTATGATTTTATTTTTTGTTAATGGCATGAATGGATCTGATTAAAAAGAGAGTCTGAGGGAAGAAAGAACTAAACACAACTGGCAAAAATAAATTCAATAAAATGATTCCAAATGGTATTCTGCTATACTCAGATCGGTGCCTAACCCAAATGTCATCAGAGAGAGAGGCTTCATCCAGCAACTGATGAAAACAGGTACAGAGACCCACAGTCAAACATTAGGCAGAGCTCAGAGAATCCTTCGGAAGAAGGGGAGGAAGGGTTGTAGGAACCAGTTGGTAGGATGGCCATTTTTACTCTATTAATCTTACTCATCTATGAGCGTGAGATTGTCCCATCTTCTTATATCTTTTTAAATTTCTTTTTTCAGTGTCTTGAAGATCTTATCATGCAAGTCTTTCATTAGCTTGGCCAGAGTTACGCCTAGATATTTTATATCATCTGAGGCTGTTGTCAAAGACGTTGTCTCCCTGTTTTCTCTCTCAGTCCATTTGTAGATAGCATGGCTACTGATCTTTGTGAGTTAATTTTTCTGAAAGTGTTTATCAAATGTAGGAGTTTCTTGATAATATTTTGGGATAACTTATGTATATTAACATAGCATCTGCAAATAAAGCTACTTTGACATCTTCCTTTCCAATTTGTATCTCCCTGATCCCCTTTAGTTGTCTTATTGCTCTAGCTAAGATTTCAAGTACTATATTGACTAGCTATGGAGAAGGTGGACAACATTGTTTTGTCCCTGATTTTAGTGGAATTGCTTTGTGTTTCTCTCCATTTAAGTTGATTTTGCCTGTAGGCATGCTGTAAACTGCCTTTATCATGTCTAGGTATAGCCTAATCTCTCCAAGACTTTTATCATGAAGGTCTTTTCTGCATCTAATGAAATGATTATGGTTTTTTTCAGTTTGTTTATGTGGTGAATTACATTGACTGATTTTTTTTTTGTATGTTGAACCATCCTTGCGCCTCTGGGTTGAAGCCTAGTTGATCGTGGCAGATTTTTTTTTTTGTGGGTTTTTTTGTTTGTTTGGGTTTTTTTGTTGTTGTTGTTGTTTTTTGGTGTGTTCTTAGATTCAGTTTACGAGTATTTTGTTGAGTAGTTTTGCATCTATGTTCATAAGGGAAATAAGTCTGTAATTCTCTTTCTTTTTTTTTCGTCTTTATGTGGTTTGAGTATCAAGGTAATTATGGCCTTGTAAAACATATTAGGCAACACTCCTTTTGTTTCTATTTTGTGGAATAACTTGAGGAGTATTGGCATTAGCTTTTCTTTAAACATCTGGTAGAATTCTGCCCTAAAACTCTCTAGCCTGGGGCTCTTTTTGGTTTGGAGATTTTTAGTGATTGCTTCTATACCTAAGGGTTATATGTATGTTTAAATTGCTTATCTGACCTTGATTTAACTTTGGTAAGTGGTATGTATCAAAAAATCCATTTCTTTATGATTTTCTAATTTGGTGGAGTACAGGTATTCAAAGAAAAAAAACAATAACTTAAAGAAGTAATTAGTATGAAGGTGTTATTAATATTTCCACACTTTGGTGTAGTTCAGTTGTTTTCTGGGACTGTTGAATACAGTCATTGTATGGTCCTAATTTCAACACATATTTCCAAAAACTGTCAACCTTCAAGAGTTTTTTGAAGGTTCTGACCATATCTTTCTGCCAATAAACCTCTTGGGCTCTCCTAATAAAATCTGGCAAGTGACGGAACAAAGTATACTCACAGGATCAGTGCCTTACGGCAACTCAAAGGCTTCGTGCCATCCTCAGTTCACGGAGGGTGCTGGAGGGTCAGCAAACCACAGCTCCACCTGGAATTCCTTCCTCTCAGTTTAACCTGAGAACAGAGGCCCAGAATTATATTAGGAATCACAGAAACAATGACAACAAAAGTGACGTAAAAGTCACATACCTGGAATAGTACAGGTTCATAGTAAAAGTCTTGAGACGAAAACTTGTGCAGGAAAACCCAAGCGACACTGATGCATCTGGGTCTGACATTCGCAGCCCCATGCAGGGTCTGTGCTCCCCAGCGGCCTTCTTCATCTTCTGCATGCATTTGTTATGTTCTGTTTGTTCTATCCTATTGCAATGGCTGTATCCATCTCCCCAGCTACCCTGATTTCCTTCATCTTCTTTGATTTCCTAAGTCTAAAACAGCACCTGGCTTATACAAGCTGCTTAATAAATGTTTGTTGAATTAGATTAAATTGAATCCTGGCCTCAGCGACATAACGTGAGAGTTCCTACTCAAGATCATGAAAATTCAACTTTCCTGATTCTGTTTTCAAAGGACTTGCTAAAGTGGAACAGTATGACATCTTGGCCAACTCTCCCCCAGGCTTTGAGCAAATATGATATTTCTTCTAAGGGGAACCTGTCAATCTCTGTTTAGGTTGAGTTTAGATTTCAAAGGGCAGTATTCAGCAGTGCCTTGGACCTCTAAATGAATTCATGATGACATACTATTCTGGTGCCCTCGTTTCTCTAGCCCTGCAATGATCAAGTCAGACCAGCTTGGTGGATGACAGCTCTAATCCCTTCCTCAGGATGCTCTCTGCTCAATGTGGGTGGAGGGAAAACTCCCTTCTTGTGTTCTTTTTTCTGTTCTCAATGTTTCAGATTGAACCCAAAGTTCGGGGGATAAAATTCAAGGTCCTGCACATGCTTAGCAAACCACCTACATTGCTAGGCAAATCCAGCATGGAAGTATATCCACACACCTTCTTAAATTCTGACTCCTTCAAGGTCTAGTGACTAGTGTGGCTGGCTATAGAACCTTTAGTATGCCAAATTGTGCAAGCACTTTTTTGGCTTGGAGTTTTTTGATCTGGTTTTAAATCTTATCTGTAACTTTCAGTAGCTGAGAAACACTAAGAATTTTTTATGTTTATCTGAGCTTTAATTCTATCACTTAGAAAAATGAAGATAAAATAGCTATATTGGAAATGTTGTATACTTACATAAACTTCATAAGACAGTGTTTTTCTTATATGCACCAAATATCTGAAATAAAATAGTTGCTACTGTCCCTAATAATAATAATTAAGCTTATATAATATATAATAAGTTATATATTTATAAATAAGTGTTCTTTTTTTTTTGGTTTTTCGAGACAGGGTTTCTCTGTAGCTTTGGTGCCCATTCCGGAACTAGCTCTTGTAGACCAGGCTGGCCTCGAACTCCCAGAGATCAGCCTGCCTCTGCCTCCCGAGTGCTGGGAATAAAGGCGTGCGCCACCACCGCCCGGCATAAATGTTCATTTTTATTATTATTCTACATCAGTGTCTCCAGAAACAGTATAGCCAAAAATTACCCCTCCAGATAGCCAGTGTGCGTAGTTTGAATGTAATTGGCCACCATAATCTAACAGAGAGTGGCACTATTAGGAGGAGGTATGGACTTAATGGAATAGGTGTGGCCTTGGTGGAAGAAGTGTGTCCCTGTGGGAGTGGGCTTTGAGGTCTCCTTTGCTCAAGCTACTCCCAGTGTTACCGTCAACTTCCGGTTGCCTACAAGATGTAGGACTTCCAGATACCCCTCCAACACCACATCTGCCTGCATGCGGCCATGCTCCCCATCCTGATGATAATGGACTGAACCTCTGAAACTATAAGTGAACCACACAATTAAATGTTTTCTTTATAAGAGTTGCTGTGGTCATGGTGTCTCTTCACAGCAATAAAAACTCAAACTAAGACAACTAGCTATTCCAAATTTTGAAGATACATGTCTTCGGGTATTTTTCTGTCGTTCCGTGTAATCCTATCTAGGATGAAACCCGTAGAGCAGATTGTTTCATTTTCTCCCACAAAACTTTGATAAAAAGCAGCAGAGATGGATAACCGTGGGTTGCATGTAACTTTTCTCTTTAAAAACCCATGCAGCTGTCCTCCTTAAAAACTCAACTGTTTACTGATCTCTTAAACTTAAGATCTCTAGGTTTCCGTAGCTGATAAATCTGAAGCTAAACGCTTTGGCTTTGTGCAGCTAGTTTGGCTTTCCTTGCAGCAATGGAGCCCCCGACATTATCAGAGGCTGCCTCCTCGCTCGCTAGTCCTGTCCCTTTCCGCATCAACACCTTAGACAAGTGGACTGTTTCTCATTGCACCTCTCCTGGGTGCCTTTTACCAAGCTGTCGTTGCTGCTGCTGCTGCTAACAACTTTCTGTCAACACACTTGAAAACTTACTTGAAGCAGACACGAGTATAAAACTTACTTGAAGCAGACACGAGTAACAGACCCTTCCTCAAGACAGTCTCTGCCTGCAGTTGGCCGTGAACTACTACTCCATCCCCACGGAGACTTCCATTCCACTGCGTCTGCCTCCTTCTAAACTGCAGAGCGCTGAGGGCTATGGAGGATGGGGGGCTTAGGGCAAAGGCTGAGGCTTCTCTGCGCTCCTTCTTCCTCACCAGGGGAAGTTGATCAATTGGCTGCCAAGAGCCCTCTGCGTGCTCCTTCCCTTTGAGAGCTGGAACTCTCACGGAGGGCTGAATCTTTCGGACAGCAGTGTGCAGATTTCCACCACACTGACGCAAAAGAGACCACAGGTTTCTCGCCAGCTCTTTTCTCCGATTTGCCAGCACCTGTGCTTAAAAGGATTTCGAGTACTTGCATTTCTCCCCTCGAAGTTCATTTTCTGTGCGAGTGACTTTTCTATTGCTTTGATAAAACACTACGAACAGAGAAACAGGAGGGAGCATTTATTTTGGTTTAAGGGTCCTGAGAGAAAGTTCATACTGGCGATGAAAGCATGGCAGCAGGCAGGGAGGGCAAGGAGCTGAGGGCTCTCGTCTTCAATCACAAGCACAGAGCAGAGAGAAGTAAAAACTGGAAGAAAAACACGGCTATGGACTCCTAAAACCCTCCCCAAACCCATCGCCAGTTACACGCACTGCCAGATACACGCACTTCCTCAGCAAGGGGGAACCACCTCCCAGGTAGCACCGTATCTGGGGACCGAGTATTTAAACGTCTGAGCCTTTGAGGGACATACCTAGTCTAAACCTCCACACCCTCCTACTTCTCCTTCCTGCCTTCAGCACCATTGGGAAATAGATTTTTGTGGTTTCTGTTTGTTATTTACGGTAAATTTTTAAAGTGTTATTGTTTTTTGATGAAGTGCACATGGGCACATGAAGTTGCTCCTGGCCACTTCTTTTATAGCCACTGCTATCTTGTTTTTTACAACCGATATTAAGTTTATGTCCTCTTTCTCTACTGAAAGGAAAAGAAAACTACACGACAGCCTGAAAGAATGGGACAGAAGAAAGGACCTCATGGTCTTTCAAAACCCAGATGGGCTGGCCTTTGATGGCTTCTTTTCTTTCTTCTCCCTAATGGGAAAAATCCTTTTTCTCACTGTTACATATACAAGCTCCTTGTCTACGGTGAGACACCAGTTCTGGACAAAAGGTTACTGCAATCCAAAATGATCAGAAAACATGAGCTTCTTAAACTATGGAAGACAGAAGCTTAGGGTTGGCCACTGCCAGTACTGGCTGGTATTTCAAAGGAATACTCAGTGCCACAAATAGGAACTGAAAGGTAAACTTACTAAACCCACTTGACTTGTTATTAATGATGTTTTCCTACTGTTTTCAGAAGCTAAGTACCTAAATAAATTGTGTCAGATAATCAAAGTTATGTATTCATATATACGTAGGTAGATAGACAGATATGTAGATAGATGATAAAGATATTCATATATATATTTGTATATTATTTCATTGAAATTCATTGTGTGCATCTTAGCAGGACTTTTGCAGAGACTGATGAGCAGATCTGTAAGTTGTGTGTAAAGCAAAGGACTTAGAATAGTAAAAACAACTTTGAAAGAGAGAAAAATTGAAAACCCACACTATTTGTCTTCCAAAACTACTATAAAGACGTAGCTATCAAGAAATACGGCATTGATGTTTAGGTAGACAAATATATTGATAAACTATAATACAATCCAGAAATTGACCAACACATCACTTTTCAATTTGCAATAAAACATGCAATGGAAATTTGTAGAGAAAGGATGGGCATTGGGGTGGTTTTTTGTTTTGTTTTGTTTGGGGTTTTTTGGTTATGTTTTGTTTTTATTTTTCCACCATGCATTACTTAAAGGTACTGCTAAGCTCAGTTAAGGACAATGAATTTTCTGGTGGCCACTTCTGCTGGGCAGGTAGCAACCAGGAGAACCATGGAAGTTTCTTGACTTTTCTCCCGCGTACAGGGCTGCCAGGCTTCCCATCAATCTCTTCAAGGAGGCAAGGAAAGGAAGAGCCACTGTAAAAGAGATCAGAACTCACATATTCACAGGGAATGGGACAACTGGCATAAACCAATGAGACAAACTTAGAACCTGTGAACTGGAGAACTCTTGTCCCTTCAATAAAGTCGAATGATGAAGTATTTTTTGACAAAGCTAATTATTTCATACTTGCGTGTACCTTTTCCCAATGTTTCTTTATTTTATTTTTTTAAAGAATTTTTTTTTATTTATTATGTGTACAATATTCTCAGTATTCTGTCTGCATGTATGCCTGCAGGCCAGAAGAGGGTACCAGATTTCATTACAGATGGTGTGAGCCACCATGTGGTTGCTGGGAATTGAACTCAGGACCTTTGGAAGAGCAGGCAGTGCTCTTAACTGCTGAGCCATCTCTCCAGCCCCCTTCCCAATGTTTTTTTTTTTTTGGTTTTTCGAGACAGGGTTTCTCTGTGGCTTTGGAGCCTGTCCTGGAACTAGCTCTGTAGACCAGGCTGGTCTCGAACTCACAGAGATCCGCCTGCCTCTGCCTCCCGAGTGCTGGGATTAAAGGCGTGCGCCACCACCGCCCGACCTTCCCAATGTTTCTGTGTTGTCAATCAACACCACATGTTTTAAGTGCCACTTAAAATCGAAAGAAGACGTCAAGTGTGTTCCAAGTCACCAACCTTACTTGTTCTATGCTTGAAAGGGGCCAAGATAGAGAACAAACAGAACCTCTTGCTATTTTCTCCTTCTCTGGCTTCTTTCCTGGATCCAGTAGGCAACGGTTGGCTAGCCTCAGGGAAGCCTAGTGGAGTGTTTTTCCATCAGGTTGAAGGAAACCAGGTCACTTTCCTCTGAGTCATCACCTGTATGATCTACTTAAGCAGAATTAGCTTCTCATTCTCCTCCTAACTCCTCTGTATCCTTCAGGACTTACCGTGACTCTTCCTCAAGAAATGGTACCTGATTCTCCAGATCAGTGCTTCTCAACCTATAGGTCATGACATATTGGATATGCTGTATATCAGATATTTACACTACGATTCTTAAAAGTAGCAAAATTACCATTATAACGTAGCAATGGAGATTTTTTATGGTTGGGGAGTCACCACAACATGAGGAACTGTATTAAAGGGTCACAGCAAAAGGAAGGTTGCTTTGCTCCAACTCCAAGTCTTTTTGTGGGGGGGGGGGGGGTTTGAGACAGGGTTTCTCTGTAGCTTTGGAGACTGTTCTGGAACTCCCTTTGTAGACCAGGCTGGCCTCGAACTCACAGAGATCTGCCTGCCTCTGCCTCCCAAGTGCTGGGATTAGAGGCGTGTGCCACCACCGCCCGGCTCCAAGTCTTTTTTTTTTTTTTTTTTGGTTTTTCGAGATAGGGTTTCCCTGTGACTTTGGAGCCTGTCCTGGAACTAGCTCTGTAGACCAGGCTGGTCTCGAACTCACAGAGATCCGCCTGCCTCTGCCTCCCGAGTGCTGGGATTAAAGGCGTGCGCCACCATCGCCCGGCCCAACTCCAAGTCTTAATGCACACATTTATCCCAATTGCAGTAAATATGGAAGTGTGATTTATTTATTTTGTTTGGTTGTATCTAATGGTTTATTTTTCAGTATTGGGTACTGACCTCATGAGCTTCTTGATGCTAGCTCTGTGTTCTGCTCCTGATATACCCCCACCTGTCCCTATCCAGGTCCTAACAGATGATATCTTCTGACCTTTAGCACCTCATCCAGCATCCAACAGATACATATTTATGGATGATGGCATGAATATACATATGCCAAGCTCTTCATTTTCAGACCAGTTAAACGGTTCTGGACTTTTGCTTTTAAAAAAGTTGTAGTACTCATTTACACAATGGAGTACTACTCAGTAGTTTAAAAAAAAAAAAACCAATGACATCTTGAAATTTGCATACAAATGGATGGAACTAGAAAAAAAACATTCTGAGTGAGGTAACCCAGACCCAGAAATTGAACATGGTATGTACTCACTCACAAGCGGATACTAACTGTAAAGCAAAGGATAATGTGCCTATAGTCCACGACCCTAGAGAAGCTAAGTAACAAGGTGAACCCTAAGAAAAACATATGTAGATCCACCTGGTAAGGGGAAATAGAGAAGTTCGCCTGAAAAAATTGCATGGGGGTGAGGAGGAAGGGAGGGCTGAAGGGGAAGAGAAAGGGAGAAGGGGAGGGGGGAGGAAAACTTGAGGGAACAGGATAGTCAAGATGGAGGAAGGACAGAGATGAGAGCAAGGAAAGACATATTTTGATTGAGGGAGCCATTATGGAGTAACAAGAAATCTGGCACTAGAGAAATTCCCAGGAATCCACAAGGATGACCCCAGTTGAAACCCTAAGCAATAGAGGAGAGGGTGCCTGAACTGGCCTTGCCTTGTGGTCAGATGGATGAATATCTTAAATGTCACCATAGATCCTTCATCCACCAACTGATGTGAACAGAGGCAGAGACCCGCAGCAGAGCACTGGGCTGACCTCCCAAAATCTAGTTGAAGAGTGGGAGGAGTGAGAATATGAGCAAAGAGGTCAAGACCATGATGGGGACACCCACTGAAACAGTCTACCTGAGCTAATGGGAGCTCACCAACTCCAGCCGAACTGGGAAAGAATGATCATAGGACCAAACTAGACCCTCTGAATGTGGATGACAGATATATGTCTGGGGCAGATTGCAGGACCACTGGCAGTGGCATCAGGATTTAACCCTACTGCTTGTACTGGCTTTTTGGGAACCCGTTCTCAGATGGATACCTTGCTCAGCCTAGGTAGGGAGGGCCTTGGACCCTCCTCAAAGCAATGTGCCTTACCATCTCTGGGGAGTGAATGGAGGGTGGTGGTGGGGGAGAATGGAGGGAATGGGGGTAGGGGAGTGAGTGGGAACTGGGATTATTATGTAAAATGAAGAAAATTGATTATTTTCTTTTTTCAAAAAAGAAAAAAATGTAGTACTTCTAAATTGCACACACATTTTTTGAGGGATTTTTTTTTGCTTTTATTTATTTATTTATTTATTTATTTTTGCTGTTGTTGTTGTTTGCTTTGTTTGTGAGACAGAATTTCTCTGTAACATCCCGGGTTGTCCTGGAACTCACTATGTGGACCATGCTGACGTCAGACTCACAGAGATCCACCTGCCTCTGCTTCCTGAGTGCTGGGATTAAAAGCATGTGCCACCATGCCTGTACATACGTATTTTAACACAGTCCCATGGAAAAATAAATTTCAGGAACGGGATAGATGAAACAAAACAAAGGACTCCTCTCCTAGCTACCCCACTGCCAACAAGTTTGTGAGCAGCTGTCCCCCTCTCTCTGCGCTTACAGACCTTCTACATGTGAGTGCACACACATGAGCGCATGTGCGGTGTTGGCCACATATTTAGGATTATATTAGAGGATGTTCTGACATTCATTTTTACTCCACACACCTTAAAGCTCACCCAGTAATCATGCCTGTTTCCCTGTGATGCCTCAATCACCTTTTTTGCTTTTGTGACTGTTTTCTTTTCCAGCTTTAGTTTGTTTGTTTGTGTGTTCCTGGTACAGGCCTGGGTGTACCGAGCCTGCTATGTAGTTCAAGCTGGCCTCACAGTTGCTTGCAATCCCCTCAGCTCTGCTGCTGGAGGAGGAAGGAGGGTTTGATCTTGACAGATGCAGTTCTGCAGATGGGAACTAAGCTATGTTTTATTCCACCAGTCCCTGTCAAGAATGGCTCAGTGGTTAAGAGCATTGCCTGCTCTTCCAAAGGTCCTGAGTTCAATTCCCGGCAACCACATGGTGGCTCACAACCATCTGTAATGAGGTCTGGTGCCCTCTTCTGGACTGCAGACATACACACAGACAGAATATTGTATGCATAATAAATATTTAAAAAAAAAAGAATGCCGAGGACTTTAGCATACTCTTGCTTCTAAGTCGCATTACTCTGCTTCCCTGTTCTGCAAATGTGTAATTGTATTCATGCAAAACAAAAAAGGAAAGAAAGCTGAAGAAGCAAAATATTGTCTCTCAAGAGCCGGCAGCTTTGGCTGACGGCAATAACTCAGTGGTAAGGAGCTTGTCTGCAATCCCATGGCTCCAGGTTCATCCCAGCGCTGAAGATAATAAAATAAAATGAGCTCACAGCCTGATCTTTCTGAAGTCCTGGAGGTGCTGCAGTGGCTGGCAATTCAATTCTTCTTTTCTATGGGTCTTCTCCCCAAGCCCCTGTCCTGCAGGCATGTCAGTGAGAGCAAGAAGCCCCCTCACCCCTCAAGACTCAGCCTTCCCGGTGAGAAAGCCCCAACGCTACCTATCAATTTTAGAGCACTCAGCCTTTGGAACAACCAGACATGTCATTTGTAAAACAGGCTTAGTAACAGTTATGCAATTGAATTGTCATGTGTGGAGAAGTCCGAAGTGAAGAGCTAGCATGCTGCCCACCATCTCCCAAGGTAACTGGAAGTCACAAGAGGGAGGGGTAAGAGTCTCATTTCCTACGTTGTTCTGAATGGATTTCAAACTTCAAGGTAAATAAGAATCATCACTTAAGAGACATACACGCATGCGCACGAGCGCCTGCACATACATCCACACACACATCATGGAAACAGGAGGTAGGGAGGTGAGGTCTAAAGTGAGAGGACAGACAAGATAGAACAATGGGAGTATGTCAGTTGTAATCAAAAGAGACTATTTGGAGGGAGAAATGGGACCAGCAAGGGTTATTAACAGGAGGGAAGATTAATAACACTGGTCTGTGTCAAAAGAGTCTTCCCTGCTACCGTGATGCCTTGTGCCTGGCAGGGTGAGAATGTGAGAAATCCAGCTCTTATTTCATTTCTGGTTTTGTGCCTTCATAAGGAGGGGCCTGAAAACTAGCATGAAGGGGCAGTCAGTCCTGGGAAAACAACATCTGTAACCTGGGAAAGTGTTAAGCCCCTTCAGCGGCTGTGAAACGCTACCAGGTACTGGGGTTGGGGTTGAGACACCAGTATTTATTTAACTTGTATTTGGTAGCTTGTGCTGCTGTCGCTTCTTCAATTGGAGAACCAGCTACAGAAAGCTGAAAGGCCTTTTCCATCAGAGCAAACATAACTTAAGCAGAATAGGGAGTTCATATAAAGGCAAAACACTGAAGATACGGGGCATAAAATAAAACCCTGATGCTTCCTATAGAGCCTTATGATACGTGCCCATAATTCCAGCCTTCTGGAGACAGGGGTAGCTCAAGCTTGAGATCAACTGGGTTACATAACGCAGACTCTGTCTCAGGGGAAGTGAAGACAAAGATTAATTCTTTCGTGGAGGTTTGAATGAAGATGTTCCTGACAGGCTCAAGTGGTGCTGTGTGGGGAGGTTTAGAAGGTGTGGCCTTTCCGGAGGAAGTCACTTCGGGGTGGACTTTGGGTTTCAAAAAGACTCCCACTGCTCCCAGGGCACTCTCTCAGCTCCCAGCTTGTGATTTAAAATATGAGCTCTCAACTCGTTCTTCCTGCTGCCCTGTCTACCCCCTGCTATGAAAGACTCCTATCCCTCTGAAACCATAATCCCAAGTAACTCTTTCTTCTATAATCTGCCTTGGTCGTGGTGTTTTATCACAGCAATAGAAAAGTAACCAATACAGCTTTCCTCCCTAATCCATTTAAGACGCACTGTTGAGTCTATCTTTGCTTTGTGCGTATTGTTATTAAATTACCTTGAAGCCTGCTTCAACATCAACTCCCCATCCAGCTTTTCGCCAAGCTCCCAAGAAGAATGATTTTTAAAAATATTCGTAAGGAAATAGGTTTATTTACTCATTTATGATCTCTTGCCTATCGAAACAAAGCGAGATTGATGCTGCATGTTCTATAGCCACAGGGTTTTATGGTTGGTAGGAGTTTCGCCATAACACTAATCTCAGCATAATAAAATTCACGATTTACCTATCTGCTTTCCCAAGTACATCACAAGCTTCATGAAAAGAGACTGTGTCTCACTCATTATTGACTTCCAATACGTGTAGGTGCTCAGAAAATGAGATATACATATCTGAACAGACTCCAAGTAGGTGTTAGAGACTCGGGGAAAACGTACATTTGTCTGCAGTGCTGGCATTGTCTCGAATTCCTCCCAATTTTAAGACTAGCTTCAGAACAAGTTTTTAAAAGCACACTGGAGAACAAGAAATATTAGTGTATCTCACTCTTCCCTTTTTCCTTTAAGCAATCTTAAAGGGATTATAGATTTCTTGCTGTTATATGCAAAAATCACATTCCACCCAAACATCACGCGTCATTACCCTGAAGGTGTTAATTGCCATCTGAAGGGCCTCCATCTACTTCAAGCCTGTCCAGCCATGGAGATTCCTCTCTGCCCCTCACTCCTCTTCTGCTTCCAAACCATATTGGCTTTGAGATTTTGAGTTCAAACCTCAGTTCTGCTACAAAATTCTTCCATGTGGACAAAGTGCCTGAGTTCTCTAATCTTCAGTTTTCTCACTGAAATGGATAGAATAAGAGTCAATGGATTCTTAGCCTCCAGCCCTGCAATGCAGGACAATCAGACACGATAGGGAGTCAAGTCAAAGCAGGAACTCAGTTTATTACTGTGAGCGTCAGCTTATGTAGGTTAAGTGACATCATGTGATGTGGGGGTACCTCCAACCAATGAGAGACAGCCAAGCCCTCCCTCCGGCTGGAGGGGCATCTACCTAGATTTTTCTGTCACATTCTCACTCGGTTCCCTCGATCTCGAGCCAGGCTTTTCTTTGTCCTACAAGCCTTGAGGTACAAGCCCTGAGATAATTTTGGCCCAACGACCTCACACTGAGCTTTTTATTGTTTCTCAGGACAGGCTTTCCCAGTGTATCCCTGGCTGATCTGGAACTCACTATGTAGGCCAGATTGGCCTTGAACTCAGAGATCTTCCTGCCTCTGCTTTCCAAATGCTGGGTGGGATTAAAAGCACATGTCACCTGCCCTGCTACAGTGAGCTTTTTTGTTTTTTTTTCTTTTGGTTTTTTGAGACAGGGTTTCTCTGTATAACAGCTTTGTCTGTCCGGGAACTCACTCTGTAGACCAGGCTGACCTCAAACTCACAGAGCTTTTCCTGCCTCTGCCTCCAGAGTATTAGGATTAAAGGCATGCACCATCATTACCTGAGCTACTCTGAGCATGTTTTAAATTAAATTTAGTTGACATAATTTACATTATTATTTTTTTATTGACAAATCATAATTTTAGACATTTATGAAATACAGGGTGGTGTTTTTGTAAATGTTTACAGTACAGCATAACTGAATCAAATTTATTAATATATACTATTTCTTATTTTTATGCTAGGTATTTAAATTCACTATTATTTTTGAAATTGTAATATATTGTTAAAGACAATTGTCACTCTATTGTGCATAAGCCTTAAAATCTACTCTTCCTGTTGACTGAAATTTTGTATCCTTTGATCTACACCACCACGCTCAGCACACCCCGCTGGTGTCTGGAAACCATTTAATTATGAGGTTAGTCTGTCCAGACTCCTATGTAAGATCATATGATATTTATCATTCTATGTCTGGCTGATTTCAATTAGCAAGATGTCATCCAGATCTATTCATGTTGTCACAAATGCCTGCGTTCCCTCTTCTCTACATTTTAGTCAATGCTTACAATTCATGGCTTTTACTTATTATTTATTTTTTAATTCATTTGTGGAGGATATTATTGTGTGACAAGATTTTTCCTGGGGAGACACAATACACATGTCTACTGATCCCAGACAGGGAGTCTACAACAAGCCAAAGTACAGATACCACCAAAGTCCAATCTGGTGAACCAACGAGTTTCATTTGGGATGCTTATAGGAGTATGGATGAGGGATTACTTACAGGAGCAGAAATGACTTACAAACAGCTACATCACCAAAACCTATCCAAGCATGGATGAGAACGCACAAAAACTAGGAACCTACAGGACAATACACAGCCTGCAGGCAGCTCAGTCAGTGGGAGAGTGTCCTTTCTGAGTGATTCAGCTGGTCTAAACTTGTTCTAGGCAGCTTGGCTGGTTTCAGGGTCTTCATTGCAGTTTGGCTTTATGGCTTACTCTGGAGGCGGGTGTGTGTGTGTGTGTGTGTGTGTGTGTGTGTGTGTGTGTGTGTGTAATGAATGTGGTCAGTTTCAAGGACTTCCTGTAGCTATTTTGAGTTGTTTGCCCTCTGATTTAAGGAACTTCCCTGCAGGATGAAGTGTTTCAGTCTAGGAAGAAACTGTTACCCAGCAGATACACATTTCCTTCCATCATTTGGGTCCTGGAGCTCCTCAAACCAGGCAACTGTTACTTTTCCTAACTGAGCCATACTGTGGTCCCAGCATTCATTTTTTTTTTTTGATAAAAGCCACTCTAACAGTTATGGGGTGGTATTTTATGGTTGTTTTAATTTGTATTTACCTAATGATTAGTTATGTTAGACATTTATTCTTGTACTAGTTGGCCATCTGAATAAATGTCAGCTCACAACCTTTGCCTATTTTAAAAGTTTTGCTTGTTTTCTCTTGTGTATGAATGTTTGGCCCATATGTTTTGATGCACAACAGATGTACCTTGTTCCCAAGGAGGCCAGAGGAGGGCCCAGATAGCTTATAACTGGAGTGAGTTATGCCTGTGAGCCAACATGTGGGAGCTGGAGATTGAAATTAGATCTTGGAAGAGCACCTATGTTCTCAACTACTGAGCCATCTCTCCAGCATACTTTGTCCATTTTTAATAGAACAATTTGTTTCCTTACTATTGAACTGAGTTTTTTAAAATATTGTAGTCCTTATGCCAGACTGTAGTTTGTCCATATTTCTCCCAGCTGAATAGTTTTCCTTTGGTGTACAGAAGTGTTTTTGTCTGTTCTTCCACTTGCCTACGCTTGCTATTGTCGCTTGTGCTTTTGTGGTCATGTCCAATATTCTTGTCCAAGCCAGTGAAATAGGTACTAACTCAATGAATACTGCCTAATATGGGTCTAAAGTATAGTTTATACATTCATCCCTGCATACTTCCAACTCCTAAAAGTTCCAGCTTTTTTGGCACATTCTTCATACAAGGCAGTGTCTACTTTACTTCCCATCACTATGGGACCCTTCTCCTTGTATGGATTACAGACTTATCAATTGTGCCTTCTGCAAATTCATATGCTGAGCTCCTAAACCCTGTGCCTCAGCACGTGGCAGTATTTGGAGATAGGGTCTCTATCAGGGTGACTAAGTTAACACATGGTCCTTAGAAAAAAGACTGCAAATGCAACATGATGGGAATGTCCTCATGAAAAGAAATCAAACACGACTGGTGTCCTCATGAAAGCAAATGTGACCGGACTGGTGTTTTTATGAATGGAAATTAGGGCACAGACACACAGAGGTGAGACAAAGTGAAGACCTGGGAGGAAGGTGGTCCTCTACATGCCAGGGGGAGAGGCTTCAGAAGCAACCAACAGCTGGGCAGTAGTGGCACGTGCCTTTAATCCCAGCACTCAGGAGGCAGAGGCAAGAGGACCTCTGAGTTTGAGGCCAGTCTGGTCTACAGAGTGAGTTCCAATACAGCCAGGGCTACATGAAGTCCTGTCTCAAAAAAACAAACAAATGAAGAAAAAGGAGGAGGAGGAGGAGGAGGAGGAGGAGGAGGAGGAGGAGGAGAAGAAGAAGAAGAAGAAGAAGAAGAAGAAGGAGAAGAAGAAGAAGCCATCATTATTAACACCTTGATGGCAAGTTTTTAATACTCAGAGTGGTGAGAAGATAAAGTTCTGTTATTTAAGCCACCCCACCATCTCTGGTACCTATCATAGCAGCTGTGGCAAACCAATTCAGTACCTCATTGTTAAGATCTCTAAGGAGTGTGAATCTCATAGGTTCATGGTGATGATCAAGATCTCTGTAGAGCCAGCCACAATTTCATCAACCCAGATGATGGGCTCTTCTGATCAAATGCCCCCCTTGTCCAGTTAGCTTTGTCTAAGGCATAT
Organism: Microtus oregoni; assembly: GCF_018167655.1. NCBI lineage: Eukaryota > Metazoa > Chordata > Mammalia > Rodentia > Cricetidae > Microtus > Microtus oregoni. The sequence continues at coordinate 37,666,912 of NW_024543081.1, forward strand.
GAGGGTCAGGAGAGAAGGGGCATATGTTAACTCAATGGGAGTGTATATTTAAGTGCCATTCCTTGCCAAAATAGAAAGGACTTAGAACACCTTACATTGCTAGAATTCTGGAGGCTAGATAAGCTGAAGGTAGAACCTGTTTTTAAGATTTCTTTCTATGGACCAAGGCAGAGCTAGTCAAAGACACCAGGGTGTATATATCTAAGCAAATTCTATAGCTTGTTTATGCTCTATATGAGCATTCAGGTACCTGGCTCCTGCGAAGCACTTAAACGGCCTGCCGAATCCATTTAATATGGGCAGCAAAATCCAACCAGAGACTTTCTTTTTTTTTAAGTTTCTTTTTTTATTAATTAATTAATTTATTTATTAAAGATTTCTGCCTCCTCCCCGCCACCCGCCTCCCATTTCCCTCCCCCTCCCCCAATCAAGTCCCCCTCCCTCATCAGCTCAAAGAGCAATCAGGGTTCCCTGACGTGTGGGAAGCCCAAGGACCACCCACCTTCATCCAGGTCTAGTAAGGTGAGCATCCAAACTGCCTAGGCTCTTCCAAAGCCAGTGTGTGCAGTAGGATCAAAAACCCATTGCCATTGTTCTTGAGTTCTCAGTAGTCCTCATTGTCCGCTATGTTCAGCATGGGTTTTATCCCATGCTTTTTCAGACCCAGGCCAGCTGGCCTTAGTGGGTTCCTGATAGAACATCCCCATTGTCTCAGTGTGTGGGTGCACCCCTCGCGGTCCTGAGTTCCTTGCTCGTGCTCCCTCTCCTTCTGCTCCTGATTTGGACCTTGAGACTTCAGTCCGGTGCTCCAATGTGGGTCTCTGTCTCTGTCTCCTTTCATTGCCTGATGAAGGTTAATATTCAGGAGGATGCATATATGTTTGTCTTTGGATTCACCTTCTTATTTAGCTTCTCTAGGATTGTGAATTATAGGCTCAATGTCCTTTATTTATGGCTAGAAACCAAATATGAGTGAGTACATCCCATGTTCCTCTTTTTGGGTCTGGCTTACCTCACTCAGGATAGTGTTTTCTATTTCCATCCATTTGTATGCAAAATTCAAGAAGTCCTTGTTTTTTACTGCTGAGTAGTACTCTAATATGTATATATTCCATACTTTCTTCATCCATTCTTCCATTGAAGGGCATCTAGGTTGTTTCCAGGTTCTGGCTATTACAAACAATGCTGCTATGAACATAGTTGAGCATATACTTTTGTTGTATGATAGGGCCTCTCTTGGGTATATTCCCAAGAGTGGTATTGCTGGGTCCAGGGGTAGGTTGATCCCGAATTTCCTGAGAAACCGAAACACTGCTTTCCAGAGTGGTTGCACAAGTTTGCATTCCCACCAGCAATGGATGAGTGTACCCCTTTCTCCACAACCTCTCCAGCAAAGGCTATCATTGGTGTTTTTGATTTTAGCCATTCTGACAGGTGTAAGATGGTATCTTAAAGTTGTCTTGATTTGCATTTCCCTGATTGCTAAGGAAGTTGAGCATGACCTTAAGTGTCTTTTGGCCATTTGAACTTCCTCTGCTGAGAATTCTCTGAGTGGTGAAAGAGATCTTGGCCAGCAGCGGGACCCAGGAAACGGAGAGAAGGCATTTTGTAAGCAGAGCCCCTGGCCAGCAGAGACTTTCTTAGTGGCAGCAGAAACCCTGGACAAGCGGTCAGAACATCCACACTTCAAGAAACACACTTAGAAATCTGCTCTTAACAGATTCACCTTGATTCCTCTTGGATGCGAAGTAAAAAGAAATTAAAGCAAGAAAGAAAGTTGCTCAAAGGGGATGAAGTGATTTGTAGAGGAGGCTGGAGCTCCCCCTAGGGGCAGAGATGAGGCATCTGTAAAAATGCATGCTGGGTTGGATAGGAAATTTTTTTTTATAGGAAAAAAAACATTATATGGCAGTATTGTTGAAACTACATCACAGAACGACAGAAGTAATGATAATCCTTTGGTCACACATTCTTCCAAAAACACATGTCTGTTGGGGGCTAGAGAAATGGCTCAGAGGTTAAGAGTACTGGCTACTCTTCCAGAGGTCCTGAGTTCAATTCCCAGCAACCACGTGATGGCTCATAACCATCCATAATAAGATCTGACGCCCCTCTTCTGGCTTGCAGGCATACAAGTAGGCAACACTGTATAAAGAATAAATAAATAAATAAACTCTTTAAATATATAAATAAATAAACAAACATAACAATTTAAAAAAAAACAGTTAAATATCAAGATGTGGGACTGGAGAGACAGTTCATTGGTTAAGAGCACTCATTGCTCTCCCAAAGGTCCTGAGTTCAATTCCCAACACCCACATCGCAGCTCACAACTGTCCGATGCCCTCTTCTGGTGTGCAGATGTCCACGCTGACAAAGTACCATACACATAAAATCCATAAATAAATCTTTTAAAAATCAAGATGTAAGATACAAGGTATTTGAATATTGAAGTTGAAATTCATTAATTTTCTTACATCTATTTATTTATTCAGTAGGGGCTAGGAAAGAGACTGGGGATGTATGCCATGGCATGGTTATGAACGTCAGTGAATATCTTGCAAGAGTAGATTTTATTCTTCCGCTAAGTGAATCCTGGGATTGAATTCAGGTTATCAGACTTTGTAGCAAGCACCTTTACCACTGCCCCACCTCTATGATGGAAATTATGTTTCTTAAAAACAAGTCTTTGGCTGGGCAGTGGTGGCACACGCCTTTAATCCCAGCACTCAGAAGGCAAAGGCAGGCGGATCTCTGTGAGTTTGAGGCCAGCATGATCTACAATAGCTAGTTCCAGGACAGGCTCCAAAGCAACACAGAGAAACCTAATCTCGAAAAACTAATAATGATGATGGTGATGATAATGATAAAAATAAGTCATTGGTATACACTTATATAATTTAATATTATTATGTTTTTTATGAGATGTTATAATACAGTTGAGCTTCAAAGGGCATCTAGTCCTGCCATCCAAAATCCCTATACTGTGGAAATAGCTCTAACACTCAAGAACAGAAGGAGACTTTTGGTTTTGTTACTTAATTCTTATTGCATACATGTTTGTGGGTTGTTGTGGGATTTTTTTAAAAATGTACTTTAAAAATATTTTGGGGATTCTTTGAGAATTTTATATAATGTACTTCGATCCTATTCACCCCCAATTCCTACCCTTAACTCCTCTTAGACCCACCTCTATCTACCCATACCCCCCCAACTTTGTGTCCTCCTTTTAAAAAATACTCATCTATTTAGTTGATGTTCTCCATAAACTCCTCACTGTGGAGCTGTACAGTGAAGCATGATAGACCTACCAGGAGTCACACCATTGAAGAGAAGTGACTCTCCCTCCTCCAGAAGCCGTCAGCAACTTGAGCCTTGTCTAAGGTTTCTATTACTGTGAAGAGACATCAAAACCATGGCAACCCTTATAAAAGAAAGCATTTGGGGCTTGCTTACAGTTTCAGAGGCTCAGTCCGTTATCATCACTGTGAGATGCATCACTGTGCATGCAGGCAAATGCTATGCTGGAGAGGTAGCTGATGGTTAAACATCTTATTTGGCAGGCAACAGGAAATGAACTTTGTCACTGGGTGCAGCTCGAGCATAGGAGACCTCAAAGCCCACCCCCTAGTGACACACTTCCTCCAACAAGACCATATCTATTCCAGCAAAGCCATACCTCCCAATAGTGCTACTCCCTTTGGTCGGGGGGGTGGTGGATTTTATTTCAAACCCCACGGGCCTCTTGCCACTCCATGCTAGAACGTTAACTACTGTCATCTTGCTTTGTGACCTCAGAGTTGCCTGAAAGAAAGTGAATTGTGAAGTGTTTTCTGCTCTTACAGAATTTCTCCAAATTATATCAATTTCCTGTTAATTATTTCCTAGGGCCTGAAACCAGATGAAGGAAGAAAGAATGTTGAGCAATAGATGGAGATAAACTGTGAAATTCTTTATTTAGGTGATGGGTGTTATCGTAGCCCTTCTGTGTTACCATAGCAAAATGTCACACACCGGGTGTCTTACAAACAACAGGAAGTCATTTCTCACAGCTCTGGGGATTGGGAAGTTCAAAACGAAGAAGCCAGCTGCTGTCTGCTGAGGACTCTGTTCTGGTTAACAGGCATGCTTCTGGCTGTATCTGCACAAGGTGGAAGTGGGTGGCAGCTTCTGGCTGATGAATTTTTGAATGTTCTCCTCTCATTGTCTGATCACTTCCCATTGGCCCGTGTTCAAATACCAACACATTAGTGGGTAGACTTCAACACCTGAAATGGAAGCGAAGGTGACACAATTATTCAGGTCATAGCAAGTATCATCTTCGTCTAATGTTTACAATGTTGCTGAAAGGCCAGCTAATTATACCAAGAGCGCCTTTAGAAATACTGGTAAATATGAGCACATAAAATAACCCAAATAAAATTTTATTTGATTCTAATACACAGAAATAAGCAGCAGCCGCAGGTTTCTGTCATGGCAGCTTCCATTCCTTAGGCAGCACGGTACTTTCCCTCGTGCGTTTCCGGTGGAGTCAGCTTCGCTGTCCCAGCCATACTTCAGTGTGTAGCATGACTATAAAATTGGAGCATCAACCCCACGCTTGTAGCTTCTCAAATGGTGCAGGAGCTGTATATTCTTGGGATTTGGTGGGCAAGGAAGACAGAGGTAATCTTTTCTTTCTTGGTCTTGAAACTATAGCCTCTGTAAAAACACAGATGAAGAAAGCATACCTCAGTAAAACCAGTAAAACACAAAGCAGAAGTAAGGGATGGATTCTGAGAAATGAAACAGCTAGGTCCATCTGAGATGGAAGGAAAGTTTTTCTCTGAAGTTTTCTGCTATGTATCCCAATAAACACTATTTTCTGCAAGCCAGCTTTCTGTCACTTGTAACCATAATCGTTCTGACAACTGGGATTTCCATCCGCACCGGCTCTAAGTCTGGAAATTGACTCTGTCAGTGTCGCCTGAGATGTCGCCTTTTCTACTTACAGCACCGATTCAAATTATAACTTAGATAATGGTATGCATGGGGCTGGAGAGATGGCTCAGTGGTTAAGAGCATTGCCTGCTCTTCCAAAGGTCCTGAGTTCAATTCCCGGCAACCACATGGTGGCTCACAACCATCTGTAATGAGGTCTGGTGCCCTCTTCTGGCCTGCAGACATACAGACAGAATATTGTATACATAATAAATAAATAAATATTTAAAAAAAAAAGATAATGGTATGCTTCCAAAGCACACAGATCTGTGTACAATAAGATTCCTATCTTCGTGACTAAAATCTATTAGTAAATCTCTGATTACCTGAATAAATTTCACTTCTGATAATATTTTGTGTGGAAATGGCAAACTAACTTGAAATGAAATTCAATTTGACTTTATGGTAGATAAAACATACGACACATAGACTGTTGTGAGAGTGGTTGGTACGGATGTGTGCGTGTGTGTATGTGTGTGTATGTGTGTGCATGTGTGTGTATGTGTGTACACGCATGTGTGTGGGTTATTTAGAGTGAAAAGACCCACTCTCTGTGTGGGTGGCACCTTCCCCTAAGGCCCTGATAGAAGGAAGTGGAAGGAAGACTCTTCCTTGGTGCCTGCTCACCTTCAAGTCCTGCTGGTGAGTTCATCTGCCCTGTTTGTGTGAGCTCAGCTACTCTGTTGCTATTATCTCCTCTGCTGCTGCCGTCTTTTGCCAGCACAGAACCCAACCCCTTTGGCCTTCCAGTGTGGACGCAAAACCAGTGACTCTTAGGAACTCTCCAGGCCAGTGGTTCTTAACCTTCCTCATGCTGCAACCCTTTAATACAGTTCCTCATGTTGTGGTGACCCCTAAACCATAAAATTATTTTTGTTACTTCTTCAAAACTAATTTTGCTGCTGTTATGAATCATAATATAAATATCTATGCTATCCGATGGTCCTAGGCAACCCTGTGAAAGGGTTATTTGACCCCCGGAGGGGGTTGCGACCCATAAATTGAGAACCACTGCTCTAGAGAACCCTGACTGATACACCAACCATCGTGAAAATAGTACAGAACTAAATTTTAGCTGTGAAGCCGAATATATGTCTGAATTTAGTTCATTTAGTTTACTATTTTTTAAATAATTTTGCTCTAAGAGGATAAAAGACCTACTGAAAATAAGTTCCATGTTCTCATCTGTATGATGTGATGGTCTTTCTTATGATTGTTCCCAGGAAGGGAAGAGGCGACATGTTGTCGCTATCAAACAATGCTTTAGGATAAACTACTGCATCTACAAAGAACTTCAATTTAACACCACTGTTGAAATCATAGCTCAGTCATTGAAATGACACTTTAGCTTAATAGAATGAGTGCATGAGAAGAACCAAGCCCTCTGATACCAGACCAAGAAGGCCTGCCCTCATCCTCAACATGCCTGCCTGCGGGCTAGTTACAGAGGGTGATGTGTGGATTACCAGCTAGGAACTAAAGGTGTAGAGAATAGAGAGAGAGGCCTTCAAGAGAGGCAGACAAATGACAGAGATTATTTATTACCTAAGTATTTGTGATTTTTCTTGGTTATCAAAATAATATTGAAAACAATGCAAGAAGCTCCACAGGACTCCTGGAATCTAATGCACAGATTAGATTCCTGGTTCCCATCTTGAACTCCTTTGAAAGGGGTCAAGGATGGTGTGTATGTTCTGGTGATAGTGAGAGGGAGAGGGTCAGCTAAAGTGTAAGAAGCCACCTTTTTCCTATCTCAAACAGTGAAGAGGCAGAGAGGTGGATGGATCTTCATAACCTTGGCTCCTAGCTCCAATAACAGCCAAGGAAGAGTGAGCTCTAATTAACCAGAAAGTGGCCAGAAGACCCGGTAGATAGAGAACTCAGAAGGAGAACAAACGCGTGCTCCAGTTGTCACGGGACCCTTGCATTTTGTTGGTCTAGTTTAGGATTTGCTTGAAAGGGAAAAGGTGCCAAACCCAAGTAAGACAGAGCAGACACGGGCCAGCAGGTGGCGCCAAATGCAAGAGTACTTTGGGATTCTAAACCCGTTCTTCGTTTTGCTGTAACTTGACCTCATCGTCTGTATCATTTTATACTGATCCAAACCCCATCTTTTCTAAGATCTTTGGACATAATGAATGCCTTTGGATAATTTTCTCGTGACTAATTACTTTCTTCCTTTGGGTAAATGACTCTCTTCTTCACCTTTTTCTGGGTGGGGGTGTGGGAGGGCAAGATTTCATATATGTCTAGGTACGTGCCCATGTGCAGAGGGCACAGCAGGTGTCTTCCTCAGTCAATGTCCACTTTATGTTTCGAGGGAGGGTCTCTTGCTGAACTTACTGATTAGGCTAGACAGGGTGACCAGCAAGCTCCGGGGATCCCCGCCCCCGCACTGGGGCTACAATCAAGCTGCAGCACCCAGCTTTTACAGAGGACCTGGAAATTAAGCTCAGGTGCTCATGGTTGCCTAGCAAGCACTTTAGCAGCTGGTATTCTCCCCAGCTCATCACGGCTCTTCTAAGAATGCGTTCACACACCCACACTATGGCTCCTAGTCTCAGAGGCGGAACCTCCCTAAGACCTGGTGGCATTTGCCATTTCTACACTTTTGCCTTTTAGGACTGAAAATACCAGGCTATTTTTCCGGCTTGTTCAGCAACCGTTCCAGCGACCCAAACTAATAAGATGATGTATGGCGGGAAGACAGGGTGTTGACCAAAAGACGCCAAAGTGGATGAAGTCACATAAAGAGGCTTGATCCAGCTATTGACACAGCTCATAAGTAACATTAAAAATAAAATAAATAAAATAAGATAAAAATAAAAGAGCTTGAACCTTCTCCAAGATTCTCTTGTCTTCCTCGGAACCTTATCCTAAAGAACAGAAGACTCTATACCCATCTCAAATTGTCACATCCCATCCTACAATAACTGCTTTTCATTTGGGGACCTGAATGGTCACCTTTCATCACTGCAACAGTGTCCTAGTTAGACGAAACAGCTCCACTGCCCACCCCCAACTCCTACCCATACTCCTCAGAGTCGAACATATAATTTAACCCAACATTCATGTAAATTCAGTGTGCTTTCCACAGGGGTTTCCTATTTTTTTTGGGGGGGGGGGTTCCTATTGTTTACAACATGGAATAGGTCTGTCTCATCCGGGCCAATTACTTCCCATAACCTACAGATGACTTTTAGCCTTGTTAACGTGTGTCCATTCAGTGTTTTTGCAACTTCATTAGAATCAGTTGGGAGCTTTTATAGTAGTCCATAATGCAGATCTCTTCCTGAAGATTCCCATTTTAACATTTTAAGAAGTTTTGGTGAGCGACAACTTTACAACCTACAGCGGAGAGTTCCTGTGACTCACCATGCCCTAGGAAGGAGGGCGGGGCCCAGATCTGCCTTAGAAATATTGGGTCCAAGCCGGGCGGTGGTGGCGCACGCCTTTAAGCCCAGCACTTGGGAGGCAGAGGCAGGCGGATCTCTGTGAGTTCGAGACCAGCCTGGTCTACAAGAGCTAGTTCCAGGACAGGCTCCAAAACCACAGAGAAACCCTGTCTCGAAAAACCAAAAAAAAAAAAAAAAAGGTAGAAATATTGGGTCCAGGTGTGCAAGTGCCCGTAGACATTCACTGGAAGAGGTCAGTGTAAATGGAGGCTACCCCTTCGTTTCCGGCTGCCCAGACCTCCTGGTTGCCGCTTACAGGACAGGGAACTGAAGGGATGCAAAGGAATACTTTTTAGATCATTAAAACAGCCAACTAAAATGAGTTTTGATGACTGTGTATTGTTCCGGTATGATTATTTGTTGGTTGTTCACGAGGAGGCGGGCCCTTTCTCATTTACAATCTATACTAACTTTACTGTGTACTCGAGAAAACTTAAACTTGGAAGGAGTCTGACAGATGCCCAGGTTCTCCGATCTATTTCTCCGACTCAAGTTCTATATGGTCTACACCAAAGATTCCAGCCAGGCTGCCCACAGAAAATACCTGGAGAATATTTAAATTAAGCAAGTGCCTGGACCCCACCCCCAGTTTAAGGCACCTATCTCTTTTGGTTGGACATTTATTTGGTTTCCTATGATTCCTTTGTCAGGGCTAGATGCTTTATCTCTCAATATTATCCTTCTGTGGCTGATTGTGAAGGTATTTTTGTGGTTCCCAGGTGTTTCAGAGAGTCACCAGTCTGATCATCAGTAAATTCTAACAATGAAGACACTTTTATTCATCCACTGGTACCAGGTCCTCACTAGGGACTCGAGAACTTCAGAGTGTAACCCCAAGTTACCTCAGTCAGAACACAAAGTTACATTCTCATCTAGTGCAAGCTGCAAGTCCTCTCAGGCAAAACAAGGTTTTGTTTACAGAAGCAGAAACAGCAGTTGATCTTATGACCTACTAACTCACAGAAACAATAGTTTTGTTAAAACTTACAAAACCAGGCAATTACAAAAATCAACCCTTAACAACCCTTAACATTTGGAAATTTAATTTTGCTTTATAGTTCTCTTAATCAGAGAAACATAAAACTTTTAAGCATGAAGTCAGCCATCAACATAATGTTAGCTATTGAAGTATAATTTCTGACTTTCTTATTTCTTGTCCATGTTTAGAGCTGTGGGATAATTTTTCTGTACACCGTAAATATATGTTGCTCTCGTTGGTTAATAAAAGTTGCTTTGGCCTATAGCAAGGCACACTATAGCTAGGCAGGAAAGCCAAATAATAGAGAGAGAGAGAGGGCAGAGTAAGAGATGGAAGTCAGCCACCAGAGGAGTAAGATGTGTGAGAGCACTGGTAAAGCCACGAGGCACATGGCAAAAGAGCAATAGAAATGAGTTCATGTAAAGGTAAAAGCTAGTTAGTAATAAGCCTGAGCTATTCAGCCAAGCAGTTTGTAATTAATGAAAGTTTCAGGACTGGGCGGCCAGGAAACGAAAGCACACCCTCTGTTTACAGTTTAGTTATTTCCTTATCCTTCCTTTTCCTACTTCACATCCTCCCCAAAAAATTCACAGCAGGTCCTGAAAGTAGCAGGGACAAAAATGACAGTACTTCTGGTTGAGGGGACACTAGCCCACTAGTGTATGTGGCTAGGGCAGGCCTTGCCCTTCTCCCCCATTCCCTCTGTCGTGCTAAAAAACTGTTAGATTATATTCCTAAAGCTAGCGACCAAGGTCTCTTCCCTTATTTTGCTGCTTTCTCCTCCTGAGGCTGACTACCAAAGTCCAGCAATCAGAAACCACCTTTGGTTCATCTAATTAACATGCCCAATTAAAATTAAAATTTAGCACCTCATCGTAACATGGGGTTTCCCCCTTTACCTTTTTTTTCTCTCTCTCTCTTTTTTTTTTTTTTTTTGTTTTTTCCAGACAAACTCTGTAGCTTTGGAGCCTTTCATGGAACTAGCTCTTGTAGACCAGGATGGCCTCGAACTCACAGAGATCCATCTGCCTCTGCCTCCCGAGTGCTGGGATTAAAGCCACCACTGCCCAACTTCCCCCTTTACCTTTATAAACTGCCATTTTCTTATGTGCCACATCTGTCTCCAGAGGTTGTCCTTTGTCCCTTTGGGACAAATATCCCTCCTCCTTTCCCTTGTCCTCTTCCCTTCCCCCTCATCCCTATCTCCTTTGCCAAGGCATCCTAGCCCATTCTGATACAGACCTCCCCTTTTTCTCTGTAAAATGACACCTGCAAGGTTGTTTACTGCTGTTTTTCTGCCGGAGTCAGAAAGCAGCCACTTTAACTTTTCTTCCCTGCTTAATAAGGATTTCTGTGAAAATAGGTGTTTGGGTGTGGTTTGTGCTTAATCTGGGGTCTGGAAGGGAGCCCCTGCTGTGCGGGAGTCTCCTTCACTGGTTGGGCTGAGGAATGTGGGTTGCTGCCATTTCAAGAGGACAGAACAGGTACATGATGGAGAAAGGATAATGATGCATCTGGAGAGATAAGAATCAAATGCTGGCTGGATAGTGGCTCACTTATCATCAGTCATTTTTGGTTGAGAGAAGGAAGGACACAGCCTTCTGTCCTAGACAGAAATCTTAAATAAATAAATAAATAAATAGTAGATCAAAGTAGAGATGATCTCGCTAAACAGCTTTTAGAATTGCTGGGGCAGAGCAAGGTACAAGGGCTCCCACAAAATAATGTTTAATATGATATGGTGTTGTATTAACAGTTTCCTCTGATACTGAAATGGTCCAGCCTTCAGTGAAGCTCCCTAAACCAGAAGGTGAACAGCTCAAAATATTTTCAGGAAGCCCCTGGAATTGACCAGATTAACTAGGCCCCTCCCTGCCAGAGCAAGCAATAAAGAGGGAAGAGAGTCACTCTCAGACAAGACAAGCTGGAAAGAAGACAGCCATGCACATAACTCGAGCTGCAAAGGTGATTCTCAAACTAGCAAAACTGCAAACAAGACTTTGAGACAAGTCAAATTGCCCAGAAGTAACGGACACGAGCAGAGCTGACTGGAAGAGGTTTAGACTGACTAAGGCATCTAGAAAGGACACTTTTCACCCTGTTGAGCAATTTGCGGGCTATATCGTGTGCTCCTAGGGACTCAGCTTTTGTGAGTTGCCACCCATGCTGGTGATGCAGCTGTCTTTGAGTCATCTTTGCTCTTATAAGTAAGCCTCCACCATATTCCCATAAGTAACGGCAGTGGGACCCATTGGTTCACCAAGTTGGACTTTGGCGGTATCCAGTTTTAGGTGCTGTGTGGTCCTGTTAGGCACTAGCCATTGCACTGTTCCACACGTCCTTTACAGATGCGTGTTCACTCTCGCTCTACCGTCTGTCTTCTCACCTCGCGAGCAGCATTCTGGGAGGAAGAACCGGTTCAGACAGTGCCTCACACCTTGTGAAGACAACAGTGGCAGATGGGACTTTCGCCTGGCCTGTCTTCGACTGTCTTGGATGGTCCTGGTATTGGTTAACTGTCTCCTGTCCAGTCTCACTTTATGTCATTTAGGGGGAAACTGACTGCCTTACCCAAGCTCCAGAGGAGAGAAGCAGGATTGACTAATTAGAACCTCTGCGTTAGGTCAAGAGGGGGGAAAATCACAGTACTTATGAGACAGAGGAAATAAATGACAGACAGGAAATCCATGAGTGTTAATTAGAATTTCCCTCCCTGTGACAATCACATGAGAGAAATGACGTACAGGGAAGGTGTATTCATCCCCGCTGTTTTGCTGTTGTTTTCCTCCTTGCATTATTTGTTCTTCTGCATCTATTTGTGTTACGGACTCATTATTTTACTGTGTTGAATATGGCGGATTCTTCGTCCTCCTTCATCTATTCCTCTCATGAAATCAGCACCACAACCTCACTCAAGCATGCAACCGTGGTAGTGATCTCTGCTGCTCTGTCCATGAGGGCCTGGTTTTCTATTTGCTCTCCTGAGGGAAGGAGCAATCCCAACAGCTTCCACTTGACTTTCCCCACCCGAATGACCCTGAATCTATACATGAGAGACAATGGCTGGCGACGCATGCACTTTCTAAGTGTGTCCGACAGTCATAAGTGCTGGAACTGGGGGGAAATAGCAGGGAGTTCAACCTTTCACTTCAAATTTTCAGGGGCTGTTGGTGTAGTCAATTTGTCCCCTCCAAGGAGAAAATTCCCATATAATGTTCCTATAATGTAGTATTTGGGTGGCAATACTTCAGAAAGATTAAGTTAACATTACTTGCTGGGTACTATGAAACCAAACAGATGTATTGCAATTTAGCCAGGACTTTTTTTTTTAAATCAATTTAAATTGTTTAGACAATTTTATGAAATGGATAAATGGACAGTGGCCACTCTCTCCTTCCAGCCTCCTACCCTCCCTGCCCGCAGCCTCCCCCTTCCCACAAATCTCATTGTGACCCATATGATTAGCCAGGTCTGTCTGTGTGACCACCTGTTTGAAGCTATCCTTTGGGGCATGGCGTCACAATGAACGTGATTCCCCCTCTCTAAGACTCTTTCACTAGCAAACGGTTTGGAAGTAAATGGTAGGACCCACAAGCCCCTCTCTGCACTGTGACTGCTAATAAGGCCTATCTTAGGTGGGCCCAGTACAGCTAATAAGTTTTGAGTTAATGATTGCACTTCACTGGCAAATTGCTGAGACCCTTTCTCAAAAAATAAAGGTAGGGTGTGACAGAGGAAGATGCCTCATGTCATCGCGCACCTATACAGACATTGTCTCTCTCTCTCTCTCACACACACACACACACATACATGCACATATGTAAACCTATACTAGAGCACACACTATACACATACATACTACTTGGGAGGAGGGAGTAGAGAAACAGGAGACAATAATTTTATAATAAAACACCTCTCAGCCGGGTGGTGGTGGCGCACGCCTTTAATCCCAGCACTCTGAAGGCAGAGGCAGGCGGATCTCTGTGAGTTCGAGGCCAGCCTGGTCTAAAATAAGTAGTTCTAGGACAGGAACCAAAAAAGCTACGGAGAAACCCTGTCTCGAAAAATCCAAACAAAAAAACAAAACAAAACAAAAAAACCACCTCTCAAAGCAACTGAAGATGAATGGTAATAAAGAAACCCAACCACTCTTTAATTTAGGCAAAAGTGTATGCACCAGTATTAACTTAGAAAAATAAGTTTAGTCTTTGCTGTAAACTCTTTCACAGTTTTCAAGGAAACGAGTCTCCTCATGGCCTTCCAGAGCATCCACGCATGTCATCCTTCCACGCCCTGCTGCTCAGGAAGTACTTTCGGGGTAGATCTGTTCCGGATTCTCTTCCGTTTCTTTTTCTTTTCTGAAGCAGGCGACTTTGTGTCCTGTGCTTTCTTCTTTTTCTTCAAGCAGCTGAGAGGATTGGGGCCGCCTACCTTCTTTTTTCTCTTCCTCCTAGGTTCCCAGCTCTTCACTAAGCCTTGTTCCTCCTTCAGCTGCTTAATACTTTGTTTCTCATGCACTGAGACCAGCTGGCCTGACTCAACCGCTTTCACAAAGGCCACTGTTCTGGGAGAAGGCCTGTCTAAGACCATAGTGTTCTGAATAATGAACATGAGAGGAATCCCAGGAGTTTTCTTTACTTTCACAGATAAATCCTGATCCTGTTAAAAAAGAAAATGGATTTAGTTTCTCAATCAAGTTTAGGTAGTTAAAATTAAGTTTACAGGAATTTCAAGAAGGTTGTATAGAAAAGGGAGAGACTGGCTTTGTTTCCTCACCTCAGTACGCTTTACTAATCACGGCATGTCTTATAATAGAGGACAAAAAACAAAAACGGTGCTGAGGACAGGTGGGCAACAACAGTCTGGGCTAGACTGCTCAATACTGGGGCCATGAACTATCAACTAATGCAAAAGAAAATGCATTAGGAAGATTCTCTTGTTTCTGTGCTAAAATATTCACTGGAAACATCAATGTGGGAGGAGGCTGAAGTGGAGAAGTGAGCTGACTCAAGGCTTGCTCGAAGTATGGTTGAGCAAATCTGCATGGGAGTGTTTTGATTTCAGCCATGACACCTCCCCTTTGACCTCCCAGCCTTTAAATGCCCTCAACATTCCATGTGTTGCTGGTCTCTTTCTTTTAAGGTTCATTTGTCTTTATGTGTATAGATATTTAGCTACATGAACATCTGTACACCTCATGTATGGCCTTGGAGGCCAAAAGAGGGCGTTGGGAATTGCACCCCAGTCCTCTAAAAGAGCAGCCAGTGCTCTTACCTTCTGAGCCACCCCTCCAGCCCCACAGGATATGCACCATGACTTCTGGAGAAATCATATGAACTGAGGAACATGAAAACAGTTATGAATACAGAATGCAGAGGCTCTGTCCTCATCCCCACGGAAGACCTCTGCAGCAGTCAGCACTACTGCAACTATTCCTCATCCTCTCGAGGGAAACTTCTGGAAGTTTACTTAAGGTTTTCTCCTCATATGTTCCAGTAACTGCTTTTACTGGCTCCATTGAAAAGTCTGCATCTTTGGAAGTGCAAACATGAAACATGGATTATAGCTAAGTGATAGAATCCTTGTCTAACACATCACAATAAGTAAATGAATAAAACTCCAACATTGCATTATCCCTTCCACTGATTTCTTTCTGATCACGTGAAGTATACACAGAAACAGTCAGAACCGCAGTTTTCAAAGTAACATCACCTGTGTTGCCACGAAGTAATGATGAGGGTTTCCCTCCTCCACCATGGACAGGAGGCATTCTGAGCCACTCACTGCACTCTTGACGTGACGACAATTTCGAACCTGGCATTTCTGTGCGATCAGTTTTGCTCCATATAATTCCTTTCCCAGAGTCTCTAACTCCTTTAACACACATCTGGTGGGAAACAAAGTCGAGAGAAGCTCACGATCACAACTGATGCATTCCTTTTGTGTATACAAAGCACGCAGAAACACAATACGCAAGTGTTTACGATGCAAAACTATACCATCAAAATGTGAATTTATAGTACTGTTGCCATTTTCTTCTTAAATGAAGGGTTGAAAATTACATACTCCAAGCGGAAGGGATATCAATGCCAGAATATACTGAGTCCTTGTGTGCATAGGAAGCAAGGAGAACGCTCTTCACGGGTTATTGCTTAACTTCAAATGACTCTAGAAGCTAGGTGATAAACTGGGATTAATTTCTAACTTATCCTCAAGTTTACATCTCTTTGAGAGGTACCAGATACAGTGACCTTCCAGATGTCTGAAGAGGCCTCTAGGTTGCTGGTACAACTTCAAAATAACCTAACACAGAATCCAAAGCAACTTGTGTATCTTATTTGAATCCCGATTTTAAAAAAGTAGTTCAAAATTGTAGGAGCCGGAGGGGTTAAGGACACAAGGAGAACACAGCCCATAGAATGAACTAAGTATGGCTCACAGGGGTTCAGAGACTACAGCAGCGATCACAGAGCCTGCATGGGTCTGTGCTGGGTCCTCTGCATTTGTTAGAGTCGCTACCTTAGTGTTTTTGTGGGACTTCTAACAGTGGGAATGGAGGTATCTCTGATTCTTTTGCCTACTCATGGAATCCTTTTCCTTCTGCTGGGTTGCCTCGTCTGGCCCTGATATGAGGGTTTGTGCTTAGGCCGAATGTATCTTGTTATGCCATGTTTGGTTCATACCCCTTGGAGGTCTGCTCTTATCTGAAGGGAAACAGGAGGAATGGCACTAGGGAAGAGGGGAGGTAAGGGGAGAACTGGGAGGAATAGAGGGAGAGGAAACTCCAGTTGGGATGTACTGTATGGGAGAAGAATGAATAAAAAAATAAAAAATAAAATGGGTAGTGGTGGCGCACGCCTTTAATCCCAGCACTTGGGAGGCAGAGGCGCGTGGATCTCTGTGAGTTCAAGGCCAGCTTGGTCCACAAGAGGTAGTTCCAGGACAGGCTCCAAAGCTACAGAGAAACCCTGTTTCAAAAAACATAAATAAATAGCTGATAAACAACAAAGAATGAAGGGGAGATGCTCTAACCTGAGTAAGAAGGTAGGGAAGAGATGGGGTCAACAAGAATGAGCATCCCAGTACCTGCAAACACTGGGTATCAAGGTTTTCCGCCATCATTCTACTTCTGTGTTGTTCGAAAAATTCCCAAAGTAGCTGGCTGGTGGTGGCGCACACCTTTAATCTCAACACTTGGGAAGCAAAGGCAGGTGGACCTCTGAGTTTGAAACCAGCCGGTCTACAAGAATGAGTGAGTTCCAGGATAGCCAGGACTACACAGAGAAAACATGTCTTGAACAACAAAAACAAAACAAAAAAAAATGTGTATATATGTGTGGGTGTGGGTGGCTGCAGAGGCCACAAGAGCAAGTTGGATCCCCTGGAGCTGGTGTTACAGTTATGAGACTCCTGACATGGATACTGGGAACCCAACTCAGGTCCTCTGCAAGAATAAGAAGGAGACTTTACCTTCACTAAGCCATCTTTCCGGCCTAGGGTTAAAGTTTTAAGGCTATTTGTAACCCAAAAGGAGCATTACTTGAGAATTCTTTCTTTTTTTTCCCCCCAAGACATGGTTTCTCTGTGTAACAGCCCTAGCTATTCCAGAACTAGCCCTATAGACCATGCTGGCTTTGAACTCACAGAGATCCACCTGTCTCTGCCTCCCGAGTGCTGGGATTAAAGGCGTGCGTGAGAAATTCTTAATACGGAAGACTAGTCACTGCAAGACAGAACATTCCCACAGCACACGGCACAGCTAGGTTTGTGTTCACATATAAAGAACATTCAAACCAGCTATTCATGAGCTGTAATAGTATGACTCATTTTAATTTACTTGCTTAAGCAACTATTCTACAATGCAAAAACCACTAAAACTCTTAAGAGTTGTTCATAGTCTAGCTTTAGTTCACCATACTTTCATATCCCACAATATTAGATACGATCTCTTCTTCTGAGGTCAACCGACTGCATTTGTTAAAAAGTTCTCTCAATCGACAGCACTACCATATCTATATTGTCAAAACAGACTTTCCCCACCTTTAGGTCTGAACAAAACTCGAGCCTCAAAATATGAAACCTTTTAAGATTACACTCCCACCCTCCCGCTCCCACAGTGTTCTGCCCTAAGGGTGCTCACTTACATGAAGTGAGGAGGCACAGATGTGGGATGAAGACAGCCATAGAGAGTTGACTTTATACACTTTACAGCCCACGAAGGCTGGACCTCTGTCCTGACCACTAAGTGTTCTCAGGGTCGGGAGCAGTGCTTGACATTTGGTTGGTATTTATAAATGGCCTCGGGCAAAGGTTTCCATCTCCAGTCTTGACTTCTTTTCCTAGGAACTGAAGATAATACCTCACTGGCAGTTGGAAGGCTTGAAAACCTTTGCGTTAAAGGTAGCAACCACTATAGAAAAGGGGTAGCATTTGTATAGAAAAGACGGATCTCTGTGAGTTCAAGGCCAGCCTGGTCTACCAAGGGAGTTTCAGGACAGGCTCCAAAGCTACAGAGAAACCCTGTCTCGAAAAACCAAAAAAAAAAAAAAAAAGATGTTATTCCCTTGGGGCTGGAGAGATGGCTCAGTGGTTAAGAGCATTGGCTGCTCTTCCAGAAGATCTGGGTTCAATTCCCAACACCCACATGGCAGCTCAAATTGTCTGTAACTCCAGTTCCAAGGGATCCAACACCTCATACAGGCAAACCAATGTACATGAAATAAAAACAAATAAGTCAATTTTTGAAAAAAAGGAAGAAATCATTCCCTCTACTTCACGATTAACGCCATTTCCTGCCTGAAATCACACAGGAATCAAAGCCAGGCCTGTCTGCTACAAAACACGCGTTCTGATTTCGCAGGGCTAACAGGGACTATTGGCAGGACACAGTACCAGCCCCCTGAACTATCTGTCAGCTACCGAGGGCCACACCCGCGACCCCGCCCCGCAGGCCCACCTCGTGGTGCACAGCTGGGTCTCTCCCATAAGGTAGCGGGGCAGCTGGTCCCGCAGCTGGATGCGCCCCCGCAGCGCCGCCTGGCAGAACGTGCCGTCCAGAAGGATCTGGTAGGGCTCACGGACCCCGAAATTGTTACGGAAGAAGCCAAGATGCTTCTTGGCGTGTTTCTGCCTGGTGATCTTCATCCCTGCTTAAGTCCCCCGTCCCGGACCCGGCAGCGCCAGCCTCGCTTCCGCACTCCTAGACGCCCGTATCCCCGGAAGCGAAGCTTCTTCGGCCCGGAAGTACACGACCCAACTCTCTGGTTTGCGTAATCTCTCAGAGAAGCGCCTACTCCCACCTCCAAGCGCAGGCCTTAGGGGGCGGAGCTTCGCAAATTCGCGCGCGCTGGCACGTTCGCGTCCCTGAGCGGGAATAAAAAAATGTTGCTTTGTGCAGCTTGTTGCCTGGCACTTAGGAAGTCTCTAAAACATTAGTAATATGAAAATAACCAGCGATGAGCCATTGCTCCAGGCACTCTGTAATTTGCCATTTACTGTGTATCATCCCATTGAATGTTTTTAATTTTCAAGTGAGGGAGAGGAGCCAGTGTTGGACAGCCTTACCTTGGCAAGTTTGGCTGAGTGCTAGTCTATTATTTATTTATTTATTTTCGAGATAAGGTTTCTCTGTAGCTTTTTTGGTGCCTATCCTGGAACTAGCGCTTGTAGACCAGGCTGCCCTCGAACTCACAGAGATTCGCCTGCCTCTGCCTCCAGAGTGCTGGGGTTAAAGGCATGCACCACCACCACCGGGGAGTAGTCTTTACGGAAGCAAAGCGCCTTTGCTAAGGGAACATGGTTCTTCAGCATCTGGAACCCAGCGCTGACTGCCTGTTGTCCACAGGTATTTTACCACACCCCTAAAAATCGACCCCATCAAAGAGCCACGTGTCACGGTAAGAAGGTCTGTATACCCAAGTCGAGGTCACAGTCTCTACCCCATAAGCCTGTTCTGGAGAACACAATTAAAACAGCCAAAATTAACAGTAAAAAGATTTAATTAATGTGGCCCAATGGAGAACAAGGCTGAAGAGGTCGACTGAGCAGCCATTTCTGCAGTCAATCTCTGAGGTCCTGAAATGAAATGGAGTGTACATAGGTAGTCATGAATACGAGCATCTAAGGCGGTGATTCTCAGCCTTCCTAATGCTGCGACCCTTCAGTACAGCTCCTCATGTTGTGGACCCCAACCCTAAAAATATTTTCATTGCTACTTCATAACTGTAACTTTGCAACTTTTATGAATCGTAATGTAAATATCTGATATGCAGGATAGCTTATATGTGACCCCTGTGACAGGGTCATTCGACCCCCAAAGGAGTCGCGACCAATTGCGAACCACCAAAATTCTCACCAACCTAGGTTAATGTATGTTACCGCTCACCACTGACCCCTCATTTTCTAGGCTTCAGTCCTATCCTGCAAGGTGTTCGAACAAGGTGTTAGGACTATGAAATCTATTTCCCAGAAGACAAATTAAGTTTTCCCATGGGTCCTAGGCTCTGAGACTTTTCCTTCTCAGCACAAGAATCCCCATGGAGATTCCCATTTCTTGGGGTCAGTTGTTTCAATTGAAGGAAACAAAGGAATATCTTTATTTCTGTCAGACCAGTTACAGAGCCACTATTTGTGTCTCCTCATCCTAAAGCCCCTCCTAAATGACTCAGTGTTTTAGAAGAATTCCTGAGTTTCATTTTTTTTATTAAATATTTATTTATTTATTATGTATACAATATTCTGTCTGTGTGTATGTCTGCAGGCCAGAAGAGGGCACCAGACCTCATTACAGATGGTTGTGAGCCACCATGTGGTTGCTGGGAATTGAACTCAGGACCTTTGGAAGAGCAGGCAATGCTCTTAACCACTGAGCCATCTCTCCAGCCCCTGAGTTTCATTTTTTAAACAAAGTCTGTTGAGTTGGAAGCCCAGTCCTATCACTAACCTGGATCATTTGAGCTTTGTGACTCCAGGACAGCTGTGCCCAGCTTCCTCTTCAAACCAATTGGAAGGTTGATTCAATTTTATAGATGTTTTTCTGTCCATAGTTTCTGAGAGAAGAAACATACATACTGAGTTAAAAATAGGAAGACACACATCTGATTTAAATAATTTACAGGTTACTTAGTCCATTTGGTTAGATGAAGACAATGAACCAGAAGTTTTCAATTTGATTAACCACATGGGGTATCCATTGCCAGGTAAAATAATCAAAGAATGGAGAGTACGGATTTTGCATTTTTGTCTCTGCCTGGAATCTGTCCCAGATCTAGTTTTGGTCAAAAATTGAAAGAATCATTTTTTAAGTGACTTATAATGTGATTGAAATGTATTGCCTGTGTGTGGCATTTTATTTCAACTTATAGATTTATGGAATTAGAACTAAGGTATTCTAAAAAATTAGCCCTGATCTGGATCCCAACACTTTCCTGAGATGACGGCTGCTTTCATTTAACTGAAAGTTCAATTAGGAATTTGAAATCATGAGAAATTGTAGGAGGGTTGGATCTGTGGTCCTTAAGCATAATTTCTCACTATTTTCTACTTTGATTTTTCCTTTGTTCCTGTGTGCATGCTCCCTGCCTGAACATACTCTCATCACAAAGAAATATTGTCCCAGCCTTGTAAAACAATGAAAGCTTTATATTAAAAAAAAAAGGCTCACATCTTTCATTCTAGATCTAACTTCTAGACATCTTTTAGCTCTAGAAAGATGCGGGACACCACAAAGGACTTGAGTCATATTCTAGGGTTTTTCTTCTTGTTTTTAAATTCACTGAACTACAGCACAGTCTTTTTCAAGTTCTGTGTTTGCCTGCCAATTTGCCCTCTTCCTCTCCTTACAAAAGAACAAAAGCGCCTTATAACAGTGATGAGCAAGTTCGAATTTTTTTTCTCTTAATGTCTTCTAAAAACATGATCCTCAGATATGCAGACAACACCTTAGTGTGCTTGCTTAAGATAGCCATTTCTGGTTCAGACCTAGTTTTGTTGGAGAAAGATTCTACTTTAGTTGTGAGTTCTTAAACTCTTCCAGGGGGAACCTAACATGTGGATAGTAGTGGACTTTATATAGACTATGTCTTTTCCATTAGATACAGGCCTGTGATAAACTTTAACTCATAAATCAGTCATGTAGGGAACTGTCAACAATAATAAAATAGAGCAGTTAATACTGTGATAAAACTTATGTGAAGTTCTCTGTGTCTCTTGCCTGAGACCTGATTTTTAGTTTCAATTTCCACCCACTGAAGAACTAACAGGCTGGTAGTATATAGTATTCAGGCAGAGAGGCACATTTATTATTATGAAAATTTCTCCAAGTCATCACCATGCTTATTAGTGTTCCTGACTGGCCTTTTGCAGTAAAACATTACTGTTTATCCAATATGATATTTCCACTAGACCATCTACCTAAAACATTTTTGCCCAAATGCCAAATGACCTAGTATTAATGGCAAGTCAATATTTGGTTACAGCCAAGGCAGACGCTAAATATTACCATTATTCAATAAACTATTAGGATATGTTTAAAATTTTCAAAGAAATGAATTAATTCTTTTGAAAAATATTGCAATATCATTTTAAAAGCTACAGCAGTCTTTGAAAATATGATTTTATAGTGGTGACCCTTTAGTTTTGTCTTGGGTTGCTGCACTGCGGACATCCTATGCCAGACATGTACATTCAGCTGAGGTGGATGGAAATTTATTTTTCTTGACTTTTAAAATACTCTTTATATTCATTATTGTGTCTGGATCAAATATAATTTATAAAGTGATGTTGTTGTACATGATCTTGGAGGGTTTTTATTCCTCATGAAAGTTTGATGAAGCCAAGGTGACATGAGAATGATTTATTCTTGGAAGGTGTGACTAATACCAAAAAGGACTATTTCATGAAAGATTCATGGTCTAAATGGAATTAAATAGGCAAACATTAAGTTCAGTTCATAAAGGTTATTTTGTTCCACTCATGAATGTTAGTGTAATTTTATTTAATTTTATGGGCATCAAGGGATGCATGTAACATATCTATTGTGATGTTATCTTTCTTGCATTCACATTTAAATATTTATAAACAATTGTTAACATGGCATTAACTCAAAAAAGAATATTACTTTCCTCCTAAATTATGCAGCAAACATTCTCTCTAAATAAATGATTTAGCTGAATAAATTGCATTTTAGAACAAGTTAGGTGAACTGCTACATAGTGAGGTCCCATTAATGTCTTCACTGGATAGAGAGAGTTATACAGATATATTTTGTTCTATATAACAGAATTCATGTGAGCTCCCTGATCTGTCTGAAAGTGTTATTAAGATTCAATATAAAGGTGACACATTTAAAAATATTTTTAAATTTCGAATTACAAAATCGACCATGTCAATCCTATAGCAAGTAGAACAATAAATATAAGACGTTAACTCCTGCTGTATGGCAGAACCTCATTCCTGGGGAGCCACGGCATAAATGTCTACTCATCCCAGATAGGGAACCTAGAAAGAACGGATGTCACCGAAGTCCAGCTTGGCGAACCGATGCGTTTTGTGAGAGTCACTCACAGGAATAAGAGTGAGAGGTTACTTACGGGGACAGAAATGACTCAGAGACAGCTGCATCACTGACGTCCACCCCAGCATGGGTGATGGCTCACAAAAGCTGGGGACCTGGAGCACAGCTCAACGGGTTGGAAAGTGTTTTTTCCCGGTGCCTCAATCTCTTGTTTGAGACTCTTCTTTGTAGCTGTACTCTGCTTGCTCTGGCAGGAAGGAACCTAGAGAAGCTGGTCAGTTTCAGGGAGTTCTAGAAGCTACTGCTACTACTATTTGTTTGTTTACCTCCTTACTTAAGGAACTACCTACCCTGCAGTATAGAATTTTTTTATTTTTCCAAGACAGGGTTTCTCTGTAGCTTTGGAGCCTGTCCCGGAACTAGCTTTTGTAGACCAGGCTGGCCTCGAACTCACAGAGATCCGCCTGCCTCTGCCGCTTGAGTGCTGAGATTAAAGGCGTGCGTCACCACCGCCCAGCTAGTATAGAATGTTCTATCTATCTATCTATTTATTTATTTATTTATTTATTTATCTATCTATCTATTTATTTATTTATTTATTTATTTTGTTTTTTCGAGACAGGGTTTCTCTGTGGCTTTGGAGCCTATCCTGGAACTAGCCCTGTAGAACTCACAGAGATCCGCCTGCCTCTGCCTCCCGAGTGCTGGGATTAAAGGCGTGCGCCACCATTGCCCTGCTAGTATAGAATGTTTTCATCCTAACTTTGAAATTTAGACTTCCTAGAATTAATTATCAGATGACTCTCGTCTGATGACTGCAAAATTAGACTAGAAAGCTTATTTGAACAAAAGTATGCAAGATTCCTGCCCACTTGACTAAAGTGAACGAGATTCAGATTTCCACTATGGTTTGGATAGTGCTTGCCTTTGGAACTCCAGAACCTTTAATTTTACTCAATAAAGCCGGGGGGGGGGGGGGGGGGAGCGAGAAACTTGTAGAGAACAGCTAAGGGCTCAAAACTAGCAGCCATTTTTACTTTTTCCTGTCAGAAACGAAGCAGACTCAATAAGAAAAATGTTTCGGTTTGGTGAAAACACCTTGCCGTTTGAAGTTTAATTACATCATAACTGAAATGGGTCAAAGAGTTCACGCTGTAAGGGGGCTATCGTTTTGACCCATCAAAACACTTTAGAGATTAATGAACCCGTATGAAATTACTCTAGGTAAGCAAATATTAGTGCTATTTCTTAAAGGAGCTTAAAGATTGAAAACGCTCTCCGATTACGGCTTTAAAGGGCCTTTCTAACACCACTGTTTGTTTTTGTAGCGCGCGGTGTTAAAGGCAACCGTTCACTTACAGTTCCCTGTGTATTTTTGTAGCGCGCGATGGTAAAGGCAACCTTTCACTTAAGAGTTCCGTGTGTGTTTTTAAGCCGCAGGAGGACTTTGGGGTAGAGACCGAACTCCTGGAGGCAAGAAAATAAATGCGCTTTATTAATCCAGTAGAATATTATTACAGAGTCTGGTAATTATAATTGAATTACACCAATACGAGGTATTAATTACATGATATTATACAAAATAAGCTCACTCTTAGAATCTTTGACATTTTCCCAGTGCGAGCTCAATTTGTTTTAATACTAGTCGGTAAGTCGTAAATCAACACACGGGGATAGAAAGGTCAAATGTCACTTTAAAAATTATTATTTTAGCAAACCTATAGAAAATGGCCCCACGCTGAGTCTCATGGAAGTTCTGAATATTGTTTTCTTTTTAATGGTTCTGCTTTACCCTCCCTGTCGCTCCTTCTGTGGCACTGACAAAAGATCACGGTCACTCTTCCAAGCATACGCTCCTATGCTACACACAGGACAAAAAAGGAGGTACGGGGGTTCAACTGACACCAATCGAAGCAAAGAGAAGACTTTTCCTGTGACGGGTGTTGTGGTTTGAATATGGGCTAAAGCATTTAAATACTTAGTCTGCAGGCAGTGGTATGGCTTTGGAAGGTTCTGGAATCTCTAGATGATGGTCCTGAAGGAAATGGGTAGTGGACTTGGAGGATTTTTAGTCCAGCTTCGCTGTTTGTCAACTTTTATGCCACCGACGTGTAAGAAGTCTTTTTGGGGGGACATTTGTTCTCTCTCTATATATATATATATATTTGGTTTTTCGAGACAGGGTTTCTCTGCGGCTTTGGAGCCTGTCCTGGAACTAGCTCTTGTAGACCAGGCTGGTCTCGAACTCACAGAGATCCGCCTGCCTCTGCCTCCCGAGTGCTGGGATTAAAGGCATGCGCCACCACCGCCCGGCTGTGTTCTCTATTTCTAAAGATACTTTAAGGAGTTGGGAGTGTGTGTGTGTGTGTGTGTGTGTGTGTGTGTGTGTGCGCGCGCGAGCGCGCGCATGCGTGTGAGCCACACGTGCACGCAAGCTTCCTTCCTTCCTTTTTTTCTTTCCCTCCCTTCTTCCTTCTTTCCTTTTTTTTTAAATTTTATTTTAAGACAGTCTCTCTGTGTAGCCCCAGCTGACCACATAACTTACCACGTAGATTAGGCCGGCCTTGAACTCACTGAGAGTTGCCTGCCTCTACCTCTTGAGTACTGGGATTAAGGCATGCACTATCATATCCAGCTCCTTGCTTCCTCTTGAGCAGACTGTTTGAGGTACTTTGGGAAAGTGACTGATTTCTGGCCAACATGGCATCTTCTGACTTTGTTCCTCCATTTTTCATGTTTTAGACTTAGCTCATGGATTGTATTGGCCCTGCCTTAATCTCTTGGGAAGGAGGGGGTAGAAGTTACTATCCTCTCTTCCCATTTCCAAAAAGGGAGGATTTCTGATACTACTCATGAGTAGTGTTGGGAGGCCAACTTGCTACATCCTTCTGTACTCTGTTACTTGAGACTCCCCAAAGGAGCAGCTCAGCTAATGTTTTAGTAGATGCCTGAGCATTGCATACAAAACAGGTCTTTTTCTAGGGAACAGATGATTGTAAACTATTGCTTGTTTCTCTTCACCTCAAAGAATAAAATATTTAAAAAGCCAGAAGAAAGATGTTTGTGTCTCCCCCCCCAATATATAATCTGCACAGACAAGAAAATAACATAAAACCCCAAAATAATATCTTGTTCACCGTTTCTTTGTTTCAAAACATTGCTTCTCCACCTTAGGTTGTAATTGGTAGTATAGACCACACTCCACCTCAGGACTGACACTCTGTCTTTTGGAGGTGTAAGAAATAGGAGTGTCTGATCACAAGGTGCAGGTTCCATCACACCAAGGCAGGAGCACAAGCTGAATAGGTACTACAGAGGTTGGCCTGGAGCCCCAACAGAAACATTCCATGTCGTTTTCTTTCTGCCTTGTATTTTTTAAATTCCCTTTTGCCTTTTTTTTGTTTTTGTTTTTGAGACAGAGTTTCCCTGTAGCTTTGGAGCCTGTCCTGGCATTCACTCTTGTAGAACAGGCTGGCCTCAAACTCACAAAGATCCACCTGCCTCTGCCTCCTAAGTGCTGGGATTAAAGGCGTGCACCACCACCGCCCTGCTCCCTTTTGCCTTCTTGAGGTGTCAGGGTTGTTGTGTGTCTGTCCAAAATGGAAAGTTGAGCCTGTGTGGCATCAGGAAGGTCCAGTCTCTGATGGATTGGACCTCGAACAGTTGTTCAAAGGCATATTTATTGATTGTCACACACAGTTTTTTTGGGGGGTAAACAAACTCAAACTCCTTGTGCCAAAGTCTCTGGTTCAATCTATATGTTTTTCTGAAGGAAAACATCACACCCAGCCACTTTAGTCTTTAGTGCATACAGTTTGCAGTACCCGATAATCCAAGAGCTCCAGGTATGCCAGAAGTCATGCCAAGGCTGTAAACGCCCTCAGAAAAACAAGTCTATAAATCATGGAAAACAATCACTGTTCTCCACCATGATTTCTTCCAGGTCAGAGTACTTCTAGGAAGCAGCTATTCATTCTACTGCGGACCCTAGTCAAACTGAAGACAACTCTCCCTCCTAAAGTTTACCCTAGATACAGTGACTGCTAGATTCCTACAACACTGAGGGTTATTTAAACATTTTAAAGCACTTTTTTTGAGATATTGTCTCACTGTGTAGGCCATTCTGACCTGCCTGGAACTCATCAACCTGTTTTTGGTTCTCGAGTTGTATACTTCAAGTTTGCACAAGTGTACCTTATTCTGTTAGCATTTCAAATAATTATCTATGGCATTTTAACATATTTCTTTGTAAAGCTTCCTTCTCTTGGTGTCATAACCTATAACAGCTTGTTTAAGATAACTGACTTAAATACATTTAATATAAATTTTAAGTATAATAAACAATTATTTATTTATTTGGTTTTTCTTCCAAGACAAGGTTTCTCTGTGGCTTTGGAGCCTGTCCTGGAACTAGCTCTGGTAAACCAGGCTGGCCTCGAACTTACAGAGATCCGCCTGCCTCTGCCTCCCTAGTGCTGGGATTAAAGGCGTGCGCCATCACCGCCTAGCTAAAAATTTTACTTTAACCTTTAAAATGCTTTAGAAATCTCCAAAGATGAGAAAAGCCTAATTTTCCTTTCCAGGTTTTTAATTATCATGCTATTTTTTCCTTCATCAAGGTTCAAAATTACTTATTTTCTTTTTTTCTTAAGAGGGAACTTCTTGATTATTCTTCTAAAATTAGTGACGGGGAGGGGAAATGAGGTTGAAGGAGGGAATTTGGGGAGAGACACTTAACACTGGGAGACATTTGAGGGGTGGTATGGAAGCTAGTGCAATGGAAACTTTCTAAAATAGAAGGCAATTCTAATGAAATCTCCAAATAATCAAGGAGACAGAGCCCTGATGTGGGAGTCCCCTCTGTGTGCTGTGATTACCATTAATAAATAAACAAACTGCTTTGGACTTAAAGCAAGGCAGAACTTAGGTAGACTGGACTGAATGCTGTGAGAAAGAAGGGTGGAGTCAGAGAGATGCCATGGAGCCACCAGAGTCAGACACGCTGAAACTTTGCTGGCAAGCCACTGCCACATCGCGATATATAGATTAATAGAAATGGGTTAAATTAATATAAAAGTTAGCCAATAAGAAGCTAGAGCTAATGGGCCAAACAGTGATTTTATTAATACAGTTTCCATTTGATTATTTCATGGTTGGGTAGCTGGGACCAACAAGGGGCTCTCTCCTCTAACAAATTGGCACCATTATGGCATGGTTGTTAGTCAAAAGGTTCCCATGAAACTTCCCAAACAACTTAGGCTGTTGCCAAGACAAAAGGTTGCTCGCCACATACTGACAGCAAGCCCAATTGCCACAGACAAACACCTACAAGACTCTTCGAACATGGAGAAGTTGAGCTGGTGCCTCCATAGAATCTGTGATCCACCTTTGACACTTATCTGTGGAGGTTTTCTCTCTGGTCCAGGATGAGGTCTATTTTGCTAATATTTCTTATAGACTTGAAAAAATGCCCTTTGAATCATTAGTAACATGTCAGGTGTAACAATTACTGCTGTCAGCTTGATGTATAACGACCCCAAATAAAAGCAACAACAAAATCAACATGGTACAACATGGTTTACCATAATGTGACCATTTCATTACTTTTGAGTACTGAGTGAAGGAATACTTACTGAGAAAATAAGGAATGGGAATAAAGTCACTTGAATGTAGAGGATTACCCAAAATGGCTTGCTACAACTGATGTGGTAGTTTCCAGACTTGGTATGTATTTCAGAATTGCATGTCATAGGTCGCTTGATTTGTAATGTATTCTGAATACTTACCATTACATCAAGTTCAACAGTACAACACTACATAAAAGAACTTTGGCATTTTATTCATGTAAATCTTTGATCCTGAAGACTGATCGAAGTGAACCATGGTTTACGTATTTTCTGTATGGTCTGAGTGGCTAGAGACGGCAATCTAAAACTTTCTAAGGCAAGCGACTCGATGCAACTTGTCACTAATTAACGGGTGATGTTGTCTCAAGTCTCCTTGACAGCTGGTGAGAGGATTGGAAATTAGAAGTCAAAGCATATTTTTTTTCTTTTTTCTTTTTCTTTCGAGAATGGGTTTAAATGGGTTACTCTGTAGCTTTGGAGCCTGTCCTGGAACTAGCTCTTGTAGACCAGGCTGGCCTCGAACTCACAGAGATCCGCCTGCCCCTGCCTCCCGAGTGCTGGGATTAAAGGCGTGCGCCACCACCGCCCGGCCACTCACACGTATTTAAAAAAAAAAAAAAAAGCGTCTTTAGGTTCTAAGTAGTGAGTGGGTGATCACAGACTGGGAGACACCAGCCAGACACAATTCTCGTGCACCGGGGTGAGGCGTGGCTCTCCTAGACCCCGCCCCTTAGCCCTCCTTCGGCGTCACGAAGTTCGTCATTCCGCTTCCGGCGCCTCACGCTTTCCTTTCTTCCTGTCTGGCTGGAAACATGGCGTCGCGCAAGGAAGGCACCGGGTCCACTGCCACCTCCTCCAGCTCGGCGGGCGGCGCGGTGGGGAAGGGTAAAGGCAAAGGCGGCTCCGGAGACTCAGCCGTGAAGCAGGTGCAAATCGACGGCCTGGTGAGTGCGGGTCTTGGCCGCAGGCCTGCGCGGGACCCAGATCCCCGCCGGGCGCGCTTCCTGTCGCCTTCCCCGTGAGGATGCTGACCACGCTCTCCTCTAGCACCCTTCTCCTTCATCCTCACTCTTGCTCGAAAGACACCGCAGCCTTCCCTGGTTTCCAGGGACAGAGCTGGGAGCTGATCAGAAGGACCGGATTTGGGGCGTGAGACAGATTCGCCTGGTCTTGGGTTTAGGTGCTCAGGAAGAGGGCGAAAGGACCGGTTCCAGCAAAGTGGCAGTTGTCATAAGAAGGATGTAGGGCACTGGTTAGGGCTCTGGGGAGGGGTGAGAGGGGAAGGGAGACACCTTGACTTCCAGGAGAGACTTGACAAGTGCCTCCTCCGGAGATCTGCTACTCCGTTCCCGTGTTTTCAGCTCGCCAGCTGGAATTGCGGGGCTGGGATAAACTTCTGGGCACTGTCAATTCGAACCACAGGAAGCCGTGGAAAATAGCCTTACATCTGTAAGGGGCACCTGTGGAAGCTCGATAGAAGGAAAAGGATGGGACAGGAGATGAGAATCTGAATAATGTGGGTTTCTAAGCTTGAGGAGCATTGCTCCTGCAGCGTGTGCTGGCATACGGTTGTACTCCCAGCGCTGGCGAGGCACAGGCAGGCAGATCTCCACGAATGTGAGGCCACCTGGGGCTAAGGTGCTCCCCCTCAAAAAAAAAAAAATGAAAAAGAGAAAGGCATTCACCCTGCGTTTTTTCAAAAGCACACTTTCCTCTCAAAGCAGTTTTCTAGGTATATCCATTAGCTAAGACACTTGTAGGAATTTTTAAGTTCGTGTGAAAATTGGGATTACAGCAGGCAGTGCAATGTATTTTTTTTTAAATTTTTAGTTATTTTTAAAAAAGAAAACCGTCCTTTTTCATTATACATACCAATCCAAGTTCCCATTCCCTCTTCTCCCATTCCCTCCACCTTCCCCCCCACCGTCACTCCCATCCGCTCCTCAGAGAGGGTAAGGCACATTGCTTTGTGGAAGGTTCAAGGCCCTCCCTACTATATCTAGGCTGAGCATGGTATACATCCAAAGAGAATAGGTTCCCAAAAAGCCAGTACATGCAGTAGAGATAAATCCTGGTGCCACTGCCAGTGGCCCCTCAGTCTGCCCCACCCATGCAAGTGTCAGTCACATTCGGAGGAACTAGTTTGGTCCTATGCTTGTTCCTTCCCAGTCTGGCTGGAGTTGGTGAGCTCCCATTAGCTCAGGTAGACTGTGTCAGTGGGTGTCCCCATCAGGCAGTGCAGTGTTTAAGTGGAAGTCATTCATAATTTCACCTCAGAATACCCCGATGTTTAAGGGCTTGGTCTTCTCAGTTCTGCCATCTGCCAGCTCTGTGGCCCTGAGAAAGTTAGCCTTATCAGCCTCACTTACCTCACAGGCGGGAGTGAGAAGTCGGTATGTATCAATGTGTTGTTTGGATTATGTGGAAACCCTTGATGTGGCGACCTGTTGTGAGCTTGTGAAACTGTGAGCCGCGGTTATTGCTGGCTGGAATGGAACATCTGTGGAGTTTGAAAGCTGTAGGGAATAGCTTTGAACAGCTTAGTCCACATCATTTAAATGTCACTTGAAAAAGCAGTGCTATCCCTTTTGCTTAGCTGACACTTTCAACTTCCGTTGGCTATTTTGAAGCAGGTGCCTTCAGGAATAAAACTTTTTTGTTTATTCTTATTTTTCAAGACAGGGTTTCTCTGTAGCTTTGGAGCTTGTCCTGACCTTGAACTCACAAAAATCCACCCGCTTCTGCCTCCCGATTGGTGAGATTAAGGCATGAACCCATTTTCAAAGATTGCAGATTAGTTGGTGGGTGGACTTGTTGAAGTACCAGTTAAACACTCAGAAAATGTTCTGGATACTCGGAAAGTGTTTTAAGTCTTACGAGTTTATGTTTTACTGCATTTACGTA
Organism: Microtus oregoni; assembly: GCF_018167655.1. Lineage (NCBI taxonomy): Eukaryota > Metazoa > Chordata > Mammalia > Rodentia > Cricetidae > Microtus > Microtus oregoni. Next base: position 37,698,370 of record NW_024543081.1, read on the forward strand.
TGCTTTGAAAGTACTCTAAACACTCGGGAGGCAGAGGTAGGCAGATCTCTGTGAGTTCGAGACCAGCCTGGTCTACAGAGCTAGTTCCAGGACAGGCTCCAAAGCCACAGAGAAACCCTATCTCGAAAAACCAAAAAAAAAAAAAAAAGAAAGTACTCTAAATTACTTGGTTTCTAGAGGTGTAGAAGGCAACAAGTAGGTGTTATAAATCCATCTGGTGGATCTAATTACAAATAAAAATTTTAGGACTTGGGCTGGGCATGGAGATGCACACCTGAAATCCTAGCTCTTGGGAGGGTGCAGCAGGGTGCTGGGGAGTTGTCTGTCAGCTGTCTGGGCTGCATAGTGAGACTGTCAACCAAGAGAGGGTAAAGTATGCTTTTTAGGGCAGCCTTGAAACTGCCGAGCTGCAACAGTGTCAGGGTACCTTAAGAAAGTTAAAGGAATGTGGTCGCTGCAGGCAGAGACAGATGGGTCATTTGAGTTGACAAGCCGGCAGTGGGCCTAAGAAAGTCAAGACACTTGCTTTGGATTTCTGTCTTCACGGCCACTGTTTTATCTGTGAACTGATTCATGCTCTTCACAAGAGACTGGATTAAAAGTTTATAATTTGCTATGAAGATAGACTTTTCAGTGACAAAGTACTCATGTCTTCAATCAAAAGGACTTTTTTTTTTTTTAAATCAGGTTTCCAGGCAGATCATATTGGGGATTATGAGTGACCCCAAATGAGTCATAAAAAGGGACAGTCAGGTTGTTAAGGGCCTTTACTTGCTGAGCCATCATGCTGGCCCTTAGTTCAAATCTTGATACCCCTTTAATGATATCTTAATTTTTTCTCATTCATTTAAAGTTCAGATAGTGTCTCCCTACATTAGATGTTGTCAGTGAATTCAGGTTCCATCAAGGTGTTGCTTCTTGTGTTCAGGTTTCTTTCCTGTTCCACACTTTGTCCAAGGTATGTGGCCAGTTAGTTCTTCCCTGACTAGGTCCTGCAGTTTGTCTTCCTTTTGTCTATGGCGTTCCTCTTTGCCTCCTTTCATGTACAGTGTTGCCAAAAGTGACTAATTAGAGCTATGGTTTTAATCCATAGTTTAATTTGAATCTGTATACTTCAGATATGCTCTGTTCTGATTCATTTAGTAAAAATCATGAGTTACCTATCTGTTTGTTTGTTTGTTTGTTTGTTTATTGAGAATTGGTTGCTCTGTGTAGTTTTGACTATCCTGGGACTAACTAATATAGACCAGGATGGCCTTGAACTCAGAAAGATCCACTTGCCTCTGCCTCCCCTCCACACCCACTATGGATTACCTGTCTTTAGTGACGTTCAGCTCTGCCAGTTGCTGCTTCTGTTGGTGACCAAAGTAGACACTCCAGTCCTGCTACCATGACTTTACTTAGCCATGCATAGGCATGGGTGAATTCAGATATTAATTTCATACTGATTATGCTTGCTTCTGGCATATCACTAGTGGCTACAACCACTTAATATTATCCTTAGGAATATAAACTCCTGATTATATTGAAGGATAGTTCATGAGAATGACTTGACTTATTTCAAATAGGTTTCTTTTTTTTTTTTTTTTTGTTTTTTTGAGACAGGGTTTCTCTCTAGCTTTGGAGCCTGTCCTGGAACTAGCTCTTGTTTACCAGGCTGGCCTCGAATTCACAGAGATCTGCCTGCCTCTGCCTCCTGAGTGCTGGGATTAAAGGTGTGCGCCTCCACCACCCGGCGTTCAAATATATTTGGCCGAGCATAAATTGTTAGAAGGCAAGTTGACCATGTCCGTTCAGCAAAGTGGTGAAGGCGGGTTTTGCTCTAGGCTTTTGACCAGGACTACAGTATCAGGCATTCCATTTGTGCCCGTGGAGCAGGTCCATGGTTTGTCTCTAGGTTGATGCAGCATGTGGATGCAGCTGGATAAGATCTTTGTTGTCTTTTCTTCCTCCAGCAGCTTGTCCACTTCATATTTTAAAACTAGGCCTCTGAGGCGAACCTGGGACTTGCTGATAAAGTTATGCTGACTGACTGGCCCGAGTTACAGGAATCCAGCATGCTTTTCCTCCCTAGGCCTAGGATGTCAGACGCCAACCCCAAGCTTGGCTTTTTAGGTGAGGCCTGAGGAATTCAGGCCCTCTAGAGCTTTGTATGGCAAAGCACTTTACCAAATAAGCTATCTTCCCCAGCTCCTATTCCAAGTGTAGTATACACATGCTCCTTAACGATGGCCTTACCTCCCCATAAACCTACAGTAAATTGAGAATATTATAAGTAGGATTGTGTTTTAGCTCAGAGTGGCGGCTTTCCAGATGACACATCTGTAACCCCAGCATTTGGGGTAGGGGTAGAAGGATCAGGAGTTCAAAGTCATTTTCAGTTACATAGCAGTTTGCGACCAGATGAGATTCCACTGCTCGTTTGCTTCCTGGCTGCCCAGACCCGAATAATCACACAGAAACTATATTAATTACAGCACTGCATAGTGAATAGCTTAGGCATATTTCTGGCTAACTCTTATGTCTTAAATTAACCCATTTCTATTAATTCGTATCGCCACAGACTGTGGCCTACCCAGTAAGTTTCCTGCCTGTCCTTCTCCTTTGATAGCTACATGGCATCTCTTTGACTCTGCCCTCCCTCCCTCTCTCTTTCTCTCATCGGATTTCCTGCCTGGCTTTGCTCTGCTAAGTCATTGGCCAAAACAGCTTTATTCACTAACCAACAGTAATAAAACATATTCACAGCATACGGAGGAGAATCCCGCATCATGTATGCTTGAACATTTGGTTGTACCATTGTGCTCTGTGACTCATTGTAGGACAAGAGAACTGTTGCTCCAGAATTCCCTCAAGTTGTGCTTATGCTCTCTTTCGCAGTAGTTAGTTGATTTAACTTTAAAAATGTAAACCATCAGTGAGCATTAGATTCAAGAGAATAATCATGAAACATGTTCTTTCAAAATGAAATATTATAGAGGTGATATTGGTGAGCTATAGTGAAGCATTATAACCAATCTCATATGTGTCAGGGGCAAAATTACTATCCCCACCATTGAAGTTACTAAAGTTTCATTCACATCAAAACTTAAGAGCAATGCTTTAAGTCTCATTTATTCTTCGACTCAGCCAGTACTGAAATGGAACTCTTATCCCACTTGGGCTATAAAATGTGTTAAATTTAAGACTAATGTAGCTTTCTGCATTTATATTTTGGCAACAAATACCTTCTTTGTTCAGTGTTAGAATAAATGGTCTCGGTTTAACCAAATAAGAAAACTGCCAAGTGCACAGATCTGGCAGTAATAGAAGCCAGAATTAAATGAAAATCTAGATACTGACTTTACAGAATATGTTAAGGGAGATTTTTGTGACATCACAGTTTCTGTGAGAATCAAACTCTTCCACAGTAATAGCTGGTCTTTGACAGAGATTGATGTGAGAAGTTTAGGCCATGGGCCTTACCTCCCAGAAGCTATTGAGCTGGAGGAAAGCCAGCTAGGCATTGTTCAACTTGCCTGAGTCCTTCAACCCACCAGCCCCTTGCATCTTGGCCTATGCTGCTTTGCTTTGCTTTGAACTTCTAAGGAACTTTTTTTTTTATCAATTAAATTTATTAATTTATCTTACATCCCAGCCACATTTCCCCTTCCTCCTCTTCTCTCCTCTGTTTCTGTTTAGAAAGAGGCAGGTCTCCCATGGGCATCAACAAAGCGTGGCATAACAAGTTGAAGTAAGACTCAGCACCTCCCCTTGAATTAAGGCCGATTGAAGGAATCCAGTATGAGGAATAGGGTCCCAAGAGCCAGCCAAAGTTTTAGGGACAACCTCTGCTCCCATTGTTAGGGTACCCACAAGTAGACCAAGCTACACCACTGTCACATGTATGTAGAGCATGTAGGTTGGTCTCCTGCAGGCTTCCAGGTTGTCGGTTCAGACTCTGAGTTTCTGTGAGCCAGGTTAGTTGTTTTGGTGGGTTTTCTTGTGATGTCCTTGACATCTCTGGCTCCTGCAATTCTTCCCTCTCTTCAGCAGAATTACCTGAGCTCGGACTAATGTTTGGCTGTGGGGTCTCTGCATCTATTTCCATCAGTTACTGGATGAAGACTCTGGCAATTGGGATAGTCACCAATCTGATCACAGGAGAGTGCTAGGTCAGGCTGTGCATCCATTATTGCTAGGGGTTATCCTTGTAGATTTGTAGGGGTTTTTCTTGCATCAGGTTTCTACCTGACCCCGAAATGCACCCCCCTTTCCAGTCTTCTCTTTCAGAACTCTCCTCTTCCATTCACCCCCAACCCGATCTCTCAAGTTCCCATCCCCTCCAGCCCCTAGTCCACCAAGGAGATCTTTTTCTATTTCTCCTTTCCAGGGAGATCCATGCATTTCCCCCTTGGGCCCTCCGTGTTACCTAGTCTTCTCTGGGTCTGTGGATTGTAGCATGTTTATCCTTTGCAGCCAATATCCACTTATTTACCCATCCTGTTAATGCTTTAAATTTAAGCATTTCTGATTGTTATTGTAATAACTTACTTGGCTATTATAGATTAGTATTTATGGTCCCCCGTATATATGTCTTAAACTTTTTTGTTTATTTGTTTTGGAGACAGGATCCTTTTATGGAGTTCTGGTGCTCTAGAACTGGCTATGTAAACCAGGCTGGTTTCAAACTTACAAAAATCCATCTACCTCTGCCTTCCAAGTGCTGGGATTAAAGGCATGTACCATCACTGCCCGGCTTGTTTTAAACTTTTTTATTGAAAAATATTTTTATTCAATTCATTTGATTATGTTTTTGTATCCCATAATCCCCAGGTCTTTGCCACCTCTCTACCAACTCCACTTTTTCTTTCTCTGAAAGAAAACAAACAAAATCCAACAAAACCAGTAAACCAAAAAAAAGGAGCTAGAGAAACTCCAACAAAACAAAAATGGAAACCAAAATAAACAACAAAAGACCAGTAAGACAGAAAAAGTCCAAATAAAGCAAAATGAAACCGAAAGCTACCAGAATACCATTGAGTTACTTTTGTGTTGGCCAGCCATTCCTCAAAACTGGCCCTGCAGTAAAGTGCAGAGTGTGACCAAGGTGGGGAAAACAGATTCTTTTTCTTTGCCAGCGTGTGTCAAGTTCTTGGTTAGGGTAAAAGTCCATGTCCACTAACCGGTGCAGGCCTTGTGTGTGCTGTGTCAGTCTCTGAGTTCATATGTGTAGCATCCTGTTGTGTGGAAGACCCTGTTCCTTGGAGCCATCCATCACTTCTGGCTCTAAAAATGTTTCTGCTTCCTCTTCTGTATAGATAGATTCCTGAACCTTGAGGGTTCCCTGTTCTCTTGAGAATACTATTTTTTTTTTTTTTTGAGAACACTACCTTAAGTTAAATCAGTTGCTGCCTTTAGACTTTGAATCAAAGTTAGGTTGCGTTTGTTTTGTTTTCCTTTTTAAAGCCAGGCATGTTGAGCCATCCTCTTATGTTCCTTAGAGATTAGGCAGTCGCCTGGTTTGCTATTTCACAGTGTGCATTAGTGATCTAGGAACGTTCCTTGTAGGGTTGTCTGAGCAGACACGGCATCCTTTAGTATTTTGCTGGTAGGATTCCTTGCCTTGCTTTATGTCCCGCTGTAAGAGGGCACTGCTCATTTGTCCGAGAAGACAGTTTATAGCAGACTGAGCATTGCACTCATTTCTAGGATCCTGTCAGCACTGGTTCTGGAGGCCAGGAGTTGCTCAGAACCCTGAGGCTACTGGACTGCAGGATGCAGTCTGCTTTTAAGAAGGGATCTCTGTGCTTCTCTTTCCTCTTGCTTCCTACTGTAATGTTCTTCCAGGTTGAGCTGGGCTTCTTTATTGGGGTGGTATTTTTGCTTTTATAAATAAAATATTCACATTCACATGAAGAAAATATTCAAAAATAAAAAGATTTTTGGAGTTTGCATGACATTAAGTAAGGCAAGGAATTCTCACTGTCTTCACTTTTTAGAAACATTGAGAAGTCTTAGAAGAAAGAAAGCTCATGGCATTATAATCTTTTGCGGAGTTAAACCAACAAAATAAAGACAAAGGAAAGCTGGATCATGTTCATTAAAAGATAGAATAGGATTGGAGAGATGGCTTCAGTACTAAAAGATAGAATAGGATTGGAGAGATGGCTTCAGTACTAAAAGATAGAATAGGATTGGAGAGATGGCTTCAGTACTAAAAGATAGAATAGGATTGGAGAGATGGCTTCAGTACTAAAAGATAGAATAGGATTGGAGAGATGGCTTCAGTACTAAAAGATAGAATAGGATTGGAGAGATGGCTTCAGTACCAAAAGATAGAATAGGATTGGAGAGATGGCTTCAGTACCAAGGGCACTTACTTCTTTTGTAGAGGACCCAAGTTTGGTTCCCAAAACCCATGTCAGGTGGCTCTCAACCACTTGTAAGTCCCACTGTAGAGTACCCAGTAACTTCTGGCTTTTACAGGCTGTTCATACTCAGGAGCAGATATCTACACATAGACACATATAGCTACACTAATTTAAATAATAACTAAAATAAATTAAGTTTTAAGGTATTAGGGTCAAGTAGGATGATACAGTCTAGTCACCTGGAGAATCTAAATGCAAAACATCCCAAACAGTATACA